>NC_140337.1:24922441-26122441 GCF_963514085.1 Chelon labrosus
ATAAGTTTTAGTTTTAACAAAACCACTAGTTCAATAGTGATAGAGTGAGTTACTTTAGGCTCTGTCTCTACAAGCTCAGACCTTCCATGTTTGCAAGTCGAATGCAATTAGTCGAATCAACCACCAGAGGCGGTGTCGTTTATTTTACTCTACAGATGTAGGGAAGTTACGTCTACAAATGTAGGGAAGTTACGTCTTATGCGTCACGAGGGGGCGTTTCTAGCTCCGCCCACTGAAAGACCGCCCTGTTCAAACAGAATCTGATTCAGTGTCAGTTTGGGCACGACAGGGTTAATTTCTCAGCAGCGAGAAATCCACTTTTCACACAAGAGAAACTCTAGGGCACGGCGGCCTCCTTTAAAGTTTCAACACAAAAATAATTTTTCCAGCTCACCTGGACAGACAACAAGCACAAGGTTAATTCAGCTCGTTTACGAGCACAACTTAGGAGTTATCTACTCCTGTTTTCACAAATACGCGTGTGGTAAGAATTTCGTTACCACAGCAACAACCCGTCTCATCACTTAAGAGGGGAAAATACGGCCTCTTTCACTGTCTTTAAAACAGCTGTTTTGGGTTAGGTAGCTAATCTAACCAGAAAACACAAGAGGGTCTGAATATGTCAAACTTTCTGGAACCTCGCAGCAAAGTGGACTAATATTCAGGGCGACGTTAATCAGTTTTGGAACTTCGCAACAACTGATAATCCACCAACAGGCCTTTTAAAGAGAGTGTGCTTACAACACTCTAGCATGCAAACAGTTCAGAGTCCTGGAAACTCGCAGCGACTCGACTCAGACATAACGTACGGCGACGTTGTTTCATTAAATATTGCTCAATTTTATCCTTGCAAGGTTTCTTTTACACGTTTAAAGTAAGGTAGTGACTCAATAAAGAAAGCTCATACACAACCGAAGCACAGCGAACAAGCAGCGATGTTGGATCGCTCAGCGGACATAACGGCATTAACTCTTAATTAATTATCACAGTTAAGTTTTGTCTGTAATATGAAATTACTGCAGAGAAATCAGGTATACGTAGCCTCACGCGGACGCGCCATTAATATGTAGGGTAGTCTACACCTTTTAATTGTCTCGTTAGGGCACCACCTCCTGTTATCGTAGGAAGAACACGGTTTAAATCAATTTATCAGTCTCAGTTCAATAATTTGCATATCTGAAGGAGTGAATCCTTTACTACAATTTGTACCAGTCATTCTCTGCCGTAAAACAACATCACAAACAACTTCTTAAGTGTGAACAAATATTTATTTAATGAAGTGACAACTATGAATAAATGAGGGACTAATAGAATATAGGAGTGTAATCAAATGAACGAATATAATAAGGTATGAAATAATTTCTGGAGCGATGGTGAGAGATGGAGATGTTTAAGTCCTAAACTAAAGGGAATAGATTTGATATCTACTCTAATCAATCTTCTCTAAAAGATGTTAGTAGGGAGTTTCAAAGTAGTGACACCAACTCTTTGTCTTAAGCGGTAGGAACGATTAAGCCTACTTTTGTAGAGTCTTCTCGGCATCGGTGATGGCGGAGCGTCGGTGTGACGAGATGATGGCGGAGCGTCGGTGTGACGAGATGGTGACGAAGCGGCACAGCTGATGCAGGTCTCTCTGGGACCGGTAGATAGGACTTGTTGCTTGGTCTGCAACTCCAACACCCAGCTTTGCTTGAGAGCGCTGTAGGTGTTCAGTCAAAGGCAGATGACACTTGGCAATGTCTTTGTGTTTGAAGAAAGAAGTCGGATCGTCACGTCTTCTTGATGTCGTTGCTATGGCAACAGCTTCTTGATTTCTTGATCCGTCGAAGAGATTGGGTCTTTCTCTGATATCCCAGCTGACTACGCTGGCTAATTTATAAACGATGTTGGTTAGTACTTCGGTTCGTAGAGTATAAAAATGAATAAAGCTAGAAAAATATTTAAGTCACTATAAAAATCGTACGTCGGGAAAAACATCCGACGAGAAACAAACAGAGCTTGAAAAGGACCGTATTGTCAATATTCAAGTTGTTCTTAAAGTTACTAAGGATAAACGTGTACGTAAAGTGGAAAGTGCAAAAGTCTGGAGAAAGAGCGGCGGAAAGAGCGAAAGTATAAAAGTCCTAAAGTGCAGAGAAATGGGTGCGTCTCTCTGGTTTTATGAGTTAATTATTCAGGGCGTGTTTTGGATCGGGTTTCCAGAATCTTCGCGCGGAAAGAGAAGAGAACGCCTTCTCCTTTGTTTCGAGGTGTCTTATTGCCTGATCTTCTTAACCTATTTTATATTACTAAATTTAATCATTCCATCACTCATCATGGCTCGTTAGCAATGTTTTCCGTATGCGACAACACTCAACATTACAACATGACAAGATGACGTATCAGAATGACCACATCAAAGTAACTCAAAAGCATCAATAAATTAATAAACTCAAGTTCTCTTTACATTGACATTTTGCTAATAAAAGGTCGGGGTTTCTAAAATAACAATTTCAACAGTTATGATTTCAACTAATAGCTACTATTAGTATAAGAACATACCTAAGTTTCAACATTCTTTAACTTCAACAATTGGTTAAAAGAGAGATAATACTTTTAAAGATAGCCACTTGATGGCAATGTTGATCCATCCTTACTGTGACAAATTATGTGAATTTGGGCTAGCATTATCGTACAAGGATCAAAATCGTCTCATTGTGATCGTAAGCACTTCCTGAACAATAATATATAACTTACCAAGTTATTACATTTTCGATAGTCATATTATCAAACTTAGGTGCTTTTCAGAGGAAAATGCATATCAGAGTCTGGTTCTGGGGAAAGAAAGTTATTTATGACCGGCTTATCAGTGTTTCGCTCTCTTGGTCATTCCAAGAGAGGGGGCAAAACCTGTTAAAATGGTATGTTTGCATTCGTCTCTGAAAAAGAAAATTAGTACATCACAAGTTTAAAACATAATTGAACATCACATTAAGGCTTCTAGACTTTGTCCTTCGAATCCAAAAAGGTGAGTCTTTCATTAAGATCCCCCTTTAATTCCTGGGATCGTATTGATGTCTCCTCAAGTGAAAAGAGGAAGATTAGAAGAAGAAAGAGGGTGTGAAATTCCAGAGAACTGTAAATCTGTCTCTTTTGGCTCAGATGACGTCCAGAGCATCAGTGAGGTCCGATAGCGTGGGCCTGTCCCGCGTTCAGACATGGCACCTTTATGGCTAAGGTGAAAAAGGTTGATCTGTTAGGAGAGTTCTTCTGCAAAACAACTCCGTAAATTTAAATTCCAGAGAGGGGAAGAATTGAGAGGACCACAGGTTCCTACATGACCATTCAGTGTTCTGCTGGGAAACTTCTGGAGCTGGCATTCATTGGTGTGGATGTTACTTAGACATGTAGCACCCACCTAGATCAGACCAGGCACCCCCACCCCATAGCAATGACACTCCTTGATGGCAGCAGCCACAAAAACGCTTTAGGAGCAACTAAAAAAAAACAAAAAAACATGAAGAACAGCACAAGGTGTTGACCTGGCCTCCAAATTCACTAGATCCCAAACTGATCAAGTATCTATGGGATGATCTACAGAGGCCCCTCCCCCTCAAAGCCCCCCCCCCCCCCCCCCCCCACTACCACCCTGATTCCATAAATCATACTGATGCAAGTGATATGTACTCTGCTCTGAGAAATCATTCCAACTATGATAACGATTTCTTTGGTTCAAGATCAAAAACTTGAGCTTTCACTTTAAAATTTTATTTTATTTTATTTTATATTTTATTAACTCATTCATCTTCTGTAACCGCTTGTCCTGTGAAGGGTTGTGGAGGGGAGGACTGGAGCCTATCCCAGCTGTCACTGGGGCAAGAGGCGGGGTATACCCTGGACAGGTCTGTATTTTATTTTATTTTATTTTATTTTATTCCAAGTTAATGAAACTTTTTGGGCGGCGCAGTGGTGTGGTGGTTAGCACTGACGCCTCACAGCCACCAGAAGGTTCTTGGTTCTAGCCCATCATGGCCGACTGGTTCCTTTCTGTGTGGGGTTTCCATGTTCTCCCTGTGTCTGCGTGGGTTCTCTCCGGGTACTCCAGCTTCCTCCCACCGTCCAAAGACATGCTGGTTAGGTTCATTGGTGATTCTAAACTGGTTGTAGGTGTGTGAGTGTGAATTATTGACAGCTGGGATAGGCTCCAGTCCCCCCCCCCCCCCAACCCTTCACTTCACAGGACAAGCGGTTACAAAAGATGAATGAATGAATGAAACTTTCGGCTTGGATCTGGCTCCGTGGGGTAAAGTTCACCATTACACCTATGGCCTATTTCACCAGCCAACCAAACATGCTGCCTGGGGCCATGATGGCACAGGAAGGACGCCACCACGCAGAATAAATGTCACCAACATAAGAACAAAAATAAAACAGCTGAAGCGCCACATGCTCTGGGTGTGGCTCCAGATAAAAACACCATTGTTGTAATGCCGCGAACAAAAGCATCATATGTACACCGCTCTATGTAATATTTACATTTACAGTTTATCTGTAATAATACCACAGCTGGATAAACATCAGGATCTTATTCTAGGGATAACGGGACCAAGGCTGCACCTGTCCCTCCCTCTTCCTCCCTCTGTGTGTGCAGCTTTCGGTTTGTTCAGCCTTTTGTGTCCCGGCCTGCGGGACCGTTACTCGGGCGCAAACCAATCTCAAAGCATGGTGATTTCCTGGAGGGGTGCAGGGCGACCGAGCCTTACCTCTTAGCGGCGGCAGCAGCAGCAGCAGAGCCAGGGCGCACAGAGAGCAGCGGGCCATGTCTGCAGCTCGGACACCGGAACAAAGAGACTGTTTAATTATATTCTAGTGTAGATTATAAAGGGGTGGGGGGCACACAACGGGGCCTGTCGATGTTCAGTCTGTCTACACGCTTTGCCGTTCAGCCCTCCCTGAAAACCGCATTGGCGTTCGCCGGGGCACTCCCTGACCCTCCCACTCAGGGGCGGTCCTAGCCTGGCTAGCACCCCCCCCCCCCCCCCCCAATCTAGTTTCACATATTTTTAAAAGTTTGTGCTGACTTAAAGGGAAACTACCGTTTTTTACAACCTGGACCTTATTTCTGGCATAAAATACAGTTGTAACTTTGGTGTCATTTGGAGTCGTGTGGGAGATATTTAAATCAGCGTATATCCATATGGTGGGAGTGACTGGGGCACCGAAACACAGCCTCTAAATAATGCATTATCTGCCACGAAACTCGTTAATTTCACCAATATTTTGTTATGATACACTAGTGCTATTCCCAGTTGAGTCCAGAGTTACCTGTTATCATCATCTGGGGTCTGTAGATTGACCTACTAACCTCTGATCTGGCTGAATATTTTTCTGATTCTGAGGTTGTGGACTAACCATAGTAGGTCAGAGGTGAGTAGGTCAATCTACAGACCCCGGAAGATGATAACAGGTAACTTCAGACTCCACGGGAATAGCACTAGCATATGATAACAAAATATTAATGAAATGAACTTGTTTCACGGCAGATAAAGCATTATTTAGAGGCTGTGTTTCGGTGCCCCAGTCACTCCCATTATATGGATATTCGCAGGTCTAAATATCGTCCAAACAACTCCAAATAACACCAAAGTTATATGGGTGAGTAAACAATCGTATTTATGGCAGAAATAAGGTCCAGGCTGTAAAAAACAGTAGTTCCCCTTTCACCTCCTCACTACCAGTAATGTAAAACCTGAATATCCCCCACCCACCCACTGCATACTACCGAATTAACTCCCTTGCCCTTAACTTCATTTGGGGCTTTTCAACAATACCAGATGTAAAGGGGTGGGGCTTTGGTACCTTTCTCTTGTCGTCTATCGTTTATATCCCTCTATTGCACAGATTTTGATGCTGAAAATGATTCACTGTCATTTACTGATTTATTTTGGATCATTTTATTGTCAGAACATTTATATATATATTTCAGACCCCTACCCCACCACTACGTTGTGCAACAATACTACAAACCAACAGAGGAAATTATTAATTCATACATCATAAGGAAACTTTTAGAGAGCAATAAAACATCAGAAAATCTTCCAAAAGTGTCAACAAATCATGAAACAAAGAAGTTAAAACATATTTACATATCTAACTTAATACAGCGACTTAATACAACTCTTAGATAGTTGGAGAATGACCCAGTTACCAGTTCTATTTGGCTGTTTTCAAACGTTAAAAGGTACACAGATAGGTCCCCTTAATAGCTTGTTGCATGTAATAAATCTCACGTTGCCATCAACTGAGGACTATATATACATATATATAGACATATATAAAAAAGCAAGACAAGAAACACCAAGGAAGAAGATTACAGAATAAAAACTATTTCTCTTTTACTAGTTAAGAGTTTTCTTTTCAAAAGATTTACAGAAACAAAAATGTAATGCGAAAGATTTCTATATGGTGATGCTGTTTTCAACGCGGCTGGGCAGGAGGAACAGGTACTGCAGCTCCAGTCCTTCATTCTGACTCAGGATGTGAGCCTCAATCTCCTTCAGGTCCATCCTGAACTTGTCGATCACCTCCAGGGCCTGCTCTTCGGTGAAGTAATCCTCTGTGTATTGACCCAAGGGAATCTAGGCAGAAGAAAATGGAACAAATCTTATGAATAATAAAACGTATAAGGAGGTCAACTCCCTCCTCTCAACCCACAGGACCCAAAGACCCCCCCCGCTAACAGGACACCACAGGACACCCTCAGAAGGCCCATGTCCATTCTCTGATGAGTCACAACTATAGTCTATATAAATATGGACGGCAAAGTGAAGCCAAATCAAGTAGAGCTCCCCCTAGTGGCAGGCTGCAGTATATGTCATAAGCTCCACCCCCTCCATGTTAGTGGGTGGGACTTGGGCAAAGCTAAATCACTAAAATACATGTCAAATACATGTCTTTTCAAAGATGGCTTCTGTCATTTTAGGTGTTGATGAATGTTCAAGTGTCAATTTTTTGGATACGTTTCATAATTAGTTATTTGACGCTATAAAAACAGGATGTGACATAATGGCGACCACTAGTTGTCATGCCAACCGCTCTGTAAAGCGGTCCGTGAGAGTTGTAAAAAAAAAAATTAAATCAAGTACAGTGAGCGCAGTATTAATTAAAAGAAAATGCGAGTGAGTCTGTAGGAAGCGTAGAACTCTGGCTACAAAGTCTCAAGATGGCGCCGCCCGTATCCCCAGGGAAATAGCGTCATTTAGGCCAATGCAAGGAAGTGGAGATGTGTAGTCCATATTTACATACAGTCTATACTCACAACTGTTTTGGGGGCACAAGGCCTGCACAATATTAGTCATAATGTTGTGGCTGATGGATCAGCTATTTTTTTTTTAATGTTCCCACATAAACTCACTGCGTCCGGCTGTGCTCGCCCCAGATGCCACGTGATAGCCATCTGTACGCAGGACTGGCCGACATCGGGGAGGCTGGCCATGATCATCTCCATGGTAACGGCGTCTTTGTCCGTCGGAGGCGGTTCCCTCATGGTGCAGGGCGTGTTGGGCACCCAGGCACACCAGTCAAACTAAAAGCAACAAAAAAATAAAAATAAAAAAAAACATCCTGGTTGTCGTGGCAATGTAGTAAAAGACGGCGCTTAAAAGCATTTTCGCGTAAGTGTGCGAGTGTTCGTCACCTGTCCGTTGTTGGTCGCGGCGTGCTGAGCTGTGCTGGTGAAGATGGCCACTGCCAGCAGGGTGTAGAGCTCCTCTTTGGTGCGGAGACTATTGGGCAGACCTAAAACACCCCCATCATCAGGTACAAACACTTCATCTCTTCATACATGAACCAATTCCTCTAATGCGTCAACTAATTCTAAGCCTGTGCTACACAACTTCCTTTCAACTAATTACTATATTTCATACACTTCGTAGACCACGTTTATATCAAACTATGTGATTTAAACTTGACCTGGAGGACGACAGGAAGGTTAAGCAACTTAATTGCGGCAACAAACGGACGGTGATTTAAATCTGTCTATAGAGCTTTGTGTTGTAAAAAGGAGGACTGGAGAAGATTTGGATTGTTTCTCCGTAGATTTTCTTTGATTGTAGTGATTCAAATTCAGTAAATCTATGATTTTTGCTCACTTGAATTAGTTTATTATTAGGGCATTTATTAGAAGAGTAAGTATAAAGTTGCACGTCCACGCCGTTTGATTAATTTGGCCTGGCTTCACACATAAATATAGCTTTGAGTCATCTGCATAGAGACTGATATGTCTTCATTCTTTCTGAACAATGTCACCCTATAGAAGTGAATCAACTATTTGAAAAGTATTTCCTTTGTATCGCCTTTATTAGACCTTTAGCTGCAGAACACGGAGAAGTCTTCAGAAAAATAAAATACCTGCTACACTATCCCATCTAACCACACGCTGTGGAGTACTATTAAATCCTATTGATGGTGCTGAGGTGCTGCCTGTTTTTATACAGGCTATACATATCTGAGCTGTCTGTTCTGATTACGACTTGGCTCAGCGGTGTATTTGTTAACTGTTATTAATGGTTACTCGTGACTGACCAAAGTTTGGAAGCTCTGTGAAGCCTTCTTGTGATATGTCTCTGAACCAGGCCTGGAGCTCCACGTCCTTCTGCACATCAAGGTCTGACTTGTAGTATAGGTTCACCATACCAGAGACAAAGCTGAAGAAAAAGGGAAAATAAGAGGCATAGTTAGATAATATTCATTAAAAACACATCTGCATGCAAGGAATTACACAGAACATGCGTGAAAGAATCCTGCTAGTAGTATCCAAACAAACCCAACCCTAAGGAGGCTGAGATACCTTTGTGTGTTCACTAATCATCAGGGCCGTAATTCAGAATCTTATCTAAAGTCAACGGTTGCATGTTAAATTTGACAAAGATTTATTTCATGATGAAATAACAATCCATCTTGTCAAGCTGCTGCTCAAGTCAAACATCTTGGCACACAAACACAATCATCTATAACTGATGGAGCATTTAATCAGAGTCAATGGGACAATGACTGAACTGAGTGAAAAAAGCTTTTCATTGTCATCATAGATATTTACCCCCACTTTTTGGGGGAAATCATAGAAGCTGATAAAGCTCTGAAACCTAATAAACACAGATCAGTCAGAACATTATGACCACTGACAGGAGAAGTGAATAACATTGACCATCTTGTGACAATTCATTGTTCTGCTGGGAAACTTTTGGACCTGGCATTCATTGGTGTGGATGTTACTCAGCCACTTTATTTCATATATATTCATTGTTGTTTGTAAAATTGTGCAAACTTATATATATATATATATATATATATATATATATATATGGATCGATAAAAACGTCTTACAACACTTTAGTATTCTATATTTTTATAAGGTTGACCGGTTGCGGTCAACCTTATAAAGCCGACACCTTATAAAGCATTTTAGAAGCTGTTGAGGCCGTGTTGTCTACCTGTGAATGGACTCCCACAGCATCAGACTGTGTTCTCTGTAGAAATAGTTTGGGAGCCGGGACACTCCTCTCTCGTTGAAGTCGATGTGGGGCTGAAGGGAGCGGTAGGTCAGGACCTTGTACTCCCTCTGGGCCAAAATCAACAGGCCCTCTCCACCGGTGGACACAACCTGCAAAGACAAACACGATTACACCACATCAGTGACAAAATAAATAACTTAGACCTCTCGCTCAGTCATATTTAAAACCTCTGTCAAGGTATTGCTGCTACAGACTAATTTCAAGCGATTAATCTTATCGATTATTTTTGCGATTAATCTATCGGTAGTTTTTCTCAACTAATCTGTTCGGTTAACCACATATTTTAACATCATGTCTTAAATCCCGATTATTTATCTTCACCACCACAGATAAACCGTCTGTACAGTCGTCCGGTGAATCGGTGGTTCTGCATAAATGGAACATAATTTTACGATTAAATGTTAATATCTGAGCAGTAAACATAAAGTGCAATGCTTACATGAAAGAAAAACAAATGACACCATTAAACTAAAACATTGGTTGGTTTACAGTGGAGCACCGGCCCATACTGGCCGTAACATGGGTGCAAACTATTCTTGCCATTGGACGCTGGTGCTGCCGGGACATAGGTGACATATACCTGAAAAGCACTTTAGTCTTTGGATCGTGCTAACGTTAGCTGCTTAGGTAGCCACACAGCTAACATTTCAGCTAATAATGATAACGCAAACAACTTGAACAATTCAGATTAAGAGAGCTTTATTCGTCCCAGGAGTAACGTCAATTTGAAGACAATGGTGTGGTAAACAAGACACATTTAAAGAAACAAAATCCAATCCAAGCAAGTCCATGTGGAAGTCTAGTTGAGTTTCCCCTGCACTTCACCTACATCTCGTCAAGCCCTCGTGAAATAAGGAGGACCTACCCGTTTGAAGATGCCGTCAGCGGAGATGAGTTGAGTGCGCCCCCTACAGTTGATCTCCAGGGTGTAACGCAAATGAGGAGCCAAGAGCTAAAGCAGGAAAACAACAAAAAACTCTTCATTGTTTGAGTTACAAGTTAATAAGCTGTTAATATTGGTCCAGAAAATACAGATCGAACAGGTTGTAAAGGGCGTCTCTGTTGGTTCGGACACCAACAGTATACTGCAAGTAGGCATTGGAGGAATTTTATAAATTGAAATTAATACATGTGAATAAAATTTGATAAGTACTTTTACATAGACTTTGCCCTATGGTCCTAACTGTGTGTCTTACAAAGGTCTGATCTCTGTGTTTGAAGCAATCGTTACAGACGTGGGTGCTCACCTTGTATATAGGGTGAACGGCAGGCAGCTGTCTCAGAGTAGCCACGCAAAACACCTCGACCACCAGGTGAGTCCGAAGCAAGTGAGACAGCACTTGGAAGACCTGGAACTCAGAGTGACGCACCCAGATCTTAGCCAATAGCCAGGCCAGAGGTGGGTCTGTGGGCAGGAAGATGGGCGTGTCCAAACCTGGAGACTGGTCGAGCTGAGGATGAGGAAGACAGACTCTTATTAAGGGGTCATGTTCCTCTGCATTTATATAAATACTCCCCAAAGAAATTTGCGTTTGGTCAGAATTACATTCAGTAGAAATATGGACTCAGGTCGAATGACTTGAATTTAAGACTCAAGTCACAGATTTGATGATTTAAGAGAGGGCTTGCGACTCAACTTGGAGTTTTACTCCAATATTTTACACCTTCAACCAAACACTTAAAAGCATTAAAAACCACTAAGACTGGTTTACGGTTCCACTTTGGCCCCCTTTTGCTAAGATCTCCATCCGTGCAGAGTGAAGGATTATTGGAATACTACCAATGTGGAGGCTTTGGAGAAGAGCTTGTATTAGGCCTACAGCGCGTCGCCTCCGGGACTCAAAACTTAACAAGTCTCGCAAGTTTAGTTTAGCCTGACTCAGGACTTGAGACTTGAAACTCAAGTGCGGTTTATACCTCTGCGGGACTAGACGGCTTACCCTACGCCGGTGCGATTCATTTATACTTGTGCGCTCGTCAGTCTGTCTCACTCTGTAACTACTTTCTGCTTCACTTTCAACAATGGCGACTGAAACTTTCACCAGAAAGTCAAGTCGTACAAATGTTTGTATCTCCGAATCTCTTCAGTTAACCTTTCCTCCATGTGTTTGCCCATCTTTATTGATCCATTTACATTTCTGGGGAAATGTATGTCAGGCTACGGTGTTAGGGTCTGGGCTGTTGCCATAGCTACGAAGTCAAATTGACGCAGATGCATAAACCACCTATAACTGTGACTCGCAAAACAATGACTTGGTTCCACCTCTGACATTCAATGACCGCTAGGTGTTTGCTTTAGGGAGACAAACTGTTGTTGTTGTTGATGCTATATAAATAAAACAAGCTTTTGTGTATTAAGATGAATCAATTGTAATTTATCTGATGACTCACAACAGCCTACATATGGTCAAACATATGGTCTGCGGATCAAAAAACTGCATAGAAGACATTAACTGCAATTTTTTAAAATAAAATTAGCACCTATTCCTAATTTGTCCACTAGGGGTTGCTCTGTTTTAGGAGGAGTTGTAGTCATAACACAACAACTCAGGCCCAGAACTAAACTCTAGGAGGCAGCATTGTGCAGAAATTCGCTGAAATCAAAAACTAGATCAAATTGGACTGAATGTGGCCCCTGGACTAAAATCAGTCTGACATCCCTGGCCTCCGGCCTTCTTCTTTACCGACTCGTGTACTTTTGCGACGCACTACAGTTCTTTCATTCAGCATTTTCTGCACAGATCTTAAGGGTGCAATGGCTGCGGATGATACCTGTATCGCAATAGGTATGAGTCCGTCGTCTGGGTGTTGGTACAGGAGACAGAGTGGAGCAGCGATGTACTGAGGTTTACCCTTGATTGTGTTGGTGGGAATTCCATCCATAATGGCGTAGTCTAATAAGTAAATGTTCCCCGCCTGGACGGGAGAGAAGTGGAAAAATTAAGTCAAAGCGAGGGCATGGACATAAACAAGGTCAATGAGAAGGCTTGCACCACCTTCATCTCCTTGTCCAGGTTGGTTCCGGCAGCCATCGAACTCTGCACCATGTTCGCCTTGACGGGGAAGTTCTCTGGCAGATGATTGCACCTCTGAATCATCCTCGGGTTTGAGCCGTTCAGACACTGGTAGCCAAAGAAACGATCCTCCTTCCAGTGCACCATACAATACTCTGAGTTACACAAACATATGGGCTGATTACATCACAACAAACAATGCTTCAACCATCCAAATCACATGTCAGGTCATGCAGTGTTTTATCTTGGCCTATATCAGCAGATGCAGATATAACGCATTTGACTATGCAAAGTAGATTTAATGAGTTATTCAACAAAATGCCTTCAGCTATGTTATAGCATCCCCGTGTGGTTGACATGTCACTTCTGTCCTGTAAATCATTTTCAGGCCCTACCGTTTTCTTTTTCTTAAAAAGTCCACCTTTCCACCACCCACAGTTTGCTCCTTGTGTTTGCATTGTTTCCCTTTTGTCATTTAAAACCCTGAAATGTGTAATTTGCCCACCGGCTATGGGGCTTCGTAGCTTCCAGAAGATCCGTTTGAAATCGTCCAAGTCACTCCAGGATTTCCCAAACCTGATGGCCAACTTCTTCAGGGACAACTCCAGCAAGCTTAGCAGAATGAAAAAAAAAAACACACGTTCCCGTTTTGTCAATCAGCCAGAACCACCAATTTGGGAACAAAAAGGCAACCACAGGTTTTTTGGAATTAAGACCGGGTTTGGGTTACAAATGACAGCTTTAGTCCTCTCTGAATATGGTGTGGTGTGTGTGTGTGCTCATGTACAGCTATCCTTCTGAGGACTAGTTTCAGGATTTTTTTCTGCAAAATTAAGACATTTGTTCAAAGTGAGGACATTTTGGCCGGGTCCTCACTTCTTTACAAGGCAGCCTGAAGGCAAAGACTTGGTTTTAGGGTAAAGGTTAGGGTTTGGTTATAATCAGGATTAGGTTTAGGGACTTAGTTGAGATCATAGACTCTATAATAAAGATTGAGGACAGGACAGCTCCTCAAAAGTGAAGCCAAAGCAAGCAGAGGTCCCGCTTGGGGGCTGGCTGCTGTGTATGTCATAAGCCCCGCCCCCCTCTATGTTAGCGGATGGGACTTGGACCAGACTAAAGGCCTGCCATTAGTTGTATTACTACCACTGGAATGATTTTAGGTGTTTAATATAATGCTGATGCATTTTTCTGAAAAGTTTTGTTTTGGTTAGTTATGCGACGCTATAGAAACTGTGGTTGTAAAGCTGTCTCATAGGACAGTGAGAGAGTGAGAAAAAATAAATAAATAAGTGTAGTGTATAATCTAATATTTCTTTGTAACTGCCGGAGGTAGCGCAGACGAAAACACCAGTGACTGTAGAGGAAGTGTGGGTGGGTCAAAGATAACATGGCTCCACTCTCTGCCTGTACTGTTCAGGCTCTGGGTCCAAAATTCACCAAGATGGTATCGCCAGTATACTAGCGTCAGTTTGACGAATAGAATAGAATAAAACTTTACTGTCCGAGGTGGACATTTGGCTTCAGCTCACCAACACAAAGGATAGTACTAAAATACCAAAGTTGACAAATACAAACAGCATTACATTGACATAATAATAAATACAGTAAGACAGTGGATGGGAGTTCAAGTCACTACATGTGGATTGGTCACTTGGTTGTGTTAAGAATGCCAATGGGATTAGGGATAAAAGACTTTTTAAAAAAACCCTTGGCCAGAGGGGCTCTATAGCGCCTCCCAGATTTCAAAAGTTCGAACTGATTAAAAAGAGGGTGGGAGCTATCTGCCAGGATTCGCTTAGCTTTCCTCCCCGTCCTCTCAGTACAGATGTGGGTCAAAGACTTTTGGGGTTTTCCCACAATTTTACTTGCCATTGCCACAGTCCTGTTTAGTTTATTCTTGTACTTACTGCTTAAGTGTCCCAACCAAGCAGAGAGATGAAATGTTAGGACACTCTCTATGTGTGCAGTATATACAAGTTCCAGAATCACTGGACTGACCCCAAGACAGCTCAGTTTTCTAAGTAGGTGAAGCCGCTGTGAACATTTCTTAAAAACAAAGTCTGTAGGGAAGTGGAGACGCGTTGTCGTTTATTCGTACAGTCTATAGTTGAGATGGTTATGATTAAGGGCTAGGGACAATCATTACGTCAATGAATGTCCTCACAATGACTGAAGTCACACAAACATGAGTTGGTGGGTTTGAACTACTTACGCGTAGTGTAAAGAATGCTCAAAGTCACTCCTCTTCTCGTTGTCAAAGCGAACGTCTTGGGGTAAATCTCCCTCTGTCTTAGCATCAATGCAGCGGGGGATCCCTGGAGCCCAGGTAACCCACCTGACACGCAAACACAGCACGATGCAAACCTTCATACAGGATAAATTAAACAAGGAAAACATTAACAAACACGTGAGAGAGAGTTTTTTTTGTTTGTCGGACCTGTACGTCTTCTGTCGCTCCTGCAGCTCTGCCTTCCTGTGTGCCAGGAGCTGGGGTGAGGAGTCCTCCTTTACCGTCTTTGCTACAGAGGCAGAAAGAAGGGGAGAGGCAGGAAGGTATAGACCTTTAGTTGCCTTGAATGTTGACGGTACTGGTCAATTATGCGTTTTTTGTGCATTTGTCATTTTCGTCAATGGGAAATTGCGCAGAAAATTGCAGATACAATCAGAGATCAAAAGAAAAAATTGGGAATATTTAAATTTCCCCGATATTTTCTGCAAAATCACTTAGTTGAGAATGGCTCCAAATGGCTCAAACTTTATCCATACTTTATAGTAATAATCTAAACCATGTCATGTAGTATGCACAAACGCTGTGGAGGAGTTACACAATGTGCACCTACTACATTCATCTCTGCACAGGTAGTGAAAATATAAAAGATTTGCAAGATCGGGATTTGCATGTCACCTGCCTTGTGCAAGCACAAAAAATAGTACATAATGTTTGCCTGTCATGATAAATTTGCATCACGCCCCGTTGAGGCGTCGGTCCTTATTCAAAGTCGCCTCAACAGCACAGCTGAGCACTGGGAGTTGATTCCGAATGCTCTTTCCTACCTGTCCCCTCTCGTATCTCCACCTTGACGTCCCCTAAGAGCCAACGGTAACAGGGAAAAACCAGCTCTTTGTCTCCGCCTGGAGGCTCCACTGTGACATAGCGACAGAACCAGTTGTCTTCCACCCAGTACTTCTGCTTCTCCAGCCGAACCAGTAGCAGGGAGCCTAAAGGCGATGGGCTGGCCACTTTGTACTCATCCACCTGATGAAAAACGTAAAAGGAACAATGAGGAAACAAAAGAAAATCACCTTCACTTCATCATGGAAACAGACTAACAACACGTTGTTTTTGTGTGTGTTTGGTCTATCTGCAATCCCTCCAGCGTTCAAACATGTCCCTAATAGGGGTTTATACAGACTAGTCGACTAGTCGCCGATCATGTGACGATAACAACATGGACGCCTCCGAGAAAACAGGTGGGGAGCCCAGTGTGTCGTTGCAGCAAAACGAGTAGCGGAAATACTTCAGTAAAGATGCAGCCCGTACTACCGTGACGTGTCAGTCCTGAAATACAACTAAAGTACTACTGCAATGCATCAGAAAAGGCTAATGCTAAAGCTAGCAGAGGAACACTACAGCAAATTTGATGTTGAATTTCAGCATGTGAAAGTTATTAGACCTTTAGCTGCAGTACACGAAGAAGGCTTCAGAGACATAACCCTGCAACACTATCCCATCTAACAACAAGCTGTGGAGCACTATTAAATGCTACTGGTTGTGCTGGGGTGATGCATGTTTTTATACAGGCTATACATATCTACAGCTCACAGTATGTAGCACATGAGCTGTCTGTTCTCAGCAGATGTATTCAGGTCAAGAATATAGATTTCATTACTTTCTGCCAGGTTTCTATTAGAGACGTCATCAGAGGTATCGGCTCGACTTTCACCACATAACAGCTGACTCTGTTTACATAGAGCATTCCTGTTGGATTCATTATACGCACATACGGTGTAGTTAGGTCGATATAGTTTTGGACACCGTCACAAATGTTATTTCTGTTAGATTTAGAGTTTCCTGTATGATGACTGTGGGTTTAAAGTGAAAACTCTCAGCTGTAGATAGACAGAATATACAAGAAATGCATAGACATATACAAAGTATATATATAATATACCATTTCATGTACTTATTGTACATTTTCTGTTAAGTTAAATGTATATATTTACTTACTATAGTTTTGTACAGTCAATTTTTGTTTAAAGTTTGTGAAAAAAGGGGGATAAATTAAAGGATTCTCTTAAAGGATTCTCATATAGGATTATCTTAAAGGATTATCTTAAAGGATTATTTTATAGATGCACTCCAGTAAAGCTACTGCCGAGGAAATGCCACCAAACCACTCTCTTCTCGTATTCAGGTTCATGACATTAGCATCTCGCATTCATCGCGGGAATAACTTACTGCCCCTCGACAGAAGTCCAGTCCAGGGTTGTCCAGCAGGGTGCGCTCACTCTCCCCCTTCTCGCCCACCAGGGTGACATAGATGTAGTTGTTGGTGCCCGAATACTCCGACGTCCCTGTGGCCACCTTTACCTTATAGACTTCCATCTAAAAAACATGCACATACACACAGCATTAGGTTTCTGTCAGGACGGCCACATTTTAAAACGAATAATAAAACGAATAGACTGTAAACCTAGATTTGCCAAAGAAAGTCAACAAACCAGCGAGCAGCTATCAGCAGTGGACATAGTCTTGCCTTTCCCTTCGTCCTGAATAGAGTCGTCTGTGGAGCTGATAGTGTTTCCGTTCAGTATTTCCTCATATTTCCCCCCGTGTTCCTGAGTTGAGAAAGCCCCCTCCCCCGTCCGACTCCCCTCCGGCACATAAACATAACAGATTTGGGGCAGGTCTACCAAACACGACCAAACAGGTCTGACACACAGAGATTTATCTGTTAAACTGTTCGGAAGAGCACTGATTGGGAAAAAATGTCTCTCTGTCACGAGCTAAGGTTAACAAACCGTAGGGGAGGAGGTCAGAAAGGCTAGCAGGTAGCATGCTGGTGGAGCATTCCTGACCTCTTTGTGAAAAAACAAAAAGGCGCACATAAAAAAAAAGAAAAAAGGTCACGACGTTGTGGTTTTTGAATTTTGAATAATGTAAATCTGTGTGTTTGTAAGCAACAGTTCACAGTTCACTTCCAGGGAATTCACAATGTGTGCTATAAAAGTCTTTAACAAACCTTAACCAAAGGTGACAAAGAGATGCAATCAGTTGAATATATCAGCCACAACATTATGACCACTGACAGTAAATAACATTGACCATCTTGTAACAATCCACTGTCCTGCCATTCGTTGGTGTGGACGTTACTTAGACATGTAGCACCCACCTAGACCAGCCCAGGCACCCCCACCCCAGGCACCCCCACCCCATAGCTATGACACTCCTTGATGGCAGCAGCCATCCCCAGCAGGATGCAGACTGACACAGACACAAAAACGCTTTAGGAACAGTACAAGATGTTGACCTGGCCTCCAAATTCATTAGATCCCAAACTGATCAAGTATCAGTGGGATGATCAGAGGCCCCTCCCCTCAAATGTTGTGGCTAATTGGTGTAAATTACAATTACAACCTTTTCTTTTGTACATTGTACTCGCTTACTTTGTTTGTTTATTTTCTAAGAATTTTTTCTGCACAGTGCTGCCATCTACTGATCAGTTCTGGTTTTGTCGGCAACTTTTGCTAAACTAGTGCGACCCCTGGTGGACAAATCAGGACTAGCAGTTACTTCTACTGAAACATTGCAGTTAATGTCTTGTCGTACTTCATCCCATTCATTCCGCTGCGGTCAGACTGGCTAAGCTTGACAGACCTTATACAATTTCAGGTATCGCACGCAACCTATCACCTTTATCTAGGAACCAAAGAAGGAGCTGTCACTGTGAGGGCCATAAACTTCCTGCTAAGAATTTGAATATTAACCAAATGTACAAACCACATGTAAATTTGGGCCGAGGAATCAGCAGGTGCGTGGTGTCATAACGCAAGAAATGACAAAAACAAAACATAAATATATATATATTAACTGTGTTTGGATGGCAGATGCTTCAGTCGCCCGCAGAAAATGCAGTTTGGTGAAAATATGAGTGTTTGTTTAGTAACAACGCGGTGTTGCAGGTGTAGATGTGAAGTTGCGCTGATGCAAGTTTTGACTGTGTAACAATGAGCTGCAGTGTTTCGCTGCACGTTGCTGGCTTGATGTGGTCGCCTCGTTCTTAAAACAAACTCACATGTAAAGGTTAAAGTTTGAATATCATTACATATTATTATAATTTAGTTAAAAAAAAAAAAAAAAAAAAACATTGATACTGCTCTGGTTTAGCGGTCGCAACTTTTAACATACACCGATCAGGCATAACATTATGACCACCTTCCTAATATTGTGCAGGTCTCCAAAACAGTTGTGACTCATCAGAGAATGGACATGGGCCTTCTGAGGGTGTCCTGTGGTGTCTGGCAACAGGATGTTGTTAGTGGGGAGACTTTGAGGGGAGGGGCCTCTGTGGATCATCCCACAGATACTTGATCAGTTTGGGATCTAGTGAATTTGGAGGCCAGGTCAACACCTTGTGGTGTTCATGTTTTTTTGAGTTGTTCCTAAAGTGTTTTCGTGTCTGCATCCTGCTGGGGATGTCTGCTGCCATCAAGGAGTGTCATAGCTATGGGGTGGGGGTGCCTGGTCTGGTCTAGGTGGGTGCTACATGTCTAAGTAACGTCCACACCAATGAATGCCAGGTCCAGAAGTTTCCCAGCAGAATATTGTCCTGTCACAAGATGGTCATAATGTTATTCACTTCTACTGTAAGTGGTTTTAATGTTGCTGCTGATCTCTGCTTCTTGTAAATTCAAGAGCAGACGGCGGCCTTTGTGGTTATTTAGACATATTTCCTCTTTCTTCTGTCTACTGTTCTGCAACAAAGATTTTTTTATCTAGATATGCTAAAGAAAAAAAAGGAAGAAACAAACTAATTTGAAGGGACGCACGTATTTAAACACATGACTAGTATCGGCTAAGCTTTCGCAGAATCTGCAGAGCCGAGGTGCAGCAGACCACATTCATATAAAAAATGACTCAAATTTGACCTGGAGGATGACGGGAAGGTTAAGTAAGTCATCAAACTTCACTGATGCACAACTAATCTGAGGCATTTGGAAGATTAGAAGGTCTCTGTATGTCATGAGTTACATTTAAACGATATCTCTGTTTGGTCATTTGCAGGAACGCATTCAGGGTGATCAGTTTTACGTGGAATTAAAGGATCTTGGCGCACAGCGTCATCAAAACACCTATTATTTTTGGAGGCATCTTGTTCCTGCAGCCAACATCTTCCTACGTCACTTTAATTTGGTTTATCCTTTAATTTATTACACATATATAAATATACATATGATGGTAATAAGTCATAACAGGATGTCAAAAGCTATGACACAACATGAAACAATAGAAAAACCCACCTTAGTGCAGCACTGTGTCACTTTCTTGTCCTTGTTTTCCTTCTGCTTGTACCACGATGCCTCTTAAGGTCCTCTACGCTACGGCTGCTCTGCTCCTGCGTTAGCTGCCCGGTTTGAATGCATCCATGGAGCGCTCACTCCAAACAGTGAGTCCTTTGTGTATTCTCACCTCACTCTTAATGCAGGCACTCCTCCTCTCTGCATGCGTGGGTGAGTGAGTTGCAAAAGGGGAAATTGCCAAATAATAAATGTCCAAATCTGAATTTCAACGAAGTGAAGTTGCGTTAATTGGAGACTAATTTATTTATTTTTTAATTTTTTTGCCAAAGTCGGCGTCCTAATCACCTTTCATCACCAGACAGTTGATTATGAAATCGACGGAACGCAAGTTAAAGCTGAGAAAAAAGTTGTATCAGCGCAACTCAAACGTGCACGCTGCTCAAAAAGATTTCAAAGGAACAGTTTGAGAAACTTCCGAGGCTCGCGCAATTTCAGGAGGGTGGTGATAATGTTGTGGCTGATCGGTGTGCAGCCGATAAAGTCAGTGAGAAGCAGACTAATGCGGTCATGAGTTCGAAGTCACTGTCACCCCCACGAGAGGAAATGGCGTCACTGGCTTTACAGACGCTGCTCTACGTGACCACGGACATGCATCAATGCAGACAGCAGACTCCTTAATAAAATCACATACCAAATGAGATAATCCTGAATTTGGGGAGTTGTGATGACTTGAAATGAGTCATAAAAGCCGTAATGATTTTATTTCCTACTTACAATTATTTGGAAAACTATGCTGCAAAAATGTTTCCTGCAAATTCCAGTGACATGCGCCTAGTCAGTCATTCATTCATTTCTTGTAACCGCTTGTCCTGTAAAGGGTTGCAGGGTTGGCAGACAACCATTCACGCTTACACCTTCGGCCGATTTAGAATCACCAACGAACCTAACCAGCATGTCTTTGGACGGTGGGAGGAAGCCGGAGTGCCTGGAGAGAACCCACGCAGCGTCCCAGGGAAGCATGGGGGGATTTAAGTTATACTTCCAACATTAAGCAGCGTTCCCCTTGAAGTTTACGGCTTTGAGGGGGCAAGGTTTAGTTGGAGTTGTGTGTTTGCGTATCTGGGCGGAACTCCAATACAGAGAGCGAAAGAGATTTATAAATAAGATAAATAACGAAGAGTTTGTTTAGTCTGATAAAATACCAAGGTAGAGACCTGGTCTACTGGAAAGGCAACCTTAAAGGGGAACTACTGTTTTTTACAACCTGGACCTTATTTCTGGCATAAAATACGATTGTTTACTCACCCATATAACTTTGGTGTCATTTGGAGTCGTTTGGAAGATATTTAGATCCGCGTATATCCATATAGTGGGAGTGAATGGGGCACCGAAACGCAGCCTCTAAATAACGCATTATCTGCCGCGAAACTCGTTCATTTCACCAATATTTTGTTATGATACGCTAGTGCTATTCCCCGTTGAGTCCAGAGTTACCTGTTATCTATTCACGGACGTGCAGCGGTTTGTTGTTCTCTGGCCAGCTGTTCCTCTCTCTCCCTCCACATCCTCCTTTCACCGAGCTCCTCATCCGTATACTCTGGCTCAAAGCGGTAAGGACGTCCATCATAAACAAAGTCGTCGTCCACAACCTCAGAATCGTAAAAATATTCAGCCATGTTGCAAAAAAATAGCAGTAGTAAATTACAGGTAAACAAGCCGACCGTCGCGGGTGCGCTCAGAGATGACATCATCCAGGTCAGAGGTTAGTAGGTCAATCTACAGACCCCAGATGATGATAACAGATAACTCTGGACACAACGGGGAATAGCACTAGTGTATCATAACATAATATTGGTGAAATGAACGAGTTTTGTGGCAGATAATGCGTTATTTGGAGGCTGTGTTCCGGTGCCCCATCCACTCCCACTATATGGATATACGCGGATCTAAATATCATCCGAACGACTCCAAATGACACCAAAGTTATATGGGTGAGTAAACGATCGTATTTTATGCCAGAAATAAGGTCCAGGTTGTAAAAAAAACGGTAGTTCCCCTTTAACCGACCTCCAAAAACCGTTTAAGAAGAGTCAACTGGAGTTGGACTCTTCTTCAGTTCTAAGGGACCGGTGGGAAGTTTGAGGTTTAAATAGGAAACTCTGTGGGCGACCCATCAGAAACCAGCTTATTTATGTAAACAACGTTGAGGCGGACTGTTTGTACCTGTCGTCTTTCCCTATGAACGGTGCTCTGACGACCTTTAGTCAGTCAGAGTCTCCAGTCTCAAGGTGTGAACGGCGTTAAAACTTCTTGACAGAAGTTATAACTGTTTTGTAAATTGATGGCAGGTTGATGGTTTGAAAGAGGAGTAAAGGAAGCCATCTATGTCAGATCTCCTAACAGAAGAGGTGGGTTGAGTCAAGTCAAGCAAGTTTCTGACAGACTGCCCACAGAGTTTCCTATTGAAACCTCAACTTCACACTAGTTACTTAGAACTGAAGAAGCTTAAGCAAGAGTAAGATGATAAAGAAACAAATAAAAAAAACAATAGAGTGCATTTAAGTTAGAACAGATTTTTGTTTTTTTACTTTTTTTATAACAAAGCATACGACATAGATGACAAAACATGAACAGCATTAAAATGTGTACAAACTGAAGAGAACCACTCATAACTGCAGGACAGTGTGTGCTGTATACGTTGGTGTTTTCGGTTATGCCAAAGCTGTACATGTAGCATAATGTGTACAAGACCATTCGTTTGTTGTGAGAGATGAACCTGTCGAGTGAAATGTAAAATCCGTGACAAGACTTCCACGTCCCACCACCGCCGCCGCCACCCACGCTCCACATAATTGTAGCCATATTTAAACTGTACCTGATACGGGCAAGTAAAGAATGAGTTGCTGAGGGAGGTAACTAAACCTTAACGATGCGAGTAACAATACGGTGTCCTCTAACTTCAGTCTCGTGACTTGAGGTGGGTTGAACGTTCAGGAGCGGTTCGATCCGGGGCCGCCGTCCTCGTCGTCGGGCGGGCAGGCAACGAAATCCGCCAACATGGAGGCCATGGATTCCTCGGCCACCTGAAGCAGAGGCAGACACTTAAGATGAGGACACACTACTAAGATTCGGACAAAGGACAAAGTCTGCGCCAGTCTGCGCTAGTTGGGGACCGTCTGCACAAAAATCTGTTAGTGTGTGAGGGGGAACAGACCCGATTCAAACATTTTTTCGAGGCAAATCTGATTCACGGAGTTTGATGCTTGACAAATCTTGTAGCCTGTGATCCCTCATCAGTCTTTCAGTCGTCATACGAGATTCTGCTGAGACCAGTCTGTTAGTGTGTGCACCTAGTCTTATCAAAATCTGTTAAGACTCTGAGCTTTGTTTGAACCGGCAGGTGGTTTATGGGAAATGTTTTTATGAGCGGCTATGAGCAGAATCCAATCATCGGGCTGCAGCCAAGCCTGATCTTTTATCTTATTACTGACGTTGAGGCACAAAACACATTTAAATCTGGGGTCCATTTACCAAGGAACTTCCTAGTTGCTCAGACAATTTTTTGTAGATATGGAGGGCACCATCGGGACCCAGTCATGCCTTGCAAGGTAGCAGGAAATCGCTAAGTTCAGCCAAAATTTCTCGCCTTACGTTAAGAGAGCGATGCAGTGAAATTACCGTAATGATGAAATATTAGCTGTAAAGCACAACGTCTTTCAGAAACCGTTGGGATTTTTCCGATGGCGCAAAACTTTACTGACGCAATTACGGCAACGTGAAACCCGGCGACGCGTTTGGTTTTAAAGGGTTAACTAAATGTTCCCTGTGACAAAATCAGCTAGATATAAATAAAAATGTTTTACCTTTTTCTTCTCGGCGCTTTGCCCCGCTTCTTCCTCTTCATCATGTTCCTCCTCTCTCTTCCTCTTCACTCCCATCCCCTCCTCTCCGTTACTTTCCCCGCCCCCGCCTCCTCCTCCTCCTCCTCCTCCTCCTCCTCCACTCTCCTGCTGCTCGGCTTCCTTTTTGTCGTTTTTCTCAGCTTGCGTCTCCTCTTGCTCTTTAGCATTCGAGCCCGTTGAGGTTTCAGGGTCTGCTGCCGCAGCCGCCGCTGCCGCCGCCGCCGCAGAGTCTCCCTCTTCGACGGCTGCTAGCTGTTCGTCCTGATGACCGGACAGACGGTCATCACTCACACCGGCTTCCTGTGTTGGTTCGGCCGTTAAGTCCTGTTGAAATTGGAAAAAGGTCAGTAGTTGACGACGAGCTCCAACTATAATATCTGATAATGTAAACTACAATGAAATGTCAACGGGACGGGACTCGAGGCTGACTGTGTTTCAAAAACGTGCGTCCCCGTCATGTGATCGGATCTGATCTCCGACAGTTAGCGTTAGCCTACGAAAACTAGCAAGCTGCCCCAAGCCCCGTGGCTACAAATTAGGTTTACAGCATAGACTGTATATAAATATGGACAATGCGTCACCACTTCCTTGCATTGGACCAAACTGACACTATTTTCCCGGGGATACGGGCGACGCCATCTTGCAACTTTGGAGCCGCAGTCTGATCAGTAGGGTCCGAGGGTGGAGCCACGTGGAGCAGTGATATTGAAGCCCCGCCCACATTTCCTCCAGACTCACTCGTGTTTATGTTTAATTAATACTACGCTCTGCTCTACCTCCACCACTTACAAGGAAATGTTGGATTATATACTGTAGTTATTTTAACTCTCACAGTCCCACGGGACCACTTTACGAAGCGGTTGGCATGGCAACTGGTGGTCGCCATTATGTCGCATCCTGTTTCTATAGCGTCAAACAACTAACTAAAATGAAACTAACCGACAGGAACCATCCATGAAAAACATTTATTTGACGTTTATTTTAGTGTTTCAGTTTTGCCCAAGTCCCGCCCACTAACATGGAGGGGGTGGAGCTTATATGACCTACACTGCAGCCGGCCACCAGGGTCAGCTCTACTTGCTTTGGTCTTCACTTCAGAGGCGCTGTTTCTGAAGTTATATCGTCTACGGTTTAGACGCATCACCCTGATATTTACGCAGCCTCCGTCACGGCAAATTAGCAAACTGTGACGTTAAAGAAGTCTCATCCAAGTACTACGTGAAGTCATTTCTTTCTGGTGACACATATTTAAATTTGCAGTTTGACTAAATCCAATAATCAGATGTTGACAAAAAAATGCAATGACTAAAACTACGAAAGATCCAAATGACTAAAATGTGACTAATAAGTGCTTGATTTAGTTTTCTGACGTCGAGTCGCAGCAGCTCAGCACTGTGAGAACATGATGATAAACTTCTGACACGGTCTGAAACTTAAGTCGCCTTTGAGCTCAAGTAAAGAAAGAGTTTGACAATTTGTTAAACACTCGACAAACGCCATTTCATCTCCTTTCTGTTTACACTTCTCGTCAGTGTCGACAGATGAGACCTTTATGTCGCGGTAACTCCATCGTACCTGTTGACTCTGACTTGCTGCATGTTCTGAAGCGACCGTTGGCTCGTACTCCTTGGCTCCTTGCTCCCACGGGCGCACCTCCTTCTGCAGCAGCCCTTCTTCCTCTTCTTCTTCTTCCTCCTCCTCTTCCTCTTCCTCTTCGGCTCCACCTCCTCCTCCTCCTCCTCCTCCATCCTCCCCCGTCTCCTCCATCGCTCCTCCCGTGACGCACAAGATCTGTGGCATGGTGGGGTCGTCCATCCTTTCTCCGTCCTCCTCCTCCTCTTCTTCCTCCTCCCTCTCGGCCTCCCGTGCCTCCTCCAGGACGCCGATGCTCTCCACCTCCTGCACGTTCATCCGGTCATCTCCGAACAGCGCTTTGTTGGTCTGGATCTCCTCTATCCCTCCTTCCGTGTCCTCCTCCACACTCAGTCCAGACATCCGTCCCTCATCACCTGCGGTCCGAAGCGCCTTCCCCTCCTCTATTCCCGCTTCTCCTAACTTATCCTCTGCTCCTTTCAGTGGAGGCACGTCCCCATGCTGCTGCTGCTGCTGCTCCTCTTCCTCCTCCTCCTCTTCCAGCTCCTCCCCCTCTTCTTCCTCGTAGTCCTCATACTCCTCCCCATAAAACTCTTCCTCGGCTAAATCGCTCACCTCCTCCTCTTCGTCGTCATCCATCCCTTCGTCCTCCTCTTCGTCGTCCTCCATGTCCTCCTCGTCTTCCTCCTCCTCCTCCTCCTCGTCAGTGCTGTTGATGTTGATAACGGCCGAATCTTCGTTGCTGGCGGGCGCCGGCAGGTGCTGGTGCAGGTTCCGCCCCTGCTGACTCAGCTGATTCTGCAGCTGGTGCATCGGGTGCTGCAGGCCCATGGGGCCGGGCTGGCCCGCCGTCGAGGGCTGCATTAGCATCTGCTGGAGCTGGGGTCTGCCGGGCAACGAGTCCCCCAGACCGCCGGGTGGAGCCGTGAGGGTGCTGTGGTTCAAAGGCGGAACCAGGGAGACGACTGAGGCGCTGGAAGGAGGGAACGAGTTGATGGGGGTCGTGGAGGTGGTGAGGAGAGGGGTGGAGGTGGCTAGGTCATTGGGCAAAGAGGCCCCGTCTATTGTGGTCGTTGCTGACGCCGTTGTCGGGACCATGGCGACGGATTCTCCCTCCGGCAGCGCAACACCAGCGCCGCCGGGTAAAGCAGCGAGCATGTTCTGCGAGTTCGCCGCCCCTTCGTCCTGCTGGTTCTCCATATTCAGCATCCCCGGGGGAACGATGACCACGCTGTCGTCCGAGTCGCTCGCCAGAGAGATCTCGACGTCATCCGCTTCCTCTTTGTCATAGCGGACAAACACGGGCCTCTGCCCCTCCGGGTGGCCCAGGGCAACGGCGTCCGGCTGGTGGTGCGTGTTTGGGGACAGGATCATGTCGGCCGAAGTGGGCACCTGACCCGACAGCCCCGGAACCAGGGAGAGGTGGTTCTCCAAGGAGCCGAGCAGGGAGCCGGGGCCCAAGCCGAGGGAGTGTCTGGCGGGGAAGGACGGACCAGGGGCGGGACCTCCTAAGAGGGTCGGCAAGGTGAGTCCGGGGCCGGGTCCCTGGGAGGAGGGGAGGACTGACGCGATGGCGGTGGGCTTCTGGGCGAGGGTCGGTAAGGGGAGGGCGATGGAGGGGGTGCGGGGGTGGAGAACCGAGTTACAGATGGTCAGCGCCTCGGCACAAAATGAAGAGACCTGAAATGTGTGCAGAGAGGAAACCTTATGATACGTCAAGACAAGAAAACACCCACTGTCCCACCACCATCTCCTGAATCATTGGGGTCAAAACCTGTCCACCAGAGGACCCAATCAGGCCTGCAAGATGAATTTCCAAAGCGTTAAGTAAAGCACCCACCTTGAGGTTGCGGTCGGTGCGTCCATTGCTGAGGATGGACACGGCGCAGGTCAGAGGTGGAGGCCAACTAGCTGACGGCACCAGGACCAGAGCCAGCAATAACCTGAGCATTCACACAGAGAGAACAGTTTGGCATCATTCCACCTTCTGTTTCCTTCACGTCATCTCATACATCTAGGGATGTGCTCATCGGTATCAGCCTTGAGCCAAGCTTGACCTTTTTGTTGCGTCAAAGTTGCCAAAAGTTGAGTAAGAACAGGAAGAGGAACCAAAATCACGTGGCTGAACATGTCTGCCGTGGTGTGGAGGAACTTTAGAAATGATGCAGTGTGGATGTTTGGTGAGGTGGGTAGTACGCGATCGTCATTAAATACGGCCAACGAGTGGTATGGTGGATGGTGCCCATGTTATTTTAGAAATACTCTCTTGCTAAGTCCGATTAGAGGATCAGTGCCAGCAACTTTTACGCCGTCATGCAAGAACGCTTCGGTTACAGCCAGTCTTGCAGAGAAGTGTCGAGGTTAGGTATCTGGACGATCCAGGCATTTTTAAAATGATCGTATCAGTATCTGGCTTCAGCCTAGCCCTAGACACAAAGATTTATTAGACTGAATCGATTCTAGGAGAAGACAAGGAACCTTCATGGACATATACAGCAAGGTGATGCATCTTTAAATGTCGTACTCTTCCCATTTTCAAACTGTCATGTAACATCATCAGTTTGTATCATCAGATTCCACATGTACACTTTAGTCAGATATGTGTATCTATGACAGATGTATGTTTATCTTGCTGTTCTCTTCTCTCTTTCTTCTGTCTGTACCCGGCTGGCCTTAGACAGATGGGTCCCTCCATATGAGCTGGGTTCTGCTCAAGGTTTCTTCCTGTTAAAAGGGAGTTTTTCCTTGCCACCGTTGCCTTCAGGCTTGCTCTGGGGGTTTCAGGCCGGGTTTTTGTAAAGCGGCTTGAGACGATTTGTATTGTTATTGACGCTATATAAATAAAAATTGAATTGAACTTAATTTGTAGCCAACGAAAACACAATGTAGACGTAGCCCCACAGATCCCAGACAAAGAAACCAAAGTCTTTGGCTGATTGGCTGAATCAAACATTGACTTCACTCCCAGTCCAGATATGAGTCCAGTGTAATAATTAACTGACCCAACAAACACATGTGTCACTCTTCACATACGAATGAAGTAAGAACCTGTATAGCTCCCGACGGGTCAGGGCGCTGCTGTACTGTCCACTAACGCCCCCTGCAGGATCACACGCGGTACTGCTGTTGGACTGCTGCTGCAGACGTACACACAACGGCAGCACCACGTCATGGAGTCGCTGCAAAGCAGTTAACACAGAGAGATTATTTTCTGTTAAAAAGTTAAAAAGACAGAAGGGTAAAGTAAACAGACAAAAGTTTTCAGATGTAGTTTACCTTGTGTATATCGTCTCTTAGCAGCGTACCGCAGGTCTGTATGATTTGTTTGAGCGCTGTGGAGAAAGCAAAAGAAATAAAAATGAATCACATACAAGAAAATAATAAAAGGGGGTAGATCTAAATAAAAAAAAAAAAAACGAGGGAGGTTCTCACCTCTGAGGGCTGAAAGGCAAGTGTCCTGATTGGACAGAAGATCTCCTTTCCTCTGGAGCGGTGGTCCGACGGCATCCATCATGACCAGCTGCTTCGTCCTCCGAGGGCCCGGCTTTCCTCCAGGGACCGGATCAGCTGACAGACCGGCCCGGAGCTGGAGGCAAGGCAACGATGTAAAGAGGTCAATACTTACACAAAAGGTCTAGAGTCTAGTCATTAAAAAAAACAATTAAACAATGCACGCTGAACTCACCTTGACAGACTCCGGCCCTGGTGTGATGTCACTGAGCAGGTGACTGAAGAGGATGTCCGAGTGACTGGGGCTTCCCTCCAGGATGCTAGCCGAGGCGCCGGCTACCTGGACCCACAGCTCTAAGGTTCTGTACACCGACACCCGAACTGAGCTGTGAGGGATGAAGGAAGAGACTTGAAAGACAAATTCATCCACAGCGTTCCCTAAAACGTTCTACGGTAACTGGGGGATGTCCTGATCGGTATCGGGGGTCGATCGGAACAGTATTGGGCTTCAGCCGAGCCCTAATGGCGGCCGGCTAGCAACAAAGGTGCATAAAAAAAACGAAGAAGAAGATCCAGAATCACTAGTTATGTCACTCACAGCTTTAGCTTGAGGGAATTGGGAGGAAAAGGTGGACCAAAGGTAGATGGACAATTGACTAAGAACCGTATCGTGCACGAGTTTGTTTCATTGTTTCGTTAGCATTTTTGGACTGAAGCTGCAAGTTGAGTGGATTTACTTGGGGACTGGATCCGTAACACACATGTGGTTATGTGGTATGTGCATGTTTTATGTGGCCGCGAAGACGTATGAATAAATCTAAATTCTATTTCTATGCAAATTGGTGTAATCACAAGATCACCAACAGGGATAGTTTGCTTGCAAAAGTGCAGCCTTTCACGGCGTTCGTTGCGGAGCAGGTGTAGAAGCCCGTCAGTTACCTGTAGGCTCGTTGTTGTCCCACGCTGGCCTCGGGGAGCGGCGTCCATGCGGCCAGGGTTTGAGAAAAAAGCCTCTGTAGAACTGCGGCGTACTGAACCATACCACTACGAACTCTGTAATGCACAGAGAAGGCAACACACGACCATCAGTGTCATAGTGACGCTAATCTTCTGTACATGACTGGGCTACCTGCTTCATTCAGATGAGATGTTAAGTAACGTCACTGATAGAAACACAGTAGAAAGTAATGAAATCTATATTCCTGACCTGAATACATATGCTGAGAACAGAGACCTCATGTGCTACATACTGTGAGCTGCAGATATGTATAGCCTGTATAAAAACATGCAGCAAGTCAGCACCATCAGTAGCATTTTACAGTACTCCGATGCGGTATTTCTCTGAAGGCTTCTCTGCAGCTAAAGGTCTAATAACTTTAAGACATTGTTCTCAAGTCGTTTAACCGACTGCTGTCCAGAGGATTTGAACCCTTCCTCTGCTAGCATTAGCGTTAGCCTTTTCAGATGCATTGCAGTAGTACTTTAGTTGTATTTCAGGACTGACATGTCACAGTAGTATGGACTTCATCTTTAGTGAAGTATTTCTTCTGCTAGTTTGATGCAACGACCCACTGGACTCCTTATCTGTCTTCTAAGAGGCGTCCATGTTGTTATTGTCACGTGATAATAAGTGACTAGTAAACTTCCTGTTTAAAGTTGACAAACCGACTATGTCTGTGAAGGTTCTCAGTCATCCAGGTCATTGTATATCCAACAAAGGACTGGATAAGGACTTGCAGAGTTTTTTTGAGAAGACGTTTCACCACTCATCCGAGTAGCTTCTTCAGTTCTAGGGGACTGGTGGGAAGTCTGAGGTATAAATAGGAACTCCTCCTGAAAAAAACTTGCTTGTTATGCTAATAACCAGAAACTGGTGCAACGGGAACTTCCCACCAGTCCCCTAGAACTGAAGAAGCTACTCGGATGAGTGGTGAAACGTCTTCTCAAAAAAACTCTACAAGTCCAGTTGAAGTCCTTTGTTGGATAGACAAACAGACTAGTCAATAAGACTGAGTCAAGTTTAAGGGTCTTGCATGGCGGTATTTCTTGAGCTTCTCATGTTGCTGTAACTCAACATCTCTACATCTACCACTATGGCCTTCTTCTGACTGAGGAAAAACAGTGAACGGGGGCAGATGTGACATCAGTCCCAAACAGATGAACATTAGTTGTGTTGTTTTCACACTATTTTCATTTCTGTACTAAGCGGTTGCAGATGCTCAAAGCTCAAAAACCAGAAGACATTTTAAGAGTTCATCATTTATGTATAGACGTGGGTGCCAGTACTCACACTGTGATGAGCTCCGACAAGACCTCTATGGTGTTGGTGTGTATAACGGGGAGGACCAACAACTTCAAACCTCCGTCTTCTGTTAAGTTCTGACACACAAGGAGCATAAAATAAAATCAGGATCAGGATCGACAGCATTTGATTCTATTTGGCTTCTAGTTGTGCGTCGTTTCATGCGCTCACTATGCTCTTGGCGCTGACGGCAAGGGCTTGGCACACCAGGTTGAGGATTGGTCTGACGGGCAGACGGACATCTGAAGCAGGATCCACTCTGGACAGAAACAAAAGAACAGAACTCAATGAATACCTGAAGTCCTGGAACAACCTCGTGAACGTTGAGCTCTTTATGATTTTCGGTTGTTATGCGAGTCTGGTGTATTGTATCTGCAACTACTTTCTTCTAAAAGCGTGTCATGGTTTGGTGTCCCTCAGTTACGGGTTGTCCATGAACCACAGGGTTAGCGGTTTGATCCCCAGTACGTGGACCACCGTAACCCCAGTGCCAAATTGTACCTGAGCAAGACGCTGAACCCCAAGTTGCATCTACTGGCTCTGGGTTAAGTTGCTGGTCTGCAAAAGCCCATGCAACCATTTGAAAACCGAATATGCTCAAGCTACTACTGTGATGTTATCCAAAATATTCAATATGAAATGTCCACACATAGAATAAGATCATGTGTTTCTGTCTTTAAATTATTAAACTATTAACTACCGTAATAAAGTGGATTTTGGATTTAGATTTTGCGAGACCCTGACGTTTTTAGTTTTTTGAGGGTGGAGGATATACCGTCTTATAAAAAACTCTAATTATGATACTATCCTAGCTATTAAAAACAATTCAGTACATGAAATGTCTACACGTAGAATAAGATCATGCGTTTTTTTTATTTCAATTACCATAATGAAACTAATATTGGATTAAGCATCATTACGGTAATTTAATAATTTAGCGACAATTAATCGCTAAAACGTGGCTTTCTATGGACAAATGTTTGTAAGATTAAGTAAAGTATTAGTGAATTTAACTGCGCTAGCGAGCTCTTATATAGCTAAGCTAGTTCAGGTCTGTAGTTGTTTCCTCCAGGTGGAGGAAGGGAGTGATGCTTTCAGGAGCAACAGGAAAAACAGAACGCAAGCAGACCGTGGCGGAGCAAATTCGACCCTACGCCGTAGCCTTAACATCGTATGAGAAACCCTGGTCTGTGCAGTTGATGTACATGAACACGCAACATAATGCTGTTGAGACGTGTCATTCTATGGACAAAGTCACGTAAGATTAAATAAAGTATCAGCGAATAAATCTTATTCATAACGAACTATTGACTATTGACTCAATTTAACTTTACTAGCTAGCGTATATAAAGTTTAGCTAGTTCACATTACGTCTGGAGTCGTTTCCTAACTCTCTTGATTGTAAAGCTCCGTAGTCTAAAAAGTCAAGAGCACAAAACATTGGATTTTAAACCGTGGAGGTAATGTCCACTTTTATTAACAGCTTCATATTATATGACGTTATTGAGACGTGCAAAAATAATTACGTTATGCTACTACGTTATGATACGTTATGAGACCATGGCGGAGTAAATCAGACCCTACGCTGTAGCCTTAACATTGCATGAGAAACACAAAGTTATGTGATTAGCGTGTGTTGTACCTGAGTGTGTGTTTGAGCGCCAGGCAGACGGCGGTGTATCTGTGCTGGAGCTGCAGCAGCAGCAGAGGATCGTTTTGGCTGAGATGAGCAAAGGGAAGCTTCACTCCTGGTCCTTGAGACTGAGCAGCATCGTCTGTAACAACAGACACACGAAGGAAAAAACTTATTACTGACGTATCAACGAGCAACAAACAAGCTGCTCGAGTTTTACCTTAATCTCCTGAGCTTCTTTGGATAGAAACATTTAATTCTGAACTTCCAACTGTGAATCATTTGAAGTGAAACCACAGGTAGTAACGTACCCATCTCTGAACCTTTGTAGAGCTGCGTCAACAGACTGTTGGCTGAGACCAGCAGGCAGTGAATCTGATTGGTCCAGGCCTCGGCTCTGCCAGCACCCACACCTCTGTCCAGCAGTCCCCCCAAACAGGGCAGGTGACCATAACACTGACAGGCCATCTGACGGGACAAATGTGACACGGCAAGATGTATTAAAGAGAAAAATCTATTTTAAAACTTAACAGTCTTGTTCAGTTACATGTATTATACGAATGATACAAACCTCTAGTGTCTTGCGGTTGGTGCTGTCCATTTTGGAGAGGAAATAAGCTCCTAGTTTGTCCTTAAAGACAAAAGACGCCAAAAGATTCTGTCAAAAACTGAAAATAGCGCCGTCTCTGTGTCACGGCGCCACGAGTCCGGCTTACCCTGAGGGATCCACAGGCTCTGGGGTAGTAGGTCATACAGGCCGTCATCCCCTCCATGGCCGCCAGCTCACACTGAGATCACAGGAAGCACGTCCACAAGTTAACGTCTGACATCCAAGCAATTACATTTCTTCATTATTTCTCTTTAAATTAACGCATTTAGTTACTTAAATGTAAAATGTACAGATCGTCCCACGTCCCTCACCTCTGTCTTAAGGCCCAGCAGAGACGTCAGGATGCCCAGGATGGAGTTGAGGCCGACCTCTCTGGCCAGCTCTGCCAGCTGGGACGAGTACTGCAGCAAGTCCTTCAGAATATTCACCGCTAGATGGATGGTCTGAACCGGAGCCTGAGACTAGAGGAGAGAGAGACACCAAGCTGCTTCACTCAACTGTTACTCATATAAGGGGTGTGCAGTAGGGACGTCCCGGTCAGTATCAGGACCGATGTAAGCATTGTAGTTATTTATTTTAGCTCTGACATTAACCACGACCCTGTAGTGTAAAAACGTCGTCTTCTTCTGTTTTAGCAGCAGTTGTCCAGAGTCAAGGACGCCACAAATCAAAGTAGAAGAAGAAAAAATTTGAAGGCCATCCGTCATTTTGACAGATTGCAATTCTCACCCCTGACCACTTGGTGGCGAGTGACTTTATTAATTGGCTCTTGTCTCTCATCGCAGTTTGCGTTCCAAACATCGCGGAACTTCTGTCAGAGCACGATTTCCTGGTACACCGATTACACTGATGCACATGTCAGAGTTCGGCTAACCATGTGGCTAACAGCTAACGGCTACCAAAATGGAATTTGCATACCACCGAAGCACTTCAACCCTACGGTACCGTCTAAGAGCTGTTTACGCTAGCAGTCCCGTTCCGAGTACGGACAAGACGTGTTGGCAGCCGAATTTTTATTTATTTATTTTTTTGTTTTTTTGTTACCATTTAAAGTCAATACTGTTCTGAAAAAAATACTTAAAGTTAATGAAACTTTAATGAAATTTAAATGCTATCGAATGTGTCTTTAATATCATTTTAAAAAATTAATGGTTAGTTAAAAATAGATTATGATGGGATTTTTATGACCCTGTTGGTCAAAATGACCGACAACGAAAAAGTCTAGTGCAACCTCTGGGTGTTTCTGCGATAAAAGTCCGACAATTTTCAGCCGAAAAATCAAAAATGCACTTTCGGCTGAAAATGTATCATCGAAAGAACATTGTTGTGATGCAACAACCGCAGCAATTTTCGGCCAAAAGTGCATTTTCGGTTTTTCGGCTGAAAGTTTTCCGCACCCCCCTGATACAGACTGGGACGTCCGTAACTTGCAGGCCCCCCCCGTGTCAAAGACCACCCCGTGTCGTCCTACCTGTATGACCTGCTGCAGGGAGCGCAGCCACGAGAGGCAGTGCTGCTGGAACAGATCCCCAGAGCTGTCCTTCACCAACATGGAGAGCAGGCAGAGCCCCTCGAACCTGCTCACACAAACAACACACCAGGAGTCAGGTTTTCGCCGCTTCGGGGTCGGAGGTTAAATTCATGGATAAGAGATAACGTCAACGCTGCAGCGTGGTCCACCTGACCACCAGAGGAGATGATCGTCACCTGTGTCTTAACGTGACTTTGTTAGTGAGCGACTGATATTGGAAGTCTTGGGTGACAAACTAATAACAATATCATCTACACCGATGAGCCATAACATTATGACCACCAGTTTGGGATCTAGTGAATTTGGAGGCCAGGTCAACACCTTGTGCTGTTCTTTGTGTTTTTTTGAGTTGTTCCTAAAGCGTTTGGAGCGTCGTTGCTAAGGGATGGGGGGTGGGGGTGCCTGGTCTGGTCTAGGTGGGTGCTACATGTCTAAGTAAGATCCACATGAATGAATGCCAGGTACAAAAGTTTCCCAGCAGAACAGTGAACTGTCACAAGATGGTCATAATGTTAATCACTTCTCCTGTCAGTGGTCATAATGTTGTGGCTCATGGGCGTCTCCGAGTCCAGATCAAAGCAGAACTTGACTGACAGCTGACATGAACAGGTCGTGTCTCACCTGGTCTTGCTCGCACCCAGTTTGGAGTTGCTGAACCCCACGAGATCCCCGACGGCGCTCGCGCCCTGCACGCGTAAAGCAAACCGGTGTTGAAACAAGAAAAGCTTTAATTATTATTATTTTTTTAAATTATTTTTATAAAACACATCAACATCTCAGCCTCCGCTTCACACACACGTCTTTATTTATGAATCACATGTGAGCTAACTAAACAAACAAAGCCAACAGCCCGCAACAGACACAATGCTAACAGCCAACTAGCTTTCTCTTTATATACATATATATATATTGTTTTTGTTTTTCAACGGGCAGAGCTTCTCACCTGCGTCGGGAACACGCCATGTTCTCTGTAGTTGGCCAACAGCGCCGGTAAATACTCCGGACGCTGCTCCTTCAGAACCGACACCAAGCCCTCAGTGAGTCGCATCGCAGACGGGCCATGCACCCGAGACGACGCCGCCATCTTTCTCCTGCTGTGTCTCCGGCTGAGCCGACGTCACCGCTGCGCGACGGGGTGACGTCACTTTAATGCGCCTCCTTTTTTTTTTTTTTTTTTAACTGCCGTTCTCGCTTGTTGTCCTGCTTTCTTCTGCAGTTTCACCTCTTGTAAAGGCGGTTCGGCACAAATAAGAGTCGGATTTATTCTATTTTCTTCAATTTTTACAGCGAACTGAGCAGGGTTCGGTTCTGTCCCGGTGAAATAGTAGTAGTAGTTTGTCGGGAAGCCGTTGGTTTTCCGTGGTTTCCTGCCCCGCTGATGGCGAACGAGCGGCTCAGAGTCCTGGAGGATGTGGAGAAGGAGATCGCGATGGTCCTGCAGTGTGCCGGTGAGAAATCTGGTTTAAGATTAGCAAGTGACTAAAATAAGATGAGATAATCCTTTATTAATTAGACAGTTGGGGAAATTACTGAGGTAAAGTCAGATTGCACCTTGGAGAACATAGCCCCCCCACTTTGTTTTTTCGCTGTGTCCTTATTCGAAGCATTACGGTAAACGCATGCAACACATAGACCTTCATTGTAAAAGCGATGTCCTATTACAATCATTCACTCTGTGAAGCAGTAAACGATGAACGGATGATGCTCTAATGAAAATTAATAATCTCACAGCGCGAAAGGAAAGCCAGCCTTTACTTCTGAGAATACGGTTTCTGTTTCGCGCTATGTGCCTTATTCGAAGTGTTACGGTAGAGGCATTCAGCCCTTCAAAGTAAAAGCGATGTCATTTTACAATCATTCATTCATTCACTCTGTCAAACTGTAAATGATGAACGGGTGAAACTCTAATAAAAAAAATTATGAATAACTACAAATAATGTTAATTCGTTATTTGCAACAATTATATATTGAATTACAACAACAAAATATGTAACTAACTACATAAATCTTGATTTGTTTCAAATTAATTAGTAATAATTAACAAAAATATAACATCTACCAAGACTACAAGACTAATTTCACTTAAGAATGAACATATGCAACATTAGGAAGCCCACACAGGAAATATCAGACTATTATCATGTGTAATTTCAGAATAAAAGCCCATTAAAATGACCTACATCTTAGATACTGTTTCAGACTTCAGTTAACTCAGACCAGTTCCCCTTCAGACGGATAGTGCACCACCTCAGGGTGTTACCCAGAACTTCAGAATAAAAGCCTGATCAGGTACTGGTGACACAGCATGCCACCTGTGACTCTGCGACTGATCGTTGACATGTGCTCTTCCCCCGGCAGGTAGCATCGTTCTGGAGCTCTCCAAGGAGAAACACAACGCCAGCTTCCTGGACCGGCAGCTGCTCCAGTTCCAGACCTCAATCAGCCGGGTGGAGAACGAGCTGAGCGCCCAGATACGCTACCTCACGCAGGTTGAACGCCTTGCTGTAGCACTCGTTTATTCATTTTGATAATTGGTTTGAATTTGTGGCCACAGAGCTCAGGGTACAGGAGTCAACTTCCCCGAGATCAGACAGCTGTGATTGGTCCGCTTGGTAGTGGCGTGTTTCCTCTTTTAGTATTTCTGGTTGCTTCTCCATCTCTGCAATTTTCAAATCGATTGTTTTGGATCAACAAAGATGGGAAGACATGGAGGAAAGGTTAACTGAGGAGGTGCAGAGATACAAATGTTTGTAGGGCTTGAAATTTCGGCTAGAGTTTAAGTCACTGTTGTAGGCTAGGTTACGTGCGTAGGTTACATACGTAGGTTACGTGCGTAGGTTACATACGTAGGTTACGTACGTAGGTTACGTGCGTAGGTTACGTATGTAGGTTACGTGCGTAGGTTACGTATGTAGGTTACGTGCGTAGGTTACGTATGTAGGTTACGTGCGTAGGTTACGTACAAAGGTTACGTATGTAGGTTACGTGCGTAGGTTACGTGCGTAGGTTACGTACAAAGGTTACGTGCGTAGGTTACGTATGTAGGTTACATACGTAGGTTACGGCGTCTATGTTCCACGGAGGTATAAACCGCACTTAAGGCCGTACTTAGTATAAGTCAACCCGTTCCCCCAGATGTGAAGACCGGAGGTGAACCGGGTCGCGGCAGTTTTGAAATTACGTCCGAGAATAAACTTATTTAAATTTGACGGGAAAGACAATTGGCCGATTGATGGTCAGTCGTTAAATCCAACTGTTGGCTGAACATTCAAACTTCAATTTGCCTCTTCTGTTCCTCTAGGTAGCAACTGGTCAGCCTCATGAAGGCTCCACCTACTCAGCCAGGAAGGACTGTCAGATGGCTTTGAACAGAGCGGAGTATGCCAAGGTCAAACTGGGAGAACTGGGGCGGACCTGTGAAATAATGCTGGAGCAGCAGCAACAACAGCAACAACAGCAGCAGCAGCAGCAGCAACAGACATGAGAGCACAGGAGGCAGCTGGTTGACTGGTTGGACTCCCAGTACTTGATCTGCATCCGGTTTTACTTCCAGCACCGGAGTCGAACATGTCCAAGGAAGAAAACTGTTGATGTCGATTTACTGGATGGCGCGTGTTACAGTTTTGCAGCCTCACTTGTTGTACATATGTAGAAACTGATAAAGATTCATCTTCTTCAAAAAGAAAATAAAAAAGTACGAGTCGCGTAAATCAAGGAAGAGCACTAAGGCAACGTTCACCTCCCCAAAAAATAATCACGAAGCTATTAACAAAGTATTATTTTATTGCAAAACAAGAATGTAGTGATTTATTTCTGACAACATGGTAGAAAAGTAGTACATTACAAAGTACAGGCTACTGAATTTAACAATAAAACAAGTAAACATTCTTTCTGAATTGAGTTTGTTAAAAAATCCCAAAAAATAAGTTGAATAAAAACATCTAAAACACCTACACCTTCACAGATGGTTCACTGGTTTTTATAAAGGGGTGGAAGTATTGTCCTGCTGTTTTCATGGAAACGATTAAGCTCCAACTGATTTTTATGATTGTGCACAGAACATTTCAACAACCTGACGAAGAACAGCGGAAGTTTGTCCAAACGTCTGACCAAAGACATCGGTTAGAGACAGAAACAGGAAGAAGTCTTTTGTTCGATCACACGCGTCAAGTTTTTTTTTTTTTTTTTTGCCTCCCAATCCGATACCGATCTTTTAATATTCAGTATCGGCCGATCGGAGTCCCGATCCGATTTTAAATGTCCTTAAGCTCCTCGCCTGTAGCTTCCTAAAGTCTTTCCTTGTCTTCCTTGACTGGATTCAGTCCAATAAATCTTTCTGTCAAAGTTAACGTACTGTGGAGAGGGTAGCTGGTCCCTTGTGTCCTCTACTCCAGAAATGTTCTGGTCATCCAACGCTGCCATAAACTCCCTAACCCTCTCTGGAAGATTCTTTTCCTTGACAGCGTCTCCAGAAAACTTTTCTCTTCTTATAAACGCAGCTTTCAATGTTTGCTATTGTTCTTCTTCTTAGCTAATGGGCCTCCAAGCTAATAGTAGCTCGTCCTAGCCTTGCTAGCTAATCTCTTCCTAGCTTTCTAGCATCCCAGCTGATGTTAGCTCTTCCTAGCTTGGAGATGGTAGCTCGTGCCTTGTGTTCTCTACTCCAGAAACGTTCTGCTCATCCAACGTTGCCCTACACTCCCTAACCCTTTCTGGAAGATTCTTCTCCTTGACACTGAAGTAGTCTCTCGTTTCTCCCTCACGTTGATAGTATTAAACGACGATCAACTACCACCTCGCCAAACATCCACATTGCGTAATTTACAAACTTCTGACTTGACTGACATTTTCCAGATTGAGATTCTTCCACACGGCAGATTCGATTTGGCTTTGACGCTAGCCAGCCGTCTTCAAACAGAAGAAGACATTTGTTTATGGCAGTTCATGTTGGTTTATGGCAGACCTAAAATAAATAACGACAAAAGATGAGGCTAGGCTAAAGCCAGATACTGATAGGATAATTTTAAAAGAAGACTGGATCGGCCCAATACCGATCGGGACATCCCTAATCCTAGCCATCCTAACCTCGACACCTCTACAAGACTGGCTGTAACTGAAGCTTTCTTGAATGACGGCATAAATGACGCTAGCACTGATCCTCTAATCGGAGTTGAGTAAACTGGCAAAAGAATATTTCTTAAATAACGTGGGCACCATCCACGTACTACTCGTTGGTCGTATTGAATGACGATCACGTACTACCACCTCACCAAACGTCGACATTGCACCGTCCACTGCCTGGTCTGTGCTACACATTTAGTTTCTGTACGATTCCAGTCATTTTGAACCCTTTTACGTTTGAACTCACTGGTTTCCAGTTCTAATACGGGGACAGGCAGCTGAGACAAGCCTCACCCTGGATTGCACAATCTCTCAGTAACTGGGTTGGGCTCTTTCTGTTAATCCGACTGCAAAAAAATTGCACGAAATGAGGCAGCCGGTACTTCAGCCACAGGTTCATGCTTGTTTCATGCAAGTTTGACTGAATCCCAAAAAATGGTCTCATTCCCTTTTTGTCAAAACTGAAGTTTTTTTTAGTTGGGTACTTTCATTTGTGTTGAATGAATAGCGATGCAAATGCCCGCTCTGTCTCTCTCTCTCTGAACCACTATGGATTCAAATATGTACCATAACTATATGTGCGTAAATAATGCTGATATAAGACATGAAAGAGAACCCTTTAGTGTTGAAGCATGCAGTCACGTGGTGAACTGAAGCCATTCCCTTGTGATTGTGACTCGACTCCCGTCAATGCATTGGACACAATTTCCCTTATTTACCTAAAAAAACACAGACAAAAACCAAAAAATACCAAAAAGTCCATTCATGGAGCGACGCCGCGATTGTCCACTGGGACCGGCTGAAATGTTTACCCCGTGCCACAGTTTCTTTTCAAGTTCAAGTGTTTTTGCGAGTGTTACGCCACCACCGCCGCTCCCGGGCCGCTCGACAACCTCGCCGTCCTCGGCCGCCGGGTTCACAGGGACGTCAAATCTTGTACCTCCAGCAGCATGGCGTCCTGTTTTGTCCTCAGCTGGTCTCGGACCTGGAGGCGGGCCACCAGCTCTGAGCTCAAGTCTGACGTGGACAAAAAATAAATAAAGATAATGTTTGAAGCAGCCGAGCAAATAAAAGACAAAGGGACGTTTTGTACGTGGTGCTGTGTACCTTGTATTGCCTTGTTGAGAGATGCACAGAGGACATTCAAGTCCTTGATATTGGAGTTGTGCAAATCACTGAGCTCCCAATGTTTCCTGTGGACGGCAGGATCTCTGCAGACTCCGGTCTGAGGAGAAGGTTGGAAATGACGGGTCAATAAAATAAAAATATAATGTGAGTCACGTCTGGTTTGCCACCGCTGGGTAACACCAGCCTCACCGGCGCTTTGCCGTCTCGTCTCAGTCTGTCTCGTAGGCTCCTCAGAGTGTTCCCGAAGCCTCTTGACTTCGGTTTCTCGGGCTTGGCCGGAGGCTGGACGTTCTGAGCGGCCCCTCTCTTTAGCTTGGCAGTTTGTCCACTGGTCTCTTCGTCCTCCTCTTCCTCCTCGCTCTCGCTGTTGTTGATGAAGCAAAGCTGGAGATTCGTCTGCGTCTGCAGACTGAGGAACACGCAGAAGTCAACGAAGCCGTGATGGATTTACTTAAGAGAGTATGGGGTACATAATTTTATGTTTAAGGAAGTATGGGGTATATAATATTCTTAAGGAAGTATGGGGTATATAATGTTATGTTTAAGGAAGTATGGGGTATATAATATTCTTAAGGGAGTGTGGGGTATATTTTGCCACTCTTAAGGGAGTATGGGGTATATTATGCCACTCTTAAGGGAGTATGAGGTATATAATGCCGCTCTTAAGGGAGTATGGGGTATGTTATGCCACTCTTAAGGGAGTATGGGGTATATAATGCCACTCTTAAGGGAGTATGAGGTATATAATGCCACTCTTAAGGGAGTATGGGGTATATTATGCCACTCTTAAGGGAGTATGGGGTATATTATGCCACTCTTAAGGGAGTATGGGGTATATTATGCAATCCTTAAGGGAGTATGGGGTATATTATATAATTCTTAAGGGAGTATGGGGTATGTTATGCCACTCTTAAGGGAGTATGGGGTATATTATGCCACTCTTAAGGGAGTATGGGGTATATTATGCCACTCTTAAGGGAGTATGGGGTATATTATGCCACTCTTAAGGGAGTATGGGGTATATTATGCAATCCTTAAGGGAGTATGGGGTATATTATGCAATCCTTAAGGGAGTATGGGGTATATTATATAATTCTTAAGGGAGTATGGGGTATGTTATGCCACTCTTAAGGGAGTATGGGGTATATTATGCCACTCTTATGGGAGTATGAGGTATATTATGTTATTCTTAAAGGATTATGAGGTATATTATAAAGTTATATGTGAATGATCTTTTATTTATTTTTTTATTTTTTAAAATATAATGTAAAATCTAAAAGTGTGTCTGCATACCGGGAGGTGAGGGACAGCACGTGGCTGTTGCAGGCATCGTCGTTGTCCTCCCAGGTGTCAGCCCTCCTCCCTCTTTCCTCCGTCCATCTCAGTGGGGCCAGGTTTCGCTCCAGAGAAATTCCACCCTGAAAGACAAACCAGTCGTGTTATCAGCCGACTGCGTTTGGCATATTTTAATGCAGCTTTCCCCCCCCCCCACATTGTTGGACACTGATGTTTTTAGTCGTTTCAGTTATTTAATGAATCTCTTTTTAAAGAGACCAAATGTATATTATTAGATAATCATCTTTATTTGAGTGTGAGGGCAGAACACAGACTGAAGGAGCACATGACGTTTTCATTCGTCACGTCTGACCTTTGCCTTCCTCTGTTTCTCCTCCTCCTCCTGCTTCTCCAGCTCGGCGATGCGCAGGCTCAGCGCCTCCCAGTGCATGATGGGATAGCCCAGACCGTCGCCGCCGAGGCCCTCCTGCCAGACCAGCGCCGCCCCGTGTTCCTCTCCGTTCAGCACCTCCTCCTCATCGTCGTCCTCCTCCTCGTCCCTGTCTGCGTCGTCGTCCTCCGCCTCGTTGCTCTCCTTCTCCTCCCGCTGCTGCCTCTGTTTCTCCTTTTCTCCCTCCATCTCTGGAGCAGGAGCACAAAGTTAGAACCAGTAATCAATCACACCGACCTGCCATAACATTATGACCACCTTCCTAATATTGTGTTGGCCTCCGATAAAACAGTTGTGACTCATCGGAGAATGGACATGGGTCTTGTGAGGGTGTCCTGTGGTGTCTGTCAACAGAATGATGTTAGTGGGGGGTCTTTGAGGGGAGGGGCCTCTGTGGATCCTATTGCCATCAAGGAGTGTCATTGCTATGGGGTGGGGGTGCCTGGTCTGGTCTAGGTGGGTGCTACAATACTAAGTAACATCCACATGAATGAATGAATGCCAGGTCCAGAAGTTTCCCAGCAGAACATTGAATTTGTCACAAGATGGTTTAAATCAGGGGGTGTTAAACATACGGTCCGGGGGCCACAACCGGCCAGCCTGAGAGTCCAGTCTGGCCCGCGTGATGAATTAACTGCAATTCACTCATTTATTTTTCTTTAACAACTTGTCCTTGACAGGGTCACGAGGACACTGGGACCCAGAACTACCCTCTAGAGATCATACGTGTCAAATATAAGGCCCGGGGGCCAAAACTGGCCCGCCAGAGGGTCTAATCTGGCCCGTGGTATGAATTTGTGAAATGCAAAAATTACACTGAAGACATTAACTGCAATTTTTCCCAATAAAAGCAACTGCTATTCCAAGGGTTCACACATATTTGTGGACATAACAACTGAGACCTAGAACTAAACATCGTGTTATTGGTCCGGCCCCCTTGACATCAAACTGGGCTGTATGTGGCCCCTGAACTAAAATGAGTTTGACTCCCCTGCTCTAGATGCTAGGAATGCGTCATAATTGTACTTATTTTTCTTAAGACATTTCAGACTGCTCATAAAATTTTTTGTAAAATGATTGCTGATTGTCGTAGTGTACTTATTATTATGCTACTGGTCCGGCCCCCTAGAGATCAGATAAGCTGTATGTGGCCCCTGAACTAAAATCAGTTTGACATCCCTGGTTTTAAATGTTGTTTGTTGTCTCCTGTCAGTGGTCCTAATGTTGTGGCTGACTGTCTGGTGCCGCGCCACATCGTCAGTGTTTTCTCGTCACAGCCTCACTCAGTGTGGCGCGCCACGCCATAGGCCGCTTTTCGATCTCGGCGTCGCCCAATCAAAGTTAAATCACGTATATTTTAAAAACCTAAAAATCGCAACAAAAACATCGACGTGAACGCGTCAGGGAGTTTATAATCATCATTAAACTGATTTTATTTCGCTTTTCACGTTTAAACTAACTTCTTTGTTGAACCAAAAACAAACAACTAAAAAAAGTTTGAGATCGTATTTTTTACGTTGAAACAAGCATCGCTTCTCTAAGTTATTAGTATTTATAGCCTATAAACATGATGTACTGCAGTAAACTCTATAATTATAATATAAAATATATTTTAACGGTTAAATAACTGGAAAAAAAGGAGAAGGGAGGAGGAGGAGGTTCCTGAGAAAACTTTGATTCTTCCTGCGTAGATTTTAACGTTTTTAACTTACAAAGACTCGATAACTCGTCTGTTAACTTAAATAAAACAAATGTAAAGTAACTTACTTCTTCCTCCGACATAAAAAGGGTTTTACTTTTCTTTCCGACACAGAGGAGGAGGAAAGTTGTGCCACATCCCAGCAGATCCCTCAGAGTCTCCTTCTTCTTCCTCCTCCTTCTTCACCAGAGGTTTTTTTTTTCAACCCAAAACTTTATTGAACATTTCAACGACAACAGGCAACGGTGACTAACGGCAGCTAACGGTGACTAACGGTGACTAAATGTCGAAAGATTTATTTATTTTAAAAGTTAATACGTTCACACTTTCTCATTATAGTTTTTATTTGAAAAAAAAAGTTACTTCCCATTTAAAGCAATAAAAATAAATAGTTTTTTGTTTGTTTGTTTGTTTGTTTTCCTTCAGACTAGACACGTGAGACGATTAAAAATGGAAAATACAAAAGCTAGCATTAAGCTAGCTAAACAAAAGCTTATTATTTTTTTATCAAATAAAACAAAATAGACACATAAATAAAATAAAAATGAAATAAAATAAAATAAAGGTACATTAATAAAATAAATAAAATAAAGGTATGTTAATAAAATAAAATAAAGGTATATTAATAAAATAAATAAAATAAAAGTACATTAATAAAATAAATAAAATAAAGGTACGTTAATAAAATAAAATAAAGGTATACAAATAAAATAAAAAAAAAGGTATATTCTTCAAATCAAATCAAATAAATCGTGTTTAGACTTACTCCCTTAAGAATAATAATAATAAAACTATCCTGCCTTTCTGTGTTTAAGGTCCCACTCAGATGAATGTTGATTTGGGTTTCACATAAGGATTATATCCAAATCAATCGAACCTTTTGTCACAATTATAAAACAAAAGTTGTGTATTACATTGAATGGCAATTCTCTAAAATCAAATTTAAAAATATATAAGTAATTCATTTGAGAAATAAATTCCATTTATGTGTTAGAAATGTCCTTCCCTGTGTTTGGGAGGACGTGGTAATCTAAGGTCTCTTACTCTATCTGCCTGTATTTAACATAATTACCTCTGTATTTGAATATCATTGACTTCAGTGTGACTTGTTAATGTCACTTCCTATGTGACATCTTATTATCTTAATATTACGTGTCTACCAAGTCAGCTTGACATCTATGACAGACTGATGAGTAACTGTTTCTATCTCTCTGTAATTAGTTCATCAGTAAACAAACCTGGTAAAGTTCACGCTCACTTCAGACTGAATTCATACTTTTTGTATAAATTGTACTATTCACAATTTTTAATATTTAATAAAGTCTTAGCTTAATTCAGACTTAATCAACAACAATACAACATGAGCTGATGCATGTGCAGTACCAGCAGGTGGCAGCAGAGTCAACCAAATAATGATCAATAGTGCAACCTTTAATATTGCAGCAATATTCATCCTCACAAGAGGAACAATTACATTAATTTTATTTAAAATTTAAATAAATTGTTCATATGTGAGTTGTTAAAATAAGTGAACCCTTGTTTCCGGTATCTGCTGTCGCCTCTAATCGTTTCCGGTAACTGCTGACCAGTCGTCTACAGCGACTGGATACAGAACCACTTCAGTTCTGAGATGTTGGTGGGTTTCCTCACATGAACTGCTTGCTTCAGGTCTTTCCACAACATTTCTATTGGATTAAGGTCAGGACTTTGACTTGGCCGTTCCTAAACATTCATCTTGTTCTTTAACCGTTCTTTTGTTGAACCACTTGTGTTCTTGATTCTCGTTGTCTTTGCTGCATGACCCAGTTTCTCTTCAGATTCAGCTCATGGCCAGATGTCCTGACGTTTTCTTTTAGAGTTCACTGGTAGAATTCAGAATTCACTGGTCCATCAATGATGTTCAAGACGTCCTGGTCCAGGTGCTGCAGAACAGGCCCAAACCAGGACATTAGCACCAACATGTTTGATGGAGGGATGAGGTTCTGATGTTTCATCTCCAAACATGACACCTCTCATTTAAACCAAACTATTCTACTTTGGTCCCATCTGTCCACTAAACATTGTCCCAATAGTCTTCTGTCTTTGTCCATCACACCATGGTTGTTCAGTGGATTCATCAACATCAACATTAGCCAATGTCAGAGAGGCCTTTAGCTGCTTAGAAGTTCCCCTGGGTTCCTTTGGGACCTCTCAGACTATAATGGAGTGGTCTTTGTTCCCCCATTACTCTGATTTCATCATGAAATAACAGCACATACACAGAGATTGAATGTATTTAATCACATGATCAGTTGTGCGCTTCCTTGATTGTTGCCTCTCTAGTAGCCCAGATTGAGTAGATACAGGCTGGTGCAGAGTGGGAAGTCTTGATTGATGCCTTACCTGCGTTGCGTCTCCTTTTCCAGGTGTTTGGACGTCGTGAGTTTTTAATGAAGCTATTATGGTTAAATGCATTTGGTTGGTTTAAAAAAACGGAACTAAAATTATAATTACTCCCAAATCCGCCAGATCCAAACAGGCTAACCAGCCCTTAGGACTGACTGCGCTTTTCACTTGACATTCACGTAAACTATCTACAACCCTTTCATTTGCAAACGTGAGCGAAGGCGTTTTCGAGTAAAGCGAAGGAGGTGTAAGAGCCGACGGGGCTGAGAGAGTGACGGCAGGTGGACAGAAGCAGCAGGATTTCTTTATTTGTGTTGCTATAGCTTAACCGAGTCAGCATTCAAGATATACAGACATACTGGGAAGCTACAGAAGCCTTCAGCACTTATACAACACCAGTGACTGGAACGAACAACACTGAGGCAGAGGACTCAAAAAAGTCAAATAAAGACACACAAAAAACAAAAGCAAACAAAACAAACTAACTATATATATATATATCTATACATATCTATAGGTATATATAGACATATATTTACTCAATATTGCTTTTAAAACAAATCCCCTATTCATCACTGTTGCCGTTTTATCACATTATATTTTCTTTGCATTTAAATATCAAATATATTTATATCTTTGCTGATTTAAGTTATTGCTAACATCAAACATACCTAACATTAGAGATACATGATAGTAGTTTTGCTGTAAAGTACAAATTTTTACTGAAAATAACAGTCCAGTAGAGTTCAGTAGAGGTGGAGGTAGGGTGGGGGAGGGGCATGCACGATAGTTGGATAGGACGGTGGGCAAGGGTTGGGGGGGAGGGGTGGGGGTGTAAGAGGGTTAAGCAGAGTCTCCTATAGGAGCCTTTCACCTTTAGACATTTTTAGACATCAGGTACAGTTCCCATTTTTATTTTTTTTTAATGTTTTTTTTTGTTTTAGTCGTCTTTGAAGCTAGACTACACAACTCTGAGCCATAAATAGAAACTCGACATGCTAACGGAGCCGGTCACAGCGCTTCTCCGGGTCCCTTCCAGTATTTAAATAAAAAAAAACACACACACATTAATGTTAATGGTGGCACACAAAGACAAATGATGCACGACTACACATGAAAGGTGAAGTCAATAGGCGGTACTGTCTACGAACAAGGCCCCAAAGTTCTGCAGGATTATATATATATATCTCTCTCTATATATATATGTATGTATGTATGTCTATATATTTTTTTACACATAGAATGCACTGAACTAGATGAGTGCACATGCAGTATCGGTAAATTCTTCAGTGTACGCTACGCAGACGTCGCTCTCGCACGAAAAAAAATAAACATCAAGGTGAATGAATTCTTCGTAACGGGTGGTGTATAGACGTGGTTATGGCGTGCGCAGGATGTATGTACGACTCCTCGGCCCGGGTGGTGAATCTTGTTGCCACGAAATAAATACATAAATAAATAAATAAATAAACACATCTTGTGCAAACCAGACCGTACTGAGGTAAAAGACGCTGATCCCAAACGAGACATGGACAGATTTTCCCCAATTTTTGTGAATTTCCTGCACGTGTTCACTCCTTCTACGCATCCGTCCCATGTTACGCCGTTACATAAGAAGTGTGCATCTGTGGGATCGCCCTTTCTTTTTAAAGTCGTGCAAATCACCCCCAAAACATTGGCACACTAAGAAGCCGTTGAGGCCACGAGGGCGTCCCATTAGTCCAAATCTCAAATGTTAGCTTTGGGATTTTCTCTGCGTTTGCCTTCGCAATCAAACTGTCGACGATAGAAGTAAATTCTACTTCGGTTTGTGGGCCGATATCGTTCCAACGCGAGCGGGGACGTTCAAATCCATCGGTGGGACCTACTCTAAAGTCTGGTTCAGCCGTCGACGTGATAAGAGATCTGAATGTGAGCAGGATCCGATGTCCAACGTGAGTCTACAGTTATATAAGTGTGTGTTCCTCTTCTCTCTCTCTCTCTCTCTCTCTCTCTCTCTCTCTATCTTTTCTGCCACATCCCCACCTCTCCTCCTCCTCCTCCTCCTCCACCTCCTCATCGCGTCCATTTTCCAACCGCCCGTAAGCGGCGTCCCGAGCCAGAGGCTGAGCCAGCGCTCTGTCACATTACCCCGCCGCTGAGTGAATTACTTTGCCTCCATTAGGCTAACAAGAAAGCCAGAGGACGGACGGCGGGAGATGGGAGAGGAGGAGAAGGGGGAGAGGGGGAGGGCAGAGATGCAGAGAGGAGGAGGAGGAGGAAGGAGGAAGAGTGATGCAACTGAGAGCGAGATGAGGAAGAAAGGTGAGATTTTAGGAAAGGAGTGAGGAGAGAGGGAGTGGAGGAAGAGGAGGATGAAAGAGAGTGAAAACTGATTAGAGACGAATATGACAGCTGGAGAGGAGAGGAAAATTAAAGGGCAGGAAGTTGGAGATGTCGAAGGCAGGGTGGGGGTTGGAGAGGAGCAGATCCTGGAAGAGAGGAAGAGGAAGAGGAGACTGAAGATGGGAGGGCCGAGATAGATTTGTGAGAAGAGAAATGAAATGCGTGACAGCTGCACACGTAAGATAACACAAACATAATTCACGGCGGGCCGAGCGCTGAGAAGTCTGAAACGTAGCGTGGAATCCGTCCGGGCTAGCGCGGTGAAGGTGTCTCTATGAGTCGTAGAAAAGAAATGAAACAAAAAATGACGTGAACGGTGGTCATAAAAACACTCGTGAACAAGGGCAGGGGGCTGAAAGGCTTTAACGAAAACACGACAAATAAATACACAGTGTGGAAAAAACACAAACAAAAAAGAAAAACCACGATGAGCACGAGGACAAGGAGTGATTTTCACGGTGGAACGAGCAGCGGTGCAGTGGGCTGGTCGGAGGTCTAAACCGGGGAAGCTACACTCATATGCACACAATATTTCAGAGGTAATAACACTTCTTTACAGGTACTCCAACACTCAGGACAAGTTTCCTCCATAGTCCGTCATTTCTACAGACAAACCCAGAAAATAAAAAATAAATAGTATAAATAATATAGACAAAGAGGAGCCTGCGTTTTGTTGGCGTGTTGTTGTTGTTGTTTCACAGAAAAAACATATGAAGGAAGTTCATGGAGGGACTATGGAGGAAAAGTCGTCATCTTTCTTCGGCCTCACATGTCGGTGCAGCGCTCCTGCTTGCTGTAGTGGTCGAACTGACTCTTCCAGTGCATCATGTAAGAAGACCAGCGGTGGAACTCCACCTTCCACTGGCGCTCCGCCTCGTCTATGTTGTCTGAGGAGAGACACAGTGGAAAGAATGGTCAGCAGCTGCGGGTTTAATGCCGCGCTCTGCCCCGCGGATGTCACGTGGCGTCGCGTTTTGGCGGTTCCTCATTGGTGGCGAAACTTCAAGAGGGAGGACCTGAGGTAAAACGAGCCGGTGTGAAGACAGATGCAATGGGGGGGTGGGGGGGTTTGGGTCTCATCTATTTTCTGTCTGTGTCTGTGTAGTAAGTTCATTGCCAAATGGGCCGAGGTCTGAGTTTCGTGGCTATGTATTCTATTTATTCACCCATTTTGTGAATATTATAGATTCAGTATTGAAATTTAGCTTTTAAAACCTCAAGCCTGACGGTGCCATGAATGGCATTAAATGAGCATTTAAGCTTCTACATGACAAATAAGCTTGTGCTATAGCATCCAACCACCTGTTTATTTTTCTATAGTAAAATGTACTGTGTAGTAGGGGTAGCACAGACTAGTCGATAACTTAGTTTGTCGACTTCGTTGCTTTAAAGGGGAATTACTTTTTTTTTTTTACAACCTGGACCTTATTTCTATCATAAAATACGATCTTTTACTCACCCATATAACTTTGGTGTCATTTGGAGTCGTTCAAACGATGTCTAGATGGATATACGTGGTGCTCCGATGGATCTAAATATCTCCCGAACGACTTAAAATGTTAATGGGTGAATAAACGATCGTATTTTATGCCACAATTAAGGTCCAGGTTGTAAAAAACAGTAATTTCCCTTTAAAGCTTGTTACTGCTTGTAGGGCGGCAAGAACGAGAAAAATTTAAACTTCGCGAGGAGACAAAGTGCCAAACTCCATAGGCTCCTCCCACTGCAGTATACGTCACATACGCAAAGCATTGTGGGAGACGCGGGAGTTTTTGACGGCTGCGTCCGTCGGATTACGCCGTTCATTCAGCGTTCACCCACACACACAGTGTGTACCCAGGAGAGATTAGTGGTCAAACTGCGAATATTAGCTCTTCCAATTTCTGACCAATCATAGAACAGCAACCGGACACCACACGAGATAAAAATTCTGCCCGAAAACTAGCGGCGGTTCTTCAAGTGTGTGGAAATACTTCACTGAAGATGAAGCCCATACTACCGTGAGAAAAGTACTACTGCAATACATCTGGAAAGGCTAATGCTAACGCTAGCAGAGGAACGGTTGAAATCCTCTGGACAGCAGTCAGTTAACAACTTCACAGAGAAGGCTTCAGAGACATAACACGGCTACACTATCCCATCTAACAAGACGCTGTAGAGCAATATAAAATGCTATTGATGGTGCTGAGGTGCTGCCTGTTTTTATACAGTCTATACATATCTGCAGCTCACAGTATGTAGCACATGAGCTGTCTGTTCTCAGCATATGTATTCAGGTCGAGAGTAGCTTTATGTTTTTTTTTTTCTTATGTTTTATTTGTGTCTTCTATATTAGAGCATTTACTTGTAAAAGCCTTCCTGGGACACTTTCAGGCCTGTAATGTTACGTTCCGTGTCGGGTAGAAGCCACGATCAGAACAAGAGCTTACCGGTGATGTTGAGGAGGCGTGGCAGGAAGCGATTCCAGAAAGCGCACATCTGGTTCCGCAAACCTTTGTGGATCTTCAGCGGTTCGGTGTTGAGTCCTACGTGCTTCTGCTCGCTGACAGTAAACTGGGGCCAGCGTTTTCCCCTGTCGCTCAGCCCTTCATTGGGATTTCTGTCAGGCATGAAAGACGAGGCAGCGGTAGAAGAGATAGAGAAAGAGTCAGAAAGGATATTACTATTGTACAAAAGTAACTGATATTTAAGTATTTGCATTGGATCATTACAGTTCAGGGCCACAAGGCTTGTACACATCTAGTTCAAACCAAGACTAGGAAGTGTTCACCAATCCGTCTTTAAATTACCGTAATAATGTGGATGTTGGTTTTAGCGGATTTTGTTGGATTCAGCAGCCTGTGCAGTTCATGTCATTAATGTCATTAAATAATCTAATTTATAGTAAAATGCTGACTTTGAATCTGCTAGCTAGCGCTTATAAAGTTAAGCTAGTTCACGTTATGGCTAGAGTCGTTTCCTTTGGGTTTTGACCAACTCTCTTTAAATTACTGTAAAAGGAGGTTTATACTTCTGACAGCGCAGACCCTAACACCATAGCTGACGTGCACCTCCCTAAAAATTTAACTACGCGCCGTGGCAACGCAGAGCGCAAGAGCTGTGATTGGTCCACTTGGCAGTAGCTTGTTTCTGCTTTCCGGCTACTTCTCCATCTGCGCAATTTTCAAATTGATTGTTTTGGATCAATGAAGATGGAACACATGGAGGAAAGATTAACTGAGGAGGTTCAGAGATACAAATGTTTGTAAGACTCGTCTTCAGCGAAATTTTGGCGAAGGTTTCAGTCGCCATTTTTGAAAGTGAAGCAGGAAGTAAAAAACAAAAATTAACCCAACTGGCAAAAAAGACACAGCACCGACTAGTGTTTGGGTGGAGTTGTTACAGAGTGAGACAGACTGACGAACGCACAAGTATAAATGGATCGCACTGGCGTAGTCGACGTATGTATGTTATGGCGTCTATGTCAGCGCCTTTTATTACTAAACAACACAAATAGCTTCACATGCTACGTGAGCTATTCATGCCATTTTCTCCGCCATGTTAAATTAAGTACAGAGCAGGTTGTTTGAAATGTGCAAAATATTATGAGACCATGGTGGACCTCCATAGTATTATCATTGAATGGGAAACACTGTATTATATAGGCCTACATTGCATATACTGTAACAGACACATGAGATATAATGAAGCTCTGCAGATTGATAGATAAATGACATTCATGGTTGGAGACAAGTCACAGAAAGACAACTGGAAAAAGAGGAGAGGGGAGAGAGTGGTCGGCTTTGCAACACAACTGACTTGACGTTAGTTATGCTTAAACAACGATCCCAATTATCATATCCACATTGAATTGTCTCTTAACTGTGACACACGTCTAGAGAAAACTCATCTACCCTTTAAGAGCATCCCCGTATTAAACACATGGACGCAGGACATTCAGTTCTTTAGTTAGGTAACTCCAGCTTTGAAGATAACTGATCTGACACACTGTGATGCCTCACCCAGTCCTTGCAAAGTTAGCCCAATATTTCATCATGCGTCGACTCAGTTTCTCTTCTTCCTGGGTGTAGTTGAGTCTCCTTTCCAGAGGAAGGCCGAAGACAAACTCGATCTCGTAGCCGTGGATCACACCCATCCACTCAGGCCAGGCCAGGTTGGATGCCCGGTGGTCAAAAAGGTAGAGGTAAATCCCCCCTTTAAGGAGCAAGAGGAGAAAATATGTATATAAGGATGATGCATGTTGTCTAAATTGCGTTTTAATCGTTTTGCATTTGCAGAAGAAAGAAACATTCTCCTGTTATGTTTGTTTGGTACATTATGTAACTCTGCTACTATCAGTATGTGAAACCTCTTCAAACATGAACAATCAAATAAAATGAAACAGACCAGTTCTGGTCTTGGTGGCAATATCCTGAGTTATTTGTAAATGTCTGAAAATACATGTGGAAGCTTAATAGCTGTAAATATTGGGTAAACATAATCTGCATAACGTTTCTGTTACTAACACTGGTGCCCCATCCTTTTTCCACCCACATGATTATCCAACTATAAGGACTACAGCTCAGATTCCAAGTGGCTAGCTGTTGGTGCCCGTGTTCACACCTGGTATTAACATGCATCCCCACATGCCTCCTCAGCCAGCTCTCCAGATCCAATCTCAGTTTTGTGCTCTGAATGCAAATAAACACCATCGTCATTTGGGGTGCCTGTAAGGGAAACTTTTGGACCAGGCATTCATTCATGTACTTAGACATGTAGCACCCACCTAGACCAGACCAGGCACCCCCACCCCATAGCAATGACGCTCCACAATGACAGCCACAAAAACGCTTTAGGAACAACTCAAAAAAACATGAAGAACAGCACAAGGTGTTGACCTGGCCTCCAAATTCACTAGATCCCAAACTGATCAAGTATCTGTGGGATGATCCACAGAGGCCCCTCCCCTCAAAGGCCCCCCACTAACAACATTCTGTTGTCAGACACCACAGGACACCCTCAGAAGGCCCATGTCCATTCTCTGATGATTCACCACAAGGGACACCTACACAATATTAGGAAGGTGGTCATAATGATATGCCTGATTGGTAAATATATACAAGTCAAGTGTGAAATGGAACATAGACTCACTCAACATATCGTACCTTGCGTGTTTCCTCCACTGTTCATCACCCCAAAGCCAGGTCCTCCCATGTTAGCCTTGTGGGCGTTGTGTTGGGCGTAGGCACGAGCAAAGTGGGCCAGCGGGCAGATGACGTTGTGGTCGCCCACAATGTCATCCATGGCGTCGCGGTTTTTCATCCCGTTGTTCTCATCCATCCAGTCGGTATACTGCAACACCACTGCCTCCAGGCCAATGTCATTGGCGTGCGGTACGCTCAGCTTAACCCCTGACAAAGTGAAATGTGAAAGGTTTTATGGGTGTAACTGTGGTCGTAACTTGTATTTGCATTTTACAATCTGTTGCCTTACTTTCTGTTTTGCATTGAATACGTCTGTATTTTATGGCTGACTGACCCTAAACTATGCATCATTACACATTCAAAGCATTAAGACTAAGCTTTCAGGACTGTCAGAGCAATGTTTAAATTATTTTGCTTTTATTTTGCAGTTGTTGACCACACATACTATTCCAACCTAGTTTGTGCCGAGCCTGGAACAGAATTGTGCTTTTTGCTGCTTCTTAGCTGTGTGAACTTCACCTTCCAGGAAGTCGTCCCTGGAGATGAGACTCTCGTTGTCCTTGCTAAAGCCTGGTGCTCCATAGAGCAGGAAGTAGGAGCCCTCATCCTGGTTGACGCCAAGGAGGATCTGAGTGTCTTTAAAGTTGCCCGAGTTGAGCATGGCCTCGGGTGTATCAGGCAGTACCTCACCATCCACAACAGGCACGAAGGAAAACCGGAAAAGGGCTGACCATGGCAGAACCTGCTCGGCGCACACCCAAATATATTGCAAACTTAAGTGAGTTTACCATGGGTCTAAAATTATGCCATTACTTTCATTGCATTTGACTCTGAAACTGTGTTGTGGCGAAGTCTGCATTACCTGCCATTCCTGGTCAATAAGCTCCTGTGCATCTTTACCACGCAGACAGTCCACCAGCTCAGTGTCATTGCCGCCGTTGCAGCCGACCAGCTTGGCCAGCAGAGTGGCACGTCTACGGGCCTCAGCGGGGCTGACCGAGGCCCAAGGACAATTGGGGACCCCACTCTGCAGTATGGCCCTGGTGAAGGTGGGCCGGCTGTCCGGAGACAACAGGTGAAATCCTACAGAAGCACCGCCGGCGCTCTCGCCAAAGATAGTCACCTGTTTCACAGATAAGATGAGAACAAATAAAGATCAGGATTCAAATTGGCTCATCTTAAATCATATGTTAAACAAAGGGATGTCCTGATCGGTATCTGGCTTCACCCAAGCCGGATCTTTGGTAGTTATTTATTTTAGGTCTGCCATAAACCGAAACCATGTACCTGTGGCATTGTTCCACTTTGTTGGCTAGCGTAAAAGCTGCCAAAATTTGAAGTAGAATAAGAATAAGAACCAAAATCACGTGACCATGTGCGCTTGGCCAAGGCTGCAGTGAAACAACAGCAACAAACACTGAACACTACTTTTTAAAGAAGAGAAAAACTTGATCGGGACATCCCAAGTTAACACAATGCAAAACCAACCTGTTTGGGGTTTCCGCCAAAGAAATGGATGTTGTCTTGTACCCACTGCAGTGCCAGCCTCTGGTCCAGCAGGCCCACATTGCCAGGAGCCTCAGAGGAGCCGTGAAGAGCAAGGAAACCAAAGGCACCAATCCGGTAATTCATGGAAACCACAATGACTGTCTCACTGTGAGCTAGGTAACGGCCATCGTACACATCCAATGAAGAAGAGCCACTGTAGAACCCTGAATATATTAAATACAACAGTTTAGAATTAGTCCGTTATCGCAGTTTCTTTTAATTATCTGTGCCGATGCACTAGCTCCCATTGCAGGCAATGGGAGCTAGTGCATGCACAGGCAGGCACAGCCTGCCTGTGCATGGCACATATATTACTATTGCTCGCGTTTATTATTCTTATATTTCTTCCGTAGTTTTTCGGTTCGCTTCTCCTCCCAGAGTTCTTAAAAAAAATAAACAAATTGTATATCCAGACGTGCGCCTTAATCGGGACAAGTGTGCTATGACTTTTCTAAGCGATTCGTCCAACGGGGCGAGAATAATCGGGCAAAAAGCGGGCGTTTTGGCCCATTGAAATGAATGGAGAAGCCCGAAAAAAGCGGCAACATTCCGAAATCTCCTGCTTCGCTTTGCCGAGCGATTACTCAGCCGTGCTTCGGAGTAGGAAAATGCTTGGAAGTTTGTACGAGGCACGGGAAGTGTAGCTTTTTAGTCCTGAAAACGGCGTTTCGATACCTTTTACGGTTTGGTCAGGGTCGCAGTTTACGTTTTGGAGAAATTTTGGAAAAAACGTCAGAAATCATCGTTTATAATGGATCCCTATGGCCCACTCTAACCGTCACTCTAACTTCAGATTTTCTTCGAAATTCTAAAAAAAAAAGTTTCTCTCTGATCCTGTGGCCACAGTTTTTGAGGTACAGAGATAAAAAATATATAAAAACGTAGGGATTTTTGTTGGCTTTCAGATGGTGTGGCTTTTGTGTATGTGGAAATCGAGAGCGATTTTTCGACGATTTTTCTCGTCGCATCCTTTTTTTCTAAAATGACTACGGCCACAATTTTCGCAGTACGCGCGTGGGAACAACACTAAATTGTAGAAAACCCTCGGCTGACACTCACAATGTGTTCGTTTTCTCGATAGGACTTGTAGTTTTTGATTTATGAGCATTTGTTCGGAGGGCAAATCCTAGGGTACAGGAGGAGTATATGTGCGGCGTGTAGTCGTGGCAACGGCCCCTGACGAGCAGACCCAGCACAGGTGCACACAGAAAGTGGAGGGAAAAGGGTTCTCAGTGGATAACAGGATCTGCCACAACATTAAAACCCCTCAAACCATTACTCCAGTACTGTAGGGGGCCAGAACCTGACACTATGACCCCCCCACTCCAACCCCCCCATCCCCCCCTCCCACTATAGCATTACAGACACAGACTGACAAAACATTATGACCCCTTAACCCATTACAGGACTATAGTTGGGCTACAGAATCTGACACTATAACCCCCCCCCCCCCACACACACACACACACTCCACTTAAGCATTACAGATACAGACTGCCAAAACATTATGACCACTTAACCCATTACAGGACTATAGTAGGGAGCCAGAACCTGACACTATGACCCCCCCCACTCCAACCTCCCACCTCCCCTCCCACTATAGCATTACAGACACAGACTGACAAAACATTAGGGACTCTCAGACTGTTACAATGGGGAGACAGAACACTCCATGACCCCCCCCCCCCCCCCTCCCTCCCTCTCTCCCTCCCTCTTTCCCTCCTACCCTCTCTCTCTCCCTCTCTCTCTCCCTCTCCCTCCTTCCCTCTCTCTCTCCCTCCCTCCTCTGTTGGTGCTATCACTTTATTAGGTAAGTGAATTTCTAGAATTATTTATATGTTAAGTGTTTGTGCCCAACATAGCTGAACTGTTAATAGAAGTTAACTACTCGCTGCCCAATGTTTTAGCCTTAGGCTAGCCTTCCAGCATAGCTCATGTATGTTAGCGAGCTAGCGGAGCTAGCCGCTAGCTAACCGCGGCGGACTCAACCGCGGAGTTAGCCTCCAGCTAACCGCGAGCTAACCGGGACTTAACCGCGAGCTAACCGGGATTTAACCGCGGACCCGCGGGACTTAACCGCGAGTTAGCCGCGGGAGTTAGCCGCGAGCTAACGCGGAGGCTAGTGGGGTTAGCCACTAAAACTGTGTCAAACTGAAATATATATTATTCCATCACATAAAGTAGGAAACGTTTATGGCTTGTAACAACATTAATGACAGTATATATAAATAATTGGAGTAATTTAATATAATATGATGTTTTTAATTAAATAAATAATGAGCTGTTGAACACTCATAAGAGTTATATTCAGTATGTTACATAACATTATTTGACATGTCTATTTGTCCACGTATAGTTTTCCTCCAGCTGATCCAGACAGACTGCAGTGACGTCCAACATGAGACAAAGAGCTGGACTAACAGGACAATTTGAAGGTCTTCACTTCATCGCTGATTCCTTGTTACAGCCTGGATGTGTTAAGTTTATTATAGATGTTTTTCTAAATGTAACACTGTGCTGTAAACTGTTAAACTATTGCTCAGATAGCAGTAATGAGTTTTATTATTAAAATTATTATGATTAAGGATCAGTTATTAAGGTTTTCTTGTTCTTTGTCTGGGGATCCTAGTGAGGACAGCCCTCTTAAAGGTGGGGGTGTGACGATCCCTCCCACTCTCTTCCTTATTTGATGCTGGCTTTCAGGTGGAGCTGGGAGGGGTCTGCTGCCTGTACCTGCCCTTCGGTTTGTAGAAGGCGAAGCATAAAGGACGACCCTTCTCAGTGTCTCTCTCTCTCAGCCAGGCCTACTGCATCCTCCTCATCCTGTTTGGTTTGTTGTATCCTCCAACATGCATGACATCAAACTCACACCCATCCAGTCACTTTGTTGCCGGGTTGCCGAATTTAATAATGTGATATAGTATGATGTTTTTCCTTATAAAGTGATTTACCACGCACACTTTTCAACTGGACGTCAGCATCATCGGCACAGTCAAAATTTCCGCAGGAATTTTCTAGTTTAAGAATATAGTTGACGTGTACCCATTTTGAAGGACACTGTTATTCAAATTCTATTCTTCTAGGTTGTGGTGTCTCACTTTGCTCTATCTTTACTTGATAATTAAAAACGTCTCTGCATTTCCCCAGGAATACCATGAAAGGAAGTAGGCAATGCTAACTGAGTACCAGCACTGGAGGAATGAACCATGTCTAGCCTAAAGTTTGATTGAAGTACCTCCGCCGTAGATCCACACCATGACTGTGAGATTGTGAGGTCTGAGTGAGGAGGGCACCCAGACATTGAGGTACAGGCAGTCCTCACTCATGTCCCTGTTAGGGTTCCACATCTCGCTGCCATGGAAGCCGGGGAATGACGTGTCCACGAACTGGTAGCAGGCGTTAGGGTAGGAGTTAGCCTCATACACCCCCGACCACCCATGCTTGGGTTCTGCAGGACGGAAGCGCCGCTTCCCAGTCGGCGGCTCGGCAAAAGGGATGCCCAGGAAAGCGGTGACGTAGCTTCGTTCCAGCACCGGTAAGCGGGTGCCGCGAACTCGGCCGTTGCGCGTCTGGACAATAAGGTCGGCCTCGCTCTGGGAGAAGCATCCGGGGAGGATGAGAAACAGGAGGAAGGCCGAGGGGAGAAGGAGAAGAACAGGGGACTGCATGATTGGCGACGAAGAGCGTCTGTGTGGCTGGAGCTGTGGTTGGGATACTGTCTCCAATTAGGGAGGGCAGTTTTCTGGTCTGCTTCCCCTCAGATCTGTGGAAAGACGGAGATAGAAGAAGTAATGTGATTATGCTGAAGGAGAGTGATGAAGAAGAAACTGAAAAGGCAAACCTGCAGCAAAGGGCGCAGGCTAGTATTGAACCTGTGTCAGTGTGAGGGCTATAGTCTTTAGTTTAGTCTACATTTTAAACAAAACCATACATACAGAAACCAATATAGCCGAATCAGCTGTTTTAACTCTTAGATAAATAATGGTTTCATATTTCATATACTGTATATGCAGCCTGTTACATCTTATATTCAACCTTTATGCCAACCAACACACCTGTACGTATATAATAAAATCATTAATCATTAATTATTGACATAGTTTTCTACCTCAATGCTCTTACCTATCCCTTTAATAGTAATTCCGGGCATGCTGTATCAATAAAGCAGCTCTACACTTACTATTTTGAATGCTATGCCATTTGCCATTGCTAATTCTGCTAGTCACTAGTGTGTCTCACATGAGAATTGTAAACGAGTGACCATATAGAGGCACAAATGACATGCCGTCGTGTAAATAACACAAATAAGGTAAATAATATAAGGCTATTCAGTTTGTTCAGGAAAGAAAATGGAAAATAAAATTAAATACAAGAGGGCCACGGGTTGCCGTTGGGGGGATGGGGCTCCTAATACAATGGTAGAGGAAACACTGGCTATCAATCTTGCTTGTGTTGTCCATCAATATTATGTATTCACGTTTGTATCATGTAGGCACGTCCCAATTGGTTTCCGGAGATTGGTATGAGGCCTTGATTCCAGATGAAAACCAAGATTTTCTTCTTCTTCTCTGTTTTTAGTGGAGACTGACTAGAGTCAAAGCTGCCAAAAATCAAAGAAGAAGAGGACCGAAAGCATGGGAGTACTTTACTGTGGAAAATGAACTCAGTCAGTAAACCGTAAAGCTGAATGCACAAAGCATCACATCTTGCTTGCTGCCTGTAGTGCTGTGTAGCCGCTGACCCATCAAAGTGTCAGCATGGACACTGGGGAAGAGAAAGGGAAGCTCTATGGGAAGGCCAGCTGGCAGAGACATCGTATCAGTGTGTATACCACTTATTGACTTATAGAGTTTGTACACCTCTTCGTGGCATTTAGAAAAAGATATTGAAATGCAGATGAAAGTAATGGGTATTATGAAACTGCGGTAAACGTGCACACACCTCCACACAACCTTGCAGAGTGTGGCTGAAGGGCCCACTTCAACTTCAACTCCCCTACTCTGTGGGTGTGTGTAGCTCAGCACCAACCTCAGTCAAAGAGGCACACAGAAATTCATACATTCACCGCATACACAAGTCATCCACAACATTATGACCACTGACATGAGAAGTCAATAGCATTGACTGTTTTGCTGGGAGACTTTTGGACCTGGCATTCATTGGTGTGGATGTTACTTAGACATGTAGCACCCACCTAGACCAGACCAGGCACCCCCACCCCATAGCAATGAAAAAAACATGAAGAACAGCACAAGGTGTTGACCTGGCCTCCAAATTCACTAGATCCCAAACTGATCAAGTATTGGTTCACAGAGGCCCCTCCCCTCAAAGGCCCCTCCACGAAAAATGTTCTGTTGTCAGACACCACAGGACACCCTCAGAAGGCCCATGTCCATTCTCTGATGAGTCCCCACAAGGGAGACCTACACAATATTAAGACATAATGATATGCCTGATCAGGGTATACAAAGACCAGAGAAAGATGAAAACAATGTTAGCTAACTGCTAGGGTCCAGCTCTCATACCTTGCACACTGTTAGTGGCTGTGGGCTGCAAACCAAATGTTCAGGAATACTCATCATGGAACTGACTTCGGTATCCATCAGTGTTTGTTGTTGTTGGTTTTGTTTTTTGGAGGCGAATCAAGTTGGTAGTATTGATCAACGATCACCTACTACCAACTCACTGAATATACACATTGTATAATTGACAAACATATGTTAAGTTCTTCCACACAGCAGACATGTTCAGTCATGTGACCTTTGGTAGCTTTGATGCTAGCCAATCGTGACTACAACAGAAGAGGAAGAAATCATTTTGATGCTACAGGGATGTGGTTCTGGTTCATGCCAGACCTAAAATAAATAACTAGAACAGATCGGGCTTGGCTGAAACCTACTACCGATCGTTGTCTGGATCTCCATAGTCATGAAGTCATCTGTTTGGGTAAGGCAATAAGATGGATGAGCCGTGCCTGGTTTTAATACTTGGACATTTGGGAGGTCTCTGTGGGACACTGCAAAGGCAATCTCCTGTTTATTTTTTAACTCGTAGTGGAAATAAAGTCCTAGCCCCATTGACCATATTTATGTTGTGTTTGTGTGACTATAATGTGTGTGTGCCAAAAAGAGAGTTGGCACGACAGAAATAGACTCGCTATACTGTATACAAGTCAGAGGCAGTGTTCACAAATAGCGTTGATACACACAAATGCGACGCACACACATATACACACACACACACACGTTTGTATGGCTATTTTTGTGAGGACCCTTATCGTAATCCTACCTAATGAGGCCTTTACCCTAAAATCAACTTTTAACCAACTTTGCACAAATGTCCTCACTCTGATGGTGTAAAACTCAAACTGGTCCTCAGAAAGATAGCTGTATGGGAGCACACACACACACAGCTGCCTCCTATCCCTTACGACACCTCTCAGCTGATTCTGTCACTCTGACAACCTTACATTGCGAAACATAAACACAGGTCTTGCCTGCCCATCAGGAGAAAGACAACTGTCCCTGGGCATTATTGCATTTATAGCCAAACACAAAATTAGGTGCAACATTGGAAGCGTTCACTGACGGCTGTAGATTTTAGTCTTGGTTCAAAATCACCGTCATGTACTGAACTACACACAGTCGCCTGAAAAGGTATTCTAACCTCTTCAATTTTTAACTTCATTGTATTGTAGATTTTAAATGACAACAATCCTCAATCACCCGTGATCACAAAGTGTGGCGCGGCACATTTATGTAACCCAGACCTTTGTGGATGCTTTTTGATTTTTCTCAAGGCCTACAGAAAACAGGTTCAGGATGCCCAGTCTGGTAGGTATATGCACCGATCAGCTACAACATTAAAACCACTGACAGGAGAAGTCAATAACATTGACCATCTTGTAACAATTCAATGTTCTGCTGGAAAACTTTTGGACCTAGCATTCATTGGTGTGGATGTTACTTAGACATGTAGCACCCACCTAGACCAGACCAGGCACCCCCACCCCATAGCAATGACACTCCTTGAAACTAGCAGCCTGACACAGGCATACACATAAAAGCAGTTTAGGAACAACTAAAAAAAAAAACATGAAGAACAGCACAAGGTGTTGACCTGGCCTTCAAATTCACTAGATCCGGAACTGATCAAGTATCTGTGGGATGATCCTCTAAGCCCCCCCCCGCTAAAAACACTCTGTTGCCAGGCACCAAAGGACACCCTCAGAAGGCCCATGTCCATTCTCTGATGAGTCACAACTGTTTTGGAGTCACAAGGTGGTCATAATTTATGCCTGATTGATGCAGGGTGAAGCTGCCACCTATCGGGCCAGAAACTTACAATGGCATGGACCAATTGTGTTTTGTCCTCTTCTTTGCCTACTTTGATAGGTGAAATCCTGCTTCATTCGCGTTCTCCCTTCGGAGAAAGCAGACAGTGAATGCATCCATGTAGAGGCTTAGTCCAGCTTCTCATGTCAGAATTCATGATGAAAAAGGGATGGATTTGTAATTGTCTTTGCTGTTGCCATTGCACTTGTCCCCGCCCTCCTCCAAGGCCTTCTTCTTTTCCTCTTTGTTGTTTTGCAGCTTTGGCGTTGTTACGCTCATAACCCTTAAGCAATTGCACTCAAAATGCCACATCACTGGACCAGTCTGGTTCTGCAAGTTTTCCTCTTCATCCTCTTTTGGGAATTTTGGCATTTTCTGCTCTCGTAAAATGATTTATTTCACTTTAGATTCTGCTTGCTTTCCACAGCGTTGCTGCTGCTTTGATAAATTCCCGATTTCTGGCTGAGGGTCATAATGATAGAAGATGCACGCTTTAACTACACGTAAAAAAAAACAGTTTATGGGGTTAAAGATTAAAAAAATAAACTTTGACAGCGCTAGTAAATAAGCCAGAATCGTGAAAGCGACAACTTGTGTAGTGTATTCATCCAGACGCTCACAATGGTACCAAAACTGTCACCGTTGCTGCAAACAATACTGGAAGCTGTGCAGACCACTGTTCAAAAATAGATAGAAAATAAATAGATGCTATTAAAACTACAGATTCATCAGCTTTAGAAGCGCTGACAGGTCTATTTTTGAATTCTGGACCGAATGAGGCTTGTGGATTCCCTGTGCTTCCAGTGTTTTTGGGTTGTAGACTTCTTCCGTCACAGATTCACTACTATTACTACAACATACACTCACTAGTTTCCTCTTTACAGTATATCGCTTTGTGCCATCGCTGACAACTGCCGTGCGTCTGTGCCATCCGTGTCATCGAGGACAGCTGCAGAGTCTCACAACAATCATTTTCGTCATGGAATGAAGAGGGAGACACTGACTGGAGAGGCTTGGGCCTGGGTTAGGAGAAAGTATGTCACTTCTCAAATTAGCCTGGGGAATTTGTGTATGAAGTTCACAGGAGGATTGGTTTCACTGGGGGTGAGTGTAAGTCATGTGTCTCAGGATAAAGCACTGGGGAGGGAAGTCGAAACCAGTGTAAAAATATATAATATATAATACAGAGCTGTTGAAAGCATTTGCGCCTGTCTGAGTTTTTTACATTTCTGCATAAAAATGACTCAAAACTTGAGCGGATTTTCATGACAGTAGACAAGGGGAACCCAATCAAACAAATAAAACAGAAATATTACACTTTGGCATTTGTTCATGCAGGAAAATGAGCCAATATTACATATATGTGAGTTGCACTTCTAGGATTACAAGTTAATATCAAGGCCAACTTAGAGTCCTTCCGTTCAGAAGTGCTTCCAATGAATAGAAAGAGAGTCTGGTCGGGGATTGGTCTCAGTCGGATCTTCACAACACATGTTTGTGGAAGTGTATGATGGCAACGGACAAAGGAGCTTTCTGAGGAGCTTAGAAAGAGAGTTCTTGTTGCTCATCAGGCTGGAAAAGGTTCCAAAACCATCTCTAAAGACTTTGGAATCCAAAAATAATCCACAGTCAGACAGATTGAAGACGACTGTTCCCCTCCACAGGAGTGGTCCACCAACAAAGATCACTCCATAATAGTCTGAGAGGTCCCAAAGGAACCCAGGGGAACTTCTAAGCAGCTAAAGGCCTCTCTCACGTTGGCTAATGTTCATGAATGTTGGTAGTGGAAGATCGTCATCCAATACTACCAACTTGATTTGTATACGTCAAGTCCACTCAGACAAAGGCTTCAGTCAAGTCTGATCATTAGTCATGGTTATTTATTTTAGGTCTTCCATAAACCAACACCATGTCCCTGTAGTGTCAAAACGTCTTCTTCTTCTGTTTTAAGACGGTTGGTTAGCATCAAAGCTAAATCGAAGAAGACGAGGAACCAAAATCACTAAACATGTCTGTTGTGTGGAAGAACTTAAATCTGGAAAATTAAGTAATTCAGGCAGAAATTTGCAAATTATGCAAAGTGGATGTTTGGCGAGGTGGTAGTAGGTGATTGTCATTCAGTACTACCAGTTCGATTCAACATCAGAAAAAGGGATACATCCCAACGTCAACAACAACAAACACTGAACGCTGCGTTTAAAAAAAGTTTCCTGGAGACAGCATCAAGAAGAAAAATATTCCAGAGAAGAAGAACACAGGTTTTCTGGAGCCAAGGTAAGAGCTACTCTCTCCGCACTACATTAACTTTGACAGAAATATTTATTGGATTTAATCAAGATGCACGGTGCACATGTGATCTAGGAGAATACAAGAAAAGACGTCCAAAATCAGATCAGGCCGATTAGGATCTTGTGTTGTCTGAGGACACCGTTGACCTCAACCTTTCTGGCAATCTAATCTGTCCATGTTTGGGTGCACAGAAAACGTTCAAATTCAGGAAACTCAAGCAACATCAAATCGAATCATGACACAACAATTTGGACTCAAACAGACACAGCACATGTTTTTTCTTTGTTGGATGCATTGATAAGACGTGCACAAACCACAGTGTGGGAGCCAGAGACTGAAAATGCAGAGTCAGCTTTCTCTTTGGCAGCACAAACACGCATTCATTTACAAGATTTGATTAATCTCGGAAAACGGTCGCAGTGATTGCATCGAGAATGAATAAAATAAACCCACAGCACAACCCACAGCCAGGAAACAATAACTATTACCGAAAAGCAATGCCACTGGTCCAGACATAATGATGCTTCGTCGCAGCCATTTAGAGATATTAAAATTTTAATATTAGTACTGTTGTATATTCTATTCTAATTTTTTAAGAAAAGCATTTAGGTTTACTGTGTATGTGGCTATCCACATGGAACCCATCTCAAAACAGCATAATAACCTAACAACAACTCCAGATGTTTATCTTTGTTTGAGTGCAAAGGAGAACAAGTGCATTTAAAGAACTATCCCTTAACAAAACATTTTATGCGCAACCTAAAGTGTTTAAAGAAAAATAAATGCAATTTTGGCGCATCGCTGCCACCTACTGTTTAGTTCTGGGTCTCTGTGTTGTGCTATGTCCGCAGCCTTTACTAAAAGAGTGCAACCCCCTAGTGGACAAATCCCAAACGGTCCACTCAAGCCATAACCGTACATTTATCCAAGCGCCCACCATTACACAAAACAAAAAAAAGTAATCTTGTCGGATAGTTAAAGGAATTATTGCCAGTATTTACTTAATAGCCTTCATCTGCACGTATGCTTCTTTCCCATGGTGTCAAACATACGGCAGGAATATGGGAATTTTTTCAATAATAGTAACTGCTGTTCTGAATTTGTCCACTAGGAGTCGTACTAGTTTAGTAAGAGCTGAGACTCAGAAGTAAACAGCAGGTGGCAGCAACGTGCAGAAATTTAACTTATTTTTCTTAAGAAACATACGGCCCATGTCAAACATACGGCCCACAGGCCAAAATCAGGCCCCCAAGAGGATCCAGTCTGGTCTGTGGGATGAATTTGCAAAGAAGAAGAACTTTTCAACAGAAGTAACTGCTAATCCTAATTTGTCCACTAGGGGTTGAGTAGGGGACATAATGCGACAACTGAGACTCAGAACTAAACAGCAGGTGGCAGCGATGTGCATAAATTTAACTTATTTTTCTTAAGAAACATTCAGACCATGTCAAATATACGGCCCACAGGCCTAAATCAGGCCCCCAAGATGATCCAATCTGGGCCATGGGATGAATTCGCAAAGAAGAAGTAACTGCTATTCCTAATTTGTCCACTAGGAGTCGTACGAGTTTAGTAAGAGCTGAGACTCAGAAGTAAACAGCAGGTGGCAGCAACGTGCAGAAATTTAACTTATTTTTCTTAAGAAACATACGGCCCATGTCAAACATACGGCCCACAGGCCAAAATCAGGCCCCCAAGAGGATCCAGTCTGGTCTGTGGGATGAATTTGCAAAGAAGAAGAACTTTTCAACAGAAGTAACTGCTAATCCTAATTTGTCCACTAGGGGTTGAGTAGGGGACATAATGCGACAACTGAGACTCAGAACTAAACAGCAGGTGGCAGCGATGTGCATAAATTTAACTTATTTTTCTTAAGAAACATTCAGACCATGTCAAATATACGGCCCACAGGCCTAAATCAGGCCCCCAAGATGATCCAATCTGGGCCATGGGATGAATTCGCAAAGAAGAAGTAACTGCTATTCCTAATTTGTCCACTAGGAGTCGTACGAGTTTAGTAAGAGCTGTGGACTTAACGGAACAACTGAGACTAAAAACCAAACAGCAGGTGGTAGCAATGTGCAGAAATTTAACTTACTTTTCTTAAGAAACATATGGCCCACAGGCCAAAATTAGGCCCCCAAGAGGATCCAGTCTGGCCTCCCACGGGCCAGACTGGATCATGAGATGAACTCATCCCACGGTCCAGATTGGATCATCTGGTGGGCTAAACAGCAGGTGGCAGCAATGTGCAGAAATTTAACTTGTTTTTTTTTAAGAAACACACAGCATATGATCCCCTGATGATCCAGTCTGGCCCGTGGGATGAATTTACAAAGAAGAATTAACTGCAATTCCTAATTTGTCCACTAGGGGTCGAAGTACTTTAGCAGGAGTTGCGGACATAACGCGACCCAGAACTAAACAGCAGGTGGCAGCAATGTGCACAAATTGTACTTGCAAACTTCAGGTGCGGCCCCCTGAGCCAAAACGAGGTCGCCACCCCCTAAATTAACTAAAAAACAAATAAATAAACAAATAAACTGCTATTGGTGGTTGGCGGTTGGATGTAGGCCCACGCACCGAGGTGCCATTTCCCTTGGCGCTCCACGGTCGACATCATCCAGGCATATTCCACAAAAACTGTGCTCATAAGCAAGGCAGCCAAGAGAGAGAGAGAGAGAGAGAGAGAGAGGGAGAGAGAGGGAGAGACGTCCCGTAACCATGGCTACCGCTCAACCATTAATCAAAGATCACTCAGTGACCGTGCACGAGATAAACAAGGCTTCCGTCAATTAGTGCGCGACATGCACGAGTCCGCAGCGTGCGCGGCATCATTTTTAATGCAGACATGATGAAAAAAATAAAAAATAATAAAATAAAAAATAAATAAAATATTAAGACCGAATTATTTTTATTTTTTTTATGAATTAATTAATTTATTTATTTATCCACCTGCGCACCCATAAAATGCTCAAAACGAGCTATTCACAGGCGCAAACAAACATCTTGCGCCAGTGTCGCTGTCCTTACCCAGATAATCATGCGAAGAGACGCCGAGACGACGACTTGCTCGCAGGAGAGGAGAGTGAGGAGAGAGGAGAGGAGGCGGAGGAGGTGGAGGAGGAGGAGGAGGAGGAGGAGCGGGGCCGGTTATTTTGCTTTTCCCTTATGCTCGCTCCGCCTGGACAGCAAACAAGGCAAAAGGGGGACAAGGCAAAAAAAATAATGAATTAAAAATGTTTCCCCCCTCCAAAATAAAGAGGAGGCGTCGGCGTGCTGTCGGTGAGTGTCTCCTCCAGGTCTCCTCCCAGCAGCAGCAGCAGCAGGAGCAGCAGGAGCAGGAGCAGCCACTTTACCAAATACTCGCTCGGCCGGACCGTACAGCTGCGACGATAGGGGGAGACTGCTTCTAATAAATACCGCTTGTAAACATGGGACTGACAAATTCTCTCGCGAGATCACAGCGAATCTCCTCTCTACACTTGTGTGTGTGTGTGTTTATGTGTGTGTATGTGTGTGTGGAAAAACCATAATGGCTAATTTCCTCAAGCCAAGGCTTTGACAATGCTTGTTCAGCTCACTCTCTGATTCTGAGGAAAGAAATGAGTGCATGTTATTTCTAAATATTATGAATTATATGTTAGTAATACTGCAAATACCTGCTGCTCTATACAGACAGTGGAATGAACTAGTGGAACGATTCAAGATGGAGCACAGAGGAGGTTAAAACATTATTATTTTTATTTGTGCAGATCATCTAACAATAAAACTCTAGAGCAGGGGTGTATGTTTAACTCATTGGGCCACATTCAGCTTAATTTGATCCCAAGGGGCCCGGACCAGTAACGTCATAGCATAATGACCTGTAAATAAGTTTCATTTTACGAGAACATTTCATGAACAAGCTGAAACCTCTTAAGAAAAATCATTTGAGACATGTTGCTGCCTTCTGCAGTTCAGTTTTCAGTCTCAGCGTCGTGTTACGTTACGCAACTTTTACTAAAACACCTCCCCAGGAATGTGACTACCCGCCACGGTGACGCAGACCACAAGAGCTGTGATTGGTCCGCTTGGTATTAGCATGTTTGCGCTTTAGGATTTCCGGGTTCTTCTCTGTTTCCGCAATTTTCTAATTGATTGTTTTGGATCAATAAAGATGGCACACATGGAGGAAACGTTAACTGAGGAGGTTCGGAGATACAAACATTCTTCAGTCTTTGGCAAAATTTTGTTGAAAGTTGTTGCAAGTGAAGCAGGAAGTAGAAACAAAAATTAAGCTGACTGACAAAGAAAGACACAGTGCCGACTAGTGTTTGGGTGGAGTTGTTACAAAGCGAGACAGATTGACAAACCTACAAGTAAAACATACAGGTATACGTAGGTTACAGCATCTACATCCTGCAGTACCTTAAATTAACCTTTAGTGGACAAATTAGGAACAGCAGTTACTTTTATTGAAACAATTACCTTGTTCATAGCATTTTAAAAGTATAGTTCATTAAATGTAAACATTTTCATTTTCCTTCTTTGCACTGAAACAAAGGGAAGAATCTGCAGTTGTCGTTATTTATAGGTTATTATGTTACTGCTCCACACCTGGCTTAATACACATATACATAGCCACACACACACTATATTCGGCAGGGGTGTCAAACATAAGGCCCGCGGGCCAAAATTGGCCCACCAGAGGGTCTAACATGCAAATTGTGGAAATTACAACGGCTATTCATAATTTGTCCACTAGGGGGTGCACAATTCCACCTAAAACTTTTCTTATTCTTATTTTTCTTAAGGAATTTCGGGTTGTTCAAAAACATCAGGAGTTATTTATACGTTATAATGTCGTTATGTTACTGGTCCGGCCCCTAATCTAAAATGAGTTTGACATCCCCTGGCTTAAGGGTAAACACTTTCTAATCCAACACACTTTTTTGTCAATTTGAGCGAATGTCTCGGTACACGGTCTGCTAGCTGACGAAAAAACTCAAACGATGATGTGGCACGCTGCTAGCCCTCTGATGTGAGCTCCATTTATTCTGGCAACTGGCGAATTTAAAGAAGAAGAAGAAGCAACAACCAGCAATTTAGTTGCACGGTCAGATTACTTTTAAGCTAGCCAAAGTTGCTCTAGCATTGCTGAACAGATGTAGTAATGATGATTAAAACAAAAATATACACCAAAAACGTGACACATACCTCTCCCTCAGGAGAATTGTACAAAAGGGGAGAGGTGTAATGAATACATAGGGGCCACCACAGAAGAAGGAATCACTGTCTATCCCTTTGTACACTTTCAATTTGATCTCAGGCGAGAGGGAAGAGGGAAAACGTCCCGTAGAGCTTGGGTACATTGGTGAGGCTGTGACAGCTGTGCTGACTCTCACCACAGACCGTCCAGAGTTATGGCCTCCAAATGGATTATTTGGACCGGTGCTCTCGAAAGGCTGCATCTCATCTACATGAAGCAACCGAAGAAGGGATGTGATCTGATCACCCGCACCGTGGCACTTGTCGGCAAGAGAGCTCTCCTAATTTTTTGTCTCAACACTGAATAAAAACAAAAATTACATCACATAATCCCAGATTCTACCCACCGACTTCACTATTGTTTGCTGAAGAAAAAGCTTTTTTAGTGGGACGGGAAAAATCCAAATGCGTCAATTCTTTGAGTACTGACACTATACGTATTTGGAGAATCTGGGGGTTAGGGTATACACTGGTCAGCCATAACATTATGACCACCTTCCTAATATTGTGTAGGTCTCCCTTGTGGTGACTCATTAGACAATGGACATGGACCTTCTGAGGGTGTCCTGTGGTGTCTGGCTACAGGATGTTGTTAGTGGGGGCCTTTGAGGGGAGGGGCCTCTGTGGATCATCCAACAGATATTTGATCAGTTTGGGATCTAGTGAATTTGGAGGCCAGGTCACCACCTTGTGCTGTTCTTCATGTTTTTGTTTTTTAGTTGTTCCTAAAGTGTTTTTGTGTGTGTGTCTGTGTCAGTCTGCATCCTGCTGGGGATGGCTGCTGCCATCCAGGAGTGTCATTGCTATGGGGTGGGGGTGTCTGGTCTGGTCTAGGTGGGTGCTACATGTCTAAGTAACATCCACATAAATATCAGGTCAAAAAGTTTCCCATCAGAACATTGTGTTGTCACAAGATGGTCAGTGTTATTAACTTAGATAAATTTCGTTTATCCTTATTTTTTGGGTCTACTAGCAAACAGTTTGATATCTCTACATTTAAATCAATTTGTTGTAATTCTATGAACTAGCTTGACATTAATGTAAGGTTGGTGCATTACGAAATTAAATTAATTTGTATTAAAAAGAGAAATGCCATTACATTTTCTGTTTTATTTAACATGTTCTGTTGCACGTTTTGCACATTTTTAAAATTTACAACAAAAGTTTTGTGTTCTGAGCTAATCTGGTAACCATAGCGACTACTCTCTTGACCCCAGCTCTGACTCTGACCTTAACCTAACCCTGACCTTAACACAAACTTAACCCACAAATCAGCATCCTTCTAATTGTGGACACAGCTTTTGTCTCCCATTGCACCAGCTGTACCCGATTAACTGGTCTTGAGTCAAGTGTGTGTCCCTGAAACTAGATTAGTCGCAAACACACACACATACATACATACATACATACCTTCCCTGCACCGGTATACGCACAACTGTTGGCTTTTATTGGACACCAACTGTTGTGCCAATAATCCCTCAAGCTGCGAGTGCTCAAATAACCACAATAAAATATGGAATGGTTAGCAAATAGTTGTTGTAATAGAGGGGAAAAAAAACATACAATTAATAGATTTTTAACATGACGTCACGTTATCAGCTTACAACGCCACAATTGCTGGACAGTTGTTGCGCCATTGGATGCACTAACCTATGAGGAGACAAACCTGGGATTTATTTCTATAGAATCCCGCAAAATAAAGAAAACCCAAAGAGGAGAAGATGAATACACTTCATCGTGGGTAAACTCTAGTAAATGCTAGCTATATTACCATTTTCTTTTAGCCATAACTCGTGGTGACCCACTACAGTGGAGTCTGATTTAGCTTTAGCTGAAGTTAGCTAGTTGATGTTAGAAAAAAAAAAGTTGGATTAGATTTATGGTTTATCAACTTAACCTAACGGTGTAGTTACAGCCCTAAAATATTGACTGCAACGTCCCTGAACGTTCAATCTAACGTTAGCTAACATTTTATCACAAGTGTTAGCAAATTAGCATTACTGACCCATCCAGATGAAAAGTACACTATATTACCAAAAGTATTCGCTCACCTGCCTTTACTCATTCTATGAACTGAAGTGCCATCCCATTCCTAACTCATAGAATTCAATATGATGTCGGTCCACCTTTTGCAGCTATTACAGCTTCAACTCTTCTGGGAAGACTGTCCACAAGGTTGAGGAGAGTGTTTATAGGAATTTTTGACCATTCTTCCAAAAGCGCATTGGTGAGGTCACACACTGATGTTGGTCGAAAAGGCCTGGCTCTCAGTCTCCGCTCTAATTCATCCCAAAGGTGTTCTATCGGGTTCAGGTCAGGACTCTGTGCAGGCCAGTCAAGTTCATCCACACCAGACTCTGTCATCCACGTCTTTATGGACCTTGCTTTGTGCACTGGTGCACAGTCATGTTGGAAGAGGAAGGGGCCCGCTCCAAACTGTTCCCACAAGGTTGGGAGCATGGAATTGTCCAAAATGTTTTGGTATCCTGAAGCATTCAATGTTCCTTTCACTGGAACTAAGGGGCCAAGCCCAGCTCCTGAAAAACAACCCCATACCATAATTCCTCCTCCACCAAATTTCACAGTTGGCACAATGCAATCTGAAATGTACCGTTCTCCTGGCAACCTCCAAACCCAGACTCGTCCATCAGATTGCCAGATGGAAAAGCGTGATTCATCACTCCAGAGAACGCGTCTCCACTGCTCTAGAGGCCAGTGGCGGCGTGCTTTACACCATTGCATCCGACGCCTTGCATTGCATTTGGTGATGTGTGGCTTGGCTGCAGCTGCTCGGCCATGGAAACCCATTCCATGAAGCTCTCTGCGTACTGTACTTGGGCTAATCTGAAGGTCACATGAAGTTTGTAGCTCTGTAGCAATTGACTGTGCAGAAAGTCGGCGACCTCTTTGCACTATGCGCTTCAGCATCCGCTGACCCCTCTCCGTCACTTTACGTGGCCTACCACTTCGTGGCTGAGTTGCTGTTTTTCCCAAACGCTTCCATTTTGTTATAATAGAGCTGACAGTTGACTGTGGAATATTTAGGAGCGAGGAAATTTCACGACTGGATTTGTTGCACAAGTGGCATCCTATGACAGTTCCACGCTGGAATTCACTGAGCTCCTGAGAGCGGCCCATTCTTTCACAAATGTCTTGTTTCACAGTCTGCATGCCTGAGTGCTTGAATTTATACACCTGGGGCCAGGCCAAGTGATTAGAACACCTGATTCTGATCATTTGAATGGGTGAGCGAATACTTTTGGTAATATAGTGTACATACGACCGTCTGTACGCTTTCCTCCCGGAGGCAGTGTAAGTTGAGGGAGATGTAAACATGGATGAATAAGAACATCAATCTAGTCACTAATGCAACTTTAATTTGTTCCTCAGTTTGTCTGTAGCCTGTGATTTTTGCTAACAGAGACGTTTATCAGCAATATAAAGCAAAGTGAAGCTTAGTTTGAAGCTAAACCACTGCAGTCGATGGACAAAAACAAATGGATTAAAGTGCTTTCAGTTACTCCTCAGTCTCCTACATTCAACTACATCGCATAACATTGAATTGCTACTAGCCCTGCTGGGAGCTACACTCTGTTGTTGTAGAAGCTAATCCACATGCTGCTGCTTTGTCCTTGGATGTGCTTTGATCTGGAAGCGCTTTACAGTTTTGGAGGCGTTCTGTTTATAGCTTTCGTCCAGTGTTAACAACCATTTTTGATTTCGCCTAGCATACACAACGACGATTCATTCCAAGAACTACATTATGGACAGTTTTAGTTTGTGACATGCTAATCCATTACACACTCTACTGTACACTGTTTAAACGTGTCAGTACAAAGTCATGTCGTGTTCTTCCTCCTCATTTGTAGCCACGGGGCTTGTGGCAGCTGCCTTTTGGCCGGTTGTCGTCAACCTGAGCTTAGATAGGGAAGTGCCACTTATCTAATCCAGTGATAGAATATATTCAAACAACATTCCAGTGCCATCTCGTTAACAGTTAGTTTTTATCATCAGATATTAGTTTTAGCTTGTCGACATCTCCCCTAGTCTGAATCATCTTCTTTCACTTCCTTTGCAATTTGAATTCAGTTTCTTCATATTGTGTTATAACGCATATTCTTGTATTTAATTTGTGTTGTTCTGTACAGAAAGCGTAAAGTAAGTTTCTTTTAGAATTATGTCAGGAATATTTAGTGTTGTTTATTAAATTTGTGTGTGTTGGCCCCCACTCATTGTTTTCATCTTGTTTCAGAAGCTGAGAGCCTAAAGTGGTGACGGCGGCATCTCCTGCGTTGTGCGAGTTCAGATTTTTTAAAGTCAACTGTTATGTGATGAAAGTTAAGTCGACACCGACTAGTCTCTGATGACGTCACTAATAAAAATGCAGTAGAAAGTAATGAAATCTATATGCTTGACCTGAATACATATGTTGAGAACAGACAGCTCATGTGCTACATACTGTGAACTGCAGATATGTATAGCCTGTATAAAAAACAGGCATCACCTCAGCACCTTCAGTAGCATTTAATAGTACTCCACAGCATGTTTTTAAAGGTCTAAAACTCTAATAACTTCAAATAGTTTATGTTCAGCCTCCTTCTCTCTGTTACCACAGGCCATTTGGTGTAGTTGTTTTTTACTGACTGCTGTCCAGAGGTTTTGGACCGTTCCTCTGTTAGCATTATAGCATTAGCGTTAGCCTTTTCAGATGCATTGCAGTAGTACTTTAGTTGTATTTCAGGACTGACATGTCACGGCTTCATCTATAGTGAAGTATTTCCACACACCTGATAAACTGCTGCTAGTTTGCTGCAACAACCCACTGGGCTCCTTACCTTATCCTCTTCTCGGAGGCGTCCATGTTGTTATTGTCACATGATCAGTGACTAGTCCACACGACGCTTAAAGCGTGAAGTCGACAAACCCACTAGTCAAATAATAACCCTCCTCTCCACTGTTAAGCCTCAGCTTTGATGGGTATGTGGGTGGAACCTCCCATTGTTAGCAGATACAGGTCATACAGGTTTCTGTTGGGTAACATCCAACAGAATGCTAGCTCCTCCTGCTGTCCTTTAGAACTGAAGACTTGAATGAAATCTTCAAGAAACTCTACAAGTCCAGTTGCCTTTCTTCAGCATTTGTGGATATACCATGATCTGGATGACTAAGAACCTTCACACACTCCTGCCTGTTAGTATTTATTTATTTATTTATTTATTTGATGTGGACAGTGCACATTAATGAACATTTATTCACATCTATTCAGACAGCAATAGACATAAATATGCCGGATTATAGCAACAATGCTAATTTGCATCTGCAGTCCCCTAGGCAGGTAACACAAAAACATGATAAGACATAGGACAGGACAATAGATCACAATAAGAGAATAAAAGTCAATGGTTACAAGAATGGTTTGTTTTCAACCAGTACTTGAGGTAAGTTTTGAAGGTTTGGAATATGGGACACTCCCTCCCTTATGGAGAGTCTTCCAGATCTTACTGGCCTTTACAGAAAGAGCATTTTGTCCAAAGGCTGTTTTCCTGTGTGGGACCTCACAGTCCCCTCTAGAGGTGACCCTGATCCACACGGTCCCAGACATGGGAGGTGGGGCAAGTCCATGTAATACCTTGTACATCAAACAAGCAGATTTAAAATATGTAAATTTGCTCGAAATTCAATAAGTTGTACTTTTTTAAAGATGTTACAAACATGGAATGACATTGGTTTTCTTTCTATCAAAGACCTTTAATGATTTTTTTTATAGAGCGATTCTGTGATTGTGCATGTATTTACACCTGCCAGCGACCAACATGTTATACCATATTCAGTGTATAACAAACCAGACTGCGGGGTTTGGCTTCATGCATTGGGTTGTGTCACAGTGCGTTTGCCCAATGTTTGCAATATTCAGCAAATCTGAGCTGTAATTGAGACGACAACTGCAATAATCAGAAGAATGCCCATCCCCTGCATAAACCCACAATGCAGCTGAATATAGGCCGACTGTCTTTTTCAAGGTTGGTGGAATATTGAACACTGCAAAAAAAAAGGGGGGGGGGGGGGGCAGAAGAGTAGGAGGAAGGGGAGAAGAAAAATGAGAAGGCATGAAGGAGAGGAAGGTGGTACTGCAAGAGAGAGAGAGATTTTAATCAACTTAAGTGCCTCAAATCTGACCTGTCCCACCTCTTTCCTCTCGTAAAAAGACATGCATCCACACACACAGACACAGAGAAGCAGAAACACATCCACAAACACACACACGCATCTATCTAGGACATTATGCTGCCATGCAGGGAATCTGTGAAATGAGCAGTTAAGACATCAGCGGGTAAACTGCAGTTTGCTGAGCCTCCCCAGAGATCCTTACGTTGCATCTGTTACGTTATGTTGGTGAGGTAAAGGGAGGCAGAATGGCTTTAATAAAAATCTGCAAAACCAGGAAGACAAGAAGCTTCAGGGTAGGCAGGTGGAATCCAAAAATAATAAACAAAAGCAAGATGAAAACTCAAGAAACCAGGAATGATGAGGAGTAGGAACTAAACCTCTTTCTAAGCCTGAGCCATTCTTTCAATTTGAGTAACATCAGCAAAGGTCCCAAGGAAAGAAAATGCTCTTGAGTGATTAAAACATTGACCTTGCATGTAAAAAAATAATTACTTCTTGAGAAGTCCATCAAGTAAGTCAATTGAAGTTCGGCGAGTGGAGTGCAGAGCTTGCAAGAAACCCCCCTAAAACCCCCACCAAAGAATGCTCAAGCCAAGGGACTGCTGCTAGCTGCCTAATGCATTGAGTCCATCATCCATATTGAGCAGAACTGACCCGGGTCCTTGAAAGGAGGATGGAGGATGTTCTATGAATGTGAGATGAACAGAAATACCAAGGGCAACAAGGGCCAAACAAGGGCCAAACAAGGGCAAGACAAGGGCGAGACAAGCGAGTCTGCAAAGATTTCATGAAACAAAAGGGGAGGCAACATGAAGGTATATAAAAGCGGGACCTGGTGGAGGAGTATCTGGAGAAGAATGCATGCCGACTCCACCAGGCTCCACCCCGTCGACAACTAGAGTCGACCAGATGGATGCAGCAAAACGGTCAAGAGCACTCTTGACCGTTTTGCTGCATCCATCTGGTCACTCTTGTTGTCCTTCCTTGTGGAAGCTACTAAAGATACAATGAGTGAAAGGGACTATACCCAAAGCATGGCGCAAAGCGGAGGGAGTTCTGATTCACCCCCATCGGCCTCGATAGTTCTAGCTGAACACCTACCAAGAGAGAAGCGACCCAACTGATAAAAGCATGCTAAAAACCAGGGATCGCAGGGTTCTCGACACACCAGAGTAGTAAAGTCCACATTGCTAAACAGAGAAAAGAGCTGAACCTGAACCTAACCTAACTGTAATCTCTACCCTCCAGCTACCTTCAAAGACTAAACAAACACGGTCCCACAACGTTTGTACTCGGCAAGAGTTTGGCTCTTAATAATACCGCGCACACACACACAGCAGCTCTCAGAGAATTAAGAAGTCACTGCAGCACCACTGGTTGTATATTACTTAATCAATATGGTCTGCTCTAGACAGACAGACAATGTTCATCTATCTATCTGTCTGTCTATCTATGCTTCGGTTATTAAACAATGAAAGGCTTCTTATTTCCCACTGGCAGGAGCTGATAAGTAATTGGACTGATAAACAGACGGCACCGGGCTGCATGGCGGTGACAAGCATCACTGATGCACTCCAAGCAACTGGGCGGTCATGCACCTCGGACTCCTGCTGCAACCATAGGAGGGGCTGCTTGCAGACGTTCCCAGATGACGTCTGTTTAAATTATATCGAGGCACGAAGTTGAAGTGCATGATTAAGGGTGTGGCCGCCGCGACTGAGAGGTGGGTGCTGTCGTTGGCTAGCTGGATAGCTAGCTAGCTAGCTAGCAGCCTGAGACGAGCAGCTTGCCGCGTCGAGCGTTCACTGTTGATCTCCGTGATCTCCGAGGCTTTTCGTTAAGATCTTCAGCGACGCACAACCAAGCGGAGTTGAACTGGCCGTCATCCAGGAGGCAGTGAAATAGCTTTCTCGAGCTAATCCCTAATGGTGTTGAGCAGGCCTCGCGCTGCTGAATCAGACCTATTATCTAATTGCAACTGCAGCAACACTGACTCGGCATAACTCATCAATCTCTCCCGTCCTCGTTCTCTTTCCCTTTCCTTCTCATACCTGCTGTGTAATTTGTTTTTTCCTCTCTCTCCCTGCCCAAGATACTCAACACGATCACCGTGCACATTGCATTTGCCTCCTATCGCCATTTTATCGCCGTCTGCTTTTATGTTTTAACACTTGTTCATTTAATGACAGTTCCCTCCCCTCCTGTCAAGGACGTGGTCAACCTAACTGGACAAGAAACGGGGAGAACGCTGTAGGATGTCGTATACCAATACGGGGTAAAACTAGATTGTTATGCGTTCATTTTGCAATAACTCAAGTATGTTACAATTTTAATACCAAAAGCAACGAAATCTGTCCATCGAGTGATGCAAAAAAGGCAGAGTGTGTATACCGAGTAGGTTATTAAACAAATCAACTCTTGTTCAGAGTCGTCTCAAGCTTGCTGACTCTATTTCAGGCTGGTTTTAGTGAGGAAGATTCGATCCAGTTGCCCCTACCCTGGCAAATAAGCGCCAGTTACGCCTTTGTTAATAATTCTTTGTTAATCCTCATGTTTGGATGTTTGGACATATGAAATAGTCTGTTCTCTCTGGGTGGGTTGGAGGAGGTCAGTGCCGGTTTCCCTGCACATGTTTAGAGGCTACAAGTTGGAAATCTTCGGGAGAATACCCCTCATGTATCGTACTGCTGTGTCCGCACATTCAAACTATCTGACGCGAAGGTTTGGATTAAATGTTTATTGCGTCAATTTTGGCCACGATTACAGTTCTATCTGAGACCGCAAGGCAGTGGATGGTCAACACTCAAGTGAAGTCTTGCTCAAATAAAAACAAGGCATCAGCGACCCTCAGTGGCTCCATACTGACACTACACATACAATCAGAGGGCATAACATTATGACCACCTTCCTAATACTGTGCAGGTCTACCTTGTGGTGACTCTTCGGACAATGGACATGGACCTTTTAGGGTGTCCTGTGGTGTTTGGCAACAGAATGTTGTTATTGGGGTCCTTTGAGGGGAGGGGCCTCTGTGGATCATCCAACAGATACTTGATCAGTTTGGGATCTAGTGAATTTGGAGGCCAGGTCAACACCTTGGCTGCATATGTATAGCCTGTAGAAAACAGGCATCAGCTCAGCACCATCAAAAGCATTTAATAGTACTCCACCACGTGTTTTTAGATTGGATAGTGTAGCCAGGTATTTCTCTGAACCCTTCATTGCTATGGGGTGGGGGTGCCTGGTCTGGTCTAGGTGGGTGCTACATGTCTAAGTAACATCCACACCAATGAATGCCAGGTCCAAACGTTTCCCAGCAGAACACTGAATTGTCACAAGATGGTCAATGTTATTGACTTCCCCTGTCAGTGGTCATAATGTTGTGGCTGATCGGTGTATGAGACAATAATTGCCCTGTTTCAGATCAAACATTTGAGCTGTCTTTTTCAAATCTTTTTATTTATTTTTTAATGGCTTCTGTACGTTGGTTACGTAGAAAATTTAAATAAATAAAAGTAAAAATCTGAACCAACATGAACAGAATAAGTAGAAACCATTCATCCTTACAATACAACAAGACAAAGGTATCAGTGCGTCAGTGCTTGTTCTCATCTTAACAGAGGCAGCAGAACTACTTTCCTTAAACAAAATAATCGTATAAAACGAGCTAAACTCCTGATTTACGTGAAGAACCTTTGAATCTGACGACAGAGTAAATCAAACAAGAGTTTCGGAACAACAGTCAGACCCTAGACACCCAGACCCTGTAACTTCTACCACATAAAACACGACTTCATTCATTCTCATTTACGCGCCAACAGCTTCAGCGGCACCATAAAAGGGTTAAGCACAGGGCAGCGTCCCATCGCGTTTGTGTCCCCCGTTGGGCTGAACGCGTCACTTCTACGTGGTGACTGGTCCTGATTTTCATTTAGATTCGATTTCTCCCGTTCACCGTCTGCGGCGACGGTGCTGCCACAACTCCCAGAGGCGTTTTCCTGACCGCTCGTCCTGTTGGGGTCTTGAACGCCCTGTGCCTCTGTCTGAGCAGAGAGTCCACGCTTCATGCTTTTGGGCATGTCTGAGTCGGCTGGTGCTTGTAGACACTTGCAGACCTGAGACATGGAGACGTGGAGACATGGAGAGTCATTTAAAGCTTCTGATATCAGGAAAAAAACTGATATATTCAAGAACATGAATCATTTGTGCATACACCGATCAGCCACAACATTATGACCACCGACAGGAAGTGAATAACATTGACCATCTTTGGACAATTCAGTGTTCCGCTGGGAAACTTTTGGACCTGGCATTCATTCATTGGTGTGGATGTTACTTAGACATGTAGCACCCACCTAGACCAGACCAGGCACCCTCACCCCATAGCAATGACACTCCTTGATGTCAGCAGCCATCCCCAGCAGGATGCAGCCACAAAAACGCTTTAGGAACAACTCAAAAAAACATGAAGAACAGCACGAGGTGTTGACCTGGCCTCCAAATTCACTAGATTCCAAACTGATAAGTATCTGTGGGATGATCCACAGAGGCCCCTCCCCTCTAAGCCCCCCCACTAACAACATCCTGTTACCAGACACCACAGGACACCCTCTGTAGGCCCATGTCCATTCTCTGATGAGTCACAACTGTTTTGGAGACCTACACAACATTAGGAAGGTGGTCATAATGTTATGGCTGAAACTGTGAAAAGTGGAAAGTGGAGTAGAGAACACAAGGTACGAGCTACCCCTCTCCACACTACATCAACTTTGACACAAAGATTTATTGGACTGAATCCAGTCGACTCTAGGAGAAGACAAGGAAAGACTTCAGGAATCTACAGGGAAGGAGCTTGAGGACATTTATGATCAGATCATGACTCAGATTGTCTGATACTGAATAATCTGACCGTGACATCAGATTAGTAGTTGTAATATGCAACTGGGTCTACCTTGATCAGGTGATTGCGAAGTTGTTTGCAGTCGAGCAGGGGGAGCTCCTCTGGGAGAGACATCAACAGGTCCAACACAATGGCACTCTCTGGAAAACAAAAGATAGTCTTTGAACAAAACTTTGGCATTATTAAGTATTTTAGGGCTGTACAGTATTTACATAGCAATAAAGTAGTTTCAGTCAATACTGTTCTCTCACTCACCCATGGGGGTGAGATGACAGTCCTCGTCGGGCTTTTGGAGTACGCTCAGGAAACGGTAGATCCTCTCGAAGTCCACCACGCACTTGACCCCAAACATCCTGGGACAGTCCTTCGTGGCGTACTTGCTGGTTCGGCCGAAGCTGGCGTGATATGCGGCCGCGGGGGTGGACAGTGGGGATTCGGGGCGGACCGAGGAGCGGCCGGAGGTGGAAGACGTGGACTTAGAAGTGGACTTGGTGGGGATGCTGGTGGGGCGTAGCTCGGAGGACGCCTGGGTAGCCTGGGCCACACGGCTGCAGACACCCTGAGGTGTTAGCGCTGCTTCTGAGCTTGGCCTGTGAGTCACTTGTTCCTGGTTTGTGGACGCACTCTGTGAATCAGGCTGATGGGATGCAGAAGGTGCAGAAGATGTAGAAGGTGCAGAAGATGTAGAAGATGTAGAAGATGCAGAAGATGCAGAAGATGCAGATGGTACAGAAGATGCAGATGGTACAGATGGTGCAGATGGTGCAGAATGTGCAGCGGTGGGAGAAGGCGTTTCCTTGGGTGGACATACGTTGCTTTTCGGCGCTGCAACCGCTTGGATCGTTGTTGGAAGTTTTCTGGCCGTCTTTGGCGATGGAGTCTTGCCTTGCAAGTGTGGACTGACGGTGTTGGTGTCAAGAGGTTCACCTGGAAGGTGCAGTGATGTTAGAAAATAGTTGGAATAGCATTTCCTTGTGTTGATTTAAAAAGACTGTCCACCATGTTCCATCACTGAGAGGAATCACAGGACCGTACCTTGCTTGACCGGCTGACGAGGCATCGGTCTCAAAGGCACGGTGCGACCAACGGGCCCGTCTTCTGTCGGTGGTCTGTGGATCTGGGGAGGGTCACAGTTCCTCAGAGTGCAAGGTTCGGTGGACGACACAACCAGCATCTGAGAAAAACACCGGGACAAGGGGGATGATGGAGGGTGAGGTACAACGTTGAGCCAGTGACTAGACAAGAGAATCAGTTACACCCGTTGTGGGACAGTAGGCGTCATATTCGTATTCGTCGTATTCCCACTCCATTACCACACTGCACTTTGACAAAACAATATTTGTATCTTGCTGTACCTGAGAGAAAGCACTGGAAATGACTTCTTCGAGACTTCCAGCCAGAGCAGAAGCCAAGTGTGTCCACTCCTCGATGGGCTTTCTGACCTTCTTTTCGTCTCGCTTCTTCCGCTGCAGCTTGAAGGTAGCGCACGAGATCACTTTGTTCTTCAGAGATTCGACAACAGAGTGGATCTGGGGAAGGGGAGAGACAGTCCGTGTGATTTTATGCGCATACACAAACGAGAGACTGAGGTGCCGACGAACACATTTGGGGAATGTTTTTGGGACATACTGTACAAACAGCTGATTAGGCCCCGACAAAAATCTGCAGCAATACACAGAAGAGAAACAGCGAGGTTGAAACGCGGCCTCAAAGGAAATTGAAACGGTATGTTACCATGAGTCTGGCTACACCACCAAGTTACGAAGATCCTCGTATTACCCTGTTTTCAGGGGATTTAGGATTCATTGGTGCTCTGCCGTCAAGTTTTTGACATGCGTCAGGTGGAATGTGTGGCATTGTCAGGCGAAATCCATCAACAGGATTTATTGGGAGTCCTGCATCCTAGTTATCAAGAACTAATTTTCATTGTGACACGGGATTAGTGTTTACGAGAAAATAAATGACCGTTCTTATCAAACAGAAAGCTGTTTGCTTGTGAGTTACAAAAGTCAACGAACCCTTGTCTTCAGTATCTGCTGTGACCTCCTTGTGCAGCAATAAAAGCAACTATGACGACAGATCAGCAGTTACTGAAAACTAAATGTTTCCGGTAACTGCTGATCTGTTGGAGGAATTTTATCCCGTTCCTCAGAACAGAACCTCTTCAGTCCTGAGATGTTGGTGGGTTTCCTCACATGAACTGCTTGCTTCAGGTTCTTCTGCTACATTTCTATTGGATTAAGGTCAAGACTTCATCTTGTTCTTCTATATTCTTTTTGAACCGTTCATAGAGCCACTCGAATTCTTGGTTCTCGTTGTCTTGATGCATGACCCAGTTTCTCTTCACATTCAGCTCATGGACAGATGTCCTGACGTGTTCTTTTAGAGTTCACTGGTAGAATTCAGAATTCGTTGGTCCATCAATGACGTTCAAGACGTCCTGGAACCAGATGCTGTGGACCAACAGGTCAACAGTTACCGGAAACATTTAGTTTCCGGTAACTGTTGACCTGTTGGAGGAATTTTAGCCCGTTCCTCAGAACAGAACCTCTTCAGTTCTGAGATGTTGGTGGGTTTCCTCACATGAACTGCTTGCTTCAGGTCCTTCCACAACATTTCTATTGGATTAAGGTCAGGACTTTGACTTGGCCGTTCCGAAACATTCATCTTGTTCTTCTTTAACCGTTCTTTTGTAGAACCACTTGTGTTCTTGGTTCTCGTTGTCTTGCTGCAGTTTCTCTTCACATTCAGCTCATGGACAGATGTCCTGACATTTTCTTTTAGAGTTCACTGGTCCATCAATGATGACGAGACGTCCTGGTCCAGATGCAGCAGAACAGGCCCAAACCAGGACATGAGCACCCCCATGTTGGATGTCATTTAAACCAACTTTGGTCTCATGTGTCCACTAAACATTGTCCCAATAGTCTTCTGTCTTGTCCACATGATGTTGATCAAACTGCAGACGGGGCTGCAATGCTCTTTTTGGAGAGCAGTGTCCGCTATCTCTCTTTTAAAGTGCATGGTCTCCAACACATATTTACCTCTGAGACGGACCGCGTTGGCACGTGTTTTCTCAGGTAAGCGTAGTCAATGTCTCCCTGGTCTCCGCCGTCCCTGCTGAGTCTTTTCAGAGCATCGTGGAGTTTCCTCAGCTCCGCTCGCTGCCACTTACACGCCAGCCTCCCTGAGCGCTGCCGGGGCGGCTCATCCTTCAGGGAGCGATCCGGTTTGATTCGAGTACGAGGAGGAGGCTTCATCTCGCTAAGGTATTAGTAATATGACATAACACGGGGCTGAAGTTAACAAGGACCGGGCCGAAAGCTTCAAGAGAGAATATTTGGCTGATTTGAGCCTGTCTTTCTGTTAAGAAATTTACTTTTAAGTGTCTCCCTTCTTAACAAATAACAAATAACTCTGTTCCGCTGAAGGTCCGCTACACGACTTCTACTTCCGGGTTTGCTTCCGCCTCTTCTTCTTGTTTTTAATGGCGCTTAGCAACGGCTCATTACCGCCACCAACTGGACTGAAGGTGGTGAGCGTCAACAGAACAAAACACATTTCTTGTACATTTGTTCATATGCTAAATTTTTTGTATTTTATTTTAGGTCACCAGATTTGTGCTTATATTTTATTTTAATCTCATTTTTTATTTTTTTATTTTTTTTTACTTGTGCCTCTTTATTCATCCACAAAGGAAGTTACTTGGATAAAAAAAATAAAACAAGTTAGTTTTGTTAGTTAGTTAATACAATGATGATGCATGTTCAAGTGTCCATTGTTTGGAGAAGTTTAATTTGAGCCAGTTATTTGACGCTATAGAAACAGGATGTGGCATCGTGATGACTGATAGTCGCCATGACAACAGCTCTGTGAAACTGTCCCGTAAAATCATGAGAGTAGGGGAAAATAAAGACACCACCAATGTATTATGACTCTAAAACAAACAAAGGAACAAATAAACACAGCTTTTGTAAATTTTTTATTTTTTTTGATGACTGAGAACCACATCTCAAAAGCATTATGTTTAGTGTTCATGCACAGGCTGCTGCTAATTGTCGCTAAAACCGTTAAATTACCGTAATGACGTTAAGTCCAATATTAGAGTCATTACGGTACTGAAAAAAAATACCGTAAACTGATTATTATTATTATTATTTTTAATACAGTATACCCACCCCCCAAAAAATAAATTAATAAAATAAAATAAAAAACGCAAGAATGTCGCGAAATCTTATGGGAAACAGTGCACACTGACATTTTGACGTCAGCCATTTAAATAAAATATATTCCTGTTATGATTAAGTTCCACATTTTCTGCACCATATGCAAAATGTTTTCGTTTGACAGTAAAATAAAATAAAATAAAATATGTAACTCTATATTTTAATGAGCTGAAAAAACAACTTAACGCCTCTTTTCGCGTTACCTGAGAGACAGAAATCCGGGCACCTCTGACGTCAAGTGCGCATGCTCAACCAAAGGCGGAACTAAGGGAAGGTTAGTTTGTAGTGTCAATGTTTATTTTCCAGTAGTGTATCTGACACAGACATGGACTTACAGCGCTAGCCGCAGCGCGTTTGATTGCGTCGGACCGGGCAGAGCAGACGTAGTGTTAGTTTGTAACGTCGCAGAAACAGTGAAACATTCCACGAGATGGTAAGTTACTGCGTCTTATGTGACTGGAGGAGGCAGCATCTAAGCTATGCTAATGCTACCAAGGTGTAATGGTGCGTTCCCTATTGACTAGGAAGTCCCACTTCCCATTAGGATATTTTAACGTGTATTACCACGACTGTCTGTCTTGATTAAACTGGCAGCACGCTCGATGTTGCCCAACTTTTTTAAAATTCTTTTCCATCTCTGGGCGTGTTGCTAACGAGTTTCTGCCATTCTTGGGTTTCTTGGCTTTTACGACGTGTAGCCACCGGAACCCGGTCAACCCGGATGTGACGCCACACCCCCGTCTGCCTCCAGGAAGTCTTCACCTTCAACTTACCTTCGTCTGGCTTCTTCTAGCAGTATAGCTACCAAGCTGCCAGGACATAATACGGAAGCTGAGAACAATCCTGTCTTTTGTTCTTCAGTGTTTTGACGATAGACCTGTAGGAAAAGTGGACGCCATGACAGCTCCCTTAAAGCATGTGGCATGGCTGCAGTGTAGGTCATAAGCCCCGCCCCCCTCCATGTTAGTTGATGGGCCAAACTAAGTAATGCTGCGTTCCAGAAAACTGGGAGGTCTGAACTTTCAGACGTCCTACTGCTAGGAGGTGCTCCTCTGGAATCCCACTTGAAGCCGGAGGTCCTACTAGCTAAGTTATTAGATGAAGTGCAGTGTAGAACGTTAAAAAACAAACAAACAACGAACGAGTCTGACATAAACAGAGGAGGTTTGTTGAGCGTCTACCGCTAGCTTTCAGCACAGAGAGAAGTATATTACCTGTTGCTGGAGGAAAAAACTTTGGGAGACCTCATTTTCGATCATTGTCAGTAACTTCAGAAACACTCCTGGGACGCTTTGAGGTCGCGTCTAGTACACTCCAAGTGGGATAAATCCAATATCCCAGCTTTCCTGAATGCAGCATAAAACACTAAACGCTCATTCAGAGTTCTAGAATTCTAGAATGAATGGAATGTACGTAACCTACGTACGTAGCCTACGTTGGTGCGAGTCATTTACACTTGTGTTCTCGTCAAGGCTGTTTCGCTCTGTAACAACTCCGCCCAAACGCCAGTCGGCGCTGTGCCTTTTTTTTGCCAGTCGGGTTCGTTTCTGTTTCTACTTCCTGCTTCACTTTCAACAATGGCGACCGAAACTTTCGCAGAAATTTCGCCGGAGATGAGTTGTACAAATGTTTGTATCTCCTCAGTTAACCTTTCCTCCACGTGCTCCATCTTTATTGATCCAAAACAATCAATTCGAAAATTGCGGAGATGGAGAAGCAGCCGGAAATACTAAAGCGGAAACACGCTACTACCGAGCGGACCAATCACAGCTCTTGTGGTCTGCGTCGCCGTGACGTGTAGTTACATTTCTGGGGAGGTGGACGTCAGGCTACGTCGTTAGGGTCGACGTAGTGTCTGCATTGTCGCTGCCAAGTTGACACAGAAGCCTAAACTTCCTATAAGTCCCATCGGTGGTATTAATACCTTGCCCCAGATGCTGTGCTGTCTTTTTTTTTTAATTATTATTGTTTTCAACCATGTCCCTTGTGTCTGTCTGCGTTTAGATGCGTTTCATGCTGCTGTTCAGCCGGCAGGGGAAGTTGCGGCTTCAGAAGTGGTACACGGCCACGGCTGAGCGTGACAAGAAGAAGATGGTCAGGGAGCTGATGCAGATAGTGCTGGCCCGTAAACCAAAGATGTGCAGTTTTCTAGAATGGCGGGACCTGAAGATCGTCTATAAAAGGTAATCATCTGAAAACTCTGCTCATGTGACAGCCCCTTGGTGTAGCAGCTCCAGATCTTAGTCAAACCCCTGGCTAACTAGAAAGAACTCCAGCTGGAACGGGGATAATACCTGGACCGGTGCTACGTGATGTTTAGATGTATTTACAACTCAAGTCGTTTGTGTTTGAACTCAGTCTTGGCGAGATCCGATAGCAGATGCAAAGAGTTTCTGAGTCGGAATGGATTTAATACTTTGACTACAATCACCTGTGTCTACGGTAGGAGGCCCACAGGACGGAAAGCAAATGAAAAACACTTGCCAATGCCAAATGTCTTGTGTATATTCATGCAGGTACGCCAGCCTGTATTTCTGTTGTGCAATCGAAGAGCAGGACAATGAGCTGATCACTCTAGAAGTCATCCACCGCTTCGTAGAGCTGCTGGACAAATACTTTGGCAGTGTAAGTGACAGATGAGTCAAGAAAGAGGACTGATGGAGACGCCTAGATGAAATGCCTTCAGATCTTCAAATCATCGACTGGTTTTGTTTTGTCGTCGCAGGTGTGCGAGCTGGACATCATCTTTAACTTTGAGAAGGCCTACTTCATTTTAGACGAGTTCCTGATGGGAGGAGAGATCCAGGATACTTCAAAGAAGAGCGTCCTCAAAGCCATTGAACAAGCTGACCTGCTGCAGGAGGTAACGATTACACGATTTGGGTTTATGTAGTTATGTCACGGTTTCAGAAAAGCTGAGACGTTGCGCTTTACAGCCAGTACGGTGTCGTTACGGCAATTTCACTTGCTCCTTAGTAAATCGTAAATAACTGCCAGATATTAAAAGTTCAGTGTATTCTGGAAAAATTGCCAAAAGCACTGGTGGGTTTCCTCACATCAACTGCTTGCTTCAGGTCCTTCCACAACATTTCTATTGGATTAAGGTCAGGACTTTGACTTGGTCGTTCCTAAACATTCATCTTGTTCTTCTTTAACCGTTCTCTTGTAGAACCACTTGTGTTCTTGGTTCTCGTTGTCTTGCTGCAGTTTCTCTTCACATTCAGCTCATGGACAGATGTCCTGACATTTTGTTTTAGAGTTCACTGGTAGAATTCAGAATTCATTGGTCCATCAATGATGTTCGAGACGTCCTGGGACCAGATGCAGCAGAACAGGCCCAAACCAGGACATTAGCACCAACATGTTTGATGGAGGGATGAGGTTCTGATGTTTCATCTCCAAACATGACGCCTCTCATTTAAACCAAACTATTCTACTTTGGTCTCATATGTCCACTAAACATTGTCCCAATAGTCTTCATCTTTGTCCATCACACCATGGTTGTTCAGTGGATTCATCAACATCAACATTAGCCAATGTGAGAGAGGCCTTTAGCTGCTTAGAAGTTCCCCTGGGTTCCTTTGGGACGTCTCAGACTATTATGGAGTGATCTTTGTTGGTGGACCACTCCTGTGGAGGGGAACAGTCGTCTTCAATCTGTCTGACTGTGGATTATTTGTGGGTTCCAAACTCTTCAGAGGTGGTTTTGGAACCTTTTCCAACCTGATGAGCAACAACAACTCTTCTTCTGAGCTCCTCAGAAAGCTCCTTTGTCTGTTGCCATCATAGCATAGACTGTATATAAATATGGACAATGTGTCCCCACTTCCTTGCATTGGCCAAACTGATGCTATTTTCCCGGAGATATCCTTGAAGAAAAATTATTTGACTTGTATTTCAGTTTTAGCACATTTTAAATTGCATTTATCTCTGCAGGAGGACGAGTCGCCCAGGAGCGTATTGGAGGAGATGGGCCTGGCGTAGTTCCAAAGCCTCGCCGGGGAGGACTGTACATCCGAGGCACCGGGCGTGGGAACAAGGGTTGGGGTTGGGGTTGGAACAAGCTTGGACTGACGCCGTTGGTTCTGTGTATATGTGGCTTTGGGGGGGGGGGAGGGGGCGTAGAAGAGACTTTTTTTGTTTTTTTGGGAAGAGCCTTGCGTCGACGGGCTCTTCAGCTCTTGTGTTCGTTTGTTTGTGTTGGTTGTGTGCGTGTGGGGTCATAATAGAAGTGGGCTACATTTTAAACATGCGGTGCGGCTGCAGCTGGGTTTTTTTTTTTTTTTTTTTAATAGGAGTCCCAACGTGGAGTCCTTTAACTTTTTGAGAACCTACTGATGTGTAGAGGCAGGTTCATGGTCAGACTGGAGCTTCGCTGCAAAGAGCTGGTTGTACAGGCTCACCAGTTACTGGATGCGGACTTGGGACTAGGTCGGAGATTTTGGTATCGGGGAATTAAAAAAAAAAAAATAAATAATAAAAAAATAAAGCAGTTTTGTACAACTACATGAGCACACTACCACTACAGGTACTATCACTTACACTTGAAGCAGGGAAAAGGGTTTTAGAGCAGCTAGAATAAGTAATAACTTGATTCCTGGTAAGGATTTAGTTCATGCGGTCGCTTTAACGGCTTCTGTTTCTTGCCTTGCACATTAGATTTTAAGCCATGCAGCGCCTTTGTCCCCAGAGAACGAGTATAAAACATTATGAGAACCAATGTGACCAAGTGCAAACTACGAGACAGGTTGTAAGAAATCAGAATTTCACTGGATCTATCTACAGGTGCTGTCAAAACCGCCCTGTACGTACACACACACATATATAATATATATATATATATAATTATATTTATTTCAACTGTATTTGATGTTTTAGGATTGTACTGTCTTGGAATTCCTTTTATCCGCGATCGGCCCGTCGAGTCCAACCCGAACACGATGAACTGCCTTCTGAGAATAGACCAAAGAGACTTTTAAAGGTTAGAAAAGACGAAATGAGACGTTCTTGTATGGGTGGTGGTAAATTCCAAACGTGTGAGCTTCCAGTAGGAGTACGAGCGCTCGTGGCCCTTTGCCTGTCATCATTTGCTTCGAAGGTGAACAGATCCTTGTAGCTGTAAATAACAGTAGGACGACTCGGACCAGTCACAGTAAATCTCTTGATCTCCTGACCGTCGTTTGGTTTCCCCCCGTTTCTGAGCATGTGTACGACGGGAACAGAAATGGGACCTGTCCAACATAATAATCCGAGGTCAGTGTCCGTCCACAGACGGTGGGGGGACTTTGTGGAGTTTGAAGTGATTTCATAAATTTGAATAAAACATTTAAATTGTGTTCCGTGCAGTTCTTGAGAAGTTGTCTCTGTCAATGTGTTTTCTTGTTCTTCCCTGGCACATAAAGAAATGAAAGGGCGTTACAAAAAATCTGCTATAAAGTAAGACAGTTAAGAGAAAATAGCAAATATATATACACCGATTAGCCACAACATTATGACCACTGACAGGAGAAGTAAATAGCATTGACCATCTTGTTCTGCTGGGAAACTTCTGGACCTGGCATTCATTCATGTGGATGTTACTAGCACCCACCTAGACCAGACCAGGCACCTCCACCCCATAGCAGTGACACTCCTTGATGGCAGCAGCCATCCCCAGCAGGATGTAGCCTGACACAGACACACACACAAAGACGCTTTAGGGACAAATAAAAAGAAAACCTGAAGAACAGCTCAAGGTGTTGACCTGGCCTCCTAATTCGCTAGGTCCCAAACTGATCAAGTATCTGTGGGATGATCCACAGAGGCCCCTCCCCTCAAAGACCCCCCCATTAACAACATTGTGTTACCAGACACCACAGGACACCCTCAGAAGACCTATGTCACTACAAGGGAGACCTACCGACAATATTAGGATAATGTTATGTCATAATGTTATGGCTGATCGGTGTATATAGATATATATATATAAAGCTTTAGATATTTAGTTATGTTTGGATTTCGATTAATTCAGATACGTGTTGTAGTGGTTTCAGTTTGAGATTTTTTCTTATTTTTTTTATTGTTAAATGAAAATCCAGAGCTGACTCCTGTGTGAATGAATCAAATAACGTTTGTACTCGTAGTTAACAATAAAAAGACGAACTGAATGTGGAGCCCTCTGATAATACAGAGGGAATGCAAGGACTACTGCTGTGTGTTATTCTTACTTCATGATATAACTGCAGACTAAATACTGAACCCGTTATTCCTCTGGACGTGCTACACACTGTGCCCTGCAGATACGTATAGCCTGTATAAAAAGAGGCAGCAACTCAGCACCACCCAGAGCAGCGGCATCAAATTCATTTTTGTTCAGGGGGCCACAAACAGCACAGTTTGATCTCAGCAAATGTTTTGCTTTAAGTGCAAAGAAGAACAAGTAGATTATGAAAATCTTTGTATTTTATGAGTGACATTAAATTTCTGAAGAAGTTCAATTTGTGCACATTGCTGCCATCTGCTGTTTGGTTCTGTTTCTCACTTGTGGTGCAGGACTAGACGCCGTAACTATACGTACGTAGCCTACGCTGGTGTGAGTCATCTATACTTGTGCTCTCGTCAGTCTGGTTCACTCAGTAACAACACCACCCCAACACTAGTCGGCGCTGTGTCTTTTTTTGCCAGCCGGGTTAATTTTTGTTTCTACTTCCTGCTTCACTTTCAACAACGGATACTGAAACTTTTGCCGAAATGTCGCCAAAGTTGTACAACCGTTTGTATCTCTGAACCTCCTCAGTTAACCTTTCCTCCATGCGTTCCATCTTTATTGATCCAAAACAATCAATTCGAAAAATTATGGAGATGGAGAAGCAGCCGGAAATACTAAAGAGGGAACACGCTACAACCAAACGGACCAATCACAGCTCTTGCGGTCTGCATTGCTGCGGCGAACAGTTACATTTCTAGAGAGGTGGACGTCAGGTTACGACATTAGGGTCTGTGCTGTCGCCGTAGCTACAGAGGCATAAACCGCCTGTAAGCTAATTTATTTAATTAGCAGTACAAGATAATGGTAAATAATTGTTGAAATACGACAACATAGGTCTTGGGTGTAGGTTTGAAATTGGCAACAACGTTGAAAGTGGAAACACGCTACTAGCAAAAGCGGACCACGTTTCTGGGGAGGTGCACGTCAGGCTAAGGCGCTAGGGTCTGCTGCGACGTCACACTGCCTCGCAAGACGAAAACCGCAACTTTTAGTAAAATAGCGCCCTCTGGCCCCCCAGTGGACAAGTTGGGAACAGCAGTTACTTTTATTGAAAGATTACAGTTATTGTCTTCACTTTGCAAATTCATGGCCTGGTTTAGGACCCCGGACCGCATCTTTGACACCCTTTGACAATGAGATTCACCAGGAAATTGGTGGAAGCAGGACGTTTGGTGAAGCAGTTCCTTGAGGGAGACACATTATTGTATATTTTCACATATATACCTCATGTTATTATTATTATTATTATTATTATACATTTGACACCATATTCTGTTCATCCAGCGACTGCATTGAAGATAATCGAGTCTATCCAAGGAGGGAGGGAGGGTTGGGGTTGGTGGGGGTCGGGGGGGTTTAGGTGGGCGGCGGTGCGGAAAAATCTCATGAATGAGACCCAGTGTTGTGACGTCAATGCTTACGTATAGCCCACGGAGTGGCCGCTGTCCGTGGTCCCGAAACCAGACCACGACGGGCTCGTGGCGGAACCCCAGCGCGTCCAGGGAGGCGGACGAGGGACACCGCAAAGCCGCCGGAGACCACGCACCCAAAGCGGCTCAAGACCTGCACCACAGCGGGGACCTCACAGCTGCGTGACGGGTGTGACGTGACGGCGAGGGCGAGCTGGAATCCCCCCACGCAACACCCCCCCCACCCACCTCCTCCTCCTGCACCCACTCAACTCAAAACCCACTCACTCCTACATCCAGCTGCAAGTAAGTGACAACTAATCTGAAGCTTTTGAGTAAAAAAAAAAAAAAAAAGCTGCAAATTTGCAAATAAATACATAAATAATAAATAAAAATAAAAATGGCTGTTATTGTTTGGAAGAGGGTCTGACGTCTGAATCCTGTGATCCGTGACGCATGACTGGTTCAAGCCTCCACTTGGAGGCAAAGTAACCAGACTAAGGAATCACAAGCTTTTATGTGCATTTGCACTTTTTTGTTTTTTTGTTTGTTTGTTTTTGCGGATTGATAATGTCAGCACCGCACTGACCCCTCCAAACCTGCAGCACACCTATGCCACCGAGCTGGCTTTGTCGTATCTAAATCCTTGCTGCATCTGCGCGTCTGGTATCAGCCTTCACTGCAGAATACGTGGCTCGACTACTTAGTGTGTGTGTGTGTGTGTGTGTGTTAAATAAAAGAGAATAAAAATAATAACAATCAGCTTGTTTGCCGATTTGCTGCGTGTTGTCTGCACATAGTTTTATTTTAATGCTGTGGTTTTAATCAGGCCAAATCATCTCGTTCTGTGTTTTTATATTTATTTATTTATTAATTTATTATTATCATTATTATTATGATTAAAAATGACTCCTTTGTTTTTTCTTCTGTGTCCTAATCGACCGTTGTGGCATGGTTCTTTGCAGCATGAGGTTGTTATTCTGACGGTGACATCGTTCTATAAAGCGAAAGTGATTTTTATTTTATTTTATTTATTTATTTATTTTTAAATTGATCTCAACGTGTCACACGAACCCGAGGCTGCAGCGCGGAGGAAACCTGCAGACCGCTGAAAAGAAGATGGCAGTGCATGGTCGGGCTGACGTACTGCGCTGCGTCGACGCTGACCAGTCAACGTTGCTGCACTTGTTGCGCTGAAACGTTGATGTTGACTAACTAAGACCACGCCTTAATTGATGCAAAGCGGTTTATCGGGAGACAGGACGTGGGATGGAGGGATGGGGGAGATGGTTGATGGTGGGGGGGACCCAGGGAGTGAGACTGGCACATCTCAGCTCCTTATCCCTATTAGGTAGAAGGGGAAGAAAAGAAAAGAGAGGGATGGGGAGGGTGGGGGCGCAACATTATGACCACCTTCCTAATATTGTGTAGGTCTCCCTTGTTGTGACTCATCAGAGAATGGACTTGGTCCTTCTGAGGGTATCCTGTGGTGTCTGGCAACAGGATGTTGTTAGTGGGGGGGCCTTTGAGGGGAGGGGCCTCTGTGGATCATTTGATCAGTTTGGTATCTAGTGAATTTGGAGGCCAGGTCAACACCTTGTGCTGTTCTTCATGTTTTTTTTAGTTGTTCCTAAAGCGTTTTTGTGTCTGAGTCTGGTGTCAGGCTTCAGATATGTATAGCCTGTATAAAAACAGGCAGCAACTCAGCACCATCATTAGCATATAATAGTACATTTAATAGTACTCCATAGCGTTCATTGCCTTGGGGGGGGGGGGGGGGGGGGGGATACTTGGTCTGGTCTAGGGGGGTGCTACATGTCTAAGTAACATCCACACCAATGAATGCCAGGTCCAAATGTTTCCCCGCAGAAACATTGGATTTTCCCAAGATGGTCAATGTTATTTACTTCTCCAGTCAGGGGTCTTAATGTTATGGCTGGTCAGCGTACAGTAGAGTGTTTAATGGATGTAGCGTTTAACTAAAACTGTTGTTCCTGGAATGAATTGTTGTTGTGTTTAAGTCCAAATACAAACTGACGCAGCAAACTATTCAAGCTGCAAAGGTTATTTAGCGTCTTAATGTGTTCACCTTTAATGATTTCACCTCACTATTCTTGCGCTTGAATTACCACAAACAGAAATATTTCAATTTTGTCTAAATATGACATATGTCTGCACTTTATTTACATTTCTTCTTCTTTTTAAGGATGTTTTATTTAAATTTTGTTATGTTATTTATATGTGTGCCTTTTAAACCAGGAGTCTCTGCAAAATTTTCTTATGTTCTCATAATGACAATAAAGACTCTTGATTCTTGATTCTTAAAAAAGATCAATAGACTCAAACTATGAAAGATCAAAATGACTGAAATCCTATTAAGACTTAGAAACATCAAATCAAAAATGGCCGACACAACTGTGCTGTGATTTTGCTACAAGGCAAGACAAAGTGAATACTGGATTCATTTTGCTTTTCTTTCCTCTCTCCTTCAGGCATTTCTGATCTTCCCCACCGCTCGCAGTAGTCGGCGTTCGGAGTGGCCATGAATAGGTACCACAGTGCCTCAAGTGCCCTTACGCTCCTGGTCCTCCTGACAGCGGCGTCCCGTCCTCACCTGTCCAGCCCCAAACCTCTCACCGCCTTTGGAATAGTAGAAAACCCGCCCAGTGATGACCCTCTTCTGTCTGAAAGCATAGGAAAGAGAGACAAGGAGGAGGAAGGAGAGCTCTTTCAGGATGTAGATCCCAAAAAGCTTGCAGCAGTTTTACTGGAGGCGTTGAATCGATCACAGGTAGCCAGGAGGTGGGAGGGAGGCGATGGAAGGGACGTAGGAATAAAGACGGAGAGAGGGGAAGATAAAAAAGAGGAAGCAAGAACAGTCGAGGGAACACACCAAGACGGAGACGGACAACTGGAGTTAGAGCTCCTAAAGGCAGCACAGGGGAAGAACCAGGAAATGTCCGAGGACGAGGAAAGGAAGCGAGTCCAAGAAGAAGAGGAGAAGATGACTGAGAAGGTGACCAGCCATACCACAACCCAGACTATCCAGAGCAGAAGAGTGCAGCAGCCCGCTAGATCAGACGGAAAAGGTGTGGATGGGGATCCCAAGCGGGGATCGAGCAGCCCCGATCAAGGCAGCGGCGAAAAGGAGGATCAGCTCAGTCCGGAGGAGCTCAAGTGTCTCGAGAGCGTTATGGAAGAGTTTCCACATCTGGACATCAAACGGGATTCAGAGCAGGTCGAGCAAGAGAGCCGAGGCTACAGGCACTACACAGACGTCGTGCCAGCAAAGAAAGCCAACGACCTTGCCATGTCCAAGAAAAAACTGAAATGGCAAGAGGAGACACAGAAAGCCATGAACTTCCCGCCGTTCAGAGGAGGCAATTTTATCGATGAATCTGACGACGGTAGCTTTGGCAACAACGCGGTAGAAACGCGGCCTCCAGCCGAGCAGGAGGTGGAGGAGGAAGACGAACCAGAGGAAGGGGAGGAGAGTGACGAGGCGCTGAGTCCTGAGGAGGAGGAGGCTCGGGCCAAAGTGGAGCAAGAGGAGATGAGGAGGCAGGCGGCCGAGGCGCAAAGAGCCAAAATGGAGGAGGAGAAATTGGCGGACATCGCCTCGGACATGCTGCTGCGCTACATGGTCAAACAGAGTAAAGGCAACAAAAAGTATAGCTGGTCCCTGTCCAATGCTGCGGAGGACAAGCGGTCCGATGAGGATCAGCGAGCGACAGAGGAGGAGGAGGACATCGATCCTCAGACCATTGACAAGCTGATCGAGATCTCCAGCAGACTCCACCTCCCCGCCGACGACGTGGTGGACATCATCAACGACGCGGAGAGGAAGAAGAAGAAGGACGTGGCGCCAGATGCGACGTCGCGTTGGCAGAAGCCTCTGTCAGCGCTGTCTTCGTCATTTCCCTCCGCATCACTCGTTTCAACCAAACAAAGTAACTTCCCCGTCTCCAACCAGCTGCCCCCACCCGTCAAACTTCACAAAACTTGGTTCCAGGAGAAAACACCAAGAAGAACAGATACTCTCTGGGGCAAACCTGGAAGGCCTTTGCTAGCCAACTGGCAAAAACCTCCAAAGCCTCTGTCAGTTAAGCAGGATCGCTGGTTCACATCGCCCAAGTCTGTTTGGACTGGCCACCCCTTTCACCCCTACACTTTCCCCTACTTCTACCAGAGGAAACCCCAACCATACTACAATCCCATCTACTTCCCCCCGCCCCGCATAGCCAGGCCCCGTTACAACACCTGGAAACCCCCTCTGAGGCTCAACAGCTTCTTGGGTAACTCTGTGGATGACGCCTACACTTTCCTTCCCAAGAGACGTTACCACGGTTGGGTCCAGCCCCAGCTCAGAAAGCCCCCTGCAGGCCTCCAGCAGAAGTCATACTACAGCAGCTACCCACTCCCACGGTACCCACAGCTACTCACAAAGAGACCATAGATGGTGAACTGACAACGGAAAACAGAAGAAGGGACCCATGAATAGAAAGGTTTGGCATTAGGACGGAAAATCTTTTCTTTATGGAACAATGCATAATACACCGATCAGGTATATCATTATGACCATCTGCCTAATATTGTGTAGGTCTCCCTTGTGCCTCCAGAACGGTTGTGACTCACAATAGGCGGTTTAGGCTTCTATGTCAATTTGACGCTGTAGCTATGGCGACAGCCCGGACCCTATGTAGACCCTAACACTGCAGCCTGACGTGCACCTCTCTAGAAATGTAACCATGCGCTACGGCGACACTAACCACAAGAACTGTGATTGGTCCGTTTGGGAGTAGCGTGATTCTACTTTAGTATTTCCAGCTGCTTCTCCATCTAAGCAATTTTCGGATTGATTGTTTTGGATCATTAAAGATGAAACACATCAAGGAAAGGTTAAATGAGAAGGTTCAGAGGTACAAAAATTAGTATGATTGGCTTTGGCAAATTTCGGCAACTGTAGTAGGAACTAGAAACAAAAATTAACCTGACTGGCAAAAAAGACACAGCACTGACTAATGTTTGGGTGGAGTTGTTACAGAGCGAGCCAGACTGATGAGTGCACAAGTGTAAATGGCTCGCACTGACATAGGCCTATAGGATCATCCCACAGGTACTTGATCAGTTTGGGATCTAGTGAATTTGGAGGCCAGGTCAACACCTTGAGCTGTTCTTCATGTTTTTTTTTTAGTTGTTCCTAGAGCGTTTGTGTGTGTGTGTCTGTGTCAGGCTGCATCCTGCTGGGGATGTCTGCTGCCATCAAGGAGTGTCATTGCTATGGGATGGGGGTGCCTGGTCTGGTCTAGGTGGGTGCTACATGTCTAAGTAACATCCACACCAATGAATGCCAGGTCCAAAAGTCTCCCAGCAGAACATTGAATTGTCACAAGATGGTCAATGTTACTTCTCCTGTCAGAGGCCATTATGTTATGCCTGATCGTTGCACATTGTTGTTTATCACAGTATTAACAGTCTATTGGTACTATCTATCAAAAGGAATTACTCAACTAAGAAAAACAACCCCAGACCACATGGTGTCCACATACTTTTGGTCATATAACATACTGACACCTGTCACTTCTTTTAGATGAGATGGCATCATGCCAAAGTCAATCCCCTTTGTGCCATTTCTCATTAATTATCTTGTACATTTCCATGTAAATCAACCATTTTGTATCGTTTTATTTTCTATAAAATTGCAAATATGCAAGTTTTTCATCTTGTGGCGTCAACAGTCTTATAAACTGAAAAAATAAATGTCAGCATGAGGCCATTAGTCAGAAAATGGTGACCTGGACAGAGGAAATTATTTATTTTTTATTTTGATATTCTTATTGAGACTGCGTGGGAAGTTGCAGACTAAGACCCTGAGGGTACAGTGCATGCATGTGTATGTGTACTTGCATCTGATAATTGCTTCTATAAAGATGCACAAGCATTAAAAATCACCCCCCAAAAAAATAAAAAGTATTTTAAAAAAATGAGATGATGGGAACTACGACGTCGGTGTTCCTGGATGTCTTTGTTTGAGTGGATTGTTGTCCACGGTCTTTCTAGATGTACCTTCTTGTGACGATTGTGATAAACATGTCTGTTGGATGTAAATATGAAGATGTCAATGGTTGCCTTTGCTACGCACAAAAAAACTAACAAAAAAACAACAACAAATAAACTATTTTAGTACGAAATTCTTTCATTGTGGATTCAAATGATTGTTTTATGTGAGAGATAAAGGCCTAGCCCTTGGGAATTTCATGGAACCTGCACCAGGAAGTAGCATCTTAAGAATCGTTGGCAAGTATGAGTTCGGTGAAAAGAGTGTTCCACAATATGTTCATAAAAAAACATACAGAGGTGTGAGATACTGTTTCTCCAGTAGTCCCACTGTGCTATTGTAGGGTTTGTTATACCTTTTAAATGTCCCGTTAGGGCACCACCTCCTTTTATCATAGGAAGAACATGGTTTAAGACAATTTATCAGTCTCGATTACATATATTTAATAACTAAAGGAATGAATTCTTAACACAATTCATACCATTAATTCTCTGCCGTAAAATGAATCTATCTGGGGCCCATTAATGAATATGAATAAATATTTATTAACTGAAGTTACAACTATGAATAAATTAGGTACTAATAGAATATATGCATATGTGTGTAATCAAATAGAATGGATATGATGAAATAACAAATTACGAGTGTTTGCGTTGAGCTATGGTGGAGGATGGAGATGTATTATGGCTTAAACTAACGGGAGTGGATTAACTATGGTAAATAATCTGATCAAACTTCTCTAAAAAGATATTAATGGGGAGTTTCAAAGTAATGATGCCAACTCATGATCTTAAACGGGTAACAGCAGGAACGATTGAGCCTACTTTATCATAGAGTCTTCCCAGCAGCTGATCCGGGGATGATCTTGTAGTCAGCGTGGCCCGATGTGACGATATGATGACGAAAGAGCACAGCTGGAGCAGGTCCCACTGGGACCGGCAATGTGAATATATGCATAGAAGAAGACTAAGAAAAAGCGATGGAAGAGTACAAAAGCAAAAGAGGAAAAAAGTAAAAGAAAGAAAGTGCGGAGAAGAGCGTGTTCCTCTGGTTTTATATGTCATTTCAGGGGGCGGGTTTTGAATCGGGTTTCCAAATTCTTAGTGCGGAAAGAGAAGGCATGCCTATAGCTCTTTGTCCAAAGATATCCTGTTACCTGATCTTCTTAACCTACTTTATATTAACAAATTTAATCATTCCATCGTCCACCATGTTTCGTTAGCAATGTTTTTGCCTATACAGCAACATTAAACATTACAACATTACAAGATGACATATCTGAATGACCAGAAAAAGATCAGAAAAAGAGTCCTTTTGCCTCAGTTGAGGTCCAGAGTTTAGAGAGGCCCGTTAGCATGGGTCTGTTCAGCATCAGAAACTGGCACCTTAACTGCTAAAGTGTAAAGATTGGTCCATTAGCAGGGTTCTTCCGCAGGGCAATCCTCTTAAATTTTCTTTCCAGAGAGGGGGGAGAAATTGATAGGACAACAGGGGCCCCCACACTATTTATGCACCCTATCGGGCATATACACTGCCTGGCCAAAAAAAAAGTCGCCACAATATTTCGTTGAACCGCCTTTAGCTTTGATTAAAGCACGCATTCGCTGTGGCATTGTTTCGATAAGCTTCTGCAGTGTCACAGATCAGCACATCCCAAAGATTCTCAATAGGGTTAAGGTCTGGACTCTGTCGTGGCCAATGCATGTGTGAAAATTATGTCTTTACTTTAGCAGGTTTATTGATTACAAAGTTAATGACTAATTTTTACAGCATTTTTACAGCGTGGCGCAGTACAAGTCCAAAGCTAATATTTTGTGAAGTATATACCCAAACTTAATCAAACTTCATATCATTGATAATAATATGATTCTGTACAAGCACCCCGGCTTTTGTGATTCTTGGTCTCTAGGCGGCGCTACAAAAGCAACATTTCAATATCTCAAAAACTGCAATAGCTAACTTCATGAAATTTGGCATACACAATCTGTAACATATTGTGTAGACGCCCATCAAGTTGCGTCACATTACATCTACAGGGGGCGCTACAGTTGACACGGAAACATTTCATATAACTTTAAGGCCTATAACTTTTGAAGTATTCATCCAATCCTTAGCAACCATCATTATAATATGCTTGCATACAATCATGCCAAATTCCGTGAAATTCGGAAGGAAATTGTAGGGGGAACTACAATGACTACATGTTTATATTTCACAAACCACCACAGTAAACTGCTTGAAATTTGACAACAATAATCTCTGGATGACTCCTTACAAGCCCACCAAGTATCGTGCAATACGATCTATAAGGGGCACTATTGGTGACATGTAAATATTTGAGTCCTATCTCCGACTCAGTTGGCAGACCCAGCTTTCCCCTAGTCACACTCGACCTCCTTTCAGGTCTTTTCCCACCTGCTGTAGCCTGTGACTCCCTCTAGTGGCAGACTGAGGCAATGCCATCTGTGCAAGACTGCATACAAGCCCACCAATTTTGTTGCTTCAGACCCTCCTGACTCTCATTCGCTTGTCAGCCAAAGGATTCCTGTACAGACACTTTGCCTCCTCCAGGCCGTGTCCGACCCGGTTATGCCTCGGCATGGACCCCTTTATGATCGCTTGTGATCATCTAGTTAATTAATTAATTTTCTGCTTGTCTCCAGTCTATCGCAGGGCTAACACAGAGAGACAGACAACCATTCACACTCACACCTACGGCCAATTTAGAATCACCAATGAACCTAACCAGCATGTCTTTGGATGGTGGGAGGAAGCCGGAGTACCCGGAAAGAACCCATGCAGACACAGGGAGAACATGCAAACTCCACACAGAAAGGAGGATTCGAACCTGGAACCTTCTTGCTGTGAGGCATCAGTGCTAACCACGTTACCACTGTGCCGCCCTGCCTCCAAAACAGTTGTCCTGACAAGTCAGAATGTGCACTAAAGTTGTAAATAAACAAATGTTCTCAGCAAGTAACCTCCATTTTTTGTCATAATGTTGCGGCTGATCGGATACATTTCTTCACAAAACTCACTTTTAAAACCTGGTTATTCTATTTTTACTTTATGCCAGTTTCATGCTTTCAGTGCATTTAGTATTTAAACCACAATGATCTGTGTTCTTTTAAAAAGGAAGCTGAGACTCTGAACGTGTGAAGGAGAGACACGGTGTGGTTTAGCTTTGTCAACTTTCTGCCAGAGTCCTTGTGTGGGCTGGATTGTTTCAAGCGTTCTCGCTTTGTTTGTGTTGCCAAATGGAGGGGAAAGGGAAAGTTGCTGGACAATGCCACCTGGGGAAATTGTACCCCAGGAAAATACACTCCAACCAGTACCCTTATTAACAGGAGGTCACACAGATTTGTTACACCAATATATAGAGAGGACGGGAGACAGACTTCCAAATATAACAAAGATTTATTGATTAAAAATTGACTATTTTTAAAAGAACACAAAGATGTGAAAAATTATGTCCTTAGTGGCAAAACCACGAACCACTGTTGATTGTGGTAGAAAAAAAAAAAAAAAAGCAGGAACAGGGGTAAGACTTAACTTGGCAGACAGACTAAAGCAAAAAAAAAAAAAAAAAAAAAAGAGGAGGGAGCACAACTCAAACCAAACCACTCCGTGCCATGCCAAATTAAGGGGAGTGAGAGGGGAACCACCACTGGGGAAGTCTGCAGCACCAAAACGCCAGCTCTTGTCCTGGAAAATAAAAAAATAAAATTAAAAATAAAATTATAATACTGCTTGCGGTGGGACACGCAGATAGGTTGTACAGTTAAGACAAACAGACACACATCCACCACACACACATACTCCTCTTTGCCCTTCAGGAGACCCACCAGTTTTTTGCTCATTTATGGGGTCCACTCTTTCCAGTGGTTGTGCCCTGCTGTAAAAATCAGGTAAAATAATAATAATAATAAAAAATTCAATTTAACAAAATTTTAAACTTTTGTCTCCATGCCCGTTTTGTAGTCAGCTGTGGGGCCTGTTTCTAACATACAGTACTTGTCACGTCCAGTATCATACACACACACATTTCTTATTTTCATATCTTTGCAAGGTGTTGGGTTACTATCTGGGGCCCATTAATGGTTTCTATTGCACATAGAAACTGACTCCATTAGGGATCTATATTTCAAATTAAATTCTCTACTATCTTCATTCCATCTCTTTTCTCTTTTTTTTTTTATATCTGCAAATTGTTAACTTAACAATTGTTAAATGTTAATTGTTAACTTAACAATTTGCTACTGTATGTGCTGCCATCTTAACAAAAGATCATCAAGGAGAAGACAGGTTAGTAGCATGGTAATCAAATAATGATTTTCAGCACCAGCACTTAACCATTTCAAATGAATGAGCCCCGAGATCTAAATTTGAGTTAACACTTATTTTTATTCCACCCTGGAGTTAACTGTAAGAACCGTTTTTCACTTATATAATGTTAGACTTATTTTTGACAAATTGTGAAATCTACCTAGATCTACTAAAATATGACTTTAGGCAACTATACTGTGAGGTTAACAATAAAATAAAATGGTTTCAACAAGTTATCCTGAAGGAGCATGTATTTATTTATGCAGACAAGTCAGTGACCAAACTACATTTTACAATTTGATAGTACAGTAATCAAAATGAAAAAAGCAGCCTCATCACAGGTTTCTTTCACAACAGTTTCATCTGAATCGCACAAATGATCAGAAACATCCGGACCACTATCCATCTGCAAAAACAACAGGTATGTCAAGACGTGCATACATTCATACACAAATGCATCTATTAAAACCAGTAAAAGGAAGGTTTATACAGTTACTTGACTAAAAGCATTTTAATGGAATTCAAAGCATTGGACACATACCAGAATGTTTTTTGTGTTCTTCCATAAAACATCATGGTGTGGAGCGGTAGTTCTCCATGCAACCCTCATCAGTTTCATCACTATCTGAATAATCAACAAATGAAAACCCTTGGACAGTTAACATCTAAACATAAATAAACATCAAAAATCTGTTAACATGAACTTTTCATGTATGGCGGTATTAGCTAACTAGAAAAGTTAGCCAAAGCAAAAACTGTTGCTGAGACTGCAGTAACATATAAACATGACACAATCTGACTGAAAAGCTGCATCCAGAAAAGCAATGTGAACATTGGCCCATTTTGGTAGTAGAACAACATCACATACAATTCACCACAGATATTTGTGATGACTGTGTCTACAATGTTCTTTGTGCGTTAGACTCATCTGGCTTTCTGAACTTTGCCATTACACAAGAGCAAATTCCAGTGGTAGACCTCATCACCACCATGGAATCTACCATGAAGAACAACAAATTCACTAACACAGAAGCCTAACAACTTAGGCTGAATTACCACGTTCTCAGTGACAAGGATACATACAAGACACTAAGACGAGGCCCAAACAACTCCTACAACAACTCTTCTCTTCAATCAAATCTTTTTCCCGCTAACTTATCCCTCTTATCCTCCCTCCCCATCCCTAAACCAACCCCCCTCCCCCAAAAACCCTCTACATTTCTTTTGCCTCCCATTCCTTACGCAGCAGCACCTTCCTCCCATCCCATTTCAGTCACCCGCCCAATTCTAGCACAACGTCCATCTCCCATCTCGACTACCTCGCGGCAGCAAATCCTCCAGGGTAATTATGTAGATCTAGTCCAGCTCATCCAACCCTCACTCACCTACAACAACCCATACACCAGGGAGCTTTCCACCCCCAAGGCCCAGGAATTCTGAAACTAGAATCTCCACAATGATCAAGAGAAATTACACCTATCGATTTGGATCTAGCCTTTTCCCCTTTTAGAGATGGTTTGTGCTCGTCATTCCCAAACCGCAGAGCAGAACTCGACAATTACTTGTCCATAATCCTAGACCTTGCATTAAGGTTCAGAGGCACTGGCTTTTACTCTTACCATGTCCTTTTTGCCTCCCAGGCCGCAAGCAGACTACAGCAGTTCAACCTGGGCACATACTGGGGCACCCTGGACTCCGAGCTATACTGTAGTGTTCACTTCTGGCCTCGCCATCTCCCGCTCCCTTTGCAGTGCTCCATCCCCCCCCCAGCCACGGCTTCCGTCATTGTTGCAACTCTCCCTCTTCCTTTGACACCAAACATCCGGCCCCAATCCGTATTTTCTCGACTCTTGTTGTTCAAGCCGCTCCACCCCCTCCCATCACCCCATCCTATTCTTACCCTTCCAGAGCAAAAAATCCACCTTTCAACCATGGCTCCATTCCCCAGCTGGGACTCTCACATCCTATCTCTTCCATCTCAACTCCTTCCAAAGCCCGTACCCATGCAAAAATATGTGAATGCCCGACTAGCCCTCCATGCATCTCCTCTAGATCTATTATTCACCACCAAACTAAGCAGATTAGCTACACGATTCTGGTTTCCCCATCATTTTCGCCAGGTTTTGACCAGATCAGGGATTCCACATGATCGCCAGACTTCCAAAGATCACCATCAGTCACTATTCCATTCTCTTTCCTTTCCCCTCGACCCCTCCATTCCTTCATCCCTTCATCCTTCACCCCCTCATCTCACCTCTCGACCCCTCTCATCCCATCCCCTCAACCCTTCCGTTCCATCTCGCATCTTTCCGCCACTTAACCTGGTCAAAAAAACTTCTTTGAACATCATCTCACTGACCGGCTCCATCGCCACAATCCATCCCGCAGCCTCCGTTCATGTGACGCAAACCTCCATATTCCATCACTCAGGACCAAGCATCGAACCTGGGGCAACAGAGCCCTCTCTGCAGCTGCCCCCTCCCTCTGGAACTCTCTCCCCAAACACATCTGCGACTGTATCGACCTTCCCACTTTCAAATCTCTGACAAAAACACACCTTTTTAAAATTGCTTTTAATGTTTAGCTCAGTTTATTGTGTTTTTAATGTTATATTTCACATTTGTTTTTGCTGATTTGATGTTCTTTTTATGTAAAGTGTCTTTGAGTAGCTTGAAATGCGCTTTTAAATAAAATGTATTATTATTATTATTATTATTATTATCTAGAGGTGTGGTCATGTTAGTAAATTGATATTGTTCTCTTACTAACAGATGTCAAAATCCTCATCAGACCACTGCATAAAATGTGTACACACAGGAGTCTAGAATGAAAAGTAACAGCTATTCATAATAGACATGCAAATGCAAGTATCCACAAAGGAAACTCTGTATTATTGTAAATGCAGGATTAACATTTGAAGTGAAGTACACCTGTTGTGCACTGCAAATACTAATAATCATTTGTTACAATGATTGCCTCAAAACTGGTCAGCATTTAAAAGGGGAACAAGAAAATTCTTGTTAAACAGATAGTAAAAAGAGGAAGATGAAACAGCAAACTCTGTGGCGGTTTATTTGGGTTTTCTGTGGAACCAGTAACTTTCCATCACATTGAAGCCCATGCTGGCACAGTGGTGTGGTGGTTAGCACTGATGCCGCACAGCAAGAAGGTTCTGGGTTTGAATCAATGTACCGATTGGGGCCTTTTTGCATGGAGTTTGCATGTTCTCCCTGTGTCTGCGTGGGTTCTCTCCAGGTTCTCCAGCTTCCTCACCGTCCAAAGACATGCTAGTTAGGTTCATTGGTGATTCTAATCCTGTGATAGACTGGCGACAGACTGGCGACCTGTCCAGGGTGTATCCCTTCCCCTCCAACACCCCCAAGTTCCTTCACATGACAAGTGGTTATAGAAGATGAATGAATGAATGAATGAACGATTGAATGAATGTTGTCAGACAGCTGAAAGGTTTCTAGTTCAGGAGCGAGGTCATCACCTCATACACCATCTACTCCACCTGGTCTCTGCCAGAGCTTCTTCTAACAGAGACTTGGTCCTGTATATGCACCGATCATCCATAACATTATAACCCTCCTGATATTGTGTAGGTCTTCAAAACAGTTGTGACTCATCAGAGAATGGACATGGGCCTTCTGAGGGTGTCCTGTGGTGTCTGGCAATGGAATGTTGTTAGTGGGGGCCTTTGAGGGGAGGGGCCTCTGTGGATCATCCCACAGATACTTGATCAGTTTGGGATCTAGTGAATTTGGAGGCCAGGTCAACACCTTGTGCTGTTCTTCATGTTTTTTTTTTTTAGTTGTTCCTAAACCGTTTTTATGTGTGTGCCTGTGCCAGGCTGCTGCCATCAAGGAGTGTCATTGCTATGGGGTGGGGGTGCCTGGTCTGGTCTACGTGGATGCTACATGTCTAAGTAACATCCACACCAATGAATGCCAGGTCTAAAATTTTCCCAGCAGAACATTGGATTGTCACGGCTGATCGGATACATTTCTTCAAAAAACTCACTTTTTAAACCTGGTTGTTCTGTTTTAGTTCATGCCAGTTTCATGTTTTCACAACATTCAGTGTTCAAACCACAATGAGCTGTGTTGTTTGAAAAAGGAAACTGAGACTCTGAAGGTGTGAAGGAGAGGCACGGTGTGGTTTAGCTTCTTCAGCTTTCTTAGGAATCTGATAGTTTAATGCAAATTAAACTGACACTGAGAATTAAAATACTATGCTAAACTATGCTAATAAAAATCTGGACTTCCTCTTCAGGCTGAGTTTATATTGGAGGAGGACCATCATGCTGTTACTGAAGCTGTGAACACAGAGAGACAAGGTAAAGAGATTTTCAGGAAACCTTCACGACGGTGAGTTTTTCTTCAGTTTCAGTTTATTTTCTCCTTGTGTCTGTAATTCAGTGAATACAAACACAGAGCACAAGTTACTGAGACATTTTTATTTTATTCAGCTTTTTCTGAAATTCTAAGTATAGTTTTATTTTTTAAAACCGAGTCCATTAATAGAACTGACGTAAGCAGCAACACGTCACTAGTTTTATTCATTATTTTTGTAAAGTTGAACCAAAATAGATGAAAATCAATCAAGTTATTTAACAAAGACAATTACCATTTTCTTTCAGGATGAATCTATCCATCTATCAAACTTTAAATGTGTTTTATTAGATTTGTCTTTTATCTTCTAACACATGACTAGTAATTAATAATTAACACGTCTTCATAGAGGTTGATCCACAGTTTCATCAAATAAAGAGTGAATATAGTGTGAACAATCATGGGTTTTCAGTTGATCAGTTTATTTAACTTTAACTTGACATGCAACAAACTATAATACACTGATTTCTATTTTATTTTTTACAGTGATCCACCATGACATTACTGAAGGCTCTCCTGCCCCTCACTGCTCTCCTCCTTCTGTCCGTCGTTCCCACAGAAGCTAAAGTGGTGAACTCGATGGCAGACTGTGACCAATTCTTTCTTGACAATAATCCACCAAATATCCCAGGAATCTTGGAGGGAGGGAACATCCTGCGCAAGAACAGATACAAACCTATTTGCCAGACTTTGAACGACATCAGAACCTTTGTGACGCTTTACGACACCAAGAACAAGATCCCAGTGTTTTCTGCTGCAAAGTACAGAGGGAGGAATGGAGGCAAAAGACCTGATCCCCCCACTTGGATGATTGAACCACAGGTGAGCTTTTTAACAAATAAAATACCATAATACTAAAGTATTTGTAGATGTTTTTTGACAAGTCTCATTTTATTTTATTTTATCAGTTAAAAGTTGTTAATCAGTTGAAAATACATGAAATAAACTGTTATGATGCTGCAGTGCCAGAAAAATAGTCTTGTTTACTTCCTAAGGATAATTATTTGGAACTAAATACTAACTTTATATTGAATCTACTTTGATGTAACCTTGTATGAAAGAGTAATTTAGTTTTTAATTGTTACAGCTTGAGAAGACAACTGACAACGACAACATGACACCAGCAAAAGATAAGAAAACCTACAAACACCAGGCTGGGCTCCCCGACTACAAAGAAGTATTAGAGCAAGATTTCAATAAAGGCCATTTGTTACCAAGCTCTTATGGATTCGATCAAAATGAAATAAGTTCCACCTTTACCCTGACCAACATTGTTCCACAAAACATAAAGTTCAACAAAGAACGCTGGAGCAACATGGAACAATGCGTCAAATGTGTTATGGACAAATACTGCCGCGACAACAATAATAAAATAGAAGGTTTTGTAGTAATCGGAGCACAGCCCAACAAAACCCTCAAAGACAGGGTTAATATTCCTTCCACGCTCTGGTCAGCGTTCTGCTGCTACAGCAAGGAAGAGAATAAATGGTTAGCAAGTGCACACTGGGGCGAGAACATTAAACCTAGAAAGAAATACCTGCAGACTGTGACTCTGAAGATGCTCTACAATAAACTGGGAAAAAAATATGAAGTGTTTCCTGGAACAAGATGTCCTGTCTACACAACTGTTACTGAGTTTTACCCAACACTTGACAAAACCTGCAACTGCCCGCCACCTACTACTGCTCCTGCTGTGACTATCAAATGATTCTGAGATTACAGCAGAAACGACATCAATACAGCTTACAGATGCATTAACATGTCAATATATAGCTTGTGGAGACGCCGCCGTTACTCTCCCAAGTACATCTCTTCCTTTCAGCTTTCAGCTCCTCATCAAACTCCATCAAACTCACCTCCTTCTCCAACCTCTAACCCTCCTTTTCCTCCCTCTAACACAATTCTCTCTCCGTCACCAGAATGTCCTTTCCTACTACCAGTAACAGAATAACAGCTAGCTCTGCTTTGTGCTGACCTATTTGTATATCCGTCATCTAAAACACACTTGTGTCTTTGTACGATCAGTTGAAATCTGTATTTTATCCTGAAATAAAAGTGGCACAAGGAAAACCCACGTCTCAGAGTGTCTTACTTCTCAATATACATCTCCAATAGAAAACACCAGCTTTGTTAAAAATGGGAGTTTCACACATATCAACATCTAGACTGATGGGAAAGTTGGGACATTGTCATCAACTAATAAAAAGACTTCTTTGTATTGCTTCAGGTGTTGTCGTCTGTACTGAGAGAACTGGAGGTTTAGACAAAGTGTCCTGAAATGAAGAATAGACGTGTTGATAGAAATCAGACTGATGTCCAGGAAGGTGATCTGACAGACTGACTCACTGAGAGCACTACGTCAGAGGACACATTCAGGAAAAGCTTTCAGATGGTTTTAGAAACACTGAGTTTATGATCCAGACACCGTCCTAAACCAACCTGAACCTTTAACTGATAGAATGAACGTCATTGTGTTGTCAGAGTAAATGTCCTCTCCTCTGGTTCAGAGTTTCAAGTGATGAAGTCTCTCAGGACGAGGGAAATAGAGGGAGGTTTCTGTTTCCTCTTACTGAGCATGTTATGTTTAACTTCTGTCCTTATTTCTCTTATATCGTTTAGAAATCAGTTTAGAAATTGACTTGATGAAGACAGAGAGAGAAAGAGAGGAGCAGACACACTGAGAACTGGAACATGGGAGTCTTTCAATTCCATCATTAAAGACTGAGAATTGATTTGGACTTCATCAAGTCTAAACTGACCACAGACACATGAGTTGAGGATGATGAGCAGCCGGATCCTGCAGATCATCTTCTCCCTGTGAGAGGAGACAGAGGTGAAGAGTCATGAACACATGAGGTCAAAGGTCACTCTCTGCAGATACAACAAACTGTTCTGTCACAAGGTGGCGCCACTCTGCCTCTTTGTAAAGATGGTGCATTTACAGTTTTTTACAATCAATTTGCTGCTATTTTCAGAACCTTGATGTCATTTTTCACAACTCTAGACACAAAACTCAAAACGGTTATCACTTGTAACACAGACTGTCTAATGTTCAAAACATTGCATTGTGCATTCACATCTTTAAATAAATCTTGCACTTGCACAATCATTGGTTCAAAAAACAAATTTACTGTGAAATACAATTGAAACAGAACTAGATCACCCACACACAAGCAACCGATAGTTTCACTGTGTCATTGTTCGTACAATCATTAAATATTGTAGAACAAAATAGGTGATACAGGTTTCATTATGGTACTACATGTACAGTACAGTAAATACATCTCTGTAAAAGTACTGTAGTAGTAGAGAGAATACAGACACAGTGGAATCATTGAACAAAGTTTGTAATACAGTGTATTGATGCAAAACACTAGATAGAGATAGATAGATAGATAGATAGATAGATAGATAGATAGATAGATAGATAGATACTTTATTGATCCCCAAGGGGAAATTCAAGACAGTACAATCACAACATAGGTTTACAGTATTTGAATCAAAGCAAAAATACTGTAATTAGCTATGAAATACTGTAGAAAAGACAGTACTGTAAAACAGACAACACTGCAGTAAAATCTGACATCATTGTGTAAAGGATGTTACCAGGTGGCTCAGGAACACTAAAGAAAACCATCGTCCGTTAACACAGCTCGTTAGTTCCAAGTTAAAACTCGACCGTGCAAAGAGAAAACCATAAATTAACAACACCCAGAAACACTGCCGGCTTCTCTGGACTCAAACTCATCTGAGATGGACGGACAAAAAGTGGAACAGTGTGCTTTGGTCTGATGAGTCCACATTTCGAATCGGTTTGGGAAATTATGAACGCTGTGTGTTTGTGGTGCCTGTGTGGTACTATGCTCCCTCCCTGCCTGCAGCGGTTGTTTCCATTTTTTTTTTTAAATTTCAGCTTCCTGTAGGTCAGCCACTGATTTGCGGAGACTGGCTGAACTGGAGTTCAAAAGGCCTTTTGTTGTAGAAGTTACGTATTCTCCTCTTTTCCCGTGGCCCGTCCAGAGCTGAACCACTCCACATCCTGAACGTATCATCACTTCATGATCAGAGTGTTTTGATATCAAAGTTCTGCCAAGTAGAGATGAGAAGCCATTTTTGATGTTTACTCCTGTTTTTGGTTTGGGAGTGTATTTTATATTTGTCTGATAGTTGGGTAGAAATGATGTTGGTCATTTGGTTTGTTTGTTGTTTTGGCTATGCTCCTCACCCTCAAGATGAAAATGGCAAATGAAGATTGTTTCTGGACTGCAGTTCTGTGGAGTGCTGGTTCTCCTGGGAGCAGGGTAAAGGGAGTCAGCTTTTTGTGCTGTGTACTGGTTCCGGTCATTACACCTTCTCCAACTAAACACATCAGATATCTACTTAGATCCACCATAAATGTAGGTTTTTAAACTCTTTACCTCTCTTGCTACCACAGAATGGGAGATGTCGGCCATTTGCAGAATGCAGATCTCCTGTTGCACATGTCACACCCCATCCAGTGATATACCACTGGAAAGGCCAGGGTGTCCTCTACATGGCTTAGACTTACACACGACAGGTTTCAACTCTCTAGTTTTTTATATATCCATTAGCGACTCATGTCCTCCACAGAGGACAAAAATGAAATACTGGGTCCCAGGAGATTATACTGCCATGCAGTCAATGTCTTTACACATCCTGCACGTGTTCCAACAATGTGGCTTCTTGGTAAAAGACTGTCGGTACTAGATCTACTGAATATGGAGGCCAGGTCAACACCTTGTGTTGTTCTTCATGTTTTTTTTTTAGTTGTTGCTAAAGCGTTTTTGTGACTGCATCCTGCTGGGGATGGCTGCTGCCATCAAGGAGTGTCATTGCTATGGAGTGAGGGTGCCTGGTCTGGTCTAGGTGGGTGCTACAGGTCTAAGTAACATCCACACCAATGAATGCCAGGTCCAAAAGTTTCCCAGCAGAATTGTCACAAGACGGTCAATGTTATTTACTTCTCCTGTCAGTGGTCATAATGTTGTGGCTGCTCAGTGTATGAACGAGTGAAGACTTGAGTTGAGGCTAAACTAAATTGTCAGATATCCTTATCCCATTTGTCCTAACAAGTCAAAATGTGCACTAAAATTGTAAACAGAAAGACGTTCTCAGTAACCTTCATTTTTTTGTCATAATATTGTGGCTGGTTGTCTGTCTCTCTGTGTTAGTCCTGTGATAGACTGGAAACCTGTCCAGGGTGTACCCTGCCCCCATCGCCCCCACTTCTGACCACATTTCATCCTCAAAGACGATGGTTCCCCACTATCCTTCCAGTTTTTAATGATGTGTTGGACAGTTCTTAACCCAGTTTTAGTAGTTTCTACAATCTCCTTAGATGTTTTCTCTCCTTGATGCATGTCAATGATTTGACCCTTTTCAAACAGACTAACATCTTTTCCACGACCACAGGATGTGTCTTTAGACACGGTTGTTTAAGAAATGAGAAGCTACTCATTGCATCAGTTGCATCAGAAATTACGATTTAACTTCTTTATTGACTTTTCTTAACATTGCAAGCGAGTTTAAGTACAAGTAGCATTTTAAGAAAAGTACAACAAACCTGACAGTAACAAACAAAATACACAGAATGGAAAAAACAAACAACAAACAAAAAAATGTGTAAAGTACCAAAGTACATAAAATAATGGATACTAAGATGCACATTCTTGACAAGTTCATCATCAAAACCATGTTACTTTACGTGTCCATTCCTTGGACTTGGAGGGAGCATAAAGATATTAGCCATCATAATCATCACTTTCCAATCATTTCCAAATAAGAGGCCCATACCTTCAAAAAAAAGATCTAAATTATCATTAATCCTATAAATAAGTTGTTCAAACGAAGCTATCTTGGTTAGCTCATCTCTCTTTTCCTTAAAACTGATCTCTCTGCCCTGTTTCCTGTTGTGAGGGCTAGCTTCACCCCCAAAATACATAAGGCTGGCCCCTCCCTGAACTCTACCTTCAGTACTTTATTGATACACTGGATAACAGCCACCCAAAGTTTGTGCACCATCTCACATTCATAGAACATATGTACCAAAGTGCCCCTTTCCTTCTTACATCTCCAACACTCACCATTCTCCCCAATTCCCCATTCTCAAGTCCCAACCTGGCCATTTTTGCTGGAGTCCAATAGTTCCTATTCAATATTCTAAATGAAATAAGCCGTGTCTGCATGTCTCGTGCTGTAGTGTACCAGGACCTAATTGTTTCCTCCCAGACCTCCCACTCAATATGTGCCCCAATGTCTTTTTCCCATGCTAGCTTAACACCTTTGTAGTTTGGGGGTTGATGTTTTCTAAACATATCATAAAATCTGGATGTCCCTCCTCCAAGCTTCCAGCCTGATCGCCATAGCTCTTGAATACCAGAAACAGGTGCAAATTTAACCTTCCTATCTGCTGTTATAATACAGCTCCTTAACTGAAGGTACTTCCAAAAATCTTTTCTGGGGATATCATATCTAGACATACATTGTTCAAAGGAGATCACATTTTTCCCGTCAAACATATCTTCCAGTAACATCACCCCTGCCTTCACCCAATTTTCCCACATGACCAATTTTTTGTTAATTTTCAATCATTTATTATACCATATTGATGATCCCATGGTGTGATAATAGTTCAAATGGCCAGCCTGGTGGGCCCATCTCCAACTTTCTCTAGAAAATGCCAACACAGGGTTTCTTCAGGGTACATCACCTCCTGTCTGAGTGAGGAAAGCCTGTACTGAGAAGGGCTCTATCAACTCTTTCTCTATCACCACCCAGGCAGGAGCACAGACCTCCGGCATATTTGGCTTAGATAGTTGACTGAGACTAAAGGCACGGTGATACCAATCTATTCTTGGGCATCCTAAACCACCCTCCTCTACAGATGCATATAGTTTCTTTTTATTAAAAGCAGGTTTCTTCCCCATCCACAAGAAGCCACTTATGGCCCTATTAAATCTAGACAGAAGGGGGGAGTGGGAAGTCCAAAGGTAGCATTCTTGTTATATAATTAATCTGTGGTATTGTAATCATCTTCACTAAATTTATCTTTCCAATTAACGATAAACCTAATTTTGACCAGTTTTGTAAATTACTTTCAATTTTTTGGGGGCGGTAGGTTTAAATTCATTACATCTTTTAACCCTGGGGTAATCATGATCCCCAAGTAAACCAGTCCAGATGGGAGCCATTTAAATTGACAACTATTGCGAATACTGGGAGGGCATATTTTAGACAAAGGCATCGCTTCAGATTTCGACCAGTTGATCTTATAACCTGATATACGAGAAAAAGAACCAATCATGGATAAAATATGAGGCACTGCAATTTCTGGGTTACTTAACAGTAATAGGATGTCATCCGCATATAATAAAAGCTTATGTTCTTCTTGCCCAGAAACTATGCCTTTAATATCGACATGGTCGACATGGCTAATGGCCGAGGCTAATGTTTCTGAAGCCAAGGCAAAAATCAAAGGAGAAAGGGGGCAACCCTGTCGGGTCCCCCGTGATATTCTAAAAGGATCATTCCCATTTGTAAGGACAGCTGCCTTTGGACTTCCATACAACAATTTCATCCATTTAATATATACATTACCCCACCCATGCAGTAATTATCCAATAGGAGGCTCCTACCTATTTGCTTAGTTTAATCCAGGTGGTGACTCTTTTTTGACCAGGCAGTGTAATTATGACCACCTTCCTCTGCCTTGTGCCTCCATTCATTCATCTTCTGTAACCACTTGTCCTGTGAAGGGTCATGGGGTCTGCTGGAGCCTGTCCCAGCTGTCATCGGGTGAGAGGCGGGGTCCACCCTGGACAGGTCTCCAGTCCATCTCAGGGCTAACACAGAGAGAAAGACAACCATTCACACTCACAGTTACTGTTTGCTCACGTTCAGACCAATCACATGTCATCGTTACCAGGTAAAGGTATGAATTACAGACTGCTCCACCAGTGACGTTTTGAACAGTGACATGATGATAATCTCTTAGATTTTTTTTTATCAGCATAGTTTATTGTATCTGAGTTCATAGTGTCACTTTAATTTGCATTAACCTTTCAGATTCCTGAGAAAGCTGAAGAAGCTAAACCACACGACGCCTCTCATAAACACGTTCAGAGTCTCAGCTTCCTTTTTCAAACAACACAGCTCATTGTGGTTTGAACACTGAATGCATTGAAAACATGAAATTAGCATAAACTAAAACAGAACAACCAGGTTTTAAAAGTGAGTTTTTTGAAGAAATGTATCTGATCAGCCTCAACATTATGACCAAAAAATTAAGGTTAGAAAAATTAAGGTCAAAATTAAAGCAGCAGCCATCCCCAGCAGGATGCAGCCTGACACAGACACACACACACAAAAACGCTTTAGGAACAACTAAAAAAAACCATGAAGAACAGCACAAGGTGTTGACCTGGCCTCCAAATTCACTAGATCCCAAACTGATCAAGTATCTGTGGGATGATCCACAGAGGCCCCTCCCCTCAAAGGCCCCCCCCCCACTAACAACTCATTTAGGGTGCTGGAGCCTATCCTAGCTGTCAATGGACGAGAGGTGGGGTACACCCTGGACAGGTCTCCAGTCCATCACCGGGCTATCACAGAGCGACAGACAACCATTCACACTCACACCTACGGCCAATTTAGAATCACCAATGAACCTAACCAGCATGTCTTTGGACGGTGGGAGGAAGCTGGAGAACCTGGAGAGAACCCACGCAGACACAGAGAGTTTGCTGTTGCATCTTCCTCTCTTTAAAATCTGCTTTTACATAATTTTCTTCTTCTTCTTCTAAATGCTGACCAGTTTTGAGACAATCATCATGACAAATGATTATTAGTACTTGCAGTACACAACAGGTGTACTTCACTTCAAATGTTAATCATGCATTTACAGTAATACACAGTTTCCTTTATGGATACTTGATGATAATGTATTTGCATGTCTATTATGAATAGCTGTGATCTTTACTGTTACCTTTCATTCTAAACTTCTGTGTGTAGCACCAACACATTTTTTTCCAGTGGTCTGATGAGGATTTTGAGGATTTCTGTCAGTAAGAGAACAATATCGATTATTGGCAGGTGTTGAACGCTTCTGATAAAAAGACTCAAAACTAAAATCTATGTGACAAAGATTTATCTACATGTTGGACAGTAACATTACAGAAGCCAGTACAGTGCAACATCATGTTTTGTTGAAATCCCAGAGCAAACAAAAGTATAAAACAGAGACCAGCAGTAGTGCTGCTCCTGTTGATGCTATCAGTTCATCATGTCGTCTCCTCCTTCCTTCAGTCTCTGGTTCTGGACTCAACGTTGGTCTCTGAGTTTGAGGTTGAGCAGCAGCTGCTGGAAAGAGAGAGGTAGAGAGAACATTACAAGAGGACAAATGAAAAGTTTAATTATCAGGTTTCATTCTGACAAAAGAACACCTTGGTGAGTTTGACAAAATATAAAGACCTGGATGTCCACAGAAGACAACGGTGGGACATATCACATCAAACCTGAGCCCCTGAACATAGCAGACTGTTTATTAAAGTAGTTGTTATAGACAATACACTGAAGATACACCAATAAGCCATAACATTATGAACCCCTCCACCATGTTTTTTAGTTGTTCCTAAAGTGTTTTTGTGTGTGTGTCTGTGTCAGGCTGCATCCTGCTGGGGATGGCTGCTGCTGCCATCATCCTACTTGTCCTAACAACAAAATGTGCACTAAAATTGTAAATAGGCAAACGTTCTCATCTAGTAACCTTCATTTTTTTGGTCATAATGTTGAGGCTGATCAGATACATTTCTTCAAAAAACTCACTTTTAAAACCTGGTTGTTCTGTTTTAGTTTATGCTAATTTCATGTTTTCAATGCATTCAGTGTTCAAACCACAATGAGATGTGTTGTTTAAAAAAGGAAGATGAGACTCTGAACGTGTTTATGAGAGGCGTCGTGTGGTTTAGCTTCTTCAGCTTTCTCAGGAATCTGAAAGGTTAATGCAAATTAAAGTGACACTATGAACTCAGATACTTATTAACTATGCTGATAAACAATCTGGACTTCCTCTTCAGGCTGAGTTTATACTGGAGGAGGACCATCATGCTGTTACTGCTGCTGTGAACACAGAGAGACAAGGTCAAGAGATTTTCAGGAAACCTTCACGACGGTGAGTTTTTCTTCAGTTTTACAGTTTATTTTCTCTGTCCTTGCGTCCAGTTCCGTTTCTAGCTTCGTGGGGGCCCTAAGCAAGATGCTGTTTGGGGGCCCCTGGTTTGTCAAACTATGACAGAGAGATTCCTAATCCTTAGATGGTCCACTAAGATGCCAGAGTCTATTACACTTCATGAGCAAAACAGACTACAGTTAAAATTAAACATCTTAAGTTGAGCCACTCAAGCAAGTTAAACTGATGAAAACTATAATAGAAGGAAAACAACAACAAAGAAAAACAAACAAACAAATTTTGAATGTTTACTTTAAATAAAAAAATACAACAAACTATATTTTAAAGTGCAAGAATGAAATCAAAACAACCCTAAAAATAATGATTATTTTTAAGAGTTTTCTGTGTTAATTTACACATTGGACTAGTTAAAGAAATAAAACTAAGATAAATGATCCACTGCCACAGTACAGTAGTCTAAAATAATAAACATGATGCCTCATACTTATAAAGCACTTAAAAAACAGAACTTTAAAATAGTTATTTAAATTATAAAACAGTGGCACACTTCTAATTAGAGGCCTATAAAACACACACTAAACTTCGTAACTGAATCCGAAGGTAATGCTAAAACAATGTTAGAGAGACAACTTTCATTGAACCCTGACAGAGCAGACTACAACAACACGCCCTCCCTCCCTGTAATAATGATAATAATAATAATAATAATAATAATAATAATAATGGAGTTTGCATGCTCTCCCTGTGTCTGCGTGGGTTCTCTCCAGGTTCTCCAGCTTCCTCCCACCGCCCAAAGACATGCTGGTTAGGTTCACTGGTGATTCTAAAATTGGCCGTAGGCGTGAGTGTGAATGGTTGTCTGTCTCTCTGTGTTAGCCCTGCGATGGACTGGAGACCTGTCCAGGGTGTACCCCTGCCTCTCGCCTGATGACAGCTGGGATAGGCTCCAGCAGACCCCCGCGACCCTTAACAGGAACAAGCGGTTACAGAAGATGAATGAATAAATGAATAATAATAATAATAATAATGATAAAAGACAGGTCTGGAGTCAGTCAGTCATTCAGGACAGACTCTCCATTCACACGAGACATATTCATTTTCCAACTTTCATAAAGCAAACACTAAAGCTGAGTTTATGACAAACAAGGCCTAGCCAGCTAGCTAACATTAATCCGGGGCTAGCTAGCTGGCTAGTAGGACAAATAAACAAACTTGTTAAAAAAACAAAACAAAAAAAAAAAACGGTGTTTCTGCTCCACCTATCCAGCCCACATCACCAACAAATGCCTTATCGTTATCTTTTTACCATTTTTCTTCCTCCGTTTTCTTTTCTTCCGTTTTTCTTCTTCCGCCACTGAGATAACTTCTTTTTGATGCCATTACTGTGTTTGTTTTGTTTAATATTCTCGCCAGCTGGAATGATGAGTAGGTGTCAATCATTCTCATCATACCTGTCCAACGAATATGACTTAAAAATACCACAAAAACACCAGCCACTGCTTATCACTGCAGTTTATTTTATTTGTATCCTACGTTTATTTTTAAACATATAAGGCATGTAACAAACACACGAGATAGCTACAGATAAAGACAGGACATGTTAATTCTCCTCAGATGAGGATGAACATGTAACTTTTGGCCCCCTGGTGGCTTAGGGGCCCTAAGCATACGTTTAGTTTGCCTATAGCAAGAAACGGCTCTGTGCTTGCGTCTCGGCCTAGTGAGGATTGCGCCGACCACTCTTTGAATTTTTCTCCGTCGGACATCTGTCTGGTCTATCTCTTGTCAGGGTGGTCACAATTTTCACAGTATGTGCATGGAAGCCACAGAAAATCGTTGAGGACAGACGGCTGTCGCTCATTATCCTGATAAGACTTGTACTTTTTGAGTTACGCCTCCCGGGCAGTGTTGGGGAAGTTACTTTTAAAAAGTAGTGTTTTCTCGTTACTCCTTACTTCTTGAAAAAGTAACTCGTTACTTTACTTAGTTACTGTAAATGTTTCCGATGATGGTGATGTGTGAGTCAATGATCACACAGACTTGTACCGACAATGCGTGTCGTTTATTAAACTTATTGCATGAGCACACAGGTAACACTGTGCCGTCAGCCAGGCAGAACTAACAGCACCCCGAAACCTGGATACCCACATAAGCTAAGGGTGATGCGGCCCCTGCTGGGCATAACATGAACAGACATCATATATCATATGATCTACATCCCTTTCCTTTAGCTCACATCCCACACACTAACAGAGCAGCACAAATTAAACGTAAACACTCTGAACACTTCTATGTGACTTCACAGTTTTAGCACTAACCTTAGGATACATCTAGATGAACTAAAAAACAATCCAACTTTAAATTGAGATGGCTGGATATAACACTCAAAATATAGGCTTATTTGTTACAAAAAATGAGATCACAATTAGTGCTTATGAAAACCAACTTCGTGCACAATACTCAATTAACATTGCATGACATCTTGCAGACGTTATTATTATCTTTTCTTTTTTTTTTTTTTTTTTACTGCATATATTTAGGATTCGGTCTGCAGGTGCGACCTGCACGTGTTGTATAATATGCATTGCTGTTCTCTGTAGATGAATGTGTAGTGCATGTTAACTGAGAGGAAGAAGTATGTTGCGATTGCATGGTGTTTGGTTCTGGTGTGTGTGGGGCGCTGTCCACAGTATGATGACTGATGTTTAATGAGTCCTGATCCTCATTGAGGAGCTGTGGTGATGGCGGAGGCTCTGCAACAGGCAGGATGTGCCGGCGATTCCTCCTTTACATCTTCCCATTGGACTGGATGACGTAGGAGCGTGGCTCCATGCTTCTCTCCTTTACAATCCCTAACTGGTCATGTCCTTTGGGTGTCTGCATGCGAACCACCTGTCCTTCTGTTAAAGGCTGCAGCGGATGACTTGACTTGTCAAGTTGGTGTTTTAGAGTGAGCCTTTTGTTGAGGAGCTGGGCTCTGACTTGCTGACTGTCTTTGGGTGCTGGTTCCAGCAGTTTAGTGCACACTGGAATAGCCGTGCGTGTTTGACGCGACATCAGACGTTCCGCGGGGGAGCCCAGTGTCGAATCACGGGGAATGTTTCTGAGATTCAGAATGTTGAGAAAAACATCTGATCCATCTCTGTGAGATCTCTCCATCACCTGCTTGGCACTGCGCACTGCTCTCTCTGCAAGCCCATTGGATTGTGGGAACTCAGGACTGCTGGTAGTGTGGATAAAATCCCATTGTTTGGCAAAATCCTTGAAATGCTGACTGGTGTATTGCCTAGCATTGTCAGAGAGGAGAGTGTGTGGTACGCCATGGACTGAGAAGTGTCTCTTTAACTTGGATATTACGGCTGACGATGTCAGGTTGTTGAGCAGGTCGACCTCAAACCAGCCAGAGTATGAATCCACGAGGACTTGGTAGTGTTTGCCACGCCACTCAAACATGTCTGTGGCTACTATGGACCAAGGGATCTCTGGGACTGGATGGAGTTGCAGAGGTTCCTTTTGCTGGTGTGACTTGGTGCTGTTGCAAACTGCGCAGGTGAGTAGCTCTTTGGTGATGTCATTTGACATTGCAGGCCAGAATATTATGCCTCTAGCTCTGCGCTTGGTTGCTTCAATGCCAGGGTGGCCTTTGTGCATGATGTCTATGTACTCCCTGCGCAGAGAGTGGGGAATGACTGCTTTGTGGCCTTTCATTATAACACCGTCATCCACAGTGAGTTCATCTCTGTAGGGAAAAAAGGGAATGATTGCGGGCTTGAGATGGCTCTCTTTGGTGGGCCATCCACTTTGAATGACTGCACGGAGGATTTGTAGTTCTGCATCCTCTGCCGTGCGCTGCCTGAGTTCTTCCAGGCGGGCTGTAGAAATGTAACTCACTGACATGACTTCATACCCGTTCTCTTCAGTAGGGCTCTGAGAGGCTTGTGCGCTTGGAGCTCTGGAGAGTGTGTCAGCCAAGTACATGTGTTTGCCCTTTTTGTACACCAAAGTGATGTTGTAACTCTGCAGGCGGAGTAGCATCCTTTGGAGACGGGCGGGGGCTGTGTGAATGGGCTTCTTCATTATTGTCACCAAAGGCTGATGGTCGGTTTCCACTATGATGGACTTTCCGTACACATAGTCTTTGAATTTTGTACAGCCAAACACGACAGCCAGAAGCTCTTTTTCGATTTGGGCATATCGTGTCTCTGTATCCGTGAGGGTGCGCGATGCAAAGGCGACTGGCTTGCCATTTTGCAGGCACGCTGCTCCGAGCCCATAGCACGATGCATCACAAGTGAGTGTGACTGGCTCCTTGACGTCATAGTACGCCAACACCGGGGGGTTTGACAGGCATGACTTTAGGCGGTCGAATGCTTCCTGGTGCTGCTGGAGCCAACACCACACTGTGTCCTTGTGTATCAGGCTTCACAGAGGAGCCGTAATGTCACTGAAGTTGGGAATGTATTTTGCAAGGTAATTTCCCATGCCCAAGAACCGCTGTAGTGAAGTGACATCGGTGGGGACCGGCATGGTGGTGATGGCAGTAGTTTTAGAGGGATCAGCTTTGAGGCCCTCACTTGTGAAGACATGGCCTACATAGCCCACTTGGTCTAAACGAAACCTGCACTTTTCTGGATTGAGCTTGAGGTTGACCTCTCTCACTCGATCAAGCACTTTTCTCAGGTTTGCGTCGTGTTCAGCTATGTCACGTCCTCCAATGATAATGTCGTCAACAATGACTGAGCATGGATAGCCGGTGAATAGCTGTTCCATTGTGCGCTGAAACACCTCGCTGGCGGAGTTAATGCCAAATGGCATGCGCAGGAACCTGTACCGCCCAAATGGAGTACTGAATGTTGTCAGCAGTGATGATTTCCTGTCGAGAGGGATCTGCCAGAAAGAGTTCTTCGCATCCAGGACAGAAAACACTGCTGCCCCGGACATCTGCGCTGCGACCTCCTCAACACTGCGCATGGGGTAGTGGGGTCTTTTAAGTGCTGTGTTGAGGTCTTTTGGATTGATGCAAAGCCTGATTTCTTGCTTGTTCTTTTTATGTGCTACCACCATGGAAGAAACCCAGTCTGTGGGCTCTGAAACAGGTGTGATAACACTCATGCTTTGCATACGTTCGAGTTCCGCTTTAACTCTATCTTGCATTGCTACAGGTATGCGGTGGGCTGGCCGCACCACAGGTTGTATGTTGGGATCCAGCGTCATAGAATATGTGACTGGGAGCTGTCCGAGTTCATCATTGAAAACATCTTTGTACAGTTTGAGAGTCTGTGCTCTGAAGTCTGTGTTACTGCCTGTGGTGACATGGTGGACATCAGGGCTCATTTTGACGATTCCCATATCCACACACGCGCGGAATCCCAGCAATGGCTGCACATCTGCGTCCACTATGAAGAAAGGCAATGTGTGATACTGCTCCTTCAGACAGCATGACAACATGACTAGGCCCTTTGTTTCAATCCTAGCACCTCCATATGCGACAAGGGTCGTGCCTGTCTTTTGCAGGGTGAGTTCCTCACTTTTAGTCACTTGTTTTAAAGTCTCATGTGGAAGCACGTTACATTTTGCTCCAGTGTCGACTTTCAGCTCAGTGGATTTGCCATTAAGTTGCACTGTGACAAACCCCTCCTCCCTTTCATCAACCTGCGAGGCGACACTGTCAATTTGACGGACAACATCAACACCGTCCACATAAAACGTGTCGTCTCCACATGCTGTGGGCTGTTCCAAGGTCACTTCGTGTACTGGCCTTCTGGGGCCCTTCCTGTGCAGTTTGTTTTGGTCCCATGGTTTGGATTTGCAGCATCCTTTAAAGTGGTTCATCTTTTTGCACCTGTGGCACTGCTGTCCAAAAGCAGGACATTTCTCCCTTTTGGCAGCATGACTACCCCCACAGTTGCTGCATTTGCTTATGGTATGAGAGGATGTCTGGGGTCCAAACTGTTGCTTTTTATTGGAGAATGGCTTTGGTGCATCAACATTGGTGACCTGAGTTGCTAGTGTCCTACTATTCTCCTCGGTCATTTCATGAATGCGACAGACTGAGATGGCTTTTGCCAGAGTCAATTCACTGTCTCTCAACAAGGACTTTCTCAAAGAGTCACTGGTAATGCCACACACAATACGATCACAGATAAGTTCGTCAGTCAGATCTCCAAAGTGGCAACTTTTAGCTTTTATCTTCAAGTCGCTGATGTATGACTCTATGCTCTCACCCTGTTTTTGGTTACGTGAATGAAATCGGTGTCTGTCCATTGTCCTGTTACCTTGGGGGTTGCACATTTCCCTGAACTTCCTCTTAAGGCAGTCCGGATCCTCTCTGGACTCCGCTGGGGTGATCACCGCTCCGTCGTCCCCGGGCGCGCGCACCTCAGCCGCGTATACAAAGGAGCGTTCACGTTCAATGGCTTCCGGGCCGGCGAGGTTGAGGAGGATGTAAGCCCGTGTCTTTGCAGGCTTATCCGGGTATGCTGCAGCAATAAAAATATCATACTCCCGTTCAAAAATGCGCCAGTTTTCGGCAACGTTGTCGTCAAAAACAACGGAGTCTGGCCGGCGAAATCCCTCCGCCATGACGTCCAGCAATCACCGCGTCCCTCGGCTAATCAGTTAGCATGGCACGGAGCAACAGGTCCGACGGGAAAAAAATCTGTTCGCTCACCGGCGATAAGTCCGTACCGTCTTCTGACACCATGTAAATGTTTCCGATGATGGTGATGTGTGAGTCAATGATCACACAGACTTGTACCGACAATGCGTGTCGTTTATTAAACTTATTGCATGAGCACACAGGTAACACTGTGCCGTCAGCCAGGCAGAACTAACAGCACCCCGAAACCTGGATACCCACATAAGCTAAGGGTGATGCGGCCCCTGCTGGGCATAACATGAACAGACATCATATATCATATGATCTACAGTTACCCCCTGCAGAAAGTAACTTTTTACGTTACTCGTTACTTTTACGTTACTTTTATGTTGCTTGACTTTGGGCAGAACCCAATATCTGTTCCTAAGTGTAGGCCTACATAAAGTTCTACTATGGAGGACATAGCCATAGGACATAACAGGTATTTCTTTTGTGCTCTTTATTAAAATATAGTATCAACAGGCTCCTTAGGAACAACATGATAAACTCAAAATGGGTCATATGTCTCAAAATAAAACATGCCTCATCTAAATCCAACAGAAAAAAGAATAACTCTGTCACACGCCCTCCGACAGACAGGGGGGGACAAACGGGTCTGCTGTCCCGGGCCGAGGGTAGGGGGGGCAGAACTGGGCCCTCATTAAATTATGGAATAATTAAAATAAATTAATTAATTAAAATAGGCCTATTAGTTGAAAAAAAATGTATAGTATTTGATTTACATAAAAGCTTTTTATTTGTTTTCTTCCTAATTGTCCTTGAAATAGTGGTCAAGAACCCCCCCACCCCCAACACAAAAATGGTTTGGTCCACTGATCAAAATTTGATGTTGCCGTTTGATTTGAAGTTCAATACGCTCAAAATGTCCGGTCAGCATAAGTCCGGTGCTCAGAAAAGGAAAGAAAAGAGAAGAGAAGAAGAAAATAGAGGCCTTTAAGACTTTCTTAACAAATATTTAAAAAAAGTTGGTGACGGTGAAGCTGGGACTAGTAAAGTGAACGTAGGTTAGAAACAGCGCAGCCAACGTTTACCAGCCTTGTAACGTAAGCTAACAGGCTAGCTCTAATGCTAACGTCCATTAGCTTGTGTAACAGGCTAGCTCTAATGCTAACGTCCATTAGCTTGTGTAACAGGCTAGCTCTAATGCTAACGTCCATTAGCTTGTGTAACAGGCTAGCTCTAATGCTAACGTCCATTAGCTTGTGTAACAGGCTAGCGCTAATGCTAACGTCCATTAGCTTGTGTAACAGGCTAGCTCTAATGCTAACGTCCATTAGCTTGTGTAAAAGCCCGACACAACACGTTATCTTTGACAGAAACAGGATGAGAGGAGAGAGATCCAGCTGCAGTCAGGTGACAGAGAGAGTGATGCGGGAGGGGCCCGCTGTCCCGGGACAGAGTCAGGCTACCGGTGAGAGAGAAGAGCGCGATAGAGAGAGTCGCAGTGATGCGTGCGTGCGTGCGGGGGGCAGCAGCGTCGCTGTCAAATCTGTCCCTGGGAAAAGTAACGTTGCCCCGATTTGAAAAAGGAACTACGTTACGTTACCAAATTTTCAGTAGTAGCGCGTTACCCTACTTTTTACCCGAAAAAGTAGTTACGTTACTGTAACGCGTTACACACAACACGCCTCCCGGGAGAGGTGTTTTGGGCATGTCCCACTGGAAGGAGACCTCGGGGCTGACCCAGGACACGATGGAGGGATTATATCTCTCGTCTGGCCTGGGAACGCCCGGGGGTTCCTCTGGAGGAGCTGGTGTAAGTGGCTGGGGAGAGGGCTGTCTGGGCTTCCCTGCTGAAGCTGCTGCCCCCGCGACCCGGATAAGCGGGAGAAGACGAGACGAGACGAGAATATGATTTCTCAGAACATTTAAGCTTGAGGCCAGACCCTCAAGCCCAGTTTTATACTTTAATTTTCAAAATAAATAGTAATTAATAATTAACACGTCTTCATAGAGGTTGATCCACAGTTTCATCAAATAAAGAGTGAATATAGTGTGAACAATCATGGGTTTTCAGTTGATCAGTTCATTTAACTTTAACTTGACATGCAACAAACTATAATACACTGATTTCTATTTTATTTGTTTACAGTGATCCACCATGACATTACTGAAGGCTCTCCTGCCCCTCGCTGCTCTCCTCCTTCTGTCCGTCGTTCCCACAGAAACTAAAGTGGTGAACTCGATGGCAGAGTGTGACGAATTCTTTCTTGACAATATTCCACCAAATATCCCAGGAATCTTGGAGAGAGGAAACATCCTGCGCAAGAACAGATACAAACCTATTTGCCAGACTTTGAACGACATCAGAACCTTTGTGACGCTTTACGACACCAGGAACAGGATCCCAGTGTTTTCTGCTGCAAAGTACAGAGGTCATGAAGGCAACAGACCTAAGCCCCCCCCATGGATGATTGAACCACAGGTGAGCTTTTTAACAAAGAAAATACCATAATACTAAAGTATTTGTAGATGTTTTTTGACAAGTCTCATTTTATCTGACATCAGTTAAAAGTTGTTAATCAGTTGAAAATACATGAAATAAACTGTTATGATGCTGCAGTGCATCGGACCAAGGTACGTTTTAACCGTTTGATATTTTGGTATAAATAACACATTCAAAAACCAGAAACAGGTCGTTTTTTCGTTTTTCTAATTTTGGGCAAAAAACGGAAATCGACAATTCGGCTTGATTTTTCGTTTTTTTGTTTGTACTGACAAAACAAATTTACCACTCAATATTTCGTTTCCATTGGTGGGTGGGCCTTCGGCACCCCATTGCCTCTGATTGGCTAGTGTGTTCCATCAATTATATTTGTGCTGTGCTCTTCAAAATAAAGGTCCTCGCGTACGTCTTGGTCTTTAGACAGTGAAACGTTAACACAAATATATTGCGACAGACAGACGAGACTACGTTATGATCACAGACCATACTTATACTGGCGGCTATGACGGCCTTTAGCTTCATTATGCTCTCACTCCAGCGTGTCGAATCAAGAGAAAAAGCTAGGCTAAATAAATAAAAACAATAAAGTAATGCAACAGCGTATTGTATTGACTGTTAATGTGCAGTTGATTGACTAAAACGCACCATGTCTTTTTTGAAAATGAAAGTAGGCTACCATAGTATGTTTTCTGAGGATGTACTGTGAACAGTGATGTCTGCTCTCAGTAATTAGAAATATCACTGGCATAATTATGACATATGGCAAGGGGAAGCACGCCAAAGGTTAGTTGCAAAACAATGACCAGCAGGTGTCGCACTATGTGAACCTTTTCATCAATAGATTTGTTCTCTCAAAAAATATAAAGAGAAATATAGATATGTTGACAGCCACAACAAACAGAGACAGTGGGAATCATATGGAGCAACTGTTGTGCTGTAAAACTTTCCTTGACATCTCATCCAGATACTTTCAGTTAGAATCAAGCTCCCACTGGACTGTAGCCCCCACAGCTGTGATCACATGGACCCACTTGATAACAGGCAAAACACACTCACTGTAATTCTGCACACTGGTTAGAGATTCATCCTACCAGATATGGTCGAGTAAAAAGAACCTCCTAGTTTTCAGGTCTACACAAGCAGGGTGACTATATATGTACTTAACCAAATCCCTGAGTAAGAAAAAAAAAATTATTTTGCACAATTATGCCTGTAGCTGCTATCCATGATGCTACCTGAAGTGATTATGAAATTCAGAGAGGAAATAAAATTGGTATGTTTAATAGGTATGTGTATCAAATAAAATATTAAATCAAATTTATTTGAGTCCATCTGTATGTTTGCCCGAGTTAAAACATATTTAAATATACAGCCACTAACTTTGACTGCTGTAAAAATATATCAGATAAATATTTTTTTCAACTTTTTTTGCTCAGATCTGTTAATCAGCTTCAGCCCTGATCAAAACTACTAAATATTAAAAAATAAATCAAAATTTTAACCCTTTTAATGCCAATTTAGAAAATAAAGTCACTGATATGGGGAAAATTACACGCAAAATGACCTATTTTCAACATAAAAAATGATCGGAAACAGGAGATTTTTTACCTGTTATCACAGTCTTGGATATGTCAAAGATTAGTAACATCATTGACTTGGAAGCATATTTAGTTTTTGTGCAGCATCAGATTTTGGAAATGAAAGGGTTAAAGTAGTGACTGCAGGGCTGTCCTCAGGAGCGTGAGTTCAAATTATGTGTGTGACCTTTGTGCACTGACACTGATATAAGCAAAACAGCTCTCAGAACTACACAAGTCAACAAAAACAAAGTGCAAGTGTTTTTATGCACCTGCTGGCCTGCTGGCCTTTTGATCTTGAGAAGAGTAGCTCTGGCATTCAGAAATACAGAGAGTCTACGTAGAGTAAACACAAACAAAGTAAATCTATGTAAGGTCCCAGTGGTCATTCGCTCGTGAGAAGAGCAAGAGGAAACATAAAGAGGCACTTCAGCGTCAGAGAAGCTCTCAAAATTATTATGGAGACTGAATCCCCATGCCAGTGAGCTGCAGGATCCATCAGGAATGTCATCCTGCTCAGCACGAGGCACCGGGAGCCAGCAGTGACACAAGGCCCAAAGAAGAAGCCATCGTCGTTGCCTACAACCGCTGCAAAGATGGTGTCGACAATCTGGACAAGGTATGTGCCAGAACACATTTACCACATGGATCCTATTCCTGTACATTTTTACTGAATTTGTGTGCTTGTGCTTGCATTTTGTGTTTTGATAATGTTTGCATGATTATTCTCACTGTCATGTGCAGCTTTAGAAAAACAAAAAAAATACTTATCGTTAATGAAATCAGTACTTATTGGTTTCTTGTTCTTTAAAGGTTGTCGGCACCTATAACATCAAAAGGAGGACCAAGCGGTGGCCACCGGTGTTATTTTTTAACATGGTGGACGTCTGAGCATATAATGCTTGTGTTATTTTCATTGCTGTGGATCCCTACTGGAACCAGAGAAAGCACTTCAGGAAGAGGCTTTCCTTGGAAGAGCTGGGAAATTCTTTGGTGTCTCCAGCAATTCTAAGGAGAGTGCCTTCCGTGTGCACCAGTTGCTGCGGCACTGGTGAGAGAGATGCGGGTTGCTGCAACTGCCCCGTCAGAGCCAGAGCCAGCAGCAGCCACCAGTAGCTCAGGAGGGAAGAGGGGAACCTGCACGTTGTGCAAAGGACTGAAAAGGAGAACGGTCGCCACTTGCATTTGTTATGGAGAACACACATGCAAAGTGCACCGGATGACATGCCCCAAGTCTTGCTTTAAAGACTGAACACACACAACCCCACACACACCCACACACAGACACATGTTCAGTGTCAGTACACACACCCCTAACATGCAGACAAATAAAATAACATGACCTCGCAAGTACAGTATCGTTTCGTTCTTTTTTTATCCAGAAGCTAATCTTTTTATACAACAGGCCAATGGGATTTGGTGGTCAACAGTAAAATTGCCAAACACACCCACCCACACACACCCACACACACACACCCCACACCCACCACCACACGCCCACACACCCACACACACACTAATATTCTCATAAACTCCGTATATCAAATACAGAAACTAAGCTTTTTATACAACAGGCCTATGTAATGGGTAAATGGCACAATTTGGTGGTCAACTGTAAAATTGCTAAATTTGAGTCCTTCTGAACAGGGGGAATCACCAAGATTGTAAAATGCATTGTTATTTAGTGTCATCTCTGTGCATTCAAATAATGTGGTTATAATGGGAGTCTATGGGGCAAAAACAGTATGAAAGGAAGTTTTAATGAAAATCTGATGCTGCACAAAAACTAAATATGCTTCCAAGTCAATGATGTTACTAATCTTTGACATATCCAAGACTGTGATAACAGGTAAAAAATCTCCTGTTTCCGATCATTTTTTATGTTGAAAATAGGTCATTTTGCGTGTAATTTTCCCCATATCAGTGACTTTATTTTCTAAATTGGCATTAAAAGGGTTAAAATTTTGATTTATTTTTTAATATTTAGTAGTTTTGATCAGGGCTGAAGCTGATTAACAGATCTGAGCAAAAAAAGTTGAAAAAAATATTTATCTGATATATTTTTACAGCAGTCAAAGTTAGTGGCTGTATATTTAAATATGTTTTAACTCGGGCAAACATACAGATGGACTCAAATAAATTTGATTTAATATTTTATTTGATACACATACCTATTAAACATACCAATTTTATTTCCTCTCTGAATTTCATAATCACTTCAGGTAGCATCATGGATAGCAGCTACAGGCATAATTGTGCAAAATAATTTTTTTTTTCTTACTCAGGGATTTGGTTAAGTACATATATAGTCACCCTGCTTGTGTAGACCTGAAAACTAGGAGGTTCTTTTTACTCGACCATATCTGGTAGGATGAATCTCTAACCAGTGTGCAGAATTACAGTGAGTGTGTTTTGCCTGTTATCAAGTGGGTCCATGTGATCACAGCTGTGGGGGCTACAGTCCAGTGGGAGCTTGATTCTAACTGAAAGTATCTGGATGAGATGTCAAGGAAAGTTTTACAGCACAACAGTTGCTCCATATGATTCCCACTGTCTCTGTTTGTTGTGGCTGTCAACATGTCTATATTTCTCTTTATATTTTTTGAGAGAACAAATCTATTGATGAAAAGGTTCACATAGTGCGACACCTGCTGGTCATTGTTTTGCAACTAACCTTTGGCGTGCTTCCCCTTGCCATATGTCATAATTATGCCAGTGATATTTCTAATTACTGAGAGCAGACATCACTGTTCACAGTACATCCTCAGAAAACATACTATGGTAGCCTACTTTCATTTTCAAAAAAGACATGGTGCGTTTTAGTCAATCAACTGCACATTAACAGTCAATACAATACGCTGTTGCATTACTTTATTGTTTTTATTTATTTAGCCTAGCTTTTTCTCTTGATTCGACACGCTGGAGTGAGAGCATAATGAAGCTAAAGGCCGTCATAGCCGCCAGTATAAGTATGGTCTGTGATCATAACGTAGTCTCGTCTGTCTGTCGCAATATATTTGTGTTAACATTTCACTGTCTAAAGACCAAGACGTACGCGAGGACCTTTATTTTGAAGAGCACAGCACAAATATAATTGATGGAACACACTAGCCAATCAGAGGCAATGGGGTGCCGAAGGCCCACCCACCAATGGAAACGAAATATTGAGTGGTAAATTTGTTTTGTCAGTACAAACAAAAAAACGAAAAATCAAGCCGAATTGTCGATTTCCGTTTTTTGCCCAAAATTAGAAAAACGAAAAAACGACCTGTTTCTGGTTTTTGAATGTGTTATTTATACCAAAATATCAAACGGTTAAAACGTACCTTGGTCGGACCGACGTGGTCTGCTGCTGCTGTCAGCTGGCGTAAAACTGCCAGAGCGGAATAAATCGATCATATGAATCCAACCAATTGAGGCTTAATTAAATTGACAGAGACGAAAACGAAGGGAATTATATCTATAATTTCAGTTAGTTTTAGTTCGTTTTCTAAACACGCAATACAGTTTCAGTTAGTTATCGTTTTTTCTTTTAATTTTCGTTTTTATTTAGTTCAGTTAACTAAATAGTTTTTTCAATTTTAGTTTCGTTATTTCGTTCGTTTTCGTTAGCTATGATAACCCTGGTTCAGAGCTGTCCTCTCCTGAATCAACTGATCACTTCTCTTTATTGTGATCATCATGTTCGCCCTTAGGAAAAAGTAGTATACTTGAAGTTTATTTTATTAAGTATACTTGAGTATAAGTATAAGTATAGTAAGTATACTACAGACCATGTACTTGTAGTGTATCAGAAAGTATACTAATTTAATACTTCTTCCGGCTAAATTGGAACGTTTTAAGTATATAAAAGTATACTTTAAGTGTACTTACAAAAGTATACTTAAAGTATACTTTTATAAACTAAAAAATGTTCCAATTTAGTCTGAAGAAGTATTAAATTAGTATACTTTCTATTTCACTACAAGTACATGGTCTGAAGTATACTTCCTATACGTATACTTATACTCAAGCATACTTAATAAAATTAGGGCAAGTATGAACTTTGAATTACTAAAACTGAAAAACACAATTTTTTGGTATTTTACTAGTTTACTTGTCGTTATACTACAAGCATACTTGTAAGTTTGCTTAGCATATCACTTGTAGCATACTATTTATATACTTGAAATATACTTCTTAAAGTATTCTTAAAGTTAACCCATACCATGTGTACACTAGACTGCAATGTATTTACAAAATCACAAGACAGAATGTTGAGAACAAGTTTGATATATTTATAGAACATTTTATAACATACCATACAAATTACAAATACCTGCTTAAATATGTGCATTTCAAAAACAAAGAGCTTCTATAAAATCAAGTCCTTCTTTGCTGTTCACATTTACATATAAACAAAACAGTGTCTCCAACCGAGAACTGAAGTCCTTCCTTGTCAAAAGAAAAAGGTAAAAGAAAAGTGCACGTCTTTGGAACCAAAAATAATAAATACCTTGACAGAAACAAAAACGTTACTTTTATGACTTCTTCAGTTACTTGCTTGGCATAGCTTATATTGTTGCATTTCTTTCTTCTGATTGGTCTCACATCTTGCATGGTGATGTCAGGGAACTTGGCCTGGACATGGACTGTGAGGGAAAAAACACAAAACATTACTTCAGTGTTATTTTTATTCACCATCCACAATTAACACAATTGTTAAAGAGGCATGAAGGATGGTTTATCAGGTACATTTCTGAACTTAAATGCAATCAGGAAAAAAAACTCTATATATGTATACACATACATCACATCCCAATCAGCTAGACCAGGGATGGGCAACTTAAATGATGGAGGGGGCCACAATTTTTCATCAACACTATCAGACAGCCACATAGGACCGCACACTTACCATATATGATAAAACTGCCATTTTAAATATGTTTGTGTATGTGTGTGTGTGTGTATATATATATACATATATATATATGCTTCAATAAACACATGTGTGTGTGTGTGTGTGTATATATATATGTATGTATATATATATATATATATATATATATATATATATACACACATATATATATATATACACACAGACACACGTGTTTATTGAAGCAAACAAAAATAACCACTTAGTTATTTTTTTTTAGTACAAAGGGCTCATGGAAATAAAACAGACAAATCACTATCCTCTTCAAGGATGGCAGAAACCTGCAGAACATTAGACAAACATTAATTGCAAGGACTAATTTACTAAGAAAGAGTTCAACATTGTCCCTGTATACCCACTCTATCTCACCACTACCAGCTGTGGGCACTGTTAAAAAGTCGCTGTTGTTTGCGTACTTTTGATTTAAGGTCCGCTAGGTAGCAGCCCTTGCAGCTTCAGTATACTTCTCGTATCTTTGTGCAACGTGTTGTAGCGGCAACTTAGATTGAAATCTTTCATGGCAGATAACATCTCTAAGCAGACTAAGCACATAGGTTTGCATTTACATTCTGTGAACAACTAATCCTTTTCTCATTTCACCTGAAACACACACACGATTTTCTCGATCAAGTTTTCTCTCTCCTCCGCTCTGAGCCACGGCGCAACGTCTCTTCTTCACTGGTAGAGAAGAACCGGTGGAAGCGTGTACGAGGCGGCGTCCGCATTAGAGGCGCCATCTAGTGGCCAACTGTGTCATTACAACTGATTCAGTGCTGCAAAAGACACATTTTTATAATTATCAAAAATTAAAGGCCACTTCGTGTGAGGTCGCGGGCCGTGTGTGGCCCCCGGGCCGCCAGTTGCCCATCCCTGATCTAGACTGAATACGTGGTGACGTCACGTGCAAACAACTGGGCTATGACAAAGTGACAGATTAAATCAATGATATCAAGGTAACTGAAGAAATAAAATGCAACAACTTACCACCAAACATTAAAACCTTTGCTGGGAAAAAGGCTGGACCATCTGACTTTTCTCTGCCTTTAATGTTCCACTTCACCTCCATGTCGTTTTCTCCTTCTTTCCTTGTTGAGAACGGGACCGTTGTTTTTTCTTTGGAGAACAAGATCGTTACCTGCAGCGGAGGGGCCGGTAGGTGGACTGAGGTGCGTTCTGGGTTGATGGCAATGGGAGGAAGTGACGTAGCAGAAACGAACGAGAGTGAGATGGAGAATGAGGAAGCGGGAGAAACAAACCGTGGATGGGAGAAAGTTATTTCTAGGAAAAAACAAAAGAGAAGAAGATCTAATAGTGATAATAGTTTAAATACTAAATCTCTGAAGTCAGGTGAGGACGATACTGGAGTAAATGTAAGACAACAGGAAGAAATAAAGGTAAAACTTCAGTTTGATTCGCCATGTTCTTTAAATCCATTGAAGCTATCAAAAGCGTTATATGACGCTGTAGGAACTGTGTCAGTTAAGCCGTTGAGAGATGGAAGTTTAATCATTACATGTGTCGATAACAAACAAAGAGACCTTCTGGTTAAAATGACAATCTTGGAGGGGAAGAAGATCAAGTGTGGATTATGGGAGAATAAAAGACTAGTGCAGGGAGTGATCACAGGGGTCCCAACTGAGTTGACTAATGATGAGATTATGAGAAATGTAACGGGAGCTAAGGTAGAGAGAGTGAAGAGGTTAATGTATAACAAAAACGGGATTAAAAAGGAGAGTTTATCCATACTGTTATCCATGAGAGAGGAGGCATTACCGACAAGAGTTGGGGTAGGTTACATGAGCTACCAAGTACGTGAGTACATCCCACCACCACTCAGGTGCTTTAAATGTCAAAAATATGGGCATATAGCAGCCGTATGTAGAGGGAAAGCCAGGTGTGGCAAATGTGGAGGGGAGGACCATGAGTATGGTAAATGTAAGCAAGGTGCTAAAGTTAAATGCTGTAATTGTGGAGGAGAGCGCAGTGCTGCGTATAAAGGGTGTGAGGCGCACAAACGCGCAGCAGAGATTCAGAGAGTAAAAGTAGAGGAAAAGGTAACATATGCTGAAGCAATTAAACAAGTTAAAGGAAAAAAGGAAGCAGTGTTAACAGCAGGAGTTGGTCCCGGAATACCTGGACAGAATCAGCAAAGGCACTCTCAGGAAATTAGACAGATCGGAAAAGAAGTAAAGTCAAAATATATCGCAGTGGACAATGTAAAGTTTATAGCCTTCATAGCAGAAGTTATCAACTGCTCTGCTCAAACAGCGAGCAAAACTGAGAGAATCAAAATCATTATAAAAGCAGCACAGAAGTACATTGGTGTGGGGGAACTAACTATAGATAGCATCAATGATTTACTACTAGCAGAGGTTGGGCGAGAGGAATCACAAACATTATGACTCTGTCTATTCTTCAGTGGAATGCTAGAAGTTTAATTGCTAATGGTCAGGAACTAAAGAATTTTATTGAGGAATTAGAAGACAAACCCAATATTATCTGCATACAGGAGACATGGTTAAAACCAACACTGGATTTCATTATATATGGATATACAGCAGTGCGCAAAGACAGGGACACTACAGGAGGTGGAGTGGCTACATTTATTCAACAGGGGATAAATTATAGAAATATAAACTTGAATATGCTGGTAGATGTAGAAGTAGTCCTGGTGGATATATGGATAGGTAAAACTAAGACTGCTTGAGATGCTTGCAAAAGAGTTTGTCAAGATTCATAGCTCAAAAAACTTAACAGATGGAGAAGTATCATGGAGAGTTAAAGTAATGGAGGAAAATAAAGGATCACTAGGGAAAAAGGTAGATAGTGAGAGCATACTTGATAAGGAGTTTACTTTATTTGAGCTTAAGAGAGCATTAAATGGGGTCAAGAATACTTCACCAGGGAAAGATGGTATATGCTACAAAATGATTAAGGAGATAGATGATGTGGCCAAGTATGGGATTATAAAACTTTATAACAAGATCTGGGAGCAAGGTAAATTACCTTTGTGTTGGAAACACTCTGTAGTGGTTCCTATTGGAAAACCAGGAAAAGACAGAACTGAAGTTAAAAGCTATAGACCAATTGCATTAACATCGAATTTATGTAAACTAATGGAAAGAATGGTGGTTAGGAGGTTAATGTATGAGGTTGAAAAGAAAGATCTACTCTCCAAACACCAGAGCGGGTTCCGTAGTGGTCGAACAACAATGGACCCTGTAGTTTGTTTGGAGAATCTGATAAGGAAAGCACAAAATAACAAAGAAGTAGTTCTGACTACATTATTTGACATAGAGAAAGCATATGATATGCTATGGAAGGAGGGGTTATTGATCAAGCTGAATAGGATGAACATTGGTGGGAAGATGTTCAGTTGGATTAGGGACTTTTTAAAAGACAGAACAATTGAAGTCAGAGTTGGGGTTAATTTTTCCAAGACCTATTCTATAGAAAATGGAACACCTCAGGGCAGTGTGTGCAGTCCAGTGTTTTTCAACCTAATGATCAATGACATATTTGAGTCAATAGAAGATATGAGAATAAACAGAGCATTATATGCTGATGATGGAGCTTTGTGGGTAAGAGGGCGTAATATTCAAAATATTACAGCTAAGATGCAACTAGCTATTAACAAGGTTGAAAAATGGGCATTTGAATGGGGTTTTCATTTATCAGTGGAAAAGACACAAGTTATCTGTTTTTCAAAGAAAAGAAATAACCCTGCCATAGAACTAAAGCTATATGGACAACAATTAAAGCAAGTCAATACTATTAGGTACCTGGGAGTGTGGCTTGATGTAAAGTTAACGTTTAAGGAACATATCCAAAAAATGTTGGAGAAATGCAAAAAGGGAAATAATGTATTGAAATGTTTAGCAGGGTACAACTGGGGAGCTTCAGGAACGTCCCTTAAAAGAATTTACATTGCTCTGATTAGATCAGTATTTGATTATGGATGTATTGTGTACCAATCTGCATTAAAGACACAAATCAAAGAACTGGACAGAATGCAGGCTAAAAGTCTAAGAGTATGTAGTGGGGCGTTTAGAACATCTCCTGTACCAGCGCTACAAGTAGAGACAGGAGAAATGCCATTAAACCTCAGGCGCCTGAAATTGTGTATGGCTTATTGGGTCAATTTAAAAGGACACAATGCATCACACCCTGCTAAGGAAGTCCTAAGCGAATGTTGGGAATGTGGGAGATCGCAGATATGTAGCTTTGGGTGGGATGCCAACAGATTAGCAAATCAGTTAAAGATACAGGATATACATTGTAGCAAGACCTTACATCTGGCAATAACCCCACCTTGGTTGTTTTGTTCTCCTAGAGTAATTATAGAAACAAAAGATATAGTAGGGCAGTATATTGAGACTATGTGTTACAATACTGCAAAAATATATACAGACGCATCAAAGGATTCTGAGGGTAAGACTGGAATTGGGGTGTATATTCCTGAATCAGAGATATATATCAAAAAGCGAACTACTGATCATTTATCTATCTTTGCAGCTGAGATGGTAGCCATTATCATTGCATTGCAATGGCTAGAAGAGGCTAGGCTCCCTAAAGCTGTTATCTGCTCTGACTCTATGTCATCATTAACATCTATTCAGAATGGTGAATCAGTGTGTAGACAGGACCTCCTGAATGAAATCAATCAAATTATGTTTACAATTAATCAACAGGGAAGAATAGCGCAGTTTGTATGGGTCCCCGCACACAAAGGCATAGAAGGGAATGAACAAGCTGACAAACTTGCAAAAGAGGCAACAAAAGAAGAGGAAATTCAAATAAATGTTCCACTCAGTAAGTCAGAGATAAAGGTAATAATCAAACAAAAAGTGAATGCAATGTGGCAGTCTGAGTGGGATAAGGAGAGGAGGGGTAGACATCTATACAAATTGCAACAAGAAATATCAAGGAAAAGGACCAGGTACACAAACAGACAGGAGGAGGTTTGGTTTAACAGATTACGAATAGGACACACTGGTTTAAATAGTAATTTATTTATCATCAAGAAACATCCATCTGGGAATTGTGAGGTTTGTGGAGAGAGTGAAGATGTGGAGCATGTCCTTTTAAGGTGTAGAAGGTTTTCTAGGGAAAGAGAAATACTGAAAAGGGCGGTTAATACAGCTAAGAAAGTATTCTCCTTAGAAACATTATTGACAGAGCCCAGGTCAGGAAACATAAATAGCTCTATAGTAGCATTCATCAAAGACACACAGTTAGCAAGTAGGATTTAGAACTCTTTGTTTTGTTTTCCTATATTTTATTTTATTTATTTATTTTCTTTTACTTTTATACTTTATTCAGTTTCTTAAAAACCCAAAATGAACTGCACCTCAGTCCAGCAGATGGCGGTAATACACTTTGAGTGTAAACTGCCATAAAATTCAACAGAAGAAGAAGAAGAAGTTACCTGCAGCGGTGGACGCCAGCAGAGAACGTCTAATATGGGGAGAAGTTCCACTCTCACTGAACTTCCGGGTTCTGAACTGTTGCAGTTCCACTCTGATTCCATATGAGGGCGCTCTCAGGACGAGTGCAGAATGAACGGCGGTCTATGGAGCAGTACCCCTCAAAATCCACTTTTCTCAGGATATAATTTTTTGTGCAGTAATTTGAATATTGAATTTGAAAGGAGATGCAAAGAAATTACACACTGCTGGGTGTTAGATTTTTTAGAGTCACTTATTTTGCTTTAAAAAGTATTTTAAAATGTCAATGACGTCATACACATCGTACGACCAGATACTGCTTTACGGCAATCCTTCAGTCACTGCTTTGGTGCTTTCGCGCTCTGCACTTTCTTTTCTCTTGAGGCATGGACAACACAGCTGACACGGGTAAATAATCGTGCTAGAAGAGTTTCTGTTTCGTTGTTTTAAAAGACCGGGCCGAAAAAAAAAAAAACTTGGGCGAAAAAGTCCGTCTTAACATTCTGGTCCCGCTTCGGATGCCACGATGCCGTCAAGCGGGATCTGGTCGTAATCAGTCCTTCACTGACCAATCAGCGTTAATTAGCACAATGCTAGCGTGTTATGGGCAACAACAACTCAACCTGTAAGAAAACGAAAGGACATAAGTTCTCGTTCATTCAACTTTTGACCTATAACCCATGTTGAACTTCCAAAACTTACAATCAAATCTGAGATTTCTCAACGACAATCGGGTGAAAGAGACACATTTAGCCGTTTAGCTCCATAGAGTCCCATTCATGTTGCACTCATGGCGATCGCCCCCAGTGGAAATCTGGTGGAACTGCAACCAAAATTCGTTACAATGGGACTTAATAGAGAGTGGGAAGGCTCTCCGTAGACGGGCTCTGACGCCAGTTTGAAATTAGGCTCCCATTGGCTGCCAGGTAGGGAGGCGGGAACATGGACCGGAAGTGCAAAGCGCGACCGTACAGTTTATGTGCGCGACACTGTGACAGCGAGAGCTGGAGAAGCTTCTGAATTAGCTCATTAGAGCTAACATGGAGAAACGTCGTAGACCTTATAAAGACATTTGGAGGATTACACAGCAGAGATTCCAAGGACTACCAAGTACAGATGGAAAGTAAAAGTAAGTAACAGATAATGAATTAAGACTTGTGATTTCATGATGTCTAAGATCAGAACACAGCAGCTAGCTCGCTGCTTACAGTGCAGCAGAGCTTTATGTTCAACACAGTTGGTAGAATATTCCATTCCATTACTTTCCACAGGCTGCTGGTGATGTGAGGTCAGCTCCAAGATTATCATGTGTCTAGCTTTATATTAAATGACCGTTTCCAGTTGCATATTTATGTTGAACTGGTTTGAAATGTAAGAAAAATCATCATCAGTTGAAAATGTCAGACTAAAATGTAATGTTTTATTTTAGTTTATTTGGGGACTATATAAATTACTAGTTGCATTAATTTGTAATGCATTTAGTTGAGCAACTTTGATTGAATTCATCAATTTGTAGCCTAGTTTTGAAAAAAAAAAAAATATATATATATATATATATTTATAGTAATTTAAGGTAAAATGTTGAATCTGGTTTTGTTTTCAAAGGTAATTGCTACCCATGCACTATGGACAGTCTCATTAATGTTAAAAATGCACTCAGTATACCCATGGGGAATGAAATGACTTGAGTAATTATTGACATTCATATTTGAACACCCCACCTTTCCAGGACAGGACAGGACAGAACTACAGGATAACACACAAGATGACAAGAGTCGGCCTATTGTTTCCCACAGAGAAGTTAGAGATGATTCAACAGTAGGAGCTCCTCCACACCTAGGCTTTTGGGTACTGCCTTTCAACAGGTAAATACACAATGACACAGTTTGTCCAAGTTATTACAGACATCAAATCTTGAAATATGTCAGGACATCTTCTGTTGCCAGGATACATTCCCCCATGTATCTGGGTAACTTTCTTATCCTGCTTGATTGAATTTTAAGAATCTTCCCTAAACTGTGCTGTCAGCTCCCCTGGTAGGTATAATCATTACCACATGTCATATGCCACGTCACTGATTTATATAATATTCATCAGAGGGCTTCCAGTGACACCCTCAAAATGTCAACAGTGCACACATGTAGTTTACTGTACATGTAGTTAGAGGTTTGCTGTAATAGTTGAGTGCATTCATACCATCTAACGGACAGTTTATCTTAACTGTGGTACATTTTGACCTATCCTCTAGTCTAACCCAGGTGTAGACAAATGACAACATTGTCAGCACAAAGCAAAAGCTACAGTAAACCACCTGTACAATTTCAGTCATCGTTTTATTAACTACATTTTTCATTCTCTTTCCTTTGTTCACATGTAGAATGATAATAAAGATAACCAAATCAACACAGAAGAACACTGGAGTAACATTTCCAACAGTGAAGAAGATGATGAAGTCAACACTGAGAACCCTACCACAAGCAAACTGGACGTGGACATTTCAGACTAAAGAAGAGATACAACAGTGCTGTATGCTTCAAAGATGATACGTTTAGTTTAATTAATGACTTGGTAATTTTTAAACAAATGTGTTGACATCAAATTTCTGCTTTTTGTTCATGTGCCAAACTATGTTGTGTTTTAGTTGAGGTACTTACTGAATCAGACAGGCCTGTATGTAAAGATTCACAGTACAAAGTACTTTATATATGAGGATAAAAAAAATGAAACTGTTAATGCTGTGTGGCCTGACATGATTAAAACTAAATGTGTTCTAGTTGAAACAGATGATGCTGTGTACATAACACCATTGTCAAACTCTTATGAAAGGGACTAGAACTTGATCAATAAAGTCAAGTCAGTGTTTCTGTTGTTGTGTATGTTTTTAAGGTACATAAAGATAATGCTAGTAAGCACACATACCATTAACTGTAAACTTTTAAAGTCCAGCACTATATGATCTTGAACATGTAAGTTTCTAACAGGGGTAATACCTCAAAGCAAATTATGTAGTGAAAAAAATGTTTTATTCTGCTAAATTAAATATATGCACAAGTCAATGACTTGATCTTATTATATACTTGGACTAAGATATACTAAGTATTAGTACTTTGTGGCAGAAAGTAGTAAAAAGTATACCAAAGTACAAGTATAAGCTTTAGTCTTAAAGTATAAGTGTAAGTCTTAGTATATATAGACTTAGTCTTTTCAGTATAAACTAAGTATACTTCACTATACTATTCTTAAGTATATGAAATATAGTATATAAAAAGTAAACTTCAAGTATACTACCTCAATTTTAGTATAAAATAAGTATACTTGTAGTACACTTGAATAAACTTCTTTTTGCTAAGGGCGGTTCTGGTTCTCTGAGCTGATCAGCCAATCAGAGTGATCTCTCAGACCGACTCATTCTGCAGACAGAGGTCTGACTAGAACGGAGCAGGACACAGCAGAAAAACTAGAGTCAGTGATGATAACCGACACCAGAAACCATCCAACGAGATGAAGTCAATGTAACGTCTTTTAAAGTTGATGTGATGAACAGCTTCCATCCTTCAGTGGAGTTTGTCTCAGTGTCCTCCTGATGAGGTCCAGTACTCTGTCTCTTTTGGCTCTATGTTTGGTCTCCACCAGCTAAACACTCCCACCATCATGTGTTTTTTTTATGTATCTGCCTAGGGACAATAGATGAAAACTAGCTATGGTGCTAATTCTAGCATATTTACATTGTGTACTTGTACTGATGTCCATCAATATGCACTGTCCCTATCTAAATAAACAATTAATTATAATTATCAGCTGATCTCTGACTGCAGCAAGTAGAGAGTTTCTTTTTCTCACCTGTAGAAATGTTTCATTTCTCACCAACTAAATAGAATCCAGTCGTAAACTGAAGTGATGTCTGTTGATTTTATTTTAAAGACGATCTTGTTAGAATGAACAGAAGAAGAGTTGGATAGTTATCACATGAAGGAAAGACCTCAGCTCCACCCACACTGTTCACACTGTTTGAAGGTTATTTTCATCACTGATTATTCTCTGATCTGGAAAAAGTTAAAAAAACAAACATCTGATGACACACACACAGGTGGGCGGAGCAGCCTGCTGACGGAAGCTGACTGCTACTTTACTGTGAGTTCAACAGATTCCTCAGTTTCTAGACGCTCAGTCTGAACATGTGATTTATCACTGAGTAAAGGATGTGTGTGGTTTCCTCATTAACCCTGTAATTATAACAGTAACCTCTTCACTCTCTCCTCTGCAGTCTTCTGCCTCCTGCTGGTGACCACGGCTCATTGCACACTTCATGTCTTTTAAATGTTGGTTTTGAAAGGCTCATTTAAATCTGTCCTCCGTCATTCAGTCCTGGTTTCATCAACACATCAGAAGTCACAGAAATGTTAAAAACCTCATGTTAACTTGTGTCTTGTTGAAGGTTTCAGTCAGGACTGCCCTCTGCTGGACAACTGAATGAAGTTCATTAGTTCCCTCTTCCAAACGTGTTGACTGACTTTGAGGGTTTTACTTGAAGCAGGAGGAGGTCGCTGACATGAACTCTGATCCACCAGCAGCTTTATCTTCTTTTAATTCATCATCAGATCCTTCACTGATCAATAATCAAAGATCAACAACCTGATCAAACTGACTCTTCAGCCATCAGAGGAGACGTTTCATCCTGGACCTGGACTCTGTCTGCAGAGGAGACACAAGACAGTTAGAGACAAAGAAAGACAGAAAGAAAGAAAGAAAGAGACAGAAAGAAAGTTACCTTTACAGGGACTACATTCAAAAGGATCCAGTTACAGGCTCCTTGCTCTCTACTTCCCCTCTGACTGCTTGTTACTTGTTTTGGAAACCACATGGTCCAGTCTCTGCCCTCTGCTTGATTGTTCTTTTGTTTTCTGTCGTGGTATCAAGATGTGTGGACCCTTTTTGTACAGTTTATTTAAGTTGTGGTGGAAGGTGCGGACCAGAGGTAATGCTGTATTCCAGAAAGCTGGGATGTAGGATTCATCCCACTTGGAGTGTACTAGATGTGGCCTCAAAGCGTTCCAGGAGTTGAACATAAACAACAAACATGGCTGACTGCGGTAAGATAACACTTGTTTTGTTTCCGAAGTTGGTGACAATGATCGAAATTGAGGTCTCACAATTTTTTTTCACCAGCAGTAGGTAATATAATTTATCTCTGTCCTGAAAGCTAACGGTAGACGCTCAAAAAACCTCCTCTTTTTTTGTCAGACCAGTTTGTTGTTATTTTGTTACGTTACGTTAGGCAACACTTCATCTTCAACTTTATGCAGAGAGATTATAGTGACATATCTTCATGCAAAAGTTATGTTGTGTAATAGGACGATATCTATAATGACCAAAAAAATGCATTTTATAGTCTAGTATACTAGTCTACTTTTCTTCTATATCTGCCCTGTTAACTAGCAACTGTCACTTTATGGGAGCAACAGCAACAAAACAATTTCCTTGAAGGATTAATAAAGTATTCTGATTCCGATTCTGATAGTAGTTCCACGACGTCAGGCTGCTACAACAAACCCCACTCCCATTGAACGAGCAGGCCAGGTGTCTGGCCCCAGGCAGCGTGAGGACCCTCTCCAGGATCAACCCACGAAAGGCAGCCGGACCAGACAACATTCCTGGCTGTGTTCTAAGGGACTGTGCCGAGGAGCTCAAGGATGTCCTCACCGATAGCTTTAACATCTCCCTGAGCCAAGCTGTTGTCCCCAAGTGCTTCAAAGCTGCCACCATAATCCCAGTCCCAAAGACCCCCAACCCATCCAGCTACAATGACTATCAGCCCATAGCCCTGACCTCCACCATCATGAAGTGCTTCGAGCGGCTGGTCATGCAGAACATAAAATCCATCCTCCCTCCCACGACACGTAACAGTTCGCGTACAGGCCAAACAGGTCTACAGGGGATCTCCACTGCTCTCCACTCAGCACTCACCCACCTAGACTCAAAGAACTCACATGTGAGAATGCTGTTCTTAGACTTTAGTTCAGCATTCCCCAGCAACTGATACCAAAACTGAACTACCTTGGGCTGAAAACATCCCTCTGCAACTGGGTGCTGGACTTTCTCACAGGGAGGCCACAAACTGTGTGGGTTGGCAGCAACACCTCAAAGACCATCACGCCGAGCACAGGAGCTCCAAAGGGTGTGTGCTCATCCTGCTGCTCTTCATCCTGCTAACCCACGACTGTGCTCCGACCTACAGCACCAACCACATCGGGGCGGCTGTGGCTCAGTAGGTAGAGCGGGTTGTCCACGAACCAGAGGGTTAGCGGTTCGATCCCCGGAATGTGCCACATGCCGAAGTGTCCTTGAGCAAGACACTGAACCCCCAGTTGCTCCCAGTGCGTGGCACTGGTGTGTGAATGTGTGTGTGCTTGTGTGAGCGAATGGGTAGATGTGTCTATGACTGTAAAGCGCTTTGAGTACCAATAGGTAGAAAAGCGCTATATAAAAAGCAAGGCCAAGGCCAAGGCCATCAAGTGTGCGGATGACACAACAACAATGAAGCCAACGATGAAGCCAACTACAGAAGAGAGGTGAGCCTACTGGTGCAAAGACAACAATCTCATCCTCAAAGGATTGTTGCTGATTTCAGGAGAGGTCACCCCCAGCATTCCCCGCTGACCATCGTAGGTGCTGGGGGTGCACATCTCAGAAGACCTTTCCTGGACTAGCGACACAACATCACTAGCCAAGAGGGCGTTTTTGAGCCCTCTTGGCTAGTGATGTTGTGTCGCCTCTACTTTCTCCAGGAACTGCGAAGAGCACAAAAAAATTGCACCTCAAAGCAAAATTAACTCCTCCTAGCCCGTTCATCCAATTTTCACCAAACTTGGCATGTATCATTTATGGACAAAGATAATGAAAAGTTATCAAAAGGACTTTAGCAGGGTTATTGATTACAAAGTTAATAGCTAATTCATTTTTATGGCTTGCAACAGCATAACTCCAGCGCTAATATTTTGTAAAGTATATACCCAAACTTAATCAAACTTCATATCAAGGATAATAATATGATTCTGTACAAGCACCCCTACTTTTGTAACTTGTGGTCTCTAGGGGGCGCTACAAAAGCAACATTTCAATATATCAAAAACTGCAATAGCTAACTTCATGAAATTTCTGTAAAATATTGTGTAGACGCCCATCAAGTTGTTGTTTCTGCTTTGAGTAGACTTTTGTTTACTTACCTTGAGTATTTCAATAAATTTTGTTAAACTTTCCTTACACCCAGACTTGGTTTTCATTTGTTGCACTGTGTTTGTCCCTGAATTCCCTTGGACCATCTTAGGGATGCGACGAAAGAAAGACTTACAAATATACAAACCTTTCACTCTGAGCTCCACTTTTTTCTCTCTCAGCATCCTTCCCTCCTTGTAGACGGTGCAGGTGAAGGTGTTGGTGTCCCTGTCTGTGGGGTATTTCAGGGTCAGACTGAGGTCTCCAGTTTTCAGCAGGTCTTCATTCATCTTTGTTCTGTTTCTGAAAATCTGGTCCTGGTCTTCAAGCTGGTCAGAGCCGTTCTGATACACATGGACCTTCCTGGGGTAAGTGTCCTTCCACTCCACTTTAACGTCTTCAGGTAGCTCTGTGGTTCTGAAGGGCAGCTGGACAGACTCCATCCCTGAATCCACCTCCACCTGAGGGACTGAGAGGACAACAAATCCCATCATCAGCTGTAGAGACAGCAGCAGCAACAGAGAGAACGACGGAAAGAAAGATGGAAAGACTTACAAATAAACAGACAAACCTTTGACTTTCAGCTCCACTGTTTTCTCTCGCAAGATGTCTCCCTCCTTGTTGTAGACTATACAGATATATCGTCCACTGTCTCCATCTGTGGGGTATTTCAGGGTCAGACTGAGGTCTCCAGTTTTCAGCAGGTCTTCATTCATCTTCGTTCTGTTTCTGTAAATCTGGTTCTGGTCTTTAAGCTTGTCAGAGGTGTTCTTGCACACATGGGCCACATCATATTCTCTGTCCATCCACTCCACTTTAGCGTCTTCAGGCAGCTCTGTGGTTCTGAAGGGCAGCTGGACAGACTCTACCCCATCCTCCACCTCCACCTGACAGACTGAGAGGACAACAAATCCCATCATGAGAGAGAGAGGGAGAGAGGGGTTTTAAAACACTACTTTATTCAGGAGGAATTGGTCAACAACACCCCCCCAAAAAAACACTTCTGCAAATGTGATTTTTTTTCCCAGCTCATTCACACACCTTCAAAAAGCACTCCAAATCCTCCATTTTCACATAGTAGTTGAATTCTACCTGCATACGAGCTTTAACTAAACTCTTAAAGAGCAATAAGCAGTCATAACTCTGCCCTCTGTCCATCTTCACTTTTCTACTTAAATAAATTGCCAACTTTGCTTGGCCAAAGAACAAATGAAGTAGCCGACCTGACTTATTTATTTATTTATTTTCCCCCATAAGGGAAACCAAAAATAAACATGTGTTCAGTAAAAGACTCTCTGAACACCACTAATAAGGTGCTAAGTGTCCTAAATAAGGACACTAATCTGGAACATTTTACAAAACAATGAAAAATAGTCTCTCTTACAAAACAAAAAGGACGCTCATCAGAAACTGCAGGATTTATCACAGCAACAAAAGCATTCACAGTACCGTGTAAGATGCACCACTGTAGGTCACCAGCGTTCTTGGTTAATGGTGGTTTGTAAAGCAAGCTCCACCCAGGTTTAACATGAGATGAAACCTTTAAATGATCCCTCCAAGGTGTGTCTGTTCTGCTTTTTAATTTATCTTTGTTTAAGGACTTGACACACTCCTGGTAGATTTCTTTCCCACTCACAGAGTCCAGTGGCAAACATACCTTCCTACCAGCTTCCAGCAGAAACCCCATATTATCACAGTCTGTAAGTTGTGACCTAATGCACAACCTGGGGAAAGAGTCTGTCTCATCAGGTGTTGTCCATTAAGCCATCCTGTTAACAACTCTCTATCCTCCTCTGGTAATTCCTTCTTGAATTTCCAGTCTTCTAGCCAGGGCAACAGCATTATCCATGTAAGCTCCTGTTATTTCTAACAAACACTGGACAGTAGTAATGCCTTTGCTGATTAAAGTCCTGGACAGCGATGGTGTCTGTTCCAAAAAAGTGCCTAAGCAAGCACCTTTGAGAATCGGCTCCTTTAGCAGCCAGTACAGTGAATCACTTAAACCTAATCTACCAAATTCCATCAAACTAGGGATGCACCGAAATGAAAATTATTGGCCGAAACCAAAAACCTTAAATGAAGACCCCAAGGCCAAAAACCCGAAACTGAAACACCGAAAGAAATTATTATGACAATCGTTAGTACCATTGCATTCATGGCTATGACTGTACTAACCTCACTAAAATCAAGGCATTGCAATTGCATAAAAAGAATAAATCAATTACAAAATTATGAAAATATTTATTTATTCATTATATTTATTAAATTAAACCCAACATGGAAAAATTCTTTGAAGATGCAATCCTCTTGAAATTTTAGCATCACACGTTTTGCAAATGCTATCAGTGGGTCTTTATATAATATTTATATAATACTTTATAATAATACTTCATATATTGAAATACATCCACTGGGCAGACATGCCCGTGCTGGCTGCGGTTGTTGCTTGCGTTATCACAGCATCCTGTTTTGGCCATGTTGTTTTGGTGAAAAAAGTCTTTCGGCCGAAAAGTGAAAATGCACTTTTGGCCCATTTTCGGCCAAAAATGTTAGGTGGCCGAATATTTGTTGCATCCCTACATCAAACTCCATATTTTTACCACACTGACATAAAAGGGTGACAAATAAATCAAGTTGAAACATGAACAATCAAGTATGAACAGTGTTTTTCCAAATTGCTAACCTTTCCAAAAATAAACTCTGCTACTTGCCTCCATGGTAACTTTTCTGGACCATACAGGAAGCTTTGTGAAAACTGAAGCCTAAAAGCTGCCTTCCTGCTTTCCAGATGAACCAATCCCTGCCTCCCTCTCTCCTTTGGCAAGTATAAGACACCCTGTGGTATCCAGGGTAACCCATCCCAAAAAAAAAAAAAAAAATCACAATAATACTTTGTAATTTCATTAACAGATTCACTGGATGTTCTAAAACACCGAGGTAGAAGCCACCAGATTGTTAATTATGAGTGTTCGCCCTCTATAGGACATTCTGGGTAAAAGCCAGTGCCAATTCTTTAACCTTCCCTCCATTTCTTCCACCACTCCCTCCCAATTTTTCATCATTTCTGCTTGATCACCAAGATGAACACCCAAATACTTGATGCCACTCCTCCCCCATTTAATTCCACTGGGTAACCTGGGCTCATCTCCTTGCCATTTCCCAACTAACAAAGCTGTGCTCTTATCCCAATTTACTTTTGAAGCAGATTTTTTTCCAAAGCACTCAGTTATATTGATCAACTCTTTAACATCATTATCATTTTTTACAGCTACCATAACATCATCTGCATAAGCAGAGAGGTGGAAAGGTACAAAATTATCTCTCAGTTTTACTCCCTATAACTCTCTTCTAATCTTACATAACATGGCTTCAATAGTTAAGCGTAAAGCATGCCCGACATTGCACATCCTTGTTGAATACCTCTGCTCTCCAACAGCTAAGAGGTGACTTTCCTGCAGACAAGCTGACATTTATGACATCTAGCAGATCCTCCCCTAATGTGGACCAGAAGGTCTTGTAAAAGTCCACCAGAAGGCCATCCATACCTGGAGCTTTCCCATTCTGCATGCTCATTAGCACCTACTGCAGTTGTTGTAGTGTCAGAGGGCGCTCTAGGTCTGCATTGGCCTGTGCTGATACCTGTGGCAGATTATTAAAAAACTGTACATCCTACCATGTACCTACCTGTAAAGACTGAAACTGTGATTTTCCAGATCTCCACTGTTTCCAGAAAAAAAAAAAAACAAAAAAAAAACACCTCCTATTTCAGGAGGTGTTTTTTTTTTTTTTGTCACAACACTGTGTTGTCATTTAGCAACACAGTGTTAAAATATCAGTATGCACTTTTAGGTTTCACATCGTTGATAAAAACATTTCCTATTAACAAACAGTGATCTGAAAATCCTACTGGACACATGAAGCAGGATCTGAATATTTGTAGGTGATGTTCATAACAATAATCATTTGCATGTTTAGAGAGCCACAAATCAGCCAATTCATAGGTATCAATGACGTGCTTCAAAACCTTTCTTGACTGAGGATTAGGTTCTAAATTATTCCTGTCCAGATTATCAACTGTACAGTTAAAATCTCCTCCTACAATTAGAACATCTGTAGAAGCACATTGTGAAAGAGTGTTTGCTAGTTTTCCTAAAAAACTACATCTTTCACCATTCATTAATACACAGGATTAGATTTAACAATCCCTTGTGCCAAAATCCCAGGCAAAACACATTTAGAGGCCCTGTCCATCTGAGAAATCCTAACAAACCTACAGTCATGTGATATGACGCTTAACCTACAATCTAAATGAACTAAGTAAATGCTGCTGGCTTGTATGTCCCGCTCAGCAGCAGACGCTAACTCAAACCTTGTGAAATATAAGCTAACCAAATGCTGCTGGCTAGCTTAGCCTACAATCTAAATAAACAAAGTAAATGCTGCTGGTTTGTAGGCCCACAGAGCAGCAGAGGATAATTCAAACATTGTGAAACATAAGCTAACCTATGACACTGGAGCCTCAGACGGACAAGAGTCGTTAGAGAACCATTCATAGGGAAGAGGATGGGGGCAAAAAACAGTCCCCCCTCAACAACAGGTAAGTACCCAGTCGTTAATAGGGAATATTGCACTACGGTCCTTTATGCTGTTGCACGTAATGAAACAGGAAACAGGAAACAGGAAACAGGAAGTGGTTAACAAGTCTGAGATGTAAACATAGCGGCACATTCAGCTGCTCATGACATGTTTGATTATTGTCATTTCACTGCTATTCAACATTAAAGCACGTGAACAAATGGAATGTCGTTCTTATCTATAATCAAACAACTGGATGCAGCAAGCAGAGATCGCCAGCACTGAAAACGGACATAAATTAATGCGTGAGTGAACGGAGAAAAGTTTGGCTAGTAACGCTACCCGGGAACCTGAATCACGCATCCGTCAGGAAAAAAAAAAAAAAAAGTAGGACTTTGATGCGTTCTTTTTGAAATCTGTTTTACGGAATAATTCCACGGATTAATTGTGCTGATGGCGCCTGTGAATGCACGTTGCCCGATTGAAGACTGTAACTATTCAGCCACACACGCAGAGGCAGCGGTGGTAGTGGCTATGCTAAACATACACGCCACCACGCACGCTGCCGCCCCCCGGGAGCCGGGCGCGAATGCAAAGATGGAGAAACTCAGGCGCCCCTCCATAGCTTTAGCTGGAACGGCCGAGACATGGTCGTACTTCATAACCCGCTGGGGTGAGTACAAGAGAGGCACTAAGCTTACTGGATCCGATGTTGTCACACAACTGCTAGAGTGCTGTGAGGAGGATCTGAGAAAAGACCTCACCCGCGCGGCAGGCAAGAGCCTAGTGGACAGTGACGAGAGAGATGTCCTAGCCGCCATGAAGGCACTCGCCGTCCGTGCAGAGAACATTATGGTGGCTCGAGTGGCCTTATCTAACATGAGACAGGGACATGAGGAGCCCATCAGATCGTTCCATGCCCGCTTGAAAGAACAGGCGGACACATGTAAATATGAGATGAAGTGCACTAAGGTGGGGTGTGACCAAGTCAATGACTTCACGGAAGAAATACTACGCGACGTGATTGCCCGTGGCATAGCGGACCAGGAAATACAGCTGGATCTGCTTGGCGAGAAAAATCAGGACATGCCATTGAAGGACATGATAGAGTACATTGAAGCCAAGGAGTCTGGGAAGCGCTCAGCGTCACGCCTGCTCGACCCTCAGAGCACAGACACGATTAGCAGCTCGTATCGACGGGGGAAGCAGCAGGACGTTCGCGCTAGGGCGGGCACCAAACCGGAGAAATCGAAGCCCAAGCCCGAAGGCACGTGCATCTACTGTGGTGAGGTGGGCCATGGCAAAACGCCTCAGTGGCGCATCAGACGTGCCGAAAGTGTAACCGTCAGAACCACCTCGACAGGGTCTGCCTGGGTGGCCGGCTGTCTAGGCCCCCATCCGAGGAGACGGACGGGGTGTGCAACGAGCAGCAGACAGCTGCCTTCGTTGAGCTATGCACGCTCACTGTGACCAGCGCAAGCAACCAGCTACGCACGCTCCCCCTCGCTCACCACCTATATGACGACATGTGTGACAAGTGGATGAAGCGCCCATCCAACCCACAGCCGTACATCAACCTCACCCTCACCATCGAACGTGAAGATTACAAAGCGCTGGGTCTCGACCTTCAGAGACGCACCCGCGCAGTGACCCTGCCTGCTATGGCTGACACAGGGTGCCAGAGCTGCCTGATTGGCGTCAAAGTCGCCCAACAGATGGGCCTGTGTACAGAGGACCTTATTCCCGTGTCCATGACAATGAAGGCCGCGAACAATGGGGGAATACGGATTCTCGGAGCTGTGGTCGTCAGGTTCGCCGGTAACAGCGGTGACGCACGGAGATTGGAGACGCGCCAGATTGCATATGTGACGGACACCTCAGACCGTATATTCCTCTCTCGCTCAGCCTGCGTGGACCTGGGCATGATCTCGGACAAGTTCCCGACGCTTGGGGAGGTCAACCTGGCGACCTCGTAATGCGACTGCCCGCGACGTGCGGAGCCGCCGGCCAAGCCGACCATGCTCCCCATGCCAGCGACGGAGGCTAACGGAGAAGCACTGCGGGAGCACTTACTCAGAACGTACGCTCAGAGCACATTCAATACGTGCCCTCACCAGCCCCTACCCAGGATGTCCGGCCCGCCGCTCCGTCTCATGCTTGATGAGGATGCGACGCCAATCGCCTATCACACCCCCATCCCTGTGGCCATACACTGGCAAGATGAAGTGAAAGCGGGCCTCGACCAGGACGTTCGCCTTGGTGTGCTGGAGGAAGTACCCGTTGGTACGCCAGTGACGTGGTGTCACCGCATGGTGATCTGCGCGAAGAAGAATGGCAAGCCACGACGCACCGTTGACTTCCAAGCCCTGAACAAACACGCGTTCCGCGAGACCCACCACACGCAATCCCCGTTTCATCAGGCGAGACAAGTACCCAGTGGAAAACGCAAAACTGTGTTTGATGCTTGGAACGGCTACCACAGTGTCCCGCTGCACGAGGACGACCGCCACAAAACGACCTTCATCACACCGTGGGGGCGCTACCGGTACCTCTCGGCCCCACAAGGTTATTTGGCGTCGGGGGACGGTTACTCACGACGGTACGACGAGGTAGTCTCGGACATCGGCAACAAGACTAAGTGCGTGGACGACACACTGCTATGGGCTGACACAATCAAGGAGAGCTACTTCCAGGCGATACAATGGCTGGATGTATGCGGCCGGAACGGAATCATTCTCAACCCGGAAAAGTTCGTCTTCAGCGCACCTATGGTGGACTTTGCGGGCTTCACAATCACTATGACTGATGTGCGAACATGCAACCGTTACCTGGAGGCAATCCGTGACTTTCCACGACCTCGTAACATCACTGACATCAGATCATGGTTCGGACTGGTCAACCAGGTGGCCTACGCCTTCAGTATGGCTGAACGTATGCAACCATTCCGGAAGCTCTTGCAGAGTGGGATAAGCTTCGAATGGTCCCCGGAGCTGGAGGACTTATTCCGTGAGTCGAAGGAGGCGATCGTTCAGGAGATCGTGCATGGCGTCCACATCTTCGATAAGTCCAAGCCAACGTGCCTCGCCACGGACTGGTCAAAGGAGGGCGTCGGCTTCTGGCTATTTCAGAAGCACTGTCGATGCGCACCGGTCCGGCCTTTCTGCTGCACCGACAGGTGGAAGGTGACCCTGGTCGGCAGCAGGTTCACGCATGCAGCTGAGTCCAGATATGCGCCCATAGAGGGCGAAGCGCTGGCAGTAGTGGACGCCTTGGACAAGGCCCGCTACTTTGTGTTGGGCTGCAGGGACCTAATTGTGGCAGTCGACCACAAGCCGCTGCTGAAGCTCCTTGGTGACAGGGCGCTTGATGACATACCCAACCCCCACCTCAGGAACCTCAAGGAAAAGACCCTGCGTTATCGCTTCCGCATCATACACGTCCCAGGCATGAGGAACAGAGCCGCGGATGCCATGTCACGCAGGCCAGTTGGCTCCTCGCGCCCAACACTCATGGACCTCCCGGACGACAATGCCGCCGTGGTTACCCACCCCTCACCCTGCGTATATGCTGATGTGCTGCCTCTCCTACGCCAGACTGAGCCAGAGGTCGACGACATTGAGGAGGGCGACCTGACATGGTGTGCTGCGGGCATCGAGTCACTGCAGTCAGTGACATGGGACCGCGTCAAGGAGGCCACCAGCAGCGACAGCGACATGCGCATGTTGGAGGAAATGGCGGTGGATGGCTTTCCTGAGTCGAGGATCGGGATGCCGAAAGCGATTCGTGGCTTCCACCAGTACCGCGAGGACATCACGTCAGCAGACGGGGTGGTCCTGCACAAAGATAGGGTAGTCATACCACCCTCACTTCGCCACGAGGTACTGAGCGCCCTTCACGCTGCCCACCAGGGTGTCTCGATGATGACTGCCGGCGCAGAATCCTCTGTGTTCTGGCCTGGCATGTCGGCTGACATCAGCACCACTCGGAACGGCTGCGAACACTGCCACCGGATGGCACCCTCACAGCCTGCGGCGCCACCGACCCCGCCCATCCCGGCCATTTACCCCTTCCAGGCGGTGTGTTCTGACTTTTTCATGCACAGGGGTATACACTACCTCGTGATAGTGGACCGCTACTCGAACTGGCCAATTATCTCCAGGTCGACGGGTGGCGCTACCGATCTCATATGCCACCTACGTCGTGCCTTTGCTACGTATGGGACGCCTGAGGAGCTTGCATCAGATGGGGGGCCAGAATTCACCTCCGCTGAGACCAGGTCTTTCCTGCACAGATGGGGCGTGCACCACCGTCTCTCATCGGTGGCCTTCCCTCACAGCAACTGCCGAGCAGAAATTGGGGTGAAGACGATGAAGCGGCTCATCACCGACAACACAGGCCCGAAGGGTGAACTCGACACCGATGCTGTACAGAGGGCTATACTGCAATACCGCAACACACCGGACCCTGACACAAAGATATCACCTGCGATGTGTGTCTTCGGCCGTCCGATACGAGATTTCATCCCAATAGCCCCTGGGAGGTACAGGCCACACGAGACTTGGCGTGAGACGCTGACGGCGAGAGAGGAAGCCCTCCGCAAACGCCACATCCGCACAGCTGACGCCTTGGCGGAGCACACCAAACGCCTCCCACCTCTCAAGGTGGGGGACATGGTCCGCGTACAGAACCAGACGGGACCCCACCCTAACAAGTAGGACAGAACGGGCAGTGTCGTGGAGGTACGTCAGCATGATCAGTACGTGGTCAAGATTGACGGGTCAGGCAGGGTCACACTTCGGAACCGGAGATTCCTGCGCAATCTCTACCCAGTTCGCAATGACCAGCCACCACCCCGGTCGATCTTTGACGATCTGGCAGCTCGCGCCACCGTGCCGTCACCTGTTGTGGTGTCACGACTGCCTGACCTTGTGAGCGGCCCCATGACGCCCGTTACAGTGGCAGGGCCAACTCCACCACTGCCGCCATCAGCGGGCTCTCCCCGGCGCAGCACGCGGCCCACTTCTGTCGCACCAGCAGGGCGGGATCGGGACACGTCGGGCCGGGACGTCCCTCGTGCATCACTGCCGGCCTCTGCGGCCCCTGTGGCTCCTCCCCCATTGGAGCCCACCGTGGCGGCGCCGCCAGCGGCGGTCCTGCGCAGGTCCGGCAGGATGACCAGTGTGCCTGCCTGGCACAAGGACTATTCTATGGGTTGACCTACCTGTGGGTTCTGTGGGCATTATGTTGATGTTATGCACTTTGGTTATATGTTTGGTTGTGTGTTTACGGCCGCCCATTCGATTCTGTTTTCTTTCAGCCTTTCTTTAGACATGTTCAAGGCTCGGGGGGAGATAGGGAATATTGCACTACGGTCCTTTATGCTGTTGCACGTAATGAAACAGGAAACAGGAAACAGGAAACAGGAAGTGGTTAACAAGTCTGAGATGTAAACATAGCGGCACATTCAGCTGCTCATGACATGTTTGATTATTGTCATTTCACTGCTATTCAACATTAAAGCACGTGAACAAATGGAATGTCGTTCTTATCTAGTTAATGGAAATTAGCTGCACCAGTTTGTGGTTATTAGCATAACAAGCAAGTTTTTTCAGGAGGAGTTCCTATTTAAACCTCAGACTTCCCACCAGTCCCCTAGAACTGAAGAAGCTACTCGGATGAGTGGTGAAACGTCTTCTCTAAAAATCTACAAGTCCAGTTGCCTTTTTGGATATACCATGACCTGGATGACTGAGAACCTTCACAGACATAAGCTAACCTAACGCTGCTGGCTTGTATGGCCCGCTCAGCAGCTAACCATAGCTACCAAGCAATATGAAGACATCAGGAACCTGGCCTAAAGCATGTCATTGGGGTTTTCAAGTGGGCACCTCCCTTCACCGATGTTTCGTTAAGTTAGGCCCACGACACCTCGAGAAGGCTTAACAGTGACTTCAAGCGTCCTGGAGTCACCCCACTCCACGCTGCCACTGCAAAACCCGTTTTTCTCACCTTTTCTCACCATTAATATTAGACAACAACTAATATTTCAATAATTGGCCTAGTGCTTTTATGAATCACGAAACAAACAAATCTACCATGATTCGCCCCGTTAATGCAGACTGAACCACGAAATAAACAAACAAATCTACCGTGCGGTCTGAAACATGAAACAAACAAACAAATGAAACACGAACCAATCAACCACATCTATAATGATTTGTAAACATCTATAATAATTTGCAAGCACACTAACATCACGCAGCGACCCTTACCTTTAGCTAGCTCCCCAGCTAGCATGCTTCCTACGTGTCCAGAGCCACTCACTCACTCTCTCTGCTGCCAGAGACATGTTACATACCGCAGTCCTCTGGCTTTTTCCCCGTATGCCCAGCTCGCTCAGAAGAGCAATCGCCGATTTTGCTACAAATCCAGGGCGGAGATAAACCGTCCATCCATTCTGCTCTGCATCTGCTGCTAGCTCTGCATACTTAGCTCTGTTACGCTCGTTAGCCTCCTCAACTCTATCTTTCCACAGGACAGTCAGTTCTATGAAATAGACTACTTTCTCTGGCTCAGACCACAACAAATCTGGCTGTAGACAGGTGTTCAAAAACAAAATCAGGATGAATCCAAAACCGCTGGCCTGCAAAAGGAACTGCACAATTAAACAAACTGAAAATGCTGGCCTTCCACAGGAACCAAGATGGTTGAATAAAGTGAAAACACTATGCTAACACCTTAGCAACCAGGACGGATGAACAAACCAAAAAAACACAATGCTAACAGTTGAGCACACATCACACACACCTTTCCACTGAAGGGTAGTCATACAAAACAACAGGCTCAACCTCACCACTGCAGCCATGCCACACTGTGTCCCAACCAGAGTATAGAGTCTTTCCAATAAAAACTAATATATTTGAGCCACTGAGGGGCGAATGGGGAAAACTCTTTCGGACGCGTGTTGGATACAATAAAAACCTATGTCCCAATGCGACTTATTTTTGGTGCAAAGACCCGTTTATTTTTCTTCCATTCATGAACTTAAGCATTTAACTCAAAATACCAATATTGGCTGAATAACGCTTATCTCGACACAGAACTATATCTTACACGGTCAAAAAACTGTATGTACTCCCCTTCACACACCTGCCACTCATTATCTGGGGCTTACCTTTATGCCTTTTCTGGCACTAATGCTCCACCTGGCGTTGAGCCCAAAAAACTACACATAAAAAATAAAACAAACCCAAAATACTTAAACATGGCTCCAACACTAATTGTTCATGGCAGGAGGGCATAACAATTATAACACATATATTACATAATGGAGCCAGCAAATAATTTTACGTACATAGTCAAACCCAAAACCATCTCTGAAGGTCAGAGGTTACCAATAATATTTGCAAAATGCAGCTCATGTCACAGCTTCTTGCAGAAGACAAAGTTTGGTCACTGGCCTGTCTAGTATGCTAGTTTTAGTTTGCACTTTTACAGAGCGCACTAACCCTTTTCTGTCTGGATAAGTCTGTAGGACTCTTCCAAGCAACCATGAACTGCGTGGGGCAGTAGGATCTGCAATAAGCACAATGTCTCCTGACACAAGACTCCATTTTTCCTTATTCCATTTTTGACGCTCCTGTAGCAAAGGTAAGTATTCTCTTATCCATCGTTTCCAAAAAAGGTCAGAGATATACTGTATCTGCCTCCATCTTCTCTTGATGTAAAGGTCGTCCTTTTCAAACAGTCCAGGTGGTAAGAGTGGTTTTCCTTTCATTGTGAGCAGGTGATTGGGCGTGAGAGCTTCCAGATCATTGGGATCTCCAGATAACTTGGTGATGGGGCGGTCATTTAGAATAGATTCGACTTCACACAAAACTGTCTGGAGTCCTTCATCATTCAGGGTCTGCTGATGTAAGACTGATGTTAGAATACGTCTTACCATTCTTATGATGCGCTCCCACACACCTCCATGATGAGAAGCATTTGGCGGGTTGAAGCTCCATTTTATTCCTTCCTGTAGAAAGGCGTCTTGTATTTTGCTGTGATTTAAAGCAGCAAGAGCTTCTCTCAACTCCCTTTCAGCACCAATGAAGTTGGTTCCATTATCAGAGCGTAAATGAGAGACCTGTCCTCTCCTACAAACAAACCTGCGCAGAGCGTTTATGCAGGAGTCTGTATCCAATGAGTACGCAACTTCCAAATGTACTGCTCTACATGCCATGCATGTAAAAATGACTCCGTAACGCTTCTCCAGGCCCTCCTCTGCTTTCTGCAGAAATTCAGGGCCTTCAATCCACCTTCTGTTGGTCAAGAAATGATCCATCATTAATCCCCTTGAGGCTTCGTCTGCAGGATTTTGGGTGGTATAAATGTACCTCCACTGCGAGACATCAGTTGTTCTTCGAATGGAGGATATCCTGTTTGCCACAAAGGTCTGAAATCTTCGGTCCTCATTCCTGATGTACAGTACTGATGTACTATCAGTCCAGAAACATGATTTCTCAAGTGGAAGCTGGAGTTCCCCTCTAAGCATTGTGTCCACTCTAACAGCAAGAAGTGCAGCAGTGAGTTCCATACGAGGAATCGTCACTGGCTTGAGTGGTGCCACTCTGGCTTTGCCTTGCATAAAAGAGACATGGATATGGTTGTCGTCGTTTTGCATCCTTAGATATGTCACAGTGCCATATCCACGTTCACTTGCATCTGAAAAGTGATGTAATTGGCAATGAGTGGGTTGTCTAAAATCCAGCGGCTTGAGGCATCTGTCTACAGTGAATGCTGTCACCCTTTCCAGGTCTTTTAACCATTTGATCCATTGCTGTTGGAAAACTGAGGGAATTTGATCATCCCATCCAAAGCTCCTCCTACACAGATCCTGTAGTATGAGTTTAGCTGAAAGCGTGAGTGGAGCAAGAAATCCCAAAGGATCATAAACCGAGCTGACCACCGATAGAATTCCACGTCTGGTATGGGGCTGCTCTTTGAGTGCCATCTTGAACTTAAACGTGTCTGTCTCAACACACCAATGAAGGCCAAGGGCTCTCTCAACTGGCAACTGATCTCTGTCCAAATCCAACTCATGTAAAATCTTTGCTCTCTGCTCCTCTGGAATGGATGACAGTACACCACGGTTGTTGCTAATCCATTTCGTCAAATGGAAGCCTCCCTTATGACAAACAGCAGTCAAGTCCTTGACCAAGTTGACAGCCTCCTCCTCAGACGGCAAGCTTTTGAGACAGTCGTCCATATAGAAATTCAAATTAACTGTGTCAATTACTTCAGCAGGGAAACTGTTCTGGTTATCTTCTGCAGTCTTTCGTAGAGCATAACAAGCACAGCTGGGTGAAGATGACGCCCCGAACAGATGCACAGTCATCCTATACTCCACAAGTTCATGCTTTAAATTGCCTTCAGGCCACCACAAGAAACGCAGGAAATCTCGATCATCCTGGGCCACGCTGACTTGATGGAACATAGATTTTATGTCAGCCATTACGGCCACAGGTTCTTGTCTGAATCGTGTGAGAACTCCTAACAAGGAATTAGTAAGGTAAGGGCCCTGTAAAAGCTGACTGTTGAGAGAATTTCCTCTGAACTCGGCTCCGCAATCAAACACAACACGAAGATTTCCTTTTTTGGGATGATACACTCCATGGTGTGGAATGTACCACACCTTTCCATCAGATCGTTCCAACTGATGTTCAGGAACAAGTTCAGCATATCCCTCCTTGATAACATCACTGAGAAAGTTGGTGTATTCCCTGTGGAACTTCTCATTTCTCTCAAACCTCCTCTTCAATCCAAGCATGCGTTGCTTAGCAACACATTGGTTGTTTGGTAGAGAGACATTTTCTTTCTTAAAAGGAAGTTTCAAGACATAATGTCCATCTTGAAGCTGTACTGACTCCTTCATGATTTCCATGAACCTCTCATCATCTTTTGACATCTCCTCTTTGTCTGCTGATGTATGTTCATTAAAGTCATGGTTGTATTGCTTATTCAGCAACTCCTCCAGCCTTTCTATGGATATCCTGTTAACAGTAGCAGCGAGGTGGCCACTCTCACACCGCTCATCACTGTATCCTTTAAGGGGGCCATTAATAACCCACCCCAATAGGGTCTTAATGGCGTAGGGTCCGTTTCCGTGACTATTAATTACTTCCCAGGGTTCGAGCAATTTGGAGGCGTTGGTTCCTATCAACAACTCCACGTCAGCTTGGATGCGAGGAACATTAACACCGTTCAAGTATGGCCACTTAGCCAGTTCCTCTTCTTTTATGATGTTATCCGTGCTCACAGGCATCCTCTTCTGAGTGTAGACCTCAGGTAAGTCATAGTACTGTTTTCCAGTTAAACAGGAAATCTCCAGACCTCTCAACCTGTAACTGGACACTGATGCTCTTGGGCCCATGGTTCGTAAACTGATTTGAGCTTTCTTTCCTGTCATATTCAACTTCTTCATTAGGTTTTCAGAGCAAAAGGTGGCTGTACTGCCTGGATCAAGAAATGCGTATGTTTGTATGATTTTGTCACCTTTGTTGGACTTTACTTGGACTGGTAGGATAGACAGGATCCCATCACTGTTTCCGGCCCCTGTATAATCACATGGCTGCAGAGAGACTAGTGCGCTGCTCACTGATGGTTCCTTGGACTGTTTAAGGTCTGTGTTACCTGTTTTCACCTTTTGGTGTATGGGGAGAACACTGGGATGGGTTTGGCTGCACACTTTGCAAGTCAAGCGCTTATCGCAGTCCTTGCTCCTATGCCCAATGCGAAGGCAGCCAAAGCAGACTCCTTTCTCCTTTAGAAAGTTTATCTTGTCCCTGTGTGTTTTCTCCTCAAATCTTCGACACTCCTCCAGTGGGTGATCTTTATTGCAACACACACAACTGCTAGTGATCTTTGCAGGTGCAATTCTTTGCCTTTGAACCTGTTTAGAATATTTGGATTCTTCAGAGGTAGGGGTTTCAACGGTGGTCACAGTGGTTGCAAAACTGTCTCTTTTAAATCTTGACTTTGACTGTGATTTTGTTGTGTTAACGTTTTTGCTTCCTGCAGTGAGTTGTGTATTCTGAATGTCCCCAAAGATTGGATCAGAGACTATTTTGACTTGATGCTCAATGAATGTGACAATATCAATAAACTGTGCCCTACGATGGAATCCTTCCAGTATCTCACAAGCAGAAACTCTCCATTTTTCTCTCAGCTTGTATGGAAGCTTCATAATGACTGTTTTCATATTCGCCGGCATATCCAGTTCTCTCATGTATTGCACATCCTCCATTGCATTACAACATTCCCGCAAAAATAGTGCATATGCTTGAAGTGATTTGACGTCTTCAGGTTTTATGAGTGACCAATTGAGAACTTTCTCCATGTATGCTGCAGTGATCTTGTGTTCATTTCCAAAGTGTTCTTCTAAAAGTTGTTTAGCTGTAGTGTAGCCTCTGTCTGGATCCATATGCTGACAGCTACGCACCAACTCCTTTGGCTGACCTCTGGTGTATTTGTCCAGAAAATACAAACAATCTCCTTTGTTGCTGGCATTGTTCTCCACACAGTGTTCAAAGGCTCTGATAAATGTTCTATACTGCAGAGGATCCCCGTCAAAGTATGGAATTTCCCTTGGTGGTAGCAAATGAGCAGCTTGTTGTTGCATTAGCAGCGTTGATATTTCATTTTGCCTTTGCAGCAGGTTATAAAGTGCTGATGTTTCATCATTTCTTTGAAGAGGTAGTTGAGACTGTGTAACATTTGGATTTGTTAGTTGAGGGCCCAAAAGAGGTTCACTTATTGCTTTTTCATGCTTTGTTGTTTCACTTAGTTGAACATCCTGACTGTTATTTTGTGTTGCATTCCTATATGCATGTTGTTTCATGAATGGTTGACGCTGTAAGTCCACAAGTGCAGGTTGATATGCTTTTGCCTTTGGGTTAAGAGTGGTGGAAGTTTCCTTTAATACTGTTCCTTTTTCATGAGGGTTGAAAGTGGTGGAAGTGTCCTTTTTTCCTTTTTCAAAATAAGATTGCATTCCATCGGATTGTGTGTTTGAGAGCGCTTGGAGGCTGGAAGATGATAAAACTGCTAGCTTAGCAGCAGTAGCAGCCATTTCAGTATCGAGCTCCAGCCTTTCCTTTCTCCTCCTCAGTTCCTCTGTTTGTTCCTCCAGAGCATGTTTCTCCTTTAATGCTGCAGCGCGAGCTTCAAGTGCAGCTCTCTCTGCCTCAGCCCGAATGCGTGCTGATGCAGTGGATGATTTTCCGCTTCTTGAGCTGGCGTAACTTTTCAGGTTTGATTTTCCACTAGAAACATTTGTTTCGATGTTGGAGATGCTGTCACTGGGTTTGACTTCACTCTCAGCACAATCCTCATTTTCATCAGGTTTTGAAATATCTGTTTTTACCAACCACTTGTTCACATCATCAATAAACTCATTTTTTTCGGTAAAGTGTGCACACAGCGTTTAATTGGCCATTTAATAGTTGGTAGCGCTACACATACCTCTAGTCCCAATGTGTGTCGGTGAGTCCTGGTGCGTCCCGGTGGTGATCCGTGCTCCCGGTTTGCGGTCCGTGCTGCTGGCTAGCAGACGCTGTGTTTTTTGTCCACACAGTTCAAACGACCCCACTGAAATCCAGCAATGCCCAATCGATCCAATACGAATCGGAAATCCAACGGTATCCAATAGATCCAACTCGAAACAAATCCAGCGATGTCCAATCGATCAGCTGCTTCCGTGAACGGCGATCCCAACGAGTTCGTTAACAAGTTTTTTGACTTAAATATAGAGTCTTTCCAATAAAAACTAATATATTTGAGCCACTGAGGGGCGAATGGGGAAAACTCTTTCGGACGCGTATGGATACAATAAAAACCAATGTCCCAATGCGACTTATTTTTGGTGCAAAGACCCGTTTATTTTTCTTCCATTCATGAACTTAAGCATTTAACTCAAAATACCAATATTGGCTGAATAACGCTTATCTCGACACAGAACTATATCTTACACGGTCAAAAAACTGTATGTACTCCCCTTCACACACCTGCCACTCATTATCTGGGGCTTACCTTTATGCCTTTTCTGGCACTAATGCTCCACCTGGCGTTGAGCCCAAAAAACTACACATAAAAAATAAAACAAACCCAAAATACTTAAACATGGCTCCAACACAGAGTGTGTCCCAACCGACCAGATTCTTCTTCTTCTTCTTTTTTTTATATGGCGGTTGGCAACCAGCTTTTTGGTGCATTACCGCCACCATCTGGACTGGAGTGTGGATCAAAAGGTCAACCTACACTTTCTTAAATTCTTTTTAATAACCCAGTTACCTTCAAAAAAGAAAACAAAAAATGAAAACAAATTCCACCAGATTCTCTCTGCAGTATATCATGTAAATTTAGTGTCATCTGGTTTTCACTAAGTTGCAAAATCAATCTTTGTCTGGCTTGATGGTATTTAGGACAATACATAATTACATGCTCTATGGTCTCTTGACTATTGCAATATTCACACATTCCATCAACATGTTTTTTCATTGTAAATAATGTTCTATTTAATCCTGTATGTCCTAGCCTCATTCTAGATACCACATCTTATTCCTGCTTACTTCTGCACATATTCCTGCTCCTCCTTGAATGCTATACAGGTGTCTCCCAGACTGTTCATTATCCCATAAAAATTGCCATTTTCCATTTATTTTAGATTTAATTATGCTCTTGACTTCAGCTTTGCTGTATTTAATATCTACCTCTATATCAGACTTTCCTGCTGCTTTCTTCGCACATTTATGTGCTAGTTCATTACCTCCTACACCTATATGAGCGGGTACCCATATAAATGTAGTACTACTACCAGTCTTAAGCAGATTGTTAGCTAGTTGGATTATTTCATACACTATATCTTGTCTTGATTCAGAGTGGAAACATTTAAGGCTTATTAAAGCTGAGCTGGAGTCTGATGCAATCACAGCTTGCTTAGGTCTATTGCTCTCTATCCACAATAAGGCCATCCATATTGCTATCATTTCTGCTGTGTATACAGCTAAATTATCAGTAATTCTTTTTGCAAATTCAATGTCTACTTGAGGGATAACATACGCAACTCCCATTCTTTTACCAGTCTGCTTAGATGCATCGGTATATAAAATGACTCCTTCTTTATATTTGCTAGCTATGTAACTCTGGACCCTGTATTGATCAACTTCAACATCCTTCTTTTCCTCTAATAAGCCCAAGTCAACTGGGACCTCTGACAGCAGCCAAGGAGGAGAAACTGGATATGCCACTGCAGGACTTATTTCCAGAGCACTGATTCCCATAGTTATTACTTTTTGCCTTATTGTCCAGCCAAAACTTTTAATTAGGTCATTTTCTCTTTCTTGACATTGATATAAAACTGACTGACTTATGTGTTTTTCACTATGACCCTTTAGATTTGCCCAGTACACAAGAGATAGCTGGTCTCTTCTAAGATGGAGAGGCATCTCCCCCATCTCTACCTGGACTGCTGCCACTGGCGTTGTCTTAATTGCCCCACAGCATAGCTTCAAACCTTGATTTTGTGTGGCATCTAATTTTTTAAGTGATGTTTTAGCAGCAGACACATACACTACACACCCATAATCAAATACTGATCTCATCAGCCCTGTATAAATGGCTTTTAAAGCAGGTCTACTTGCTCCCCATTCAACTCCACGCAGACACCTCATCACATTCAACACTTTCTTGCATTTGTCAATAATTTTTTGGATATGCATTGTCCAGGTTAATCGTTTATCAAACCAAATTCCCAAATATTTGAAGAATTCTACTCTTTCTAAATCTGCCCCAGATAATTTGATTTTTACATTTAAATGTATTTTCTTCCTAGAGAAGAATAAAGTCTTTGTTTTGTCTATTGAGATCTTAAACCGCCATTGAAGGGCCCATTCTTGGACTTTGTTCACTGCCTGTTGCATCTTATTAACCACAAAATCTATGTTTCTTCCCTTTTTCCACATTGCTCCATCGTCCGCAAACAATGCCACCCCAACTGACTTCTGTATATCTTTAAAAACATCATCAATCATTATTGAAAATAACAGTGGACTAATTATACTTCCTTGTGGGACACCATTTTCCACACTGTATCTCTCACTTAGTTCTCCATTTATTTTAGTTTGAATTGTTCTATCAGATAAAAACCCTTTTATCCACTGGAACATTCTTCCCTTTATTCCCAATATTTTTAGCTTTATCAGTATACCTTCTTTCCACAACATATCATATGCCTTCTCAATATCAAAAAACACTGCCACTACAGACTCTCTATTCACCTGAGCCTTCCTTACTTTATCTTCAAGACATACAATGTAATCCATGGTGCCTCTACCTTTCCTGAATCCACTTTGATAATGTTGCAATAGTCCTTTGGTTTCAACCCAATATGTAAGCCTATCATTGATCATCCTCTCCATAGTTTTCCCCATTTGGGAAGTTAATGCAATAGGTCTATAATTACTCGCCATTTGGGGATCTTTTCCAGGTTTCCTAATAGGAATAATTATAGACTCCTTCCATACTCTAGGAATACAACTACCTATCCATACTTTATTATATAGACTTACCAAAACATCCTTCCCCTTATCACTTAAGTTCTCCAACATGGAATAGCATATTTTATCTCTCCCTGGAGATGACTTACCTAATTTACTCAATGCCTTATTGAGTTCAGATTTTGTAAATAAAACATCCAATACCCCTTCTTCGCTATCCTCATTGTTAAACACATTCTGATATTTTTCAGTTGTTACTTCTCTTCCTCTCTTTTCTTCATGATTTAAGTTCGCTGTGCTGTGCACTTTGACTAATGTTTTTGCCATAAACTCTGCTTTTTCCTTATTATTGGTGATATTTCTTTGTCCCTCAACCAGCATTGGGTATCCATATTCCCTTCCATTCCCTTTCATTTTTTTAATCATTTTCCAAACTCTCTCCACTGGAGTAGTTCGACCAATAGAATCACAGAACTTTTTCCAATGATCTTTTTTAGCTTGTCTTATTGTTTTCCTAACAATTGCCTGAGATCTTTTATATTGAACTAAATTCTTAAAATTATGTGTTCTTTTTAACTCTTTAAACACTGTTTCTCTCTTTAATTGCTTCTTTACATTCTTTAGTCCACCATGGTACTATTTTATTTAATGTCTTAGGCTTAGTTTTAGGAATTGATACTCCTGCTGCAACAACTATTCCACTGCTAATTTCATTACACAATTTCTCAATATCCTGATTTTTATCAATAGACAGTATCAGTTCATCACTAACTTCTCTATACTTATCCCAATCTGCTTTTCCTAAAATCCATCTCTCTTCTCTTACTTCATATCAATTTCTTAACTCCACTCCTATCTGAACTCTAATAGGATAATGATCACTCCCTACTGTGCTTTCCCTCAGTACCTTCCAATCACATTTATCTGCAATGGTTTTTGTGACAATAGTTAGATCTATTGCTGACTCTGTACCCCTTGCCACATCTATTCTGGTACCAGATCCATCATTTATACACACTAACTCTTTTTCTTCCATAAATTCTTCCACTACATTTCCATTCACATCATCCCTCTCTCCCCATAATGTACTATGTGCATTAAAATCCCCACACCAGATAATTCTCCCTGTCAAATCCTTCCAAATATCCTCCAGTTGCCTTATCTCCACTTGTCTACACGGGTTATAAAAAATTATAATTGTCACCTTATCTTCACTTGACCATACTTCTGTGGCAATGTATTCCAAGTCATTCCCCTTCTTTATTTCTCTATACTGAAGTCCCCTTTGTATAAAAATTACAACTCCTCCTCCTTTACCTATTTCCCTATCCTTCTTATAGAGTTATACCCCTTTATTACAAAATTCAACCTAGGCACTAGCCAGGTTTCTTGTATACAAATAATATTAGGTTTTTCTTTTAAACTTTCAACATATTTCTTGAATTCTTGACCATTTGCAATTAAACTCCTAGCATTCCACTGAAGTATAATTAAAACCATTATGCAGCCCCACCCCATGTCTGTGATTGTTGTGCTTCATCATTAAGAATGTCTCTTACTCTTTCCCAAGGCATTCCCTTTGCATCCAGGTATTTTTCGGCTGACTTGACGATTATTTTAATTCTTTCAGTTCTACTACTGGTCTGTGCTGAACAATTGATTATCTCAGCCATAAAGAGCACAAAATCACCTTTACTCACAATCAATGTATCTTCTTTTAATTTATCACACTTTGCACATTCCCTTACACCTTTAGTTCCATCCTTTAAGCTTATTGTTTCTATCGGTACAGGTCTTGGGACTTTCTTAGTTGCCTCCGCAAAGGAAACACCTTGGACCACTTTAATTCGCTGTACCTCCTGCATTCTTTTGTTAGCCTCACATCCACCATATGCTGCGCTATGTTCTCCTCCACAATTACAACATTTTAGTTTTACCCCCTCTTCACACTTTCCATATTCATGTTCACCACTACATTTGCTACATCTTTGTTTACCCTTGCATATCGCCGCTACATGCCCATATCTTTGACATTTAAAACACCGCAGTGGTGGAGGAATGTAAACCTTGACATCATAACTCATGTAACCAATAAACACTTTATCTGGGAGTTTATCTTCCTCAGAAGTTAACATTATTGATAGACTGTCACATATATTTCCATTCCTTCTGGTTTTGAGTCTTGCTTCCCTTACTTTGACATTGTTTATTCCTTCTTTCACTGAATCCACTGACTCACTTAGAGGAATCCCTGAGATTACACCTCTAACAAACTTATTGCCATACGCCATTGAACCCTTCACTCGCTGTCCATTTAGTTTATCTATCTTTATTGCTTTCTGTTATTGTTCCTCATTTTTACATATTACCAGTAAAGAACCATTCCTCAATTTTTTAGCGCATCTTACCTCCCCAATTTCTTTATGTAGAGTTTTAGTTAGTTGGATTGGACTCCACTCGTCAAAAGTATTTCCCTCTTCCAACAATACTTTGAACTCATCTTCATTCCTTTTCATCATTTTTATTTCCTTATCAATGTCACCATTATCTGAATCGTCTCTATCTTTAGTTTTCCGTTTTTTTTTTACTACGACCTTCCACTCTTCCAAACTCCCGTGTCCAACATCCATCTCCCCATCCTCACTTCCTAATCCGTCAATTTCCGACCCCTGAAACCGACCAGATTGCTGTTCTCCTCTCCTTTTAAACTCCGGTTGCTGATTAGGGGATTGGAAACTACTGTGAACCAGGGGAGTAGCATCCACCTAGAGAGAGAGAGAGAGAACGGCACCGCAGCAACACACACCCAAATCAAAGAAATCAAGCCCCTATCATAAATCTAATCCTGCTAGCCTCCATGGTCCAAAGCTCTCTCCACTTCAACTTCCTTTTCTCCACACTCTCCCAGTTCACCCATTGACCCTGCTTAGCCTGCGACACTGCCTTGGTGCATCTTACTGCTTCCTCTTGTTTCTGTACCTCTTCCACTACCATCTTTCTCCTTTTTACTGCTGATGCCTTGCGCCACAGAGGTTTCCCTGCACGCAGCCCTAGGCCTCCACGCTGTTGCTGTACATTGCCTATGATATCTGTTGAAGAAAAAAAAAACAATCCAAGTCTAGTTCCAAGTTTGCTGAAGTGGTGGAGGTTTATTGTAGTTCCAGGTCATGGTGAGCCTACCGACACAGAGTGGATCTGAGACCAGAGACTGACCCTGAATGCAGGGCCAGAGCTCAGATATACCCTGTCCCTGGGTGTGGTTGCAGACAGTTCCTGATTAGATCGTATAGTGGATGTATATTGGTCAGTTGAGGGCAACTTTACACAGGAGGGTGAACTCAGTAGGGGGCAGGGGTGGCTCCCAGACATGGTCAGAACAAAGGGCAAAAGGACAAAGGAGTGACACTCAGGTAGTATGATCAAGGCTCTGATCAGCAGGGGAGAGGAGATGGTAAGGGTAGACAAAGGAAACTCTGATTGGCAGAGCAACAGATACAGGAGAGATCAACATATGGTTGGAATTGCCCAAGACGTGTCAATTCCTAATGTCTCTTCGAACTTTACTTCTTCATATCCCTATACCTAAGAGCTGCCTGTGCTTGCTGTACTGCCTCTTTTGGGTTCCACTTCCTCCCTGTCTTAACAGTGGGTGCTACACTCCTAACCACTGGATCCTTCGACTGAGTGAGAGTCATTTCCAGTCTAACTTTAGCACACTTAAACTCCTCTGTTAGGCTGGTAACTGGGAGCTCCAATATGCCTTTCCCATACAAGGCTGTGTCACTTAAGCAGCGTGGGACACCGAGCCATTTTCTGATAGATGAATTAATCATCTTTTCTAACTTTCCTACCTTTGACAGGGCAACCTCATAAACCGTTAGCGGCCACATTAGCCGGGGCAGTAAACCAAATTGCAAGCACCATAATTTTAACTTCCCTGGTAGCCTTGACCAGGAAGCACTGGTGCGTATACATTTAACAAGGTTACTGTAGCTTTTTCATATCTAGCAGTTACTTTAAGTAACCTCCCTTTTACAACCTCCTCAACATCAAAAGATACTGGCAAAAAATGTTTTGAGAAAAGTCCTTATACTCCTGCACTCACTGTGCTCTTATGACTCAACACAATATTTCCCTCCCATTCTCTTTTCCACTCAACTTCATTATCAGTATTACTGTGGGTTTCTGAAGCAAAGGCGATGTCAATACACTTTGTTTTTTAAAGTTCATAGTACATAGTTCTTTTTTTAACATCTCTTGCACCATTAAGATTAAGAGAAGAAATTCTGAAACTACTCATGGCCAAGCATATGGAGATGAGAAGGGGGAAAAAGGTGTGACATAGTTGTTCCTTATTTATTCTATTCATCGTTTAATAATTTGAGCCTTCACCTTCTGCACCCACTTCCTGAGGCGAAAAAAAAAAGAAAAACCGAGAAAAACCTCTGGGTCCTTCAGACCATCAGCACCTCTCTGTCTCATCAGCCACTTAGCTGAATCCACAAATAATGAACTATTTGGAAAAAAAAATTGTTCACCAAGACCTCCCTTTTCCCTTTGTTGGGGGGACTTGGAGGGGGTCTCACCCGGGGAGTAATTCAATGTAGAACCGCCACTGGTAGAAGCACTCTCCCCATCTTGTTGTACATCAGTAGGCTCCTGGGCTGCTGCCTCCCTCTGCACCCCCTCACCCTCTGCTTGAGTCTCCCCCTCCACACTCTGAGCAGCCTCAGTTTCTAGCTCCTGAGCCCTCTCTGGACAGCTGTGTACCAAGTGCCCCTCCTGCCCACACCCAAAACACTTCATCGCCTCAGTTGTAGCAAAGATTGTATAATCAAAGCCTCCAACTTTAAATCTTTGCAATATTGAGTTCTTTAATGTATTTTTTTAGAATCATGTAGACCTGCCTCCTAAAAGAAACTACATGCTTCAACTTGGCTGATTTACAGCCCGATGGAAGCATCTTCATTGCAGACACAATCTGCCCATGATGAGATAGCTCCTTAATCAGCACCTCATCACTGATAAACAGTGGAAAATTTGACAAAATATTTTTTTTACAGGATTAACAAGGGGGAAAACCATTGCATGCGTGTTTCTTAGCACAATTCCCCGCTCTACCACTGTGTTAACCTTCTCAGTTGAGTCTAGGAAAATGACGACAGTGCTGTTCATCCTGGAAGCCGCTCCTCCAAGGGCTAGACTACATTCCTCCATGGAATATTTCATGCCAACCAGTATTTTAATGCCATGCCGACGGGAGAGGTTTCTAAAACCTGCGTCCCGATTGTCGGCCATGACGTCCGGCAAAAAACTGGTTGTCTCGGTATAACGCACCGATCAGCACACCACCCCCCGTGAAATCCTGACAGTGCTTAAGAAAACTGTGTACAGAAAGAGAAACTGTAAGAGAACACCAGTGAACAGGGCCGGTTTTTGCTATGGGCAATGTGGGCGACCGTCCAGGGCGCATTCTATGTGAGGGCACACGAGTGCCTTCCAAAAAAAAAAAACTAAAAAAAAAAACTAAAAACAAACTACCGAACTACCGCTCATTTCCATGTCAAGTTAGTTGTCACGTCAACTTGCTGCTGAGAGTCATACAGGTTGTGTATGTCTCTCTCAGAAGAGGCGAGTGAGGGGGGCGAGGGATAGACTGACACAACACATACTGCTTCCAAATAAATTGTATTTCATTCCTAAAATTAACATAGCCCCTTATATCTACATGGAATTAATTGGGTTATGTGAAAAATGAAAAAAACTCCGCTTGACTGACAGGCAAACGGCCGGTGTTGGCAAAAGGTAATGCAAAAGTTAATGATGTCGAGTCTTCATCTTCGTCATGGATCAAAGTAAAAGACCAAAGAAGCATCAGGTGCCCAGTTCAGAAAAACAAGAAAACAAGAAGAGGAGAAACGGGCAAAAGATAAAGGTATGCAGTGTCACAGGAGCGTCTCTCTGGACTCGCCATCATCAGCATCAATTATACAGTTGCACAACAGATTTCGTATGATGATGTAATTGATGATTTTGCATCAAAGAAGGCTAGAAAAGTCAAGTTTTAGATTGCACTTCACACCTGTTGTTAATGTTAATGCAAGTTGTAAACAGGGTGAAAACCCAGGTTGAAAAATCTGCTACAGTCTGAGCACTGAACTCAGATTATGTTAATTATCTGCTGTTTCTCTATGTACAAAACTGGTGTGTTATCATAACTGGAACTGTTCAGATGGTATTAGGATGATGCAAAACAAAACTCCTATGTCCTAGCTTTCTTCAGGGATTTTTCAAGCATGGTTATTAGATCCTGTGATGAAGGATTTGTGCAATTTACATTTATCCAGTTTTTTCTCTGACTCACTCGCCACCACACTCCACTCTCACAAAACGCCACACACAGAGAAAGAGAGTGAGAGAGAGGGAGAAAGAAACAAACCTTTGACTTTCAGCTTCACTGTTTTCCATCTCAGGATGTCTCCCTCCTTGTTGTAGAGTCTACAGAAGTATTCTCCATTGTCTCTCTCTGTGGGGTATTTCAGGGTCAGACTGAGGTCTCCACTTTTCAGCAGGTCTTCATTCATCTTCGTTCTGTTTCTGTAAATCTGGTTCTGGTCTTCAAGCTGGTCAGAGCCGTTCTGATACACATGGACCTTCCTGTTGTAAATGTCCATCCACTCCACTTTAACGTCTTCAGGCAGCTCTGTGGTTCTGAAGGTCAGCTGGACAGACTCCTTCCCCTCCTCCACCTCCACCTGACAGACTGAGAGGACAACAAATCCCATCATCAGCTGTAGAGACAACAGCAGCAGCAGCAGCAGGTTTTCATGACTTTATTGAATGATTGTAGAGAAAGCTGAAGGACAGAAGCAGATGAGATCAGAAGGAACAGGACAGAAATCTAGAAAGGTGTTTCAGATGATCAGTCTTGATGGTTGGTTGTTTGTGAGAAAGAGAAAGAAAGAAAGAGACAGACAAACCTTTCACTTTCAGCTTCACTGTTTTCCATCTCAGGATGTCTCCCTCCTTGTTGTAGACTCTACAGAAGTATTCTCCATTGTCTCTCTCTGTGGGGTATTTCAGGGTCAGACTGAGGTCTCCAGTTTTCAGCAGGTCTTCATTCATCTTCGTTCTGTTTCTGTAAAACTGGTTCTGGTCTTCAAGCTTGTCAGAGCCGTTCTGATACACATGGACCTTCCTGGGGTAAGTGCCCCACCACTCCACTTTAGCGTATTCAGGCAGCTCTGTGGTTCTGAAGGGCAGCTGGACAGACTCCACCCCTGAATCCACCTCCACCTGACAGACTGAGAGGACAACAAATCACATCATCAGCTGTAGAGACAGCAGCAGCAGCAGCAGCAGGTTTTCATGACTTTATTGAATGATTGTAGAGAAAGCTGAAGGACAGAAGCAGATGAGAGCAGAAGGAACAGGACAGAGATCTAGAAAGGTGTTGCAGATGATCAGAGTCTTGATGGTTGGTTGTTTGTGAGAGAGAGAAAGAAAGAGAGAAAAGAAAGAAAGAAACAAACAAAAAAGAAAAAAGAGAGAAAGGAAGAAAGAAAAAAGAGAGAAAGAGAGAAAGACAGAAGCCCGATGGAGTAGTCACCAGAGGAGAAGACCTCTGCCAAATAAATCAATACTTAAAAAACTCTAATTACGGCAAACAGGGCACGAACTAAACATTAACTACTTAGCAACAAACCCCTGACATGAGGAAGGGCTCACACAGAGGAAAACCATGAGCGACACAAACACAGAAAACTATAACTCCATTCACACATAGCAGCTCAAAAATGGCGGACAGTGCAATTGGGGATACACCTGAGACCACACCCGAGACAACGCTGTCTCTGCGGACGCTTCAAGAGGAACTGCAGTCATCCAGACAAGCGGTACTGGCTCAGATAAAATCTGAGATTGCGACATCATTTAAAGAAATCAAGATGGATGTATCTTCTCCGCGAAGAAACAAAAGCCGCCGTATCGCACATGAGCCCCGAAGCCGACCAGAGAAGAGAGACCATCCTCGTCCGACTGCATTATTTTACAGATAGACAGAGGATATTGGATCTCGGCAAAGCAAAAGGACGACTGACGTATGGAGGGGAACCAGGTGTTCATCTTTCCAGATATGAGTCCGGGGGTCAACAGACAGCACGCCGCTCTCAACCTGGTGAAAAGGAGGCTCCAAGAGGCCAACATTACCTACAGCCTGTTCTACCAGCCAAGCTCACAATAAGACATTTCTTTGATTCCCCGAAAGTTGCCGAAAATTTCTACAACCAAAAGATTGCTAAAGTGGGCTGACATCCCCCACACAGTTTTTCTTGAACTTTAGGGGTTAATAACTGTTATGGGATGAATCCATGAACTTTGGCTGAACTATGAAATAACATTTTTTTCCTGTCAGTCTTATAAGTTATCTTTCCCCCCACTACTTGGGGAAGTGGTGGGGGGTGGGGTGGGTAGATGTGAGGTTTGACAGGTTAAGCGAGGTTAACCTGTTGAAAGTTGTTATGCATACACGTCTTTTTTGTACAATCACCCCCCTTTTTTTCTTCCTCTTTCTTTACTTTTTGTGGATGCAGAAACACTCATGTTACCAATATTGCTGCCTCCCAGATTAGACCACTGAATGAAAGCCAAATGCATCCTTATGACTGGCAATGAAAAGGTGGTAAGGTTTGTTACCTGTGACTGCACAGGTCTGAATGGAACTGTAAAACGAGGTAATGTGCTTTCTCATCTTCACAGATTGGGGGCCGATGTTGCCTTTTTACATGAAACGCACCTTAAAAATCATGCACATAAGCAATTACATAAACATTGGGACGTGTTCCATTCCAGCTTTAACTCCAAATCACGTGGGACTGCTATTATAGTTAATAAAAACATGCTAGACAGATCATCAAACAGGCAACAATCTTTGTCAAAATCAGCCAAATTGTTGCAGAACTTTCTAAACTCAGCTAAAATATTAGAAGCATGGAGATACATGCACCAAACTCAACGAAAATATTCATATTTCTCTCAACCACACAAATCCTTTTCAAGAATTGATTATTTCTTTATAGACTTGAAGCTAATTATGGCAGTAAACATATTGATTATGAGGCCATTGTTTTATCTGACCATGCCCCACTAAGAATGCAGCTAAACCCCTGTAGGCACTCATCCAAAACGTGGCGCATGGACAATGGTTTGCTATCCAATGAAATCCATACAGAATTTATAAAATCTCAAATAACCTTTTACATGCAAATCAATGAGATGCCAGACATTTCTAATTCGGAAGCATTGGGAAGCTCTAAAGACATATATTCGAGGTCAAATTATCTTCAGGCAGCTTATTATTCCTACTCGGCAAATTATCTCCTACTCCGTTGGTCAGGGCACAGAATGAGAAAAGACAAAATATAACTGGACAAATTGTAGAACTACACCAGGGGTGCTCATTGTGTCGATCGCGAAGGTAGTGTGAGTAGATCGCGTGCCATTGAAAAATTTTTTTAGCTGTTAGTCTAAAACATTTATCTGTTGCAACTCCAAAACAAACAGCAGGACAAACGTTCATCTTTATTTATTTTTACTTTATATTTGCAACATGCCCTCATTTAAGCGGTCAGAAAGAAAGAATGAGAGAAAGGAAGAAAGAAACAAACCTTTCACTTTGAGCTCCACTCTTTTACATCTCAGGATGATTCCCTCTTTGTTGTAGACTATACAGATGTGTCCTCCACTGTCTTTCTCTGTGGGGTATTTCAGGGTCAGACTGAGGTCTCCACTTTTCAGCAGGTCTTCATTCATCTTCGTTCTGTTTCTGTAAATCTGGTTCTGGTCTTTAAGCTGGTCAGAGCTGTTCTGATACACATGGACCTTCCTGTATCTGTCCATCCACTCCACTTTAACGTCTTCAGGCAGCTCTGTGGTTCTGAAGGGCAGCTGGACAGACTCCTTCCCCTCCTCCACCTCCACCTGGGGGACTGAGAGGACAACAAATCCCATCATCAGCTGTAGAGACAGCAGCAGCAGCAGGTTTTCATGACTTTATTGAATGATTGTAGAGAAAGCTGAAGGACAGAAGCAGATGAGAGCAGAAGGAACAGGACAGAGATCTAGAAAGGTGTTGCAGATGATCAGAGTCTTGATGGTTGGTTGTTTGTCCATGTGCTGCTTCACAGTAATGTCTCCTGTCAGTGTGGAGCTGCTGTCTGCTGCTTTTCTATCTGTGGATCTAACATGTGACCAGTGTTGGGCAAGTTACTTCAAAAACGTAATACATTATGTATTACATGTTACTGTCATTTCATAGTAATTCGTTATATTATAATAATATTAATATTAGAACACATCTTCCTTTAATGTCAAACTACTGTGTCACAAAGCTATCATTTGGTTTAAAAAATAAAGAAAAGAAATTGCATTTAAATGAGAAGATGAGGTAGGAACAATAAGTGCAAAACAAACTTAAGGTCAATAAACATCAAAAAAGCAACCCCTAGCAAGCTAACCTCCTGACTATCAGTAAAAAATATCCAATCACATTTTTTTTTAATTCCCCAATCTTTGTAAGGTAATTAGAATGCTGAAAAAAAAAAAAAATATATGTTTTTATTTTGGGCGGCACAGTGGAGAAGTGGTCAGCACTGATGCCTCACAGCAAGAAGGTCACCGGTTGGGCCTTTCTGTGTGGAGTTTGCATGTTCTCCCTGTGTCTGCGTGGGTTCTCTCCAGGTTCTCCAGCTTCCTCCCACCATCCAAAGACATGCTGGTTAGGTTAATTGGTGATTCTAAATTGTCCGTAGGTGTGCATGTGAGTGTGAATGGTTGTCTGTCTCTCTGTGTTAGCCCTGCGATAGACTGGAGACCTGTCCAGGGTGTACCCTGTCTCTCGCCCAATGACAGCTGGGATAGGCTCCAGCAGACCCCGCGACCCTTAACAGGAATAAGGGGGTATAGAAGATGAATGAATGAAAGTTTTTATTTTTAAGATTTTATATAACTGATTGATGACATTTTCCTTAATGAGAAAGAGAAAGGTACCCCACCCCTTTGCAAAAGCTGTAAATGTCCTCTGTAGATAGGTAGTATTAAACCTTAAACCTTGGCTTTAACATCGACACATATGCACAAACCAAAAGCTTAATATAACCTGTGGACAGTGGTTGATTGACAACCTGCACTATTAGCTTACCAGAGAGAGAAAGAAAACGTCAGCTAGTAAACTCCTACTGAACAATAACTACAACAGTAAAAGTTAGGGCTGTTGCTAATGACTGGAATGTGTTGGTGATGAGTGATAAAGTTAATAGATCGTTTGGTAATTTATAGGAGCCACGCCCCTCAGGTGGTCAGCCAAACCTAAGGTGTGCGCGCACTGCGTGTGTGGGGGAGGTAAACGAGAGAGGTGGATCATACCACTGGGGGGTACATACTTTCTTCAATTGTACTATTTTTGTTGTCTTATCATAGACAAACCATTTTAAAATAAAAAAAACAATCTTTTTTTTTTTTTTCAACTGTTATTTTTAGGGGTGCTGGGACAAAATGGGCTAGACATGCCTATGGGCACAGTGATGGCTCGTAATGCAAAACAAGGAACGATCATAGCCAGAATTTACAGTAGTTAAAAACAGAGCTTTAACTGCTTTGTCTCCGCTTTCGTCCTCAGTTTGCTTTTTTTTCACAAACTTAATGTTAGCGTGGCACCGCTCTAAATGTTTTGTTGGATTACTTGTGCTATTTCACAATGTAGATATATCTTTTGGTTTTGCACATAAAGTGCACTTAACTACTATGCTCCTCATATCTTTGTCTCTAACAAACTGAAAATAATGAGAGTATGTCCATCTCGAAAATGTACTGTCTGACGTCGAGCCTGCTTCAGCCGTACAGGAAGGAACATTTTACAATTTGCGCAGAATTTTCCTCCTCTGCTGATCTTGCGGTCTTTCTAAGATGGCGGCGCGCATTAGTGCAGCGGCTTCTCATGCTCCGGGGTCAAGCCCCCTTTTAGTACTTTTCTAGTATGTCCTGAGGCTGACTCTACCCGTTTTGCTTGTGTAAACAAGCGTGTAAGGTACAACCAAACCGAACTTATTAATTTAAGGGATGGTTCAGCCACGAGCACAACGATGAACAACTACGACAACAGCGGAACAATGGCGGCGCTTGGACTCAGAGCCCTGCTGGGCAGACTGCAGCTGCTGAGGACACCGGACTGGCGTAGGAGATCACCCCGGAGAGAGGGCAAGAGGAAGCAGTGTGCACAGAAGCAGAAGAGGGGCAAAGAGGGTGGGCTGCTAGCTAGGCTAAAGGCTAACACTGGGAGACCACTGATCCCGTCCCTGTTCCTGTCCAATGTCCGCTCCCCGGACAACAAGATGGACCTATTTCGACTGAGGCTGGGGGTTTCCCGAGAGATGAGGAACTGTGCGGTGCTTTGTCTGAGGGAAACCTGGCTGAACGAACAACATGCCGGAACAAGCCTTCCAGATCGACTGCCGGCTTCTCTTAGGTGCGGACCGTAACCAGCTGTCGGGGAAAACCAGCGTGGGGCGGATTATGCGTCTATGTGAATAAAGGTTGGTGCACGAACTGTACTGTGGTGAACAGCCACTGCTCCAAGGCGATAGAGCATATGACTGTGAAATGCCGGCCACACTATCTGCCACGTGAGTTTACGGCGGTGTTTATTATGGCTGTTTACGTCCTGCCGGGTGCGAATGCTAACGATGCACTAAAGGAGCTCCACAACAACATCAGCTCGCTCCAGAATAAGCACCCGGAGGCTTTTTACGTGATTGCGGGGGATTTCAATCACGTAAACCTGACAGACACACTGCCTAAGTTCCATCAGCATGTCACCATACCGACACGGGGAAATAACACGCTAGACCGTGTTTACACCAACAAAAAAGACGCATACAGAGCCGTCCCCCACCCCCACCTCGGCACACATCTCCATCATGCTGGTCCCTGCCTACCGTCCCCTGCTCAGATGCCACACACCAACGCAGAGGACCATCACCGTGTTGCCCAGTGCAGGGACAGCATCACTGTTTCCAGTGCACAGACTGGCAGATCTTCAGGGAGGCAGCTGTCTGTGAGGGAGAGGTGGATCTAGAGGACTACACATCTGCTGTCCTCAGCTATATTAGCAAGTGTGCAGAGGATGTCACCACCACCAGGACAGTAACATGCTACCCGAACCAGAGACCCTGGCTGAATGCAGAGGTCCGGTCTCTGCTGAAAACCAGGGATGCTGCGTTCAGGTCTGGTGACCGTCTGGCACTCAGGGTGGCTAGAAGACAGTTGACTGCAGGAGTGAAGAGGGCCAAGGCTGCATACGCCCAGAGGATCGAGGGACACTTCACATCCAGCGATCCACCGAGTATGTGGAGGGGCATAAAGTGCATCACAGACTATAACGTGTTCGAACTGAAATGGGTAAAAAAACATTCAGCTTCTCTGCCCCCTCTGCTTGGAATGCCCTCCAATCTGAACTGAAAATGTCAGAACTTGTTTCACTGGAAGCTTTCCGCTCTATTTTAAAAAAACTTCAATGGAAATCGTTCGAACAGTGCCTATGTTCTTAACTTTTACTGTACCTACAACCTCTGCACTTTATTTCTCGCATCTTAAATTTTTTATATTTTCATGTTTCATCTTTTACTGGTTGTTTGTTATTGTTGTTTGTCTGTCCTGATTACCATGACGTGTGCTGCTGCCTTTCTTGGCCAGGTCACCCTTGTGAAAGAGGTCTTGATCTCAATGGGTTTTTTATCTGGTTAAATAAAGGTTATAAAATAAAATAACACCAGAGATGCACAATGCCCCAGGGACCCCTCTCTACCCGACGCTCTCAACAGATTCTACGCCCGCTTTGAGGACCCCCCCATCTTCAACACCTCCCTCCAACAGGCGTCAGTTCCCACCTGCCTGAAGACTGCCACGATCATCCCCGTTCCTAAAACGTCCACAGTGACAAGCCTGAATGACTATCGGCCAGTAGCCCTCACCCCGATAGTCATGAAGTGCTTCGAAAGACTGGTCATGGCCCACATCAAGGACTGCATCGATGTCACTGTGGACCCACACCAGGAAAAACCGATCCACAGAGGATGCCACATCTTCTGTGGTCCACACAGCCCTCACCCACTTAGAGAACAAGGACTTATGTTCGTATGCTCTTTGTGGATTTCACATCAGCCTTCAACACCATCATACCACAGACCCTGGTACATAAACTAACAACACTTGGACTGAGCACCCTTTGCAACTGGGTCCAGGACTTCCTAACCGACAGGCCGCAGTCTGTGAGGATCCACACTGTCTCCTCCACCTCCATCACTCTCAGCACTGCCTCCCCCCAGGGCTGTGTGCTGAGCAGTGTTGTTTTTGGCGGCCATTTTAGATTTAGTCTTAGTCTTAGTCTGTTGGACGAAAATGCTTATTAGTTTTAGTCACATTTTTGTCATTTCTATATGTGATGGTTTTAGTCTAGCTTTAGTTGACGAAAACTCAAAAGGGTTTTAGTCTAGTTTTAGTCAATTTTTAGTTAAAAGAAAAACTAGAAAGTATTTTCACTAATAATTACAATAATAGAGGAATGGTTTTAGACCCAACAGAAAAAACATTCTGATCTTCTATATGGATTATGTATTACACATAGATAAAATGGTAACAGTGGAATTGATGTTCATTATTCCAAAAAAGCCAAGAACAAAAACATTCTCAGTTAGCAGCGCAACCAAGCTAGTTTTAGCCTGAAGTTAGGAGTTATGTGTTACAATGACCAAGTCAAAGTGATCTACCCGTGTATCTCTCTCTCTCTCTCTCTCTCTCTATATATATATATATATATATATATATATATATATATATATATATAGTCATATTAATTGTCATATTAATTGGTGCTACAGTGTGAAAAGCTCTATCCATCTTTGTTTTTATTTTTATCAAGAAAAACTGGTGCACTGCACCTTTAGAAAAATAGCGCTGTCTCTTTAAGAAAGACGGTAGTCTTGAGTTGTTGTTGAAGATGTGCGTGGCTGTGGATGTGTGCTGCTGAACTGAGGGCATGTTGCAAATATAAAGTAAAAATAAATAAAGATGAAGGTTTGTTTTGCTGTTTGTTTTGAAGTTGCAACAGATAAATGTTTTAGACTAATATCTAGACGCGATCTACCCGCACTACCTTCGCGATCTACCGGTCGATCGCGATCGATGTAATGAGCACCCATGCCATAGATCATCTCGTCGTTTCTGACCACCAAGGCCCTTGCCGCTGCCACTAAGGTCCGTCATTTAGTGTGACTGTGACGGCAGACGTGTTGTGCAGAATGTGCACAGATGCTGGCGTGATGCCATGTAGTAGGCGTGACCAAACAAGGATAGGATGCAGCACCATTGCTGATACTTTTTAGCTTTTGACAGACAATAGGCAGAAATGTCATGGAGTTTGAACGTCTAACACCCACAAACATTTTTGTCCAGTCTCGTCTCGTCAACGACAGCTTACACACGTCTCGTCATGTTTTCGTCGTCAAAGAGCCATGTTTAGCTCGTCACCATCTCGTTATCGTCATGCAAAAAAGGGGCATCAATGAAATAATTTCGTAATCGTCGTTGTTGACGAAAACAACATTGGTGCTGGGCCCCCTCCTTTTCACCCTGCTCACATACGACTGCTCAGCGATACATCCGAGCTGTCTGATTGTGAAGTTTGCGGATGATACAGCTGTGGTGGGACGCATCGCTAACAACGACGAGTACAACTACAGGAAGGAGGTAGAACACCTGGAGAGTTGGTGTAGAGAAAACAAACTCTGCATCAACGTGAGGAAGACCAAGGAGATGATCGTGGACTTCAGAAGGAGCAGACACCTCCCCCCTCCCCTGCACATCGGAGGGACAGCAGTGGAAGTGGTCTCCAGCTACGGGTACCTGGGCGTCCACATCACCGACGACCTCACCTGGAGCACCAACACTTCCTGCCTGATTAGGAAGGCACACCAGCGCCTTTATTTTCTCAGGAGGCTGAGGCGTGCCGGACTGGGGAACTCAGCCCTGACATCATTCTACAGGTGTGTGGTGGAGAGTGTCCTGTGCTCCTGCATCACTGTGTGCAGCTGCTCTGCGGCAGAGAAAAAGACTGTGGGACGCAGTCTATCCACCACTACGGACATTTACACCTCCAGATGCAGAAAAAGGGTCACCTGCATCAGGAAAGACCCCACTCACCCCGCACACATACTGTTCGTCCCTCTCCCCTCAGGCAGGAGGCTACGGAGCATTAAGAGCAGGACCACCAGACTGAGGAACAGCTTCTTCCCGGAGGCTGTGAGACTGTTGAACGCTGGAGGACCTCCAATTTCTTTTTTTTTTTTGGAATGCCATACATTACCACGTTACAGCAAAAAGCAATGCATTACAGTAATTATATTACTTTTGTAATGAGTTACTCCCAACACTGCATGTGACAGTGAAGAGAAGAAGAGTTCAGATCCTAACATGTCTTCAGTCTCTTTGTCTCTCTGCGGTGTCAATGAATCTCAGCTCCACACAGCATTTCAAACACAGAACCCTTCATCTCATCAAAGTCTCAGCTCAGCTCTACATCAATTCAAGTGATGGGAACACAAAAGCTCTCTTTTCTCTGGTTAACAAAACACTACAACCCCCGGACTCTCTTCCTCCTTACTTCTCCTCAACTGTTCACTGCAATGCCATTATGGAATTTTTTAATATAAAGATTGATACTATTCACCAAAAGCTAGCTCACAGCGCACACACCTCATCCCTCCCACCTGCCCAAACTTCTACCTCCTCTACACTTTCTAAATTCAAACTACCCTCGTTTTCCGACATATCAGACCTCATCAGAAAAGCTAAGCCATCCACTTGCCAGTTCGACCCCCTGCCAACTGGTCTTGTTAAAGCCTCCATAAACTCTCTCACCCCTCTTATGACTACATTTTTTTTTCTCTCTCACCTCTGGTCTTGTCCCTTCATCTCTCAATTCAGCCTCAGTCATCCCTATACTCAGGAAACCTGGTGCAGACCCCAACAATTTCAATAACCTCTGTCCTATCTCCAATCTTCATTTTCTCTCTAAAGTTCTTGAAAAAACAGTTGCATCTCAGGTCCATGCCCACCTCTCTGACAATAACCTATATGAACAATTGCAATCTGGTTGTCACAGTACAGAAACAGCTCTGTTAAAAATCACCAATGACCTCCTTATGGCTGCTGATTCAGGACTCCTTTCAATCCTCATTCTTCTTGATCTAACCACAGCATTTGACACTATCTCCCACTCCGTTCTCATCCATAGACTAGCCTCCATCGGTATCTCTGACACACCTCTCGATTGGTTCATCTCATATCTCTTTGGCCGCACTCAGTTCATATAGTTAAAAACATTTACATCCCGCCCATCCCCCCTTTTCTCTGGAGTTCCCCAAGGCTCTGTTCTTGGGCCTCTTTTATTCATCATCTACCTCATCCCCCTTGGCCAGATATTTCATAGGTATAATATTAATTTCCACTGTTATGCGGATGACACCCAGCTCTACTTGTACACCAAACCCAGCTCCACCTTTCCACCCACTTACCTCTCGGATTGTATCCTTTCCACCCACTTACCTCTCGGATTGTATCTCCACCAACTTCCTCAAACTCAACAGTAATAAAACTGAAATTCTTCTCATTGGCACCAAATCCACCCTATCCAATATAAATAACTTCTCCATTCAAATTCCCCAATTCCCCAGTCTCCCCCTTAAGAGTCAAGAGTGTGGGTGTCATCCTTGACACCACTCTTTCTTTCCATTCTCACATTAACAACATCACCCGTTCAGCCTATTTTCACCTATGCAATGTCTCCAGTCTCCATCCATCCCTCTCAACTGACAATACTGCCACTTTGCTCCATAGCCTGGTTACATCCCCTCTGGACTACTGCAACTCCCTTTTAATTGATTTACCTGACAAATCCATCCATAAACTACAACGGGTTCAAAACTACGCCACACAAATCATCACTAGAACCCCCTCTATGAGTCACATAACACCGGTCCTGCAGCAACTCCACTGGCTTCCTGTCAAATTCCGTATCACCTACAAAATCCTACTTCTCACCTTCAAGGCCTTAAACAACCTCGCCCCTCAGTACCTCACTGAACTGCTCCACATAAACATTCATGCCCGCACTCTTAGGTCATCCTCATCACAACAACTCACCATCCCACCTGCCCGCTTGACCACCATGGGGTCCAGAGCCTTCTTCCATTCAGCCCCCTGCCTCCGGAACGCCCTCCCGGAACACTTAAAAAATTTAGACTCAGTCACCACCTTCAAATCTCAGCTCAAAACTTATTTATTCAGACAGGCCTACTCCATTCCATAGTCTCAATTCTATCGCCCATTCTATCTGTCATTTGTATGTAACTATATGTTCTATATATATGGATTTCGTGTTGTGTTTTATTTTAAACAATTTTGTACGGTGACCTTGAGTGTCGTAAAAGATGCCTATGAATAAAATATATTATTATTATTATTATTATTATTATTATTATAGTAGTAGTGTTGGATCAATAACGTCCTCTGATCAAGTGTTTGCTGCTGAAGGATCACTGTCAGTGTTTCTCATCTTCTCTCATTGATCAGAAAGTCTGGCTCCAACACTGACTGGACATCAATCAAACACTGCAGCCACTGCACCAGACTCCATTCACAATCCACTCCATTCAAGCAGAGGGGCCTCTAGATTAGAGAATGAGCTTTCCAGCCTAAATTCAGAAAGCAATTAGGATGAGCATTCGTTAATACACAGGATTAGATGTTACAATCCCTTGTGCCAAGATTCCAGGCAAACCACATTTGGAGGACCTATCCAACTGAGAGAACCTAACAAACCTACAGTCAAAAACTTACAGTCAACCTACAGTCAATTCGAACATACATGCAATGCATTTAAGAAATATGAACTAAATAAATGCTGCTGGCTTGTATGGCCTGCTCAGCAGCTAACCAAACAAAGAAATATCACTACCAACCAACATGAAGACATCAGATACCTGGCCTAGTCAACAGCAGTATGCAGCATGTCATTGGGGTTTTCAAGTGGCACCTCCCTTCATGTTTCATTAAGTTAGGCCCACGACACCTCAAGAAGGCTTAACAGTGAATTCCAGGGTCTTGGAGTCACCCCCCTCCATGCTGCCACTGCACAACCCTGTTTATCTCACCATTCAGTGACTATCAACAACTAACTTTTCAAGAAATTAACCTAGCCCTTTTATGCAGCAATCAGAGCAAACAATCAAACGGACTGAATCACGACCCACCCAAACAAATCTACTGTGATTCGCCCCGCTTATGTGGACTGAACCAATCGACCAAATCTACCAAATACTTGCAAATACAAGGTACGCAGCCAGCCTTACCTTTAGCAAGCTCCCCAGGTAGCATGCTTTCTCGTTACACAGCAAATGCCAGAGTGTTAAAATCCCAGAGTTCTGATGACCAGAGTAAAATTTTTTACACTCTGGTGTTCAATGGGCACTAACTACTCTTGTCAGGGTGCACCAGAATCTCTCTTTGGTGTTGTCTCTAAGTATAATGCTGATGTAGAGTTATTTAAGTCTTTATTTTTGGATGATGTGCTCTCAGAGAGTCCAACTGTTGATTGAGACTTTTCCAGCCGCATCCAATTTAGGCTTCAATTTGTCATCAGTTCTCTGCGCCTTCTCATTGGTTGAATCCAGCCTATAACTCCATAACTTCAAAGTTAACTTAAGCTAAAGTTAGTAACTTTAGGTAACAAGGTGGGTGGCTTCAGTTTAGTTTAGCTAACTTGCTGTATCATGTTAAAGTCATTGCAGACGTTTAATCTATTAGATTTGTAACGTTGTTGTAGTGTTGGCTATAGTAAAGCAGGCTATCTGACAAAGAAATGCTGCTCTAGTGTGTTAGCTATCACAACGTTAAAGTTGAATTTATTCGCGAAAAACTGTGAAAATCGTCCCATTGAAATGAATGGGAAACTGCGAAAAAACGAAAAAAAAAGGAAAAACTGACACTTTTGAGGGGCATTTTCAAAAGCTAACTCCTCCCGCAAAATTTCACCTAGAGACTTCATTTAAACTTTAAAATGTAGGTAAATTTGTCCTCTATAAAAATACTGTGAATTTTCCTGCGGGAATCTTCTAGTTATTATTATTATTATCTTACTCATCAGGGAATGATAATCTCTGATGTCTCCAAAAAGACAGTATATTGATGACAGTTCTTCACAGGCCAAAGAGGAGGTGTTTTTTTTGTAGAACATTTCTCCTTACATTATAAGTATCTAATGTTTGTGGTATAACATTTTTTCATGTGAGACAGGGAAATGCTGAAAATGTTTCAATGCTGAAAGTTGATGAGTTGTTCTTGTTTAAGCCATTTGATCTACAGACAACTTCTGGTTTTGACAGAGATGACCAGTATGTGGTTCCTGTTCCTGTGTTTGGATAAGAAACTTGTTACTTAAAGGTGCAGTAGGCAAGTCTTATAAAACTAACTTTCTGTCATATTTGCTGAAACTGACCCTATGTTCAAGTATAATTGCATGAAGCAGGTCATTTTAAAAAAAATTCGGCTCCTCTGGCCCCTCCTAGAGCCTGTAGCGCGATTTGCAAGACATCCAACGCTCCACATTCAGATGCACCAATCAAGACCAGGGGTGTATCTAACAGAGTGTCAATCACTGCTCATGGACACGCATTTCATGCCTCTGTTTCACTCTCAAACGTCTAACCACATCAACAGGTAGCGGTCATATATCTACCACATAGCAAATTGATAAATCTAAACTGTGCAATAAAACGCCACAATGAATGCTTCTAACTGTTACTGATAGCAAACATCACCGATGTAGGCTACTTTCAGAAACATCCTAACCTTGGTTTTGTCCTAAAGTTGACTATTGCTAAATATTTTGATCTAAAGTATAACGACTGTATCGTTGTACTTTAGGTCAAATTATTTAGCAATAACGAAGTGTATTATAAAAACTATTTTGTTGTTCTTACGTCGGTGTGTTCCATGCTAGTTTGTTTACTCGCTCTCTCTCGGTTCTCTGCTCGTGCACAGTATTCCAGGGCCAATATGCACGCCCTCTATCGTGCACAGCTCTCCCTTGTGGGGGGAGGGGCTTGGGAGACCGTTTTGGGCTTTAGCGGAAAGTGGGGAGGGACTGAGAAGTTGTCGATGTTCAAATTTTTTGGCTAAGTCCTGGATCTTCGCAATCCTGCCTACTGCACCTTTAACTGGTTGCCATGCACATCTTTTACTTTTCATAATGCTGTATTGTTTTCTCAAATAAATTTTTTCTACTCTTCATTTTGATAATTCACCTTAAAAGTGTTGGTGTACACCAGTCATAGAGTACATTCTCACTCTCCAAGTGTTAAATAATCAGCTCTCCAAAGTGCTATAAAGCACTGATTTAGAGTACATCTTTTTACTCTCTGGGGGTTTAAGGTTTACACTGCAGGTGCTGCAGGAAAGCACAGAAAGAGTGTCTAAAAGTACCAGTAATGGGGTATATTTGCACTCTCAAAGTGTTCAAATGTAACTCTTAATTTGGAGTATATATTTTGCTCTTTTGACAGTGTTACGTGAACACTGAACTCTTGGACCTATATGTACCTATATGTACCCCGAAATGGGTGTTAAATGTACACTTATAGAGTAAAATGTACACTGTGGTTTTTGCTATGCACTGGACCATAAGTTCTATTAAATAGACTACCTTCTCTGGCTCAGACCACAACAATAGATCTGGCCGTAGTTGGGTGCTAGCTATATGAGTTGGAATAACTAGCTGTTCATTTAAGTCCACCCTCATCTCCCAGGTTCCTCCTAACCTTAGCTGCCTGATGCTTGCTAATGTATCTTTTTCCCCCTCCTGTACCAACTTGATGTGTCTATTCTCTTTGTTAGTAGCCATGGAATTTACTTTTAATTGTTTTTCCTCAATTGTAGCTGCTGGAATCAGAGACTGGAATATCAAGTGTGTACAATCACATTAGGATCTAATCTGTGATGATGTATGATTCATGCAAACAATGATCTTCAGTTATCATCCTGAACTTGACAAACACATAATTTATCTGGAATCAAAGTCTGATCCAGTTTACTGAGAACATGAATCCAAACCAATGACCTCACATCTGCTGGAGCTGATCTGAGAATAGGAGTTGGAAAAGCTCTCTGGTCTCTGACCTCTGACCTGTATCTACTGTACTGACCTCTGACCTTTATCTGTAGTACTGACCTCTGACCTGTATCTACAGTACTGACCTCTGACCTCTGACCTGTATCTACAGTACTGACCTCTGACCTCTGACCTGTATCTACAGTACTGACCTCTGACATTGAGCTTTACTTGTTTCTCCATCAGGATGTTTCCCTTCTTTTTGTAGACGGTGCAGGTGTAGATGTTGTTGTCATAGTCTGTGGGGTATTTCAGGGTCAGACTGAGGTCTCCAGTTTTCAGCAGGTCTTCATTCATCTTTGTTCTGTTTCTGTAAAACAAGTTCTGGTCTTCAAGCTGGTCAGAGCCGTTCTGATACACATGGACCTTCCTGTCTCTTCTGTCCATCCACTCCACTTTAGCGTCTCCAGGCAGGTAAGCTGTGGTTTTGCAGGTCAGCTGGACAGACTCCACCCCTGAATCCACCTCCACTACCTGGGGGACTGAGAGGACAACAAATCCCATCATCAGCTGTAGAGACAGCAGCAGCAGCTCTGAGAACATTGAAGAGAAATATCTGGAGTGAAATATGTCCCATTCTCCATTGAACAGAGACAAGTTAAGAAGTGTAAACTACTGATGTATTAAATGTTAAATGTTAAACTATCTATTTATGAAGTGAATGAATGATTTCAGAACATTTCCCTGTGTCTTAATCAGGTTCATTCCTTGTCATTATTATTTCCCAGCACCAGCAGCAGATTGTCTTTCTTGTGTTCATGTATGGTCGAGGGTCTTCTTACCCAAGAACAAACAGGAGCTCTCTAATTATTCATTAATGCCACAAAAGTTCTTCAGTTGTGTGTATGATCAGATTAGGATCTAATCTGTGATGATGTATGATTCATGCAAACAATGATCTTCAGTCATCATCCTCAATTTGACAAAAACATCATTTATCAGAAGAGGATCAATGACAGAACTGCATTACAGACTCGAATCAATGAATCAAATAAAAGCTCTTTAATCCATTTATCTTTTCTACATCATGTTCCTATGATCATTAATGAGTTAACATTTATTGTCATTATCCAGAGACCTCTACAACTACAAACACTTCAATGAATCAATGAGTGAATAAAGAGATAAGATCAAATAATACAATAAGTAGTCAGGATGAGGTAACAGGTTAAATCCATTATGGATGTTACTGTGAAATTGTACATATAGTTAGTAATGCACATGTTAATTAGGAGCAGGGGAAGTTAGTGGCTCATCTCGAAGTTGAATTTTATTATGTACATTTATTATCTCTGATGTTGAAGCTCCTGTATCTCCTTCCAGAGGAATGGTGCCGTTTATTGATTATATGTCAATCAAACGCGGTGGGACTCAACTGAGCCAGTTAAACAGACGTCGAGATTCATGATTCTTGAGTCGTCTTTGATGACCGGCCAAAGATTTGTTTCCACCGCTACTGAATATTAACTCAAAATGAATGAAAATTAAATGCTATTGAATGTCATTATTATCATTTAAAAATAAATAAATAAATCAGTAAATAATTTAAAGTGAAGGGTAAAAATGGATTATGATGGAATTTTTATGACCCTGTCAGTCAAAATGACAACGAAAAAGCCTAGTGCAACCTCTGCTCTGACCCCCGTCTTTTTCCTTCCCTCTCCATGTTACCTTCTTTTTACAGTGTAATGTGTCTGAATGTCCAGGTGTGTGTTTATGTGGTATCTCCCCTGGAAACTCGATGAAGACAACATGATGGGAATGATAGATAGATAGATCTGCAACAACTGATCACCGGAACATGTACTCTGTTGTGTATCCTGAAAACTGTATCCGCTTGAAAAACAGAAAGTCTTCCAGAAAGTGCAGCACCAGAATCCACAGGATCCTAGTGTAATCCAAAGTCCAGTGTCATGTTAATGCAACTAGCACTAGCCTTGTTCATCAACAGCAACACTCTGCTCTCTGTCAGTCAGCAACACAGTCGCTTACAAGTTGTCCAGGATACTGGGGACAAATACCAGTCCACCAGTCAACAATACACGTGCACAAAGAAAGTGACATAAAAGCAGATAAAAGCAGCTGCTCTCTGTAGCACCAGTCACCACATGACCAGTGACCAGGAACCCTGACAGAATTACTCTGCTTTCATCTTAAATTCTAATCATTCTTCTCATTATCTTTCGTGTGAGATGTCAGAGACTATAGTTGACTGGACTTGATGGATTCCTGTTTTTCTGGCAGCAAGAAACAGCAATCAGTAATAATCAGTAATAATCAGTAATAATCAGTAACTAGAAAATTCCTGGGGAAATTTTGACTGTGCCAAGGTTGCTGATGCTGACGTAAGCCTCCATGTTAGGCCGCAGCGCCTAGCCCTGCGGGTTAGCACGCTAACACACTGGAGCTATGTTGGGCACAAACACTTAACATATAAATAATTCTAGAAATTCACTCACCTAATAAAGTGAAGGAAACATATCGGGAAGTTCTGTTAGGAGTTGCAGCAAAGCAGCCAGGTATAATTTGTATTTAAAATGGACCAAAGTCACTCTATGTGTGAATGTGCTCCTCTTCTGCTGCGTATGTAAGATTGTTAGGGTTCGGTTGTCATGGCTACCCGGGCCAGCTGCTGTGTGAAGTCAGCCCATACAGACCTTCGTCTATATGAGTGAGAAGCGAGTGGAAACAATCTGGACCCTAGGATCAGGTGTCCGAACAAATGAAGATTTTCATTTTTCAGAACTCTGGGAGGAGTAGCTAACCAAAAAATTATGGAAGAGTATTAAACGTTTTTTGGGATTAAAAAAATTTCACAGATGACTTGTCAGGTATTGCACAGACCGGTATAATTGGGTTCTAAAGTTTTTACACCTTATGGTGTAATAATACTATTGCACATACATCAGGTGTGTTGGTTTTGAAGCCTAACAGAAGCACAAAGGACAGACCTTCTGAACCTTTCCTTCACACATCGAGGGTGAAGCTGTCAGTCACTGAAGCTGCTCCTCCGTCCTGTCAGGTCACCATGCAGGGGGTGGGACTCATTGTCCAGCATGGAGGACAGTTTAGCCAGGACTCTCCTGTCAACCACCTCTCTCACTGAGTCCAAGGGGCAGCCCAGGACAGAGCTGGACTTCCTGATCTTATCCAGCTTCTCTCTCTCCCTCTCTGTGATGCCACTGTTCCCGTCAGTCCTCTTTACTCTGCGTCGTCATCGTCTCTGATGAGGCCGACAATCACAGAGTCATCAGAGAACTTCTAGAGTACACAGCTGTCAGTGTTGTGCCTGAAGTCTGCTGTGTAGAGGGTGAAAAGAAAGGGGGCCAAGACAGTCCCCTGGGGGGCACCCGTGCTGCTGGTGAGCAGGTCAGACACACAGTTCCTGTTTCTCACAAACTGTGGTCGGTCTGTGAGGTAATCCAAGATCCATGTGGACAGCTAGTGGTCCACACCCATCCTCTCCAGTTTGTCCCTCAGAATCACCGGTTGGATGGTGTTGAATGCACTTGAAAGATCAAAAAAGGTGATTCTCACAGTGCTGGGGCTCTTCCAGGTGAGAGAGAGCTCGGTGTAGCAGGAAGATAACAGTGTTCTCCACTCCAACATTAGGACGGTAGGCAAACTGTAGTGGGTCCATGGAGGGGCCCACCTCAGAGCGGAGATGTCCCAGTATCAGTCTCTCCAGTGTCTTCATCAGGTGGGATTTTAGAGCCACCGGTCTGTAGCTGCTGAGGTCTTTAGGGTGCGATGTTTTTGGCACCGGTACCATGCACGAGGTCTTCTAAATCTGTGGTACCACTCTCAGCTCAAGGCTCAGGTTGAAGACATGCTCCATAACTTCAGACAGTTCATCTGCACAGGACTTGCCTGGAGCCTGGAGCTGATACCATCCGGTCCAGCTGCTTTCCTCTCTTTTATCCTCCTGAGCTCTTTTCTCACCTGGTCTGCTGTGAAGGACGGGGGTGGGGGATGAGTGGCTCCATCTTGGTGTGAAGTGGTTGTATTGTCTGATGAGCCAGAGGTGTGAGGGGCTGAGTGAGGAGAGCATAAGCCAGATGTCGGCAGGTGAGGGAGCGGCTGTATAGGGGGAGGAGTGGGTGCTTGATCAAACCTGTTGAAATGTAGATTTTAGATCGTTGACCCACTGTCGACCCCCCTCAACACGTTCATGGGGTGTTTTGTAGCCTGAGATGGTTTCCAGGCTTCTCCACACCCCTCTGATGTTCTTCCTCGGCAGCTGCTCATCCATCTTCCTCCTGTAGCTGGCCTTTCCCTCCCTGATCTTCTTTCTCAGCTCCTTCTGTACAGTCCTCAGTTCCTCCTTATTTTCTTTACCACTTTACTTTTTTCCACTTTCCACTTTACGTTTTACTTTTACTTGCTCTTCTTTACGTACTTAGTCATGTTATATATACTTAGTAACTTTGTTTTAAGAACAACTTGTATATTGTCCAACAGCAATTTCAAAAACTTCCTACTAACATCTTTTACAGAAGAGTGATCAGATTAGATATCAAATCTATTCCCGTTAGTTTAAACCTTAAAACATCTCCATCTCTCACCATCGCTCCAGAAATTAATTGGTTCATATCTTATCATATTCGTTTTATTTGATTACACTCCTATATTCTATTAGTCCCTCATTTATTCATAGTTGTCACTTCATTAAATAAATATTTGTTCACACTTAAGAAGTTGTGTATGATGTTGTTTTACGGCAGAGAATGAATGCTACAAATTGTGAAAAAGGATCCACTCCTTCAGATATGCAAATTATTTAATTGAGACTGATAAATTGATTTAAACTGTGTTCTTCCCACGATAAAAGGAGGTGGCGCCCTAATGAGACATTTAAAAAGTGCAGTAAACGCTACACAATCGTGTTAGGAGCCGGTTAAATAGATTCATGAATCTTGAGTCGTCTTTGATGGCCGGTTATATAAACCGAATCTCCTTTTCCACCGCTACTGAATATTAATTAAAAATGAATGAAAATGAAATGCTATTGAATATGTCTTGTTTATTATTTTTAAAATATTAAAGTGACAGGTAAAAATGGGTTATGACAGGATTTTTGTGACCCTGTCAGTCAAAATGACAGACAACGAAAAAGTCTAGCGCAACCTCTGATCAAGAGGTACAGGGCAGCAGTGCCATACGACAAAACATCAAAGCGATATGAAGAAATAACCTATGCAGTGGCGAATCATTATCGAAGGACATGCTCTCCCTCAGCACATTTGAGAAGTCTGGGTAGAATAAGTTAAAAAAAACAAGCCATGTCACCCAGCCCTATGTAGACTACAGCGATGGTGAGACTCCCATTAAAAACTACAAAGGTACGGTACTGTCTTAAAAGCATATACAAAGTAATCTCCACTAAAAGTTAAATAAACCGGAAAGAAAGAGAAATCAAGTAAGAGCTGTTACAAGCAGCTGTCGGCTTTGACCAGCGCCAGAAGTGCATAGGAACTTAATGTTAAGGTTGATATATTACTATTATTAGGAGCAAAGTGTCATTTTAAATGCTATCTGTGGAGGACTGCAAGGGATTAACTGACATCTGTTTTACAAGCTGACTTCTTTCCAGATTTTAGGGATACCAGATGAACAAAAGCATCACAAATGAACCACAACAGCAATCTCATCACCTCATCGTCCACAAATGACTGACAAACTTTAGTAAATGCAACAGAGAACTTGGCCCTGAAATACCAGAAAAAGAGGACAAGACAGGACAGAAATGAAAGTATTGTGAAACTCATTCTAGTGCTTTGGAAATTAATATTGTTGCAGATGAGTTCAATGGAACTGGTTGATAGGGCTGCATGTGCAAGAGGAAGTGATTCCATCGATACAGGAGAATCCAATCAAGTGCCTTGGAAAGTGGTTTGATGAATCACTGACTGACAGAAACAACATCACCAGTAGGGAAAAGCAGATGGAGTAATGGCTGAGGAGGATCGAAAAATCAGGGCTCCCGGGAAAGTTTAAAGCATGGCTTTAACAACATGGACTGTTGCCAAGAATCATGTGGCTGCTGACTGTGTATGAAGTCCCGTGCGTTTAAGGAGTGGAGAGGAAGATCAATATGTGCCTCCGGAAGTGGTTGGGAATCCCTTCAAGCTTCACTTCAGTAGGCCTCTACATAAGACCAGTGCAGCTCCAACTTCCTCTGTCATACGTGGTTGAGGAATACAAAGTGGAAAAGTGCAGAGTTGTAATGACATACAGAGACTCCCAGGATGAACAAGTCAGACATGCAGGCGTCACTACAAGATCAGGACGCAAGTGGGCAGCTGACTCATCTGTTGCACAAGCTGAGAGCATACTGAAGCTTCGTGATATCATTGGGGCACCATGCATAGGAAGACAGGGCCTTGGAACCTCCCATTTCCAACAGCGGAGGAAGGCAGGAACCAGTGACAGAAGAGCCATGATTCAAGAGGAGGTACGGAATCTGGAGGAGGAAGGAAGAAGGTCAAGGGCAGTGGAGCTAGCTTCCCAAGGAGCCTGGACTCAATGGGACCTTCCCAAGAGGAAGATCACCTGGGTGGACCTATGGAGACTGGAGCAGTTCCGCATCTCCTTCCTGCTGAGATCAGTGTATGACACACTCTCAACCCCAACAAACCTGTACAAGTGCGGCCTGAGAGAGGACCCATTGTGCAGGCTTTGTGGGGAGAGGGGCACCATGGCAAACATCCTGTCTGGATGTAAAACAGCACTCACCCAAGGAAGGTACAGGTGGCGTCATGACAAGGTGCTCATGACACTGGCTAACACCTTAGAGCAGGAGAGAAAAAAGAAACGCCTACCATTCCGGAAAACCACACCACCAACCACAGCAACAACAAGAACCAGTCTGCTACAAAAGATCCAATTATGGGAAATGAAGGTCGACCTGGGAGGAAGGCTGAAGTTTCCCCAGATTGTTCAGACAACCCTGAGGCCGGATGTGGTACTGTGGTCGGAAAACGCGAAGAAGATCATCCTCATCGAACTTACAGTCCCATGGGAAGAGGGGTGTGATCAGGCGTATAGAAAGAGTGCCAAATACCAAGACCTTCTGCATGACTGCAGGGGGAAAGGATGGCAGGCATGCCTGTTCCCAGTTGAGGTCGGCTGTAAAAGATTCCCTGCCCAGTCAGTGTGGAGAATGCTCACAGCCATTGGAATGACAGGGAAGGAGAGGAAGACAGCAGCTCGCAGGATGGGGGAGGCAGCAGAAAGGGCCTCTTGCTGGTTATGGAACAGGAGAGAAGAGTTAAGCTGGAAGTCAGGAGGAGATGGGCAGTGACTTGGCCAGGATGTACTTGTAATTTGGCCATACGGAAGGATCTTTTAGACATTTTCACTTGAAACATGTTTTATCACGTTATGATAAATAAATGTAGATTTAAAAAGTATTCATGATCTGTCATTTAAATTTAATATATTATTACTGTTAAAGGGACTCGAAATGAAATGTTTAGGACTGGAGGACAAAAACTTGGTCCCATCTCTGGTATCTACAGTACTGACCTCTGACCTGTATCTACAGTACTGACCTCTGACCTCTGACCTCTATCTACAGTACTGACCTCTGACCTCTGACCTGTATCTACAGTACTGACCTCTGACCTGTATCTACAGTACTGACCTCTGACCTGTATCTACAGTACTGACCTCTGACCTCTGACCTCTATCTACAGTACTGACCTCTGACCTCTGACCTGTATCTACAGTACTGACCTCTGACCTCTGACCTGTATCTACAGTACTGACCTCTGACCTCTGACCTGAATCTACAGTACTGACCTCTGACCTCTGACCTGTATCTACAGTACTGACCTCTGACCTCTGACCTGAATCTACAGTACTGACCTCTGACCTTTATCTGTAGTACTTGTTGGAGAATAATTTCTCTTGCCTATGGATAGTTTGTGTGGTAAATGTGTGATTACTTCTGGCGTCAGTTATCTGACCTATTTTCTCTCTGAGGAACATACCAAGACCAAGGTCCCTCTTTTGGCGTCTTCAATCTCACTCTCTGGGGGATACTTTGCATTACAGGCATAGCTGTAGAGTTAGATGATAATGCCCTCCGTCACTGTCTGACAATTTGTATTTCCTAGCTGGTGTGAATCCTTATCTTTATGTTTATGTACAATGGCCAATGGGATTCTAACACATCTCTTCTTTGCTGCCTCGGCCCACCTTTCTAGTATAAGAATCTGAGTTCACTGTTTGACCCTTAGAATTGAGGTGGACTCATGCACTTATGTTGTGATGACGAAGATTCTGTTCTCCTCGTATACTGGCCTAAATAAACTCCTTCAGCATAAGACATACAGAACTCTGGTACTTCTTCTTCTTCATCGGCATCACCACAAATTCCTTCCTAACAGTACTGACCTCTGACCTGTATCTACAGTACTGACCTCTGACCTCTGACATGTATCTACAGTACTGACCTCTGACCTCTGACATGTATCTACAGTTCTGACCTCTGACCTCTCACCTGTATCTACAGTACTGACCTCTGACATTGAGCTTCACTTGTTTCTTCATCAGGATCTTTCCCTTCTTGTTGTAGACGGTGCAGGTGTAGATGTTGGTGTCTCTCTCTGTGGGGTATTTCAGGGTCAGACTGAGGTCTTTAGTTTTCAGCAGGTCTTCATTCATCTTCGTTCTGTTTCTGTAAATCTGGTTCTGGTCTTCAGGCTGGTCAGAGCCGTTCTGATACACATGGACCTTCCTGTGGTCACTGTCCTTCCACTCCACTTTAGCGCCTTCAGGCAGGGGAGCTGTGGTTTTGCAGGTCAGCTGGACAGACTCCATCCCTGAATCCACCTCCACCTGGGGGACTGAGAGGACAACAAATCCCATCATCAGCTGTAGAGACAGCAGCAGCAGCTCTGAGCACATTGAAGAGAAATATTTGGAGTGAAACATATTTGACTGGTTCCAGTCTGAAATATGTCCCATTCTCCATTGAACAGAGACAAGTTAAGAAGTGTAAACTACTGTTGTATTAAATGTTAAATGTTAAACTATCTATTTATGAAGTGAATGAATGATTTCAGAACATTTCCCTGTGTCTTAATCAGGTTCATTCCTTTTCATTCTTATTTCTCAGCACCAGCAGCAGATTGTCTTTGGCCTACCCTGATGAAGGCCATGAGCTGAAACATGTCGGGCTAATGTCCTCCTCTTGGTGAGGACACTGCTCAAAGATGAAGAACTGGTTGATGCATTACTTTCTTCCAGGCTGGATTTATTATTATCAGGTTGTCCAAATAGCTCCCTGAAAAGCTTGAAAAGTCTGAAAAACACACCACTCATTTATACTGTATGTCCACTGCTCCAGCTGCATTTTATTTTGAAAGTATTCTAAATTTCTTCCCTGTAACCCGAGTGTCCTTCCATGAGAGCAACGTGACTTTCCTATTCTTTGTTCTGCTTGTTCAAAGGTGTCATTGATTGTTACTCTGAATGATAAGTGCTCACACTTTGTCTTGTGCACTTCCATTTCCTACTCACCTGTATTTTCCTTTCAAACATAAAATCTAAAACTCAGCTGTACGTTTTGTCTCCCACAGCTTGTGGACATGGTTTGATGAGGATGTGTAATTGCTGGATCACATTTCTTTAGTAGCTGGACTTTCCTGGTTCCTGATACTAAACATAGAACTCAACACATTGTTTCTTCCTTTCCAGAATCCATGAGAGGAAAAGACAAGTTTTCTGAACGGTGAACGAATGTATACGAATATATATATATATATATATATATATATATATATATATATATATATATATATATGATCTGTAATTGATTAATTGCTATATAATCTGTAATTGATTAATTGCTCAACCACAACACAAGAGCAACAGTTTAGTTTAGCCTCCATCTTATTCACATTATTGCACCTTATTATTCCTTCCTATATACATCCAGCAGATGCAGAAGGCAGCATGGTGGGACACTTTCTTTCATTTGATCAGTTGGTGTTCCAGAGCTGAATCAATGAATCCTGGATCAATCAACACTCTACTATCTTCCCTTCTATCCTACTGAGTCAGATATGTCTGTGAAGGTTCTCAGTCATCCAGGTCATGGTGTATCCAATAGTGTTAAAGAAAGACAACTGGACTTGTAGAGTTTCTAAAAGACATTTCATCTGAGTAGCATCTTCAGTTCTAAAGGACTGGTGGAGTGTTGGGGTCTAAACAGGAACATCTTGGATGAAACGTCTTCAAGAAACTCTCTGGTCCAGTTGTCCTTTCTTTAATGTCTTTGGATGTATATAGTCAGACTGTCTTCTCTTGCTGAGTACTGTCCAGATAACTCACCATTCCACATATTCTTCCATTCAGAAATGAGTTTATTGACTGTGGTAGCTGGATCAGATTCCACTCACCAAAACCATGCATCTTCTCTAAGAGGACTCATCGTCCTCTCTGTGTCTCTACAGTGTCCCTGTCACTTTCATCTGAGTGTGATATTTCTCCTTGTTACTCTTTGTATTTACAATATTCCAGACCTCATCCTCCTGCTGCCAGATTCAGTTCCTGCCATGTACCTTCCTGATCCCACACTTCCCTCTTTCACTTCCTGGCCATTCACAGTCCTGTTGTTCCATGCTGTCAGTCCACCTTAGCAACACAGCGTCTTTTCACATGTCTAAAGCATCTGTCTTTGTTTCTCCTCAGTCAAGGTTTTGGTTTATTTTGTGTCTGGTTTGACATCTAATTCTTTTTCTCTAGTTATTACAACCATTAATAACTACAGCCACCTTCTGTTGACTGAACACAAACAAGATCATTCTCTCTAAATCAGCTCATAACACACCAGGTTCACATTTTCTGTTTTGAAACAATTCAAATGTTTTCTCCAAAGTCATGTGAGTATTATTCTAATGGTCTGACTTGACTCAAAGCTGTGAAAGAACAACTACTGGAGGATTATCATTAGACTTCTATTGGTACAGAAAGATGGAAAATCACTGACCTCTGACCTGTATCTACTGTACTGACCTCTGACATTGAGCTTCACTTGTTTCTTTATTAGGATATTTCCCTCCTTGTTGTAGACGGTGCAGGTGTAGGTGTTGTTGTATGTTTCTATTGGGTATTTCAAGGTCAGACTGAAGACTCCAGTTTTCAGGTTTTTCTTCATCTCCACTCTGTTTCTGTAAATCTGGTTCTTTTCTCCAGGCGTAGTAAACCTAGACCACTTCACTTCAGCGTCTTTAGGCAGGAAAGGTTTGGTTTTGCAGGTCAGCTGGACAGACTTCACCCCTGAATTCACCTCCACCTGGTAGACTGAGAGGACAACAAATCACATCATCAGCTGTAGAGACAGCAGCAGCTCTGATGGTAACAGGACATCTCTGTCCATCCTTGTCTATGTGTCTCATGTTGGTGGAGGACTCTCAGTGTTCAGTTTGTTTGAGGACGTGGATCAACCAGGTGACCTGAGCTCACCTGATGTCTGTCACACCTCTGACAGAAACCAGTGGAAACTAGTTTGTGACTGAACACCAGTTTTCTTCTTCAGGACATTTGGAGAAGTTACCAAAGAAGAAGTCAGGAACTAATGAGGAACCAATCAGATGAATGGATGAGGAAGAACCCTAACCCTCTGCTCTGGTTTTACTGGGACTGGGAGAGACCTGGACTCAGGAGCTTCTGACTAGAGCTGGATTGTGCCTCAGTTTGTTCCTGATGTCTTCCTGACTCGTTCCTTAGTAACTAGTCAAAACGTCCTGTAAAGTGCTGCAGACATGTTTGATGAAGAATTTCTGGAACTAAACCTGGAAGTTTCTCTTCTCCTCTCTGCAGCAGCTGTTTGAACTCTGAACTCTTTTAGCAGCTGGAACAAGTCTCCTTCACAGGACACATTTTACCATCAGCATTATGGGTAGTGTAGTAGTAGAGACTCACCTGACATGAAGTAGTGTCGACAATGAAACAAAAGACCCCCAACGACACCAAGAACAAACAGGAGAACCAGGAGAACTGTAGGCCAGACTGGAGGTGGTTCTGTGGAGAAACATAAAGAACAACATGACCTCTGACCTCTGACCTGTATCTACAGTACTGACCTCTGACCTGTATCTACAGTACTGACCTCTGACCTGTATCTACAGTACTGTAGAGTAAAATAAAACAGTAAAGGACTCAGCCTCTTATTATACATGAGATGACTCAGGCCAAAAGGCTTAGAGATGGCAACCCTACAAATGTCAACTGTGTGTGATCATACAGTATACTGCTGTATACAGTGTTAGTATTTATTGCTGACCTTTGACCTGCAGCTGCACGGCTGCCAGTCTGCGTTCGTTTCCAAACGCACTGATGGAGCAGATGTAGGTTGCGCTGTCAGAGAGGCGGGGTTTCCTTAGATTCAGGCTGAAGTCTCCAGTTGTCAAGGCGTCAGTCTTCATGGATGTTCGGTCACTGTAACGCTGGTTTTGGTTTTTCAGTTGATCACCTGTCGTCTGACGCTGATGGACGGTTGAAGGACTGAGTTCGTAGCGGATCCACTCCACCGTGGGGTCCACAGGAACAGAAGAGTCTTGACAGGGCAACAGGACTGACTCCGCCCCGTCCACCACCTCCACAGCCAGGGTAGGCTGGGAAACTGAGAGAACACAAGAGACAGAAACATCAATCAGCTGGTTTAATAATAACTGTCACATGGAAGAACTGAAGCAGCCTAACATGTTTAATACATGGTCCAGAGTTCCTGGTATATTTTGTTAAATATCTGTAGATTGTTCTTCAGCTCAGGGGCAACATGATATGTGACAAGACTGAACCAGAACTCTTCATCAGCTGACTTAAAGACCGCAACTCACCTTCTTATTCAGTTCTGATTTGATTATTTCCTCTGACTGAAACTGGGGGTTCACATTTTTATTCGACATAAGCCCAGATAAACACACTCAAGACTGATGTGTGTGCGTCCTTCAGACTTCCTCTTGGACACAAGAATGAAGTCCTGCTTGTTAGATGAGATCAGTAATGTGTCTGTGACTCCAACAATAAAACAGCTCCTGATCACCACTTTGATTTTCTACTGGAAAGACCAGAAACTGTTTGGCCTTGAGTCTTTGTTTCCCTCTGAAACCACATGTTGAGGTTTGTTTCTGACCTTTGACATGTAGATGTACGTCTGTCACTCTCCGTTCTTCTCTTCCATTACTGATGGAGCAGGTGTAGTTGCCGCTGTCAGAGAGGTGGGGATTTCTCAGAGTGAGACTGAAGTTTCCAGTGTCTAGAGCATCAGGCGTCATTGATGTCCTCCCCCTGTAAACCTGGTTCTGACCTTTAACTTCATCTGTTTCTCGTCGTTTGTGGACGAATTTGGGCCCGAGATCGTTCCTGGTCCAAATCACTGTGGGTTCCTCAGGAAAAAAACCCACGTACTGGCAGGGTAGCGGGACAGACTCCGCCCCCTCATTCACCTCCACCATACCTGCCAGGGCATGCTGGGAAACTGAAGAAACACAAAGAGAAACAGAAATCAGCTGCATGATGTGGGTTTGACTTCACACATGACTGACTGTAGGTCACATTATCTGCAGGGACCAGAGATATCAGTTTAACTGTCAGTCAGTCAATGAAAAACTACATTTCATTCACAAACTGAAGACAAAGAACAGATCACTGAATGTGTTTTGACAGTTTTCATAGATTTGGCTGAAAAACTTCCTCTCTTACTCAAATTATTGAGTAATGACATTTGTAAGATCGTGTTTATCAGGTCTGTCCTCTACTCCAGTCCTGTAACAGTTTAGAGTTCAGTCAACCAGAACATGATTTTTAGTTCTAACTGATGAATGAACTCATGGTGCACCATCTCTCAGGACTGATCTCTGCACTACAATCCATCAGTAAAAGGCTTCCTCTGGTCCTGGTACTAACACAGAGACACATCTCTTCTTTAACAGCACCAATCTCAACCAGAAACTGTCTCAGTGTCCAAACTAGAACTCCAACCGTGTTATTCATGTCAAGTATTCAGAGATGGCTTCTTGCTTTCACAGAAGTCTGGAACACTAAGAAGCTAACATGCAGCAAACACAGAGAGAATCTACTCATTGGAGCAAGATGTTACTGAGAAACATCCTTCCTGTTCATGGTCTGATTGTCCTGAAGGTTCAGGGGGGCTGGGTACAAAGTCAATGTTCTGTTCTCTCGTCTTCTTTCTAGCATTTCTAGGAAACATGGCGTCATTATACAGATTTTTGTCTTTATGTCCCCTCCAGGACACCGTACCTCGCTGTGTTTGTGTTTGATAGTTAACCTCTGACCTGGTTACAGTTCTCAATGTCAGGAAGAGAAACTGGACCAACTGTTCTCTGATCATCTGATACATCCAGACATGTGATAGTCAACGTTCTGTCCTCTGTGGTGTTCAGAAAGCTTTGGATCATTTGTGTTGATTCCAGTAAGAACCCATTTGAAGACTGACCTGTTGTTAATGTGTCAATGTTCAGACTTTTGTCTAGAGACAGAAATAAACAGGACGGAGGCTGTGAAGTCCAGACCAGGACATTCAGTTTGTTACAGATACTGAAAACCTGTCCCACATTCATCACTGGAAACATCAGGATAGATAGGGTGAATGAAAACAGCTAATAGTTTATAACACTGGTGTTTAATAAGCTTAACATTTATTAACCTTTAATATGTCTCTGTTGCTTGTTCTCAGGCATCTGGATGAGGAAACTCGCCGTCAACATTTCCCCATGAAGAACTCACTAGCTGACAGTTTCACTTTAAAACACATTGACATTTGTAAAAGTTTCTGTCCAACAGTGAAGTCCTGACCTGCAGCCAGATCATCAAGCAGTCGTTAGCTCTGAGCTCACGTTAAATCTGTTTGATTCTTTGTTTGTTGATGTGATTTTACATTTACAGCTGTGATTAGAAACAGAATATCAGACTCTGCTTCTGGACGTGTCCCTCACAGACAAACTAATAACTAATCAAAGTTGAAACAGGTCATCACTGACTTTCTTTAAAGAGACAGACGTGAGAGAAATGATGTCAGACTGAAGTGATAATCAGATCCAGGAAGAAGATATCTTACCGTGAACGAGGATCACAAACACCACCAACGTCTTCATCTTCCTGTCAAAACTCCAAGAACTCAGGTTGATGTGTTTGGACTCTTCTTCAGATCATGAGACACTTCTGACTTTCCTCCTCTCGTCTTCAGCTCAAACTTTTCCCACTGAAGTGAAAGTGCTGACTGTAAAAAAAAGAGGAAGAACGAGTTTCTCAGCAGCAGCCACAACTGTAACTGACTTCCGTCAGCTGAAGGCGTAGGTTTGGTTTTTGACGAGGGAGAACAGGATATCTGGAAATGTCAGCTGTTTGTCTTTAAATATCAGGTGACAGGTGAGATCTGTTGCTGTTGTCATGGAGATCATTGTCAGTGACACGCAGATCGTCTGTTCACTTTCATTTTGTTCTCATCACATTTCTTTTTGATTTGACTACTGCCCATCCCCCATCACTCCAGCTTTCATCTGTTCCGGGTTCCTGTTCATCTTTCTGTTCAAACTTCCTGGTACTCCAGGAGTTTTTGCTCTAGAGTCACATGCTGTAACTAAAACTCTGACACATACATAATAACTTTGACTCTGTCAGAATGAACTCAACTCAACACCCTAAATGTGATCCACATCTACAGTGTGGACACATGAACATTTCAGCTGCTGCCAACATGTTTGACTTCCATTCACATCAACATTATTTTATTCACAACGTTACGTTTGTCATTTGACATATTAGTCGAAAAATCAGAAGTCTGTCAGCCCCTGTCACAGACATTTAAAAACATCACGGATGAGAAAACATTTCTTACACCTTCAGCTATCACCAGTAAAGGAACATGTTTGAGGGTTTTATACATCCAGAGTTGATCAGAAATCACCTCTGCAGTCACTGATAGTCAGTCTAACAGCAGGCTGCTGAACAACACACTGCCTAGATTTAGGATGTAATCTTGATTCGGAACTGAAGGATGACTTTTTAACAGGAACATGAATTAACTGACTGAATGCGGCCCTGGACAGACTAATATTAGAAGTAAAAGTGCATAATGTCTATAATAATCTTTACAGTTTTTTACAGTTGCTAACACACTAAAATGACATGGATAGCACAAATATTTAAACTGACACACAGGGAGCAAAACCTCATCTCAAATCTCCAAAACTTTAAACACATTTTCTGCTTTACACACATTTTGCAAATTGAAATGTCACTTTTTAAGTGTACTGAACACGGTTCTCTGTATAAGACACAACAATGAGACATAAAGTCACATGTTTGCAATTTCAGAACTCTGCCATTTAAAATTACGCACTACATGAACTCATTGGCCACTATATGTGCTACCTGGTCAAACAGGTGTTATGTAATTGTTAACACTTCAATCAGGAAGTCAGCAATAAAAGACCACAGGTGAGCATCTTTTTTTCTTTTACAACAACAATGGAAGACATGGCTGAGAGAGGAAGAGGGAGGTTGAGAGTGCAATGTTGACGGGGCATTGTGGCCAGACCTAACTGTCTACTTATTTTGCTTTCCTCTTTATTTATTTTTTTAGATAGATAGATAGATTAGATAGATAGGTTTTATTTGTCACATGCACAGTTATACATAGTACAATGCACAGTGAAATGTATTGTTGTACCTGCACATTTTTTCTGCAATTGTATTTTTTAGCTTACTGTTTTGTGAGCATATTTTAGTTCACTCCAATGTAAATATATCTGCTGTGCATATGTTGCACTGACTTGTTTGGTGAAAAATAAAAAATAAAAAATCAATATTTCAATAGCATGTGTGTGTATCTGCAAATATTTCTGTGCATGTGAACAATCTGGAGAATTCTCTACAGTTTGAACTATGTTAGCATTATGGCAAAGCATACTAGAGATGAGAGTGCTTTTCATTATGTCCAACAGTGTGTAGTTGGTTAGACAAAAATGTGTCAAGACAAAAAAAGTGTGTGCCATCTGGTGCAAAAGTTTGATTTTGGTTGAAGTGCTTCATTTTGCGGGATATATGAGGTATTTTGCCGTTTGGGTGTGTGGTTTGGTGAATTGTGTTAGTATTTTGATAAAACCAGTCTCGTTTGCAAAATTGTGTTTAAGCAATTGGAAAAAACTGTAATACGTGGGTGTTGGTTGATGGACGGCATATGTTGCTGTTGTCATGGAGATCACTGTCAGTGACACACAGAGCCTCTATTTACTTTCCTTTTGTTATCATCACATTTCTTTATAATTTGACTGCCGCCCATCCCTACGCTCCTTCATTCCTCTACCTTTCTGGTTGATTGCAATACGTAGAGGGTTAACGAGTTCATCTCTTAAGTCCTGGGGTGCTGGGAGGTTAAGATTGACTGAAGAAATAAATCAGGAAGAGCTTCAAAACTCTCAGGTCCACATGAATGACCCATGAATCAAACTGGGTTTTTACCTCTTGAAAGGGAATCTGGCTACAAAATACTACTGATTCCACTACAGGAGATAATGTACACACATTTTATTTAGCCTGGACATCATCACATTCTACCATTGTGCACATTATACAATCCATAAGAATATTGATATTTCCTCCCTATGGCTAAAGCTAACTGTCACTACTATATGATTGTACTGACAACACTTGGACTGAGCTCCACCCTTTGCAACTGGGTCCAGGACTTCCTATCCGACAGGCCGCAGTCTGTGAGGATCCACGACGTCTCCTCCACCTCCATCACCCTCAGCACTGGCTCCCCCCAGGGCTGTGTGCTGAGCCCCCTCCTGTTCACCCTGCTCACATACGACTGCTCAGCGATTCACCCGAGCTGTCTGATTGTGAAGTTTGCGGACGATACAGCTGTGGTTGGATGCATCGCTAACAACGACGAGTCCGACTACAGGAAGGAGGAGGAACACCTGGAGGGTTGGTGCAGAGAAAACAACCTCTGCATCAACGTGAAGAAGACCAAGGAGATGATCGTGGACTTCAGGAAGGGCAGACACCTCCCCCCTCCCCTGCACATCGGAGGGTCTGCGGTGGAAGTGGTCTCCAGCTACAGGTACCTGGGCGTCCAGATCTCTGACGACCTCACCTGGAGCACCAACACTTCCTGCCTGATTAAGAAGGCACACCAGCGCCTCTATTTTCTCTGGAGGTTGAGGCGCACCGGACTGGGGAGCTCAGTCCTGACATCCTTCTACAGATGTGTGGTGGAGAGCGTCCTGTGCTCTTGCATCACTGTGTGGCACGGCAGCTGCTCTGCAGCAGAGAAGAAAGCTCTGCAGAGGGTGGTGAAAGCTGCACAGAAGACTGTGGGACGCAGTCTATCCACCACCACGGACATTTACACCTCCAGATGCAGGAAAAGGGCCACCTGCATCAGGAAAGACCCCACTCACCCCGCACACACACTGTTCGTCCCGCTCCCCTCAGGCAGGAGGCTACGGAGCATTAAGAGCAGGACCACCAGACTGAGGAACAGCTTCTTCCCGGAGGCTGTGAGACTCTCGAACGTTGAAAGACCTCCGTAGCCCCCATCCCCCTGCCGCCCCTCCAACAGCCAACCACGGACACACCTGCACAGATTGCAGTTTGTTTTTCCACTGTCACTTTAACTCCATTTGCACACTACCTCAATTCATTGCTGTTAAATTCTATGTTGATACTTTTACCGCCTATATTTATACATTTTTTTATACCTGCTATTTTGTATAATACTTGGAAAGCTAAATTCAGGGTTCGAATTACGGGGGAGCTAAGGGGAGCTCGGCTCCCCTGAAAAGGACCTGGGCTCCCCTGAAAGCCTACTTTGAGACATTTAGGGGGAGCTCTAAAACACTGTCCATTTTTGTGTCGCATATAGATTTTGATTTTCTGTACATTAAGGTTCCTGAAATAAATAATAATAGTAAAATGTGTCAATGTTGTGTGTTTATTCGCGCATTATTACTATTTCCGAACATCTGTCTCCACTAATAAATGCAATCCTGTGTCTCCTGTTGTGACCATCCATGCGTGGCGGCGCTGCACTCAAATCACTACGTTTACGTCACCACTTGAACTTCTCAATGAGTTGGTAAGCCTAAACGCGGTTGATTCAGAACCGTGGACAGAACTGTTTGCCCTAACACTGACAGCGTCTGACGCAGGGGCGAAGTGGCCGGGAAAAGTTTCCCGGTCGGCCGGCCGAAGGATTTACGCAGCGGATCACAAATTGAGCGGATGCGAGGCGAACGCGACCGGTCTGAGCTTATCAAAATCATTGACGTTACTAAATTCTCCGCGAATAGCGGCCAAATACTCCCATATATATATATATTATTTAGTATTATATTAAGGGGGGGGGGGGGGGGGGGGGGGGCGATGGCCGAACACGCACCAAAAGCGTTAAAGTCAGTCAGGGAGGATCGGAAAATAGGGCTCCCCCGAAAGCCACTTTGTAATTCGAACCCTGGCTAAATTGTATTCTATATTCTATATTTATACTTTTGTTTTTTTGTTTCTTTACTTATGGCTTGAATCGGGACCAGAGTAACCAATTTCGTTCCTTCCCATGTACCAACATGTGTCGTTATGACAATAAAGAATCCTTGAATCCTTGAATTGTAGCGTTTGTCATGTGTAGTACCACCATTAGCCCACTAGGTGGAGGCAAAGGTATGATGAATGAAAATGAAGACGTAACAGGAAATGACACGCTGACTGAGAAATTCAAAGTCTGTGTGTTTTCTCTGTTAGCTGAGGCTAGCTGGTTAGCTCCTGCTCTGTGATGCTTGATATGAATGGAAAGATTAGCTTCTCTAGTTTTAAATGACACCCAGCATGACAGAGTGTGTATCTCTGATATTTACAGGGCTCTTTAAACTCACTAAGATATTCAAATTAGTAACAAACAAAATTTCCTGGATGGCTGTCAGCTCAGACCTGCTGATGCGATGGGCTGATTTTACCATCTGTCTGAAGTGTCTGACTCACTCCACTGCTGCTCCCTAAGCTTTGATGGGGGCGTGTCATTGAATGAATTCATGTAAGTTCAGGACAAAGGACCATGTGGATCTACTCTGCATGTGTGTGGCTGTGCATTCAAAGCCTCTGTCTGTTGTCCTAATGGTGCTTGGTTAGAAGAGAGGATTGTGAGACCTTGTCTGGGTGGAACATCACACATTCATCACTCGTTACCCAATAACCTAAATACAAATGGCTGAACAGTACAGTATGATATCTGAACACATGTTCCTGAGATAACTTGTCTGCCAGTGCATTAGAGAGGACTCACAGCTGTTCTTGTACAAACATGAGGTTAAACCTTTAAGGGTGAACACACTTAGAAGCAAAATCACACTTAAATTCTTAGACAATGAATTACAGGCTTACAGCTTGAATGGTTCACTGTAGTACTTTGCATTTGGACTGATACACAAGAAGGATTCATTCCAGGAACTACATTTATGGACAACTTTCGCTAAATGCTAAATGCTAATCCATTATCCACTCTACTGCTGTTCACTGTATAAACATGTAAAAGGTCAGAGGTCGATAACTTCATGTAACTAGTAAAGTATTTCTTAAGCTTCATAGTTATCTTAGTGACCGTGATGGAGGCTGCTTCAGTATCTCAGTGTATAGTAGCCACAGGGCTGTGGCAGCTTGCTAGTCTTGGTAGGCTAATGCTAACTGCTTGAGATCAGATAGGCCAACGTCCCGTTATCCAAGCCAATGACAGGGACACACATTTTGAACATACAAAGAGTTCACTGTGTTGTCTCAGTCTTCAGTCTCTCTCACACACACACACACACACACACACACACACCTGTTTAGAGTACACTGTAGTTAGATTGTACGTTTACTTTTATGCTTGTAATAAATGTCTTTTAAACATACGTGTTGTCTGTCGTCTGTGACACTACTTTATCTTTCCCGAATGCCTCAGCCAGGTCAAAAGCCTTCTTGAACTGTGTTATGAGAGCATCTATGTCTGGTGCAGCATACTTTGACAGCATGTCCATGATCGTCTTCTCAGCTTCAAGCAACGTTTGCTCACTGGTGCCTCTCCTCGCCAGGGCGTCTCGCAACTCACTGTCGTCGCCTTTTGGGTCTATCTGCCGTAGGGCGTTGATATATTCATTACTGGTGTCAAGAAGTTTATCATAATCATCTCTCAATCTTGTTAACTCTTGTGACAGATCATTGTCACGTTAATGTCCAGCACTGACACTAAGACGGTTTATCCACGTTGTAAAGTTACGTTGCACAGTTGAACGCCTCTGCTTAAGGCTCTCTAGGTCTGGCTTGACATTTTGTTTCCCCAGCTATCACTAGAAGGACTTCAGTGACAAAAAGAGCCATTTAAAAGATTCGATGTGTTCATAGAGTCGCTCAAATGATGATGACGTTACAGACTTCTTTTGTCGGCTGTTATGGCTGGTAGCCGTAAAGGTACAGTTCAGCCAGTGGCAGGTTTAAGCAGAACTGGGTCACAATATCACAGTTTAAATGTGGCTATTCAGTAGCAAGGCTAGCCTCCTTTAGCATAGCAAGTTAGCACGAAGTAGCACCTCAGCCCAGAAACAGTCACTTTATCAGCTCTGTAGTTTTCACTCTCCACACAGCCTGAACTACGGCTGCAGTAATTCTTCAACGGTCCCATTAGCTTTTGGCTTCGGCTCCTCCCTTGTAGTGGCCTTATTTATGGCCTCTTTCTTTGCCGACATGATAGCCATTCTCCACACGGGGCACACGTACCTCCATGGCACGGCTCCAACAGCAGTTTACAACTGTCCAGATTTTACTATCTTCTCTAGTAAACTTATCAGGAAAGTATGGCAGACACAACTCGTCTCTTTTTACTTTTTATTTCTCACACACAGTAATGACGCTCAGTTGCTCAATTACTTTCATTTGTAAATAAGACAGTTAGGTTGTAAACTGACAGGGCGTACCAGTCCTTATGATCAATTGAAATGAGAAAAACACCAGACAACTGCGCACTGCAACAAACTGCACATGCTCCACCCACAGCCCGGAGGTCAAGAAAAAAAACATCCCAACAATCAAGCTTATAATAATAAAGTAATAGTTAAAACTACTGGAAAGTTCTACATGCTTGTTCTCAGTGATGTGGCATCTGGATGAAGAAATGAGTTGTCAACATTTCCCCATGAAGAACTCACTAGCTGACAGTTTCACTTTAAAACACATTGCCATTTGTAAATGTTTCTGTCCAACAGCGAAGTCCTGACCTGCAGCCAGATCATCAAGCAGTCATTAGCTCTGAGCTCACGTTAAATCTGTTAACTCCTGAGAAATCTGATTCTTTGTTCGTTGATGTGATTTTATATTTACAGCCGTGATTAGAAACAGTTCACATGAACAGAACATCAGACTCTGCTTCTGGACATGTCCCTCACAGCTAATCAAAGCTGAAACAGGTCATCACTGACTTTCTTTAAAGAGACAGACACAGAAAAAAATAATATCAGAATGAAGTGATCCAGGAAGAAGATATCTTACCGTGAACGAGGATCACAAACACCACCAATTGTCAAACTAAGGCTCACAGCAGCTGATCATCTACTGACTCTCTGACAACACTTCTCTGCAGCCACGTTCGCTTCTACATTGTCAGCTTTCCTCTGACAGGTGAAGTGACAGAGCAGCAAGGTGTGTCTCTCTCTACATTCAGCTTCTCTCTGATAAAAATGTCTGGATGAAGTCCAGAAGTCCATAGATCACTTATGAGGAAAAACACACACACTGGGATTTGTTTGTGAGGCTCACGATGATGATGGGTGTGTGTATGTGTTGTGTAAAAAGGTTGAAAACTGAACTTTGTTCCTGTCACAGACATTAATGGTTCTCAGTTTAATATTTAAATGTTCCAACACATCAAACATCAGAAGATTTCTGAAGGTCGAATGTCACGTCCCCTGTGTCTGGACCTAAAACCAACGACCAACTGGAGGACATAACTCTTCATACCAGCAGGTGGCAGTAGTCTGGATTTATCCCAAGACATCGGCACCGTCCACCTCCTGCCTACGTCCCGTGGAGTTGCAGGGCTTCACCCGGGAGGTTGGACTGATGAGCTCGACTCCACTCAAGGTGAGGGAACCCTGGTCAGTGGTGCACAGAGGCGCTGGGGCTCGTCCATCCACTCCTCCTCCGCCTCCGGATCTGCCACTGGACAACAGGTTCAACATCCTGAGCCTGCAGGATTTCCCCCTCATGGGGATTTTGTCCAGCTTACACCTGGAACCTTACCATCCAGTTGGTCGTGGCTCTCACCAGTGCAAGACCCGGGGCCCACTCGTCCAGCCGGACCCCTCCCCTCCATCAAGGTCAGGAACAACCGCAACCAGGATCCGGGTCCCATCCGTCCAGCCAGACAACTCCCTCCAATCTCGGCAGGGAGCAACCGCGGCCCGGCGCCTCCGCCACACCTCCAGGCAGCCAGCGGAGCAGCGCACCCCCTCTGTGCTGGTTATCAGGACCTCCATGGTCAGGCACGTGGCGGTGCACGGTGGCCGGACTTTCTGCCACCCTGGAGCCCACCTCAACCAGGTCGCATCTTCTGCCCTCCAGCTTAGTGCACAGCACAACTTGGCCTCCACGCTGGTCCTGGAGGCTGGCATCAATGACCTCAAATACCACCAGTCGGAGATCCTCAAACAGGACTTCGTCTCCCTGGTGGACCGCCTGCTGGACACGGGGAAGCAGCTAATTATCTCCGGCCCGCTTCCCTCCCCTCGCCACAGGTGCAGCCGCCTTCGTCGGCTGCACCTGTGGCTGAAGGTGTGCTGCCTCAACAAAAGTATACCATTTGTTGAAAATTTCGCAGCTTTTTTAAACAGGCCTCACCTTTTTAAACGGGACGGCCTCCACCCAAATCAGGAGGGTTCGAGGCTTTTATCGGTAAACATCAACCTGACTGTCCGGTCCTGCACCTCAGCCACCTCCTGACTCACCTTTAGATCATGTGCACACAGAGTCTCTGCCCCTCACTCACCCCCAACCTCCCCCATTACACGTCACACCCTAACCATATACACCTCTTCATCAGTAGGCCTCTCTCTGCCACCAGAACCTCAGGACATTCACTCCATCAAAACCATCACTACACGTCGGCAATCAAAACATTGCAATGTTTTTAGAAGCAAAGGTGTTTTTAACATCCCTATAAAATGCCACAATAAGCGCACGTTCAGCACAGACATCAAAATGGCTGTGCTGAACGTGCGCTCTCTTTTAAACAAATCTTTTATCATAAATGATTTAATTGTAGATAATAACCTAGACTGCATTCTCCTTACAGAGACATGGCTTGGCACCGATGCACCTGTTGTTCTCACTGAGGCTTCCCCACCAGATTTTAACTTTCTGTTTTCTATTAGGGGGGGCAAAAAAGGTGGAGGAACTGCATCTATATCAAGAACCACGATGGCCTCGCATGAAGTTCCTTTTAACAGCTATTCTTCATTTGAACATCATGCCTTTGTTTTTAGCAGCCCTCCTATTCTTTGCATAACAGTCTATAGGCCACCCCAGTACTCCACCTCTTTTATCAGCGAATTCTTTGAATTTTTATCAATTATTCACACCACCTATAATAGGATTTTAATAACTGGTGATTTTAATCTACACGTAGACAACACCTCGGACCCAGTGTCCAGAGAATTTTTAAACCTCTTAAACTGTATGGATTTTAAACAGCATGTCACACAGCCGACCCACAGCAGGGGGCGCACCCTGGACCTGGTCATAACCTATGGCCTGTCCGCGGGTGTGTCCTCTGTTGTGGACCTGGCTGTGTCTGACCACTATTGTGTATTTTTTAACATCACCAGTTTTAACCAGCAGGAGGCCCCGGTGAGAACGGTGAGGAAACGCTACCTTACCTCTGAAGTGGCTGCAAATTTTATCCAGATTTTACACAGCACTCCTGCAGAGATTTTACCAGCACCCTGTGATTTTATCGTGGACAGTTTTAATAAAAATCTGAAATCAGCGCTGGACTCAGTGGCTCCCATTTTAACCAAAACAATTAAATCAAAACCTACACCCCCGTGGAGAACTGAGGAGATCAGGAAACTAAAAAGAGACTGCAGGATTGCTGAAAGAAGATGGAGAAAATCAAAGCTAACGGTCCATTACGAAATTTTACGCCAACAACTCAAAATCTACAATAACGCAATCTAGCAGGCAAGAATCTCACATTTCAAAAAACTCATCTCTGACCACAAAAATAATCATAAAATCCTTTTCTCCACCATAGACCACTTAACAAATAGAAATTCTAACAGGTCCCACAAAACAACAACAGATACCCTCTGTGAGGACTTTGCAGACCACTTCAGAGGTACAATCGATGATATCAGATCCAGTCTTTTACCTCATCAGATTTTAACTATTGCCACATCTGGATCTGTGATCTTACCTGAGGGAACACTGGAGAGTTTTGTCCTGGTTGATGCAAGGACACTTGGTCGAGTTTTCTCCCAGGTAAACCCCACAACCTGCCTTTTAGATCCAATTCCCACACCATTTTTTAAAACATTTTACGGGCTCCTTGAGGAACAGCTTTTAAACATTGTGAACTGCTCTCTTCAGACGGGTGTCTTCCCCACCTCCTTCAAAACGGCGGAGGTGAAGCCCCTTCTGAAGAAGAGCAATCTAGACCACACCCTTCTTAATAATTACCGGCCTGTATCCAACTTACCATTTTTAAGTAAAATTTTTGAAAAATTGGTTTTTAACCAATTAAATTATTTTTTAAAGACAAACAGCATTTTAGAGAGGCATCAGTCTGGTTTTAGGACGAACCACAGTACCGAGACAGCCCTTTTAAAGATTTTAAATGATATCAGGTTCAACTTGGATAAACATAAACTCACAGTCTTGGTACTACTGGATCTAACCGCCGCCTTTGATACAGTAGACCATCACATCTTATTAAACAGATTGAAGAACCTGGTCGGCCTCTCTGGTACTGTTTTCAACTGGTTCGTCTCTTACCTCACAGATCGCCACTTTTTCGTGAGTATGGATACATGTTCCTCAGGAACCCATGAGATCAAGTGTGGGGTTCCCCAGGGGTCAATTTTAGGTCCAATTCTTTTTAATCTATACATGATTCCCCTTGGGGATGTCATCAGGAGGCACGGCATCAGCTTTCATAGTTATGCTGATGATACACAACTGTACATGGCCGTGTCTCCTGATGACACAGGGCCTATTGATGCCCTTTTTAATTGCATTTTAGATATCAAGTCATGGATGGCAGCGAATTTCCTGCAGCTCAACCAGGACAAAACAGAGGTTTAAGTCATTGGTCCTGAAGGCCAGAGAGAGAAACTTTTAACAAAATTACAAGATTTTAAACCATCACAAACTGTAAAAAACCTGGGCGTGATTTTTGACTCTGAGCTTAGTTTTATCCCACATATCAAAAACATAACAAAGACCGGTTTTTACCATCTTAAGAATATAGCCAGAGTCCGCCCATTTCTCTCTCAGGCCAGCACGGAGGTACTGATGCATGCTTTTATCGCTTGTCGTTTAGATTATTGTAATGCCCTGCTCTCTGGTCTTCCCAAAAAAAGTATCTTTAATCTTCAGCTACTTCAGAACTCAGCCGCACGAGTGCTGACGAGGACCAGAGGGCGGGAGCACATTACACCGGTTTTAAAATCGCTGCATTGGCTTCCCGTGCGCTTCAGGATTGATTTTAAGGTTCTCTTACTTGTTTTTAAGTGTCTTAACAGTCTTGGGCCTCCTTATTTATCTGACTTACTTTTACCATAAAGAGGCTCAAGACCCACCTTTTCAATCAGGCTTTTAACTGATTTCTTTTATTACCCTACCTTTTAATCAGATTCTTGATATGCTTTAACTACATGTCTTCATGTACAAGTTGAAAGCATTTTATCTATACTTTTCATTTTTACCACATTTTAAAGTTTTAGTTTTCGGCCCTCAGATTTTAGCAGTTTTAGTTCTTAGCAGTTCTTCTCAGACTTTTTATCATTTATTTATTTATTTATTTATTTTTTAATTTATTTTTTAATTTATTTTTACTTTAATAATATGTTTTAACTACATGTCCTAACTGTACAAGCTGAAGGCATCTTATCTATATTGGTCATTTTTATTCTGTCTTACAGTTTTAGTTCCTCAGTTTTTAGCTCCAGTGTCTCCTCATGGGGGCCCAACGCACTGGGAGCTGCTCTGGTCTACTGACGGGGGTGCTGTCCTGTGGGTGGCTCTGGCCCTGGTGGCTGGGGGGCTCTGCACCTTGGTGTAGGGCCTCCTGTCTACCCGGGTCGGGGCTGTCTCTCTACGGCGGCATTGCCTATAGTGGTGGGCTGGAGGCCCTCTCGATGCGGTCGGCCCCCAAAGGTGGCTTTTTCCTTGCTCCAGGTCTCAGTGCCAGCCATGTCTCTCTCTAACGTGTACAGTGAGTGTGAGCCTTTGTGTGTGTGCGTGTGTTTCTACGTGTGGGGGGGATGGGGGGTGTGTGTGGGTGGGTGTGTGTCTCTGTGTATCTCTGTGTTTTTACGGGGTGGGAGGGTTGGGTTTTGTTCTTAGTGTTTTTAGCCTGTGTTTTGTCTTTGCTGATTTTAGCCTCTGTGAGGCACTTTGTATTGCTTTTAGTATGAAAAGTGCCATACAAATAAAATTTGATTGATTGATTGATTGATAAGATAAGATAAGATAAGATATTATTTATCATATCCCATTTAGAAGCTGTGAGATGATCTGGTGCGTCCAAGTCACGTGGGATAAGGGCATTTTGATATTTTGTCCTGAATCCCTTGCAGACTGTCTGAAGTCTGAGAACCATGGGCGTCCCCAAACAATCCGGGTCTGTGCCAACGCTGTCTTCATCAGGTGAAATGTGGCTCCGTCAGGCTAAGATCAAGTGACTGACTCTTCAATAGCAGAATAATTCACTTCTTTATCTTCAAGAACACCTCAGCATGTTTTCAGTCATTGTCTGTCCATACTGTGAAGCAACGTCCAGTCTTTGCTTCATTTGATCATCTTTTCTTAGTTGATGAAGACATAATGAAAGAATATCCCACATCTGTCCATGGAACCCTTGACCCTCGTTGTAGGAGACAGTGTATAAAAAAACTGTCCTTCACCTTTCTGCAATTTGTTTGGATCAGAGCCATCAGTTATGGTATGCCTAGGTTCTCCCCTAGGTCTGTCTGGTGCATCATATTTAACTTAATGTCTCATACACCGATCAGCCACAACATAATGACCACTGACTGGAGAAGCGAATGACATTGACCATCTTGTGACATAATGTGAGGAAGCTGCAGTACCCGGAGAGAAACCACGCAGACACAGAGAACATGTAAACTCTGCAAAGACCGGTGTGTTCCGAATCTGGAAACTTCTTGCTGTGAGGCATCAGTGTAACCACAACAAAGGAAGAGCATAGCAAATATAGAAAGTAAAACAAATAAAGAAATCAAAGCCTGGTGGATGAAACTCTTTATGTGTCTAGTGGTGCGGGCCTGGAGGCTTTGGAACCTCCTCCCATATATCAGGAGAATAAAGAAGCTGTGTGACTGGTGGTTAGGGTCAGGGTAGGTTTATGGGTTAGTGCTAGGGGTGGGTGGGGTCACCTGTAATGCTTTTCCAGCTGGGTTGGTGTTGTCCAGGTTGGAGTGAGCATTTATCAGCTTCCTTTCTGCATTCACTGTGAAGTGTTTTCTGGTTTGAAATGGTCCATTGCCACACCACTCCACAGTTTGCAGAGGAAATAGAGGTGGTGCTGAGCTTTCTTGACCAGGACAGGTCCTCTGTTCTATGCACACACTCAGAAACATTTCGCTGCTTGAAAACCAACTTTAAAAATCTCATCTGTGACCAGTCATTTATGTTTTTAAACTGTCCAGGTGAATGTTCCTTTTACAGATAACAGTGGAAACAAATGTCGTGGCTGCTTATCTGGATTTATATTCTAGGATTATGAATTCAAATGAGGGCTCTCTGTTCCTCTCTGTCTGCTGTGACCCTACAGATAACACCACAGTCGGTTATTCAATTTAAAAGTCACCAGATGTCATATTATTCTGTGGAAAAGGCAACTACAGCGTCGTTTGGCAGATTTGCACCAAAATGCTTCTGAGCTGTCTTTGCATCTATATCTTTCATTAATCTGTCCAGAGCTTCTCAAAGGCTTTTTTCCTGACATACCTCCGAATGCAGCAAACAGTCTCGTCTTGGGTCTATTAGTTTTAGCTCGTCCTTTTTAACGACATGAACACTGAAAAGAACACAGTGATGAACTCAAAATAAAAAGGTCTGAAAGCCCACAAAAAGAAAAAGAAAACAGTATCCTTCCATGTTATACAGCAGAGAGGGTTCACTATGAGGTGCAAACTATTCATCCGCCTCAAGAACAGAGAGGCAAGATTAGACAAAAAAACAACCACTGCCACCAAATGTCACACTCAGACCTAGAGTGAGGGTAGTATGCCAGAAGGCTGACTGGAAAAAGCGTAGTTGAACCTTAAAAATGTTGAAAAAAGTTGCAACACAGAGTCCATTTGATACCTAAGTTTCCTGTGCTATTTATTCCCATAAAGTTTCCGGAATCATACACAAACACATTTATTTTTAAATATATTTTCTGCAGCATTTTTGTATTATTTGTTTGCTCACATTTCCAATGGACGGTATCCAATGGGCAATAAACCACTTCCTCTTTTGCATCAAATGGACTCTGTGTTGCAACTTTTTTCGACATGTTTAAGGTTCAACTACACTTTTTCCAGTCAGCTTTCTGGCATACTACCCTCACTCTAGGTCTGAGTGTGACAGTAGTATTCTCTGGACAGATGAAACTATTAAGATGTCATTTGAATATCGGACATTCAAAATACGTGTTCTCTTTGATAGGGCTGACTGTCTTTCAAAATGTGTGCCCTTGGATTGGATAAGGGGCATTTGCCTATCTGATCTCAGTTGACAGTAGCGGCTAAAACTAGCCAGCTGCCTCCAGCCCTGTGACTATAAATTAGGTGGAAGAATGACATTTGAAGGAGCATCACCCTGCTATTCCTGCAGCCTCCATCACGGTAAGCAGGCTATGAAGTTAAATTAGTCTCATCTATGTACTTTACAAGTTGTTGTTTTGCTTTCTGTCCTCTCTGATGCACTGGTAGACAAGTTATCTCAGAGATATGTGTTGAGTCACTGTACTGTTTCTGAACATCCGTGTTTACTACATTTTAATTTGAAGTTTCAGAACGGAAATGACCAAAGAAAATGGTTTTGAAGGGTTTTTACTTGAGCACTTTTGTATGAAGACTAAATTAAAGGTAGCTATCAAAATGAACTCTGCTTGGGACCCCTGTAGTTTCCACTCTGCCAAAGCTTCCTCTAATATGGACGGTCTTCCTCCTTCATATACATTTCTTCAAAAACTCTACTAGGAACTCAAGTGCTTAAAAACCATTTTTGGATGGACATTATTAATCTAACATGGCTAGTTTATCTAGACTTATTTATCCAGTCTTTTCCTTATCAATATGGATATCAATTAGAAACAATGACAAATGAACTGAAAGGCTATTAACAGTGTGAACTCCTACTTCATATGAAGGAACAAATGTCACTATAGGGAAAAATTATGTGGTTAAAAGTCATGAGGATGGAGGGATGACATTTGATACTATGAATGGACACTTTAAGTTGAAGTGGTTAAAATCATTCCTCAATGATAGATCATTCTTTTGGTCTATTATTGGTTAGGTTACTGTGAAAATACGTGAGGAAGAGACTTTCTATTGACGTGTGACATCTGTGAGTCCTTTCAGTTGATCAGTTCATTAACTTGACATGCAACAAACTATAATACACTGATTTCTATATTTTTTTACAGTGATCCACCATGACATTACTGAAGGCTCTCCTGCCCCTCGCTGCTCTCCTCTTTCTGTCCGTCGTTCCCACAGAAACTAAAGTGGTGAACTCGATAGCAGAGTGTGAAGAATTCTTTCTTAAAGATATTCCACCAAATATCCCAGGAATCTTGGAAAGAGGGAACATCCAGGACCAGAACAGATACAAACCTATTTGCCAGACTTTGAACAACATCAGAACCTTTGTGACGCTTTACGACACCAGGAACAAGATCCCAGTGTTTTCTGCTTCAAAGTACAGAGGGAGTCATAAAGGTGAAAGATCTAAGGTTTGGATGATTGAACCACAGGTGAGCTTTTTAACAAAGAAAATACCATAATACTAAAGTATTTGTAGATGTTTTTTTGTCTCATTTTATCTGACATCAGTTTAATTGCCACAGTGTCAGTTACTCTACCTGACTCTTTGGACATTGTTGAGACCAAATCATTGTCTAAACTCTCAATCTGAATTTACTTTGAAAATGAAGCAAAAGCACCAAAAATAGTCTTGTTTACTTCCTAAGGATAATTATGTGGAACCAAATACTATATTTACTTTGAATCTACTTTGATGTAACCTTGTATGAACCAGTCATTTAGTTTTTAATTGTAACAGCTTGAGAACCCAGCTGGCAGCGATAACATGACACCAGCAAAAGATACTCAAACCTACAACCACCAGGCTGGGGACACCGACTACAGAAACAACCAACAAGGTGTTAATAGAGGCCATTTGTTACCAAGCTCTTATGGATCTGATCAAACTGAAATAAATTCCACCTTTATCCTGACCAACATTGTTCCACAAAACATAAACTTCAATGGCAGAAGCTGGAACAACATGGAACAATGCATCAAATGTGTAATGGATAAATACTGCATCAACAACAATAATAAAATAGAAGGTTTTGTAGTAATCGGAGCACGGCCCAGCACCAACCCCAGAAACACCCTCAACAACAGGGTTAATATTCCTTCAATGCTCTGGTCAGCATTCTGCTGCTACAGCAGCAAAGAGGAGAAATGGTTAGCAAGTGCACACTGGGGCGAGAACATTGAACCTACAGAAGAATACCTGGAGACTAAGACTCTGGAGGAGCTCCACAGGGAACTGGGAGGAAATGTGTTTCCTGGATCAGACTGTCCTCTCGACACAACTATCAAACAGGTTGTCCCAAAACCTATAAGTGACTGCAAATGCTCAAAGTAGGTGTACGACTACTACTCCTGCTGTGACTATCAAATGATTCTGAGATTACAACAGAAACGACATGAAAAAGGCTTACAGATGCATTAACATGTCAATATACAGCTCGTGCAGACTCCACCGTTACTCTCCTAAGTACATCTCTTCCTTTCAGCTTTCATCTCCTCATCAAACTCCATCAAACTCACCTCCTTCTCCAACCTCTAACCCTCCTTTTCCTCCCTCTAACACAATTCTCTCTCCGTCACCAGAATGTCCTTTCCTACTACCAGTAACAGAATAACAGCTAGCTCTGCTTTGTGCTGACCTATTTGTATATCCGTCATCTAAAACACACTTGTGTCTTTGTGTGATCAGTTGAAATCTGTATTTTATCCTGAAATAAAAGTGGCACAAGGAAAACCCACGTCTCAGAGTGTCTTACTTCTCAATATACATCTCCAATAGAAAACACCAGCTTTGTTAAAAATGGGAGTTTCACACATATCAACTTCTAGACTGATGGGAAAAATCCACTTAGTTTCACCCCCCATGACTTTAAAACCGTTGTTGTATTTGTATTTTACCAAAGGAACTGCAGTTGTGCTTAAAGCTTTTACTGCTAAAACACAGCTTGTTCTGAAACGTCCCACCTCAGAGCAGAGACGGAAGAAAGACACAAAGACAACAGCAGCTTGTGGTCAACATGTGTCTTTTCTCATTAGGTGAGAAACTTCTCACTTCACCCACTTGTTTTCTGTGTTATTTCTTTACTGTTTGAGAGAAGAGTGATCAGGTCCTAGAGTTGGTGTTGTCGTCTGTACTGAGAGAACTGGAGGTTTAGACAAAGTGTCCTGAAATGAAGAATAGACGCGTTGATAGAAATCAGACTGATGTCCAGGAAGGTGATCTGACAGACTGACTCACTGAGAGCACTACGTCAGAGGACACATTCAGGAAATGCTTTCAGATGGTTTTAGAAACACTGAGTTTATGATCCAGACACCGTCCTAAACCAACCTGGACCTTTAACTGATAAAATGATCGTCATCATGTTGTTATCTTACTAGAAGTCCTGTTTTAAAGATGGCAACTGATTTTTGAGACATGAAAACGTGTCAACTAATATTTTGATGTTCTTTCCAGTAGCTGCTGATCATCCTCAAACTCAGACCAACATCGAGTCCAGAACCACTGCTGTCTCTCTGTGTTATAGTCCTGATTGCTTCCAAAATTAAAGGCAGAGAGAAAACTAAAAAGAGAAAAAAGAAAACCTCAATAGTTGTATAGATGCTTAGTGTGTCAGAGAGACAGTGCAGGGAGGTCAAACATAGACCAGTTCAGTTTCCAATAGAAGTAACTGATATAACTGTTTCTCTCCACTAGGGGTCGCACTGGTTTAGTCAGAGGAGCAGACATAACACAACACCCAGAGCTAAACAGCAGATATCAGCAATAGCACGTCTGTTTTCCTTCTTCAGAGATTTCAGGTTGTTCATAAAATGTTTTCATAAAAGGAAAGTTAATTAAATGTAAACATTGTCATAATGTTCTTGTTCTTCTTTGCACTAAAACAAAGAGAAACATCTGGAGTTGTGATTATTTACAGGTGATTATCTTATTATGTTAGTGGCCCCCTTGAGGTCACATTGAACTGTGGCCCCTGAACTAAAATGAATTGACAGCCTTGCACTAGTGTGTGTGGAGGACCTCTCTACATTAGAACTATAGTCACAGACCTGAGACTACTCTCCTTTGTTTCCATATTTGTCTGTGTTAAATAATGTTCCTGTTACTCTGAGTCAGAGTTTAAATGATTTCTTCCATCATTAATAACTGATGTCAGTGTAAATGATTCTTCTAAAGTCTCTTTAGATTTAGTCCAAAGACTCTAAACTGTCACCAGCTCCACTTCTTCTGATGTGACTCCTCATGTTTCTTCATCTAAAGCTCCATCCAGATGTTAACAGCTTTTATCATCACTGATGTCTTTCCTAATGTACAGTGGATTATAGTTACTATTTATTTATTGCAGAATGATGCTGCTGTTGTTCTTGTTCATCATAAATTGCTCTTTGACTTGTAAATAAAGTGGTTAATCTTCAAACCTATAACTTTTCTTCTGGAGTTTTGAATGGTGACATGATATTAATCCCACATTTCCTCCACATTAATTTTCCATTGATTAAAAGTCCATGTAATCAAACAGCACTTCAGTCAGACTAAGAGCAGAGAAACAAACTAATAGCTGTTGTTGAGGCTCCTTAAGCTGCTAGATACAGTATGTGATGTTGCTAAACAGGTTTCATTGAAGATAGTAGATATGGTGAAGACGTGGACTTGATGATGATTCATGGGACATCTGACTGAACTGTACTCTCAGACCAGCGTTAGCTTTGAAAAACATCCTGACAAATAAGTCGTCATGTGCATCATATGAAATGATTTGAACACTCAGAACAGTGAGCAGCCACACATGTGGTGACCAGGGAGCAGATTAGGAGGTTAGGGGCTTTGCTCAAGTGGAGGAAAGGTGTTGGAATTATAAGCATTTTATACATAGTCCTTGATTTTCAGCAGGGACTCAAAAGCTCTTTCATGGACAGATGTGAGATATTCCTTCATTACTTCTTCATCAGTTAAACTGCTTGTAATTCCTTGTATGTGAATATCCTCAAATTAAAGATGAGAATCTGCACTTTAATCCCAGATTGATTATAGAACTGTAACTTGAATATGTTCTGATCAACAGGTAAAACAACAGAAACAGTGTCCAACAGCTTCTAAATGTGGTTTGATCTCCCTGATAACACGTGATGAAGTCAAACTGTGGACAAAGTGAGTTGAGGAGCTTTAACCTCCACTACTGGTTAGCAGGATGAAGGCGCCCTCTTGTGGTCTTCATCACATTTCAGAACAGATCAGATTTGTACCTGAAGAAGCCTTGGATGAGTGCTGGAACGTCTTCAAGAGACAGTGAACCAACACAAGTTATGAATATGTGATGTTTACGTTACCAAAGCAGCAGATGATGGAGAAAAACTCTGACCTTCTGGCCTCAAATGTCCCTTTAAATCAGAGGTCCTCATTTAGCAGGTCATGGACCAGTACCAGACAACAAACCATTTACTACTGGACCATGAGGAGACAATATGATCCTGCAAACTCCCTGAATAATGAACACATCATTGTAGGTTATCTGTGCTGCAGACTCACTGAACTTGTCGTGTCCTCTCACCACCAGGGGGAGCTCTCTGTTTATGAGCTGCTGCAGAGAAACAACAAATGTCAGTGTGTGATAAATATGGGAATACAACCAGATCTCTTTTTACAGTGTTCCTCCAACACATTTCACAACTTTTAAACTAAATGAGTCTCTTTTCTTTGATTGGATTCAAACATCCAGAGCTCATGTTGTCATAGAAATTGAGTCAATGCTTAAATTCAAATAAACATCTGGATTATGGCTGATACACATGTGTTGAGAAGTAGACTCTTACTTTCACACTGTCATTCTACACACACACAAACAACAAACACACTGCCCACATGGTGACAGATAGATGACTTTCAACTAAATATAAAGAGACTTTAAAAGAAAGATTGTGCTGCCCTGGCAGAGCGTTGACTGTAGCAATGCTGTAGACAGCCTGTAAGAGACATACATGTTGAGAGAGAGGAGCAGGGGGTGCTTGAGTGTGTGTGTTACAGAGGGGGTGGTTCACGTGGGAGTAGGCGTGCGGACGTGTGTGTGCGTAAAGGTGCGCACTCACCAGTGACACAGATGAGAGTCAGGGTTGGGTATAACCTTAATTTTTGTTGACCGCTACTCATTCATTCATTCATCACCCTTTTTCTAAAAGGTTTGTGTTGGAAGCCGCAACATTTTGTCAACAAAAAAAAAAAAAAAGGTGTTCAATGAAAATCATCAAGCTGCACCAAAGAACCAAGTCGTCACGCAACGACTAGCCCGAGAACAAAGAAGCCACAAAGTACCACACCACGCCATCCATTCACCTGGGAACAGGCAAATGAGGACACACGATGTTACGCTGGTTGCATTGGAAAATGAAAAAGGGAAATCAAAACTGACGGCCAAAACTTGGACAATAAAGAACGGTTGCAGCCAGGCCCGGAGTGGCTAATCGGGAGGACCGGGGCAATTCCAGGTGGGCCGGTCTGACTTTCGGGCCGCGAGGGCCGGTGTTCAATTATTATTTTTATCTATTTATTTATTTTGGGTCGGAGTTCAGTCATGGCACTGGGTGCGTATGCTGTTACCGCTGTCGCTGGGCCGTCTCCACTTGCAGCTCCTTTCTTTTGTTTTTTCAGACACAGCCTGACGTAACATGTCCGTGCACACCGCACACTGTCAATGGTGTTTGGAGCCTGGCTCCGGCCCCAGAAGTGCAAGGGTGTTTTCAAAATGGAAAATAAAATAGCAAGGGTGGCGCAGAAAAAGCGAGAATTAAAAAGAGAAAAGCACTGGAGACAGATGCAGCCAAATGTGCAAAAATCGGCAGCTTTTTCAATGAAACGGTCTGAAACGACCAATGAAGATGATGAAACGGGTAAGACACAGGGGCGTTACTAGACCTTATTCACTGGGGCACATGCCTTGGTAAAAGTCTCCAGTGCCCCAGTAAAATTCTAGCGCTGCTCTCGCTGGAAACGGCATTCATGAGCGCATCTCCGTGCCTGCTTTAGTCAGGACTCCAGCCTGTCACTTACCAGCCAGTAAAAAAAAAAAAAACAAGGAAAAAAGAAAGGGGCCATAATAGCCAATCCGGAAATAGCACCTCTGTAGCTGGGTAAGATTGAACGCAACAACCAATGAAAATCGTTCACATGATTCTTCCGAGTGTTTCGTACACTCACACACACGTACAGTACACAGTGGAAACCGCTGGAGCTCGTCACGTCACTTTGAGCACAGAGTAAGTCGTCCCCTGTTTTAATGTTACAACAAATTCACAACTTGTTTGACAGAAAAAAATGGCAAGTTAATCGCTGTTAGAGAATGTTGCCCACATAATTAGCATCTGTTTTTCAATGCTTAGCGTCATTGTAGCCTAAATTTAGCAACAGTTTACCAGCTTGTGCTCTCTCCCTCACACACACACTCACACCATGCGTAGGCTGCATGCACACATACAATTAATAATGATTTATACGTATACTGTAGAGAGAGCCCTGTAAAAGTAGCCTATAGTATACTGTTTGTGAAGCTGTCCTACTGTAAAACTAAACATAGCCTTCTGATAAACTATTCAGAGATGGACATCAGAAAATTCTTCCTGAACAGAGGCAGAGGGAGAGGAACAGTGAGGAGAGATGAGGAGGACGAGGGAGGTATGATAATTGTCCACATTAACGGCAACATTAACATTTATGCTGGTAATAGCCAGTGCTGTGATTTGATCAATGGTTTAGCTCTGACTCTGTGTAGATTATTATAGGCTACATTAGCAAATTATCACCAAATGTCAGTATGAAGGCTTTAGTGGGCTATTTAAGCTACAAAGAACTGCAGTATTGCCAGGATGACTAGGACCCTTGCCTGGGAGGTAGGTATATCTCAATTTTGACTAAAAATAAGCTTCCCTTGTGTTAGTAGGAAAGCCTACTTTGCTTTCCTGAATTACTTTTTTTTAACATGGACTGAGGTTTAGGTAGTAAAGAATCTGACTCTTTCTAATATTAAATGCTTGCAGTAAGAGATTGTTGTTTGTAAATCGTTGAGGTGTGCATGTGCAAATAAATATCATTATATTGTACCCATGATTCTATCCTTGTATCTTTACCAGTGGTTTAATATAGCCTACAGTATGACAGTGACAATAATGATTTTGAAACTTGTACCCGTAGGCTAGCCATTTATTTCATAATGCGCACATATTTAATTATTATTATTATTTTTTGATGTATTGGGAGTTGGGGGCCTGTGCCCCACCAAAGCTCTAGGTCTAGAATCGCCCCTGGTAAGACAAGATGTTGAACAAAATGCAACTTTACCTGCACCGTTCAACTTAATTAATTAGCCTATCAAGTCAATGAATTGCGTGGCGTTGTAACATATAGCCTGTCTAACTTAGCGTTACATCATTTAAATAATAGTATGATGCGACGCCACATAACTGGCCACAAACTTTGTCTTGTAGCCCCTCAGATGCAAGATGCATCACCAAGCACCAGCCATGAGCCCACAGGTCCAGAGTGTGCAGGTAAGATTGCTCATTAAATGAATATTATTAGAATGAATATAATGAAGAGTATGGTGTAGACCTGCTCTATATGATAAATGCCCTGAGATAATTGATGATGATAGATGATTCAGCACTACAATAATGAAACTGACTTGAATTTTTGACTTGGAAAAAGGGGAGATTTAGAATTATTTAGAATAAATCCACATTGTGAAGCAACCATTACTTCCACTGAATTGGAATTATTTTAGAAAATATACACAGAATCACAAGGCTTTAGAGAACAGTGTGCTATTGTAGGCTTAACATGCAAAGTTATAATTACATTATTTTAATATAATAGGTCGTGATCTAAAGTTGGCTGGTCTGATGCATGAAACTCCAGGGCTGAAAATGAATCCCACTCCGGCCCTGGTTGCAGCATGAGCGCAAAGGTGCAGCTAATAAAATCAAAGCGCTTATTCCGCAAATAAAAGCGCACATGAAATCAAAAGATGCAACTGAAATCCCCTCACAACTGAATAACTTGAATGCACTGTGTAAAAAGGCCACTGACCTGCACAATGAATTACTGCCAATGCTTCCTGATGATGAAGGTAAAAAACAAAACGAGTGCTTTTCTACCATTATGGATTACAGTGATGCATTCAAAGAACAAGTGGAAAAATGGATAAATGAAAATCCGCATGGAAACTCAAATAAATTACCACTTCAGACAAATACTTCTGAGCAGCAAATAAACCACGTAGAACAAGTTCCTGTCAGAAAAAGCAAGGACTTGTCTGTTGCTGACCCTCCAGTACCTGTTCCCACTGTACAAGATCCTCAGGATGAACTACAGCCCTGTGATAGCATCTCAAATGCAACCAAGAGATCACGCTCACATCTTTCCTCATCCTTAGTCTCACGCGCATCTGTTCCTGCTTAAAAACCAGCCTTCATTATCACTTGGAGAGTTCCAAGCAGCAGACCTGTACGCACAGAGAAGATGGAGGCAAGTCCAGTACATATCTGATCTGTTCTGGAAGCGCTGGACAAAGGAGTACCTGCCTCTGTTACAGGAACGACAGAGATGGACTGGGGTCTAGAGAAACCTTGTCGCAGGAGATCTAGTTTTGCTTATGGACAGTACCTCACCTCGTAATTCCTGGATTATGGGACGTGTCTTGCAAACCTTTCCGGATCGCAAGGGATTTGTGCGTCAAATTCGGATTAAGACAAGAACCAGTTGCTTGGACAGACCCATATCCAAGGTATGTTTGTTGCTGGTGAAGGAGGAGGCAGCATGAGGACGTTGCTGACCTCTATAGTGACTTTGTGTTTTCCAGACTTGAGCTGGACTTTGCACTAGTCGGTCATAGAGAAGGAATACTCGGTGTAATGGCTTATTCATGGAGCAATTTATTAGACATTTTTGAAATTGATATGATGATTTATTATGTCTCCTATTGTGTTTTGAAATGTGAAGTATTATGTGAGACCTAATAATTAGGGGCTGGTGTGTAAGAGACATACAGGTTGAGAGAGAGGAGCACTGGGTGCTAGAGTGTGTGTGTGGTGCAGAGGGGGTGGTTCACGTGGGAGTAAGCGTGTGTGCGTAAAGGTGCGCACTCACCAGTGACACAGATGAGAGTCAGGGTTGGGTAGTAGCCTTAATTTTTGTTGACCGCTACTCATTCAGTCATTCATCACCCTTTTTATCTGTTTAATCCGCTGGTCTCATTCTTCCATTCATCCATCTTTGCTGCGCTGTGATAGCTCTGTGCTGTTGGTTCGCAATAAATGCACCAAAATCATCTTTGGCTCTCAGCGTATTTGTTATCATAACCTCCTATAGCGCGTCACAAATCTGCGAACCTGAGGACCCGACCTCATACAGTTTGTGTTGGAAGCCGCAACAAATGTAGTTCCTGGAATGAATCCCTCCTGTGTATGAGTCCAAATACAAAGTAAACCATTCAAGTTGCAAGCTTTCAAATTATTGTTTATTTTAAATGCTTCAATTTTTGCGTCAACATGTGTTCACCCTTAAAGTCTCATTATGTTCGTACTTGAATTACGTTTGTCTTCATCACTCAAATCTGAATTACAACACCTGAAATTAAGAGTCTGCACTTTAAGACCACTTTACTCAACTTATTGTCTAAATTCAGAACATTTGTTGCCAAAGTGACGTTAAAATTGGTCAGCAAAAGAAGAAGAAGAAAAGTCTGTGCAACCTGCCTTCATGACATACTTTAGTAAAAGAGTTATGGGCACATTCTATACACCTAAAAGAACAAAATACGTCAGTGTCCAAAGATTTACAAGGACTCTGGTTATTGCTCTTTTTATAATGGTATTAAAACAATAATATTACATTTCTTTTGGACACTTGATGATAAAGTGTTATTTGCATGTCTGTTATGAATAGATATGATCTTTACTGTCAGTCTACAGTTGTTCTGGGCCGTTACCTTCAGGCCTCTGTGTGTAGCCATGTCATTCTAAATTTGCCACTTGTCAGTAAGATAACAATATCCAGCAAGATGATGATAAGAAAATCAGCTTTGTATATTCAAAGTGAGGGATACTGATATGTCCTTGCATTTCACAGCTGAGACCAATAACCTTTCTCAGAACAGCCATGAAAAAGGAGACGTTATGCACAAGAAACGTGTGTGGTACCCCCATGTCACATGGTCTACAGATCTCTCTTAGGGATTTTAAAAGATTTACAAACTAGATGTACCACATAGCGGTACACAACATGACCGCCGCTCAGTTTTACACATTCTCTCCACAAAAATAAATGACACTTGTCAACTTTCCTGTATTTCTGTTTGTGCAATTGTGTGTGTGTGTGTGTGTGTGTGTGTGCACATATGTATGTGTGCGTGCGTACATGTGTGTGTGTGCATACGTGTGTGTTTATCTGTGTGTGCATGTCTGTGCATGTGGATTTGTGTGTGTGAGAATATGTGTGTATTTGTGCGTGTGGATATCAGTGTGTGTGTGCATTGTGTGTGTATGTGTGTGGGTGTGTGGGTGTGTGTGTGTGTGTGTGTGTGTGTGTGACAGTAGGCCTATCATCCCAAATCAGTAACCCTTCGCTTAATAGCACCATCTACAGGCCGATGGGTACAATCTAAATCTACACATAAATTGATTTATTTTACAGCCCCCCCATGGATGAAATTTCACAAAACTTAGCATAGTCCCAGACGATGTCAGGTTAATCATACACATGAAATTTGGTGCTGTTCATAGCATTTCATCTGAAGATAGAGGCAAGTAAAGCAATATGATATTACATTTTCATTTTTTACCACGGGGGTGCAAATCACAAATGACTGGTTATAAGCTGAGTTCATGCACGCTCTTGAGACCAACCTACCATGAATATTTTGTCATCCTCTGTGCCACGGTTCAGGTAGTTATTTAGGAAAAACTGCATTTTTTGGGTTTCGGGGGGGGGGGGGGGGGGGGGGGGGGCTAGCGCGGGGGTGCAATGGCCCCCGGTGACCAAACTAAATTTTTCCTTAAAAGTCTACTGGGGCTACATGCCTACCAAGTTTCATGTGCCCCGGTGTTACAGAGTCCCGGGAATCGTTGACCAAAAATTCAGGAAGTAGATGACGGAAGGAAAAAAAAAAAAAAAAAAAACTTTGACAACTCCTATATGACCGCTACGCTAGCGGCGGTCATAATTATTTATATTAACAGATTGGCCCAGGACGAGACTGTTTGGTGCATTCGAAGGTACGTCAGGAAAAAAGCCTTTGAGAAGCTCTGGACAGAGTCATTCATTCATTAACACACAATGCCACAGCACACATTCTCTGTGTTATTGTTTCCATAAGCTTCTCCAATGTCACCAGATTTATTTCCATCCAGTGTTGCATTCATTTTTCACCAAGATCTTGTATTAATGATGGGAAAGTCTGACCACTGCACAAAGCCTTCTCCAGCACATCCCAAAGATTCTCAATGAGGTTAAGGTCTGGACTCTGTGGTGGCCAATCCATGTGTGAACATGATGTCTCTCATGCTCCCTGAACCACTCTTTCACAATTTGAGCCCCATGAATCCTGACATCTTGGAATATGCCCGTGAACTTTGTAAAACAACACGGTTCATTGTGGTTTGAACACATGAAATTAGCATTAACTAAAACAGAATAACCAGGTTTTGAAAGTGAGTTATTTGAAGAAATGTATCTGATCATCCACAACATTATGACAAAAAAATGAAGGTTATTAGGTGTTGTTTGAAAAAGCTAAGCTGAGACTCTCAAAGTGTCAAGGAGAGACACGGTGTGGTTTAGCTTTGTCAGCTTTCTCAGGAATCTGAAAGGTTAATGCAAATGAAACAGACACTATGAATTCAAATACTTATAAACTATGCTGATAAAAAACTGGACTTCCTCTTTAGGCTGAGTTTATATTGGAGGAGGACCATCATGCTGTTACTGCTGCTGTGAACACAGAGAGACAAGGTCAAGAGATTTTCAGGAAACCTTCACGACGGTGAGTTTTTCTTCAGTTTCAGTTTATTTTCTCCTTGTGTCTGTAATTCAGTGAATACAAACACAGAGCACAAGTTACTGAGACATTTTTATTTTATTAAGAATTTTCTGAAATTTTAAGTATAGTTTTATTTTACAAAGTCATGTGGACACAGTCAGACTAAATTGAGTCCATTAATACAACTGACGTCACTAGTTTAACTTGTTATTTTTGTAAAGTTGAACCAAAATAGATGAAAATCAATCAAGTTATTTAACAATTAACATTTTCTTTCAGGATGAATCTATCCATCTATCAAACTGTGTTTTATTAGATTTGTCTTTTATCTTCTAACACATGACTAGTATTTAATAATTAACACGTCTTCATAGAGGTTGATCCACAGTTTCATCAAATAAAGAGTGAATATAGTGTGAACAATCATGGGTTTTCAGTTGATCAGCTCATTTAACTTTAACTTGACATGCAACAAACTATAATACACTGATTTCTATTTTATTTTTTACAGTGATCCACCATGACATTACTGAAGGCTCTCCTGCCCCTCGCTGCTCTCCTCCTTCTGTCCGTCGTTCCCACAGAAACTGAAGTGGTGAACTCGATGGCAGACTGTGACGAATTCTTTCTTAACGATATTCCACCAAATATCCCAGGAATCTTGGAGGAAGGGAACATCCAGGACCAGAACAGATACAAACCTATTTGCCAGACTTTGAACAACATCAGAACCTTTGTGACGCTTTACGACACCAAGAACAGGATCCCAGTGTTTTCTGCTGCAAAGTACAGAGGGAGTCATGAAGGTGAAAGATCTAAGATTTGGAGGATTGAACCTCAGGTGAGCTTTTTAACAAAGAAAATACCATAATACTAAAGTATTTGTAGATGTTTTTTGACAAGTCTCATTTTATTTGACATCAGTTAAAAGTTGTTAATCAGTTGAAAATACATGAACTAAACTGTTATGATGCTGCAGTGCATTGCCACAGTGTCAGTTACTCTACCTGACTCTTTGGACATTGTTGAGACCAAATTATTGTCTAAACTCTCAATCTGAATTTACTTTGAAAATGAAGCAAAAGCACCAAAAAATAGTCTTGTTTACTTCCTAAGGATAATTATGTGGAACCAAATACTAACTTTACTTTGAATCTACTTTGATGTAACCTTGTATGAAACAGTAATTTAGTTTTTAATTGTTACAGCTTGAGGACCCAGCTGGCAGCGACAACATGACACCAGCAAAAGATAAGAAAACCTACAACCACCAGGCTGGGGACACTGATTACAAACACAACCAACAAAGTGTTAGTAGAGGCCATTTGTTACCAAGCTCTTATGGATTTAATCAAAATGAAAGAAAATCCACCTTCACCCTGACCAACATTGTTCCACAAAATGAAAAATTCAACGGTGGAAGCTGGAACAACATGGAACAATGCATCAAATGTGTTATGGATAAATACTGCATCAACAACAATAATAAAATAGAAGGTTTTGTAGTAATCGGAGCACAGCCCAGCACCAGCAACACCCTCAACAACAGAGTTAATATTCCTTCCATGCTCTGGTCAGCTTTCTGCTGCTACAGCAGCAAAGAGGAGAAATGGTTAGCAAGTGCACACTGGGGTGAGAACATTGAACCTACAGAAGATTACCTGCAGACTAAGACTCTGGATGAGCTCCATGAGAAACTAGGAAATATATATAAAGTGTTTCCTGGTACAGAATGTCCTGCCGCCAAAACTGTCACAGAGTTTTACCCAAAACTTGACCAAATATGCAACTGCCCGCCACCTGTTCCAGCTGGACTCTTAACAAGCCTACGTAATATTTTCAACAGGTTCAGGCTTATCCCAGAGCAAATCATTAACATCTTGCAACGTTATTTTGGAAAATAAATATACAGTAAATATAAATGCAACTGCCCAAAGTAGGCGTATGACTACTGCTCCTGCTGTGACTATTAAATGATCTGAGATTACAGCAGAAACGTCATCAAAACATCTTACAGATGTATTAACATGTCAATATATAGCTCGTGCAGATGCCACCGTTACTCTCCCAAGTGTGCTGACCTATTTGTATATCTGTAATCTAAAGTAAACATTGACAGTATTCAAATGGTAATGATGGAAAACACACTTTGTCTTTGTGTGATCAGTTGAAATCTGTATTTTATCCTCAAATAAAAGTGGCACAAGGAAAACCCACGTCTCAGAGTGTCTTACTTCTCAATATACATCTCCAATAGAAAACACCAGCTTTGTTAAAAATGGGAGTTTCACACATATCAACATCTAGACTGATGGGAAAAATCCACTTAGTTTCACCCTCCATGACTTTAAAAACGTTGTTGTATTTAATTGTTTTACCACAGGAAACATACAACATTTTGAGCCCCAGTTATGCTTAAATCTTTTACTGCTAAAAACACAGCTTGTTCTGAAACATCCCACCACAGAGCAGAGACGGAAGAAAGACATGAAGACAACAGCAGCTTGTGGTCAACATGTGTCTTTTCTCATTAGGTGAGAAACTTCTCACTTCACCCACTTGTTTTCTGTGTCATTTCTTTACTGTTTGAGAGAAGAGTGATCAGGTCCTAGAGTTGGTGCTTTCGTCTGTACTGAGAGAACTGGAGGTTTAGACAAAGTGTCCTGAAATGAAGAATAGACGTGTTGATAGAAATCAGACTGATGTCCAGGAAGGTGATCTGACAGACTGACTCACTGAGAGCACTACGTCAGAGGACACATTCAGGAAAAGCTTTCAGATGGTTTTAGAAACACTGAGATTATGATCCAGACACCGTCCTAAACCAACCTGGACCTTTAACTGATAAAATGAACGTCATCATGTTGTTCTTCGACAAAGTAGAAGTTACTAGAAGTCCTGTTTTAAAGATGGCAACTGATTTTTGAGACATGAAAAAGTATCAACTAATATTTTGATGTTCTTTCCAGCAGCTGCTGATCAGCCTCAAACTCGGAGACCAACGTTGAGTCCAGAACCACTGCTGCCTCTCTGTGTTATAGTTCTGATTGCTTTCAAAATTAAGGCAGAGAGAAAACTAAAAAGTGAAAAAAGAAATTCTCAGTAGTTGTATAGATGCTTAGTGTCTCAGAGAAACAGTGCAGGGAGGTCAAACATAGACCTGGGGGGTATTCCAGAAAGCAGGTTTAACAAACACTGAGATAAAACTTAACCTCTGGGTTGTCTGAACCTGAGGCGACTAAACCCGAGCTGTCGGTTCCAAAACACCGGTTAGCAATCAGTTCAATCAACCCCGGATTGTTTAACCTAGAGTTGTGCGCGATCACGGCGAAGTTATAAAGGCATCATCTATTGAGAGTCGAAACCATGAGTAAAAATGGCAAAGCGCAGGGCAGCCTATTTTTCTGAAGCGGAGCAGCCTTTTCTGCTCGAGGCGTACGAGGAGGAAAGAGCGATAATCACGAAAAAAAGCAATACTTGCGCGTCTGCCAAGGAACGAGATCTTGCTTGGCAGAGAATTGCCGACCGCGTAAATGCGTAAGTTTAGTAGGATATAGCACACTAATGTGTCAGAAGCACAATAATTCAGTAGATATTAGGCTACATATTAACTGCTTTGTATGAGACTTTCTTATACTATAGAATACCTTGTCATATATTGTATTATTTTTAATTAGATGTAACCCGACCGCCCTCAAGAGAACGTGGCCGCAGGTCAAAACAAAATATAAAAACATTGTCCAAGTTGGTAAGATATATCTGGGTGCATCATCTTAGACATCACTTATCCAGTATTATATTCTTGAATTGCCATATTGCAACAAGTTACGTTCATTTCAAAGCCAATAGGAAGAAAGCAGAGGAGAGGAAGACCGGTTCTGGGCCAGCGGTGTCCCCCCTCACCCCTGTGGAGGAGTTGGCGATCAGTATCAATCGAGGGCGTCCGATGATGGAGGGGATTCCTGGGGGCACGTCATCGGAGCCCTCAACCTCCCAGGAGGAGCAAAATGAACAAGTGCAATGTATTTACCCTAATAGGCCCACGCCTAAATCACTTATGTCTAATTTGTGTAGCCTTGCATGTTCGAAAATGACCAATTTATAGCCAATATTACCGTTCATATAAATAATAGGAGGATGAATAGACATTATCAGCAGTCACAGAGGAATCGAGGTAAAGAAATGCTGTGCAGAGACTAGAGCATAGTTTCTTCATGTTTTCTGTCAGTGCATGAGAACACTGGATCAGAACATTTGCTCTATAATGAAGTGTTTTCTCTTTTCAGGCCATGAAACACGCAATGGGCAAATAAATGTGTGAAACAGTCTTACGTGCATTTATTTAATTTTTTTTGGTTGAAGTGATTGTGACAGATTTCATCACGCATTCTTTGACCATCTCTGATGTCAAGTTGCTGAATGTGTTCCTATCTGCTCCTCAATAGCAGGAACTAATTCATTGCGCAACGTTGCAATGTTGTGCAATAGGCTATCGCACGCGCAACAATTACGATGAGCAAATCCACGATGCGTAACGTTCGAAATGTGGGGATGGAGAATGTTGTTTAAATATATTAAAGATTCCGCAGAAAAACAGTAGTGCTCTGGCAAAAACTCATCAGGAAAAGAAAGGATATTAAGTCGTGGTCTTATATCCTCTCACGGTGAATAGCCCGAATGATTTATGCTTCAATGTCAATTGGATCTTCCTCAAAAGGAAACGTCATTGTGTGACAAGTGTGGAAACAGCGGTCTGGCTGAACGTGCACTTAAATACCCGAACATAACCTGAACAAAACCTACCCCTACCAGGTTAAGTTCAGAGCCTATGTTACTATAGTTACTTACATAGCCTGATCATTTTTGAGCGTTCTGGAACCGAAATCCCAGGTTTACCGCTAACTCTGGGTTTACATACCCAGAGTTAGCGGTAAACCTGCTTTCTGGAATACCCCCCAGATTCAAAATGAGACAAAAACGTTTATCAATTTGTCTTTGTGGTGTATTCAATTGAATATAGGTGAGAAAAGATTTCCAAATCATTGTATTCTTTTTTTTTTATGTTTTACACAACCTCCCAATTTCACTGGAATTGGGTTTGTCCACAGACACAAATAACAACAATGACCACAACAATCATTTTTACACTTAGGATACAGTTATTCTATCAGTTACTTGACAAATTGGTGTCGGTCATTGATCTCTTGACAATATCAAAACGGGTGGGAGAGTGAAAATCGTGTGGATCCCTCGTGGGAGTATAAACCATTACCATCAGCTTCAGGACAGAGGATGATGGTACGTGTTTCTCTTCTCTTCATTGATTCTGAGTCTAACTTCTTCTTCAGATCTGTGCAGTGCCGGCGCTCCGCACACGCACATCACGCGCTGCGCGTAGGGCACCAAGTGCCTGGGGGGGCACCAAAAAATCTGGGTCGTGAAAAATCATCACAATAGGCTACTAGTATAAATAACAAATAAAATATGTCTAAAGCATGTTAATATACAAAAGCAATACAAAAGTAATATAGGCCTAGACCAAATTAGTCGACAAAAAGGTGAATCTCCTGTGCGGCCCTCTCTCCAGTCTCCCTCTGGTGCCCCCCTTCCCCACCTCCCAGTGGTCTGTTCGATTATGCCTCAATAGAGCGTCACAGTCCCGCCCACAGCCAAAGAGAGCGGAGGTGCCTAACGGTGTGTATCTAAAGAGTTTTAGAGCATGTCATTGGATAACCAGCTACGGCTGAACTCATAAGCATATAACATATCATTTCGAGTGAAAAAACGAAGAGAAAGTCCAAAAAAAGTCAAAGGTACAAGACACATAGTTTCATTTCCGAGAGAAGGAACTACTCATCCCATAAACCACCGCGCCTCACTGAAGGCGCCTCACTGAAGTCGACTCGAAGCCACAACCTCGAAAGAGCCTTTTCAGCGACTTCCAAATCTGAGGACGGCCACGCGAACCTGTGCTGCTGTGTGGGCTACTGTAACGTACTGTCTACTGTACGATCACAAATAAATAAATAAATAAATAAATAAGAACCTGTGTTGCGTTTTTGCACGGTAGACTTATCAGTTAGTCAGCTAGCAATGCTATGTTTGATTATGCTTAAACTGGGCTTGTTATTTCTTTTAGCCATCAGAGATATAGTCAGGTAATGTCATGTTTTCTGTTATGTCCTCCGTTCTTGGTTCTGTCTTGTCTTTCGTCATGGTTTAGTTTCCTGTGTTTCTGTTTATTGTATTAAGTTCTTGGTTTTCATAGTCATGGTTAGTGTTTAGTTTTTTCTGTTCTGTTTCCTGTTTTATTTTGCTAAGTTCTCGACTTCCTGTTTTGTTATCCCATGTTTTCTTTTGATTAGATCATTGGTTTCAGCTTGTGTTAATTCTTCATTTGCTTCACCTGTGTCTCGTCACCCCTGTTCCTCATGTCTTTATATAGCCCTGCCTTCCTCTTTGTGTCTGTCGCGTCATACTGTTTTTTTTACTGCCAGTTCCGTGTCACCGTGTTCCATGTTTCTGTTTGTCCACGTTCCATGCCTTTTGTTCCTTGCCAAGTGGTTTTCCTGCCATGTCTTAGTTTGATAGTGTTTTGGATTTTGGTTTGCGTTTTGGATTTCCTGCCTCCTCTGCAGCGCTTTTGGTTTTGTAAGTTTTGTCTTTTGTTAATTAAATCCTTTTTTTGCCTACTCCTGCATCTTGGAGTCCTGCATCTGGGTCCAAAAAATCCCAACCCCGCTACCCTTTGTGACAGAAGGACGCGACCACAAATGGACCCAGCAGACTATACTCATTTCGATGAGGAGGATAAGAGGCAAGTACTGACCTATTATTTGGATAGAAAGCTGGAGTACAAACCGTGGCTCATCCCTGAGTTTTTGCCATTATTTTCTGGCACACGTTTGGCCATGAGGGCCCCAACAGGGAGGTCAGGCCCTCGTGGTTGCCACGGAGGCAGGCCTGCAGGCCAGCAGCCTCTGCTGCAACGGTCTGCTAGCCATGTGGTGGTGGTTCCCCGGCCTGCTGACCATCGGCCAGCCAATCTCCAGCGATCCGCACTGGCTCCCAGGCCGGACTACCGCGTGGCTCCTGCTCCGGCTCCCAGGCCGGACTACCGCGTGGCTCCTGCTCCGGCTCCCAGGCCGGACTACCGCGTGGCTCCTGCTCCGGCTCCCAGGCCGGACTACCGCGTGGCTCCTGCTCCGGCTCCCAGGCCGCACTACCGCGTGGCTCCTGCTCCGGCTCCCAGGCCGCACTCTCCTGCGGCTCCTGCTCCGGCTCCCAGGCCGGACTCTCCTGCGTCTCCTGGTCCGGCTCCCAGGTGGGACTCTCCTGCGTCTCCTGTTCCGGCTCCGAGGGTCGCTTCAGCTCCGGCTCCTGTCCCGGCTCCGAGGGTCGCTTCAGCTCCGGCTCCTGTCCCGGCTCCGAGGGTCGCTTCAGCTCCGGCTCCGAGGGTCGCCTCAACTAAGGCTCCTGTCCCGGCTCCGAGGGTCACCCCAACTAAGGCTCCCGTCCCGGCTCCGAGGGCCGCCTCTTCCCTGGTTCCCGTCCCGGCTCCGAGGGCCGCCTCTTCCCTGGTTCCCGTCCCGGCTCCGAGGGCCGCCTCTTCCCTGGTTCCCGTCCCGGCTCCGAGGGCCGCCTCTTCCCTGGTTCCCGAGGTGGCTCGGACCCCGGCTCCTGGTCCTGTTCCCGAGGTGGCTCGGACCCCGGCTCCTGGTCCTGTTCCCGAGGTGGCTCGGACTCCTGGTCCTGTTCCTGTGCCGGATCCTGCTTCTGTTCCCGTTCCTGTGCCGGATCCTGATCCTGTTCCCGCTCCCGTTCCCGTGCTGGATCCTGATCCTGTTCCCGCTCCCGTTCCCGTGCTGGATCCTGATCCTGCTTCCGCTCCCGTTCCCGTGCTGGATCCTGCTTCCGCTCCCGTTCCCGTGCTGGATCCTGCTTCCGCTCCCGTTCCCGTGCTGGATCCTGCTTCCGCTCCCGTTCCCGTTCCTGTGCTGGCTCTGGTTCCTGCTCCTGTTGTCGAGGTGGGTCCGGTCTCTGCCGTGTCGGCCCGGCCTCCCGGTCGGCCCCCTGAACTCTCTGCCGTGTCGGCCCGGCCTCCCGGTCGGCCCCCTGAACTCTCTGCCGTGTCTGCCCGGCCCCCCGGCCGGCCCCCTGAACTCTCGGCCCTGTCGGCTCGGCCCCCCGGCCGGCCCCCTGAACTCTCTGCCACGTTCGCTCGGCCTCCCGGCCGGCCCCCTGAACTCTCTGCCACGTTCGCTCGGCCTCCCGGCCGGCCCCCAGAACTCTCTGCCACGTTCGCTCGGCCTCCCGGCCGGCCCCCAGGACTCTCTGCCACGTCCGCTCGGCCTCCCGGCCGACCCCCAGAACTTTCGGTCCTGTCTGCTCGGCCTCCCAGTTGCCCAGGATCCCTCCTGCCATGCCCCCTCCACCCACCCAGTCGAGTTCAGATTTTGTTTGATGGTTTTGTTTTGTAGGGACGTCTGGGATCCGTCCCTTAAGGAGGGGGTTCTGTCATGTTTTCTGTTATGTCCTCCGTTCTTGGTTCTGTCTTGTCTTTCGTCATGGTTTAGTTTCCTGTGTTTCTGTTTATTGTATTAAGTTCTTGGTTTTCATAGTCATGGTTAGTGTTTAGTTTTTTCTGTTTCCTGTTTTATTTTGCTAAGTTCTCGACCTCCTGTTTTGTTATCCCATGTTTTCTTTTGATTAGATCATTGGTTTCAGCTTGTGTTAATTCTTCATTTGCTTCACCTGTGTCTCGTCACCCCTGTTCCTCATGTCTTTATATAGCCCTGCCTTCCTCTTTGTCTCTGTCGCGTCATACTGTTTTTTACTGCCAGTTCCGTGTCACCACCAAGCATTTGTGCTTAGGGCACCCAAATGGCTAGCGCCGGCCCTGAACACTGTAAAAAGAGATGAGGGGGGTATTCCAGAAAGCGGGTTATGTGAAAACTCTGAGTTTGTTAACCCTGAGATGAGGGAAACTCTGAGTTATCCGTTCCAGAAAGAGAGGTAACTTAAACTCTGGGTCTGTTACTGTGGTAACTTACTCTGTGAACATAACCTGCTCGCTGGCAGGTTTACTATAAGAAACCCAGAGTTTCTACCTGTCTCCTCCCACACGAAGAAAGCAGTTAGACATGGATTGCCCATTCATTAGAAATCCAATCGACATCGAAGCCGTATTGATTAGAAATGCATTACGTCGTGAGAGAATCTTCCAACCCAGATTAGACGTTTTATCATTTCCCGAGGATTTTCTTTTTGAACGCTACCGCTTTTCATCCAACAGTATCATTTATCTCAATAACCTTCTCCGGCCATATATCACCAACCTCACACACCGCGGACGAGCACTCACATCAGAGCAAACTTTATGCATAGCGCTACGTTTTTTTGCAAACGGCAGTTTTCTTTATAACATCGGGGATGCAGAGCATTACGGAAAGGCAACAGTGTGTAGAGCTGTGAGGAAGGTAACCCTCGTACTGAAACGCCTGTTACCAGTGATGGTGGTGTTCCCCGGACACAAACCTGTTCGCACCATCAAAGAGGAATTCCACAGGATTGCAGGTTGTGACTGATGTAGAAATCATATATTCTGTTATTTTAAATTATGATATAGGCCTACATTCTGCTGCGGCCTCAGAGTGGGGTCAGTAGCTTAATTAGCTGTCATTTTGCAGGCCTTCCAAATGTGATAGGATGCATAGATGGGACACAAATCCCTATTACCGCGCCTACACAAAATGAAGGGGACTTTGTGAATCGAAAATCCTTTCACAGCATCAATGTCCAGGTATGTGACCTACCATCTTAAAAAATATGTACATGAAAATGTATACATTACAACTAACTCATGTCATTCTCTGCACTGTAAAGATCATATGTGATGCAGCTTCTCTTATTACAAATTTAGAAGCTAAGTGGCCTGGCTCAGTTCATGATTCCCGGATCTACCGGGAGTGTAGTCTGAGCAACAGATTTGCGCGTGGTAAGGAAGCTAAAGCTTTGTACAAATGTTCTTTGTCTCCCTTTCTAAATGCACTCAAATGTGTCCTCTATAATTACAGAAGAGTTTGATGGCTACCTGCTGGGGGATCGAGGCTATCCATGCCAGCCCTCTCTGTTGACCGCTTACCCTGAGCCGGGGCCCCAACAACGTTTTAATGTGGCCCACTGCAGGACTAGAACCCGGGTTGAGATGACCATAGGCATACTCAAATCCCGGTTCCAGTGCCTGCGTAAGCTCAGGGTCACCCCAGAGAGGGCATGTGACATCATTGTGGCATGTGTTGTTCTCCATAATATTGCAATTATTAGAGGAGAGCAACACCCTGCCGTACAAATCAACGACGCTGAGGATGACCATCCCATCCCTGCAGATGTTCAGGATGGAAGGGCTGTAAGGGACCTCATCGCCCGAAACCACTTTTGATTAAAAATAAAAGACAAATTCACATGTGATTTGGTTCTTCTTTATTCCCTAAAAGTACAAAAGCAACAGTCAGGATTTGTAATATAGTTCCAACCATTAACATATTTCACATATTCACCTGTTTCACCATGACAATGCACCCACCTCAACTGGCGTTCAAGTAATAGAATTTCCAAGTCTGTTTTTCTGATTTGCCGGTCCAGGTACACCATTTCTTTTTCGGTTTTTTTAATGGTTTTCATTAGGTGCACCCTGTACAACTCTTTTACCGGCAACTGGGAAACATATGGACGACATTTAATTCCTGCAGTTCTACATACAGATTTAACATGGTATTGACCGAAAATCTCACTGTGTCAAGCTGTGCTCTAGAAGTTGATGGACCCTCCTCTTGGTGATGCCCAGCCATGTTCTGTTGAAGGACAAGAATGTGCTAGTTTGTCCATTATCTATGCTCATCACTTCAGTGTACATGTCAAACTCCAAATTCCACTCAAGAATGTAAATGAATATGAATGGGTAGAGCACTGCCAGTAGCTATACAGAATATTAAGACACACTTCAGTAGGCCCCTCCGGATCTCTCCCTGTGGCAGCAGACAGCTCCTCCTCCTCCTCCGATGCAGGAAAAGATACTGTTTCAGAATACTTTGAACTACCATCTGAGGCAAGATCTGAGTATGGAATACTTACAGCTGCAGGGTTAACGATTGTTTCAGTCGGAGGCTGAACCAGGCAGATGACACCATCCACAACTGTTGGGTGGGTGGATATACATTTGTTAAAAAGTAGGCTATATATATATATATGTAAGTTTTATTTTTAAAAAAGACATAAGTGTATACTGGGGGTGACAGGCTCAGATGAGCTTCCCCCGGGGATGCCTTCAGCCACAGGGCGACCCCTGTTTTGGCTGAGAGCCAGCTCCTCAGCCTCTGTCAGAGGTGGTGGAGGTGGCCCTCCACCCGTTTTTCGGGCCTCTGCCTTCTTTCTGTTGGCTGAGCAGAACTCAATGTTTGCAATCTGAATTAATATTTACTTTACGTTTAATAGCCTAAGTCAATTAAAAAAAAATAATAAAAAAATCAAAGTGAGGTGCAATCATAGCCTAGCAAAATATGCCTTACCTTTTTGAATGATGTTTTTATGTTTCATTTTGAGCTGCTTCCAAGTCCTCATTTCTCCTGTTGGATTGCACCTAAATGAAAAACTCAGATTTCATTCCTACTGATATTCATAACTATAGGCTATGCTACGATCTTACGGTTAATTGTTACGTCAATGGAATAGTACATTCAAACTTACGCGCTGACTCGGGCAGCAATTTTCTCCCATGCCGTCTCTCTCTCCTTCGCTGCTGCAGCTGTGTTGCATTTGCGGCGAAATATGTGCTCATATTCTCCGTAGGCCAGCATAAGGATCTCCAACTCCTTCTCACTGAAATAAGTTGATCTTTTTTTTTTCTCCGTTGTCATGGTGACTCGTGGTATCGGGGCTCCATTGATGATGGCTTTTTATAGTGGTTGTGCACGCGCGTAACTCGAGGTTAACATACTCAGAGTTGATTGAACTAACTCAGATCAGCTGTTCTGGAACCGGATATTCAGAGTTTCCCGACTCAGAGTAAGTCAACTCAGAGTTCAGGGATAGACTCAGAGTTTGTTGCCTGCTTTCTGGAATACCCCCCAGATCTCTTTTTACAGTGTTCCTCCAACACATTTCACAACTTTTAAACTAAACTAGTCTCTTTTCTTTGATTGGATTCAAACATCCAGAGCTCATGTTGTCATAGAAACTGAGTCAATGCTTAAATTCAAATAAACATCTGGATCATGGCTGATACACATGTGTTGAGAAGTAGACTCTTACTTTCACACTGTCATTCTACACACACACAAACAACAAACACACTGCCCACATGGTGACAGATAGATGACTTTCAACTAAATATAAAGAGACTTTAAAAGAATGATTGTGCTGCCCTGGCAGAGCGTTGACTGTAGCAATGCTGTAGACAGACAGTTAACAATCCCTAGTCCTCCAATAAACACACAGCCTTGACTTTTATGGTATTTTAATAAAAACTTGTTGCTTCCTTTGGTTTGTTTGGGAAAATCAAACATTACAAAAAATATACAGTTCAGTTCACTTCATTCATTCATGAAAACAATGGAAACATGTAAAACATGAACATAAAACAAGAAATCCTTTAAAAACAAAACATATAATACTATTATAGACATATGGACAAACGGTTATAGAAGATAAATGAATGAAATGTTCAGCATCAAGATCTAAGCTGTGAAAGCCTTGAGTGGATTCTTGACTCTGATTTCTCAGTAAAGTGAAGGAGCTGATTGACTCTCTATAAACTCTACCACCTCCATATGTAGCCTTGTGATCCACCAGCGTTTTAGCTGTAACTATGGATGTCTTCATCAGTTTTGGGGCCGATCCAGGTATTTTTAATCATAGCCAGATATTTAATAGTTATTTTACATTTTAATTACGTCCCTGTAGCATCAAAACATCTTCATCTTCTTCTGTTTTAATGGTGGTCAGCATGGAGTCCACTCAGTCAAAGGCTGCACCCAAACAACAACAACAACAACAAACACTGAACGCTGTGTTTAAAAGACGACTGCAGTCAGAGTGTTAACAGAAAACTAACGCTGGACCAGAGTTCAGGATGACAGCTTTGTGCTCAGCTTCTGTCTCTGCTTGATTCCTTCAGTCCTTCAGTCATGTTTCTCAGCTTTGTTTCAATCAAGTGATCAGTGCAGATTTCAGATCTGCTGACAAGTCCTAAACTCTGACAAGACGTCCTTTAAAAGTGAAGGACGAGAAGAATCTTGACTAACAGTGTGTTCTTGTTTAGAACCAAGCTAGAAAACAAAGAGTTTAAAGATCCTGCAGCATCTAAAGAGAACACATGATAACAAGAACCAATGCTGCTGTTTCTTTGGACTGTTGAACTTTTAAACAATAGATAATGAGATAATCTAGATAATGATATCTGATCTCTTTGGAGTTTCTCCAACATGTTCTTAGAGTTTCTAATGTGTCTCTGATTTACAGGTGGATTAGTTTGGTTTCCAGGATTAAAAACATTTTGAAAACTGAAAACCACCTGAAAACCAATATGACTGGTTTTCAGTTTGCAGCTAGGTATGAGTGTGAATGGTTGTCTGTCTCTCTGTCTTAGCCCTGTGATAGACTGGAGACCTGCACTCTAAGAAATGAAACATCACATTTACTTAATATAGTTATGGCAACCGGTCCCACGAAACTAGGCTGAATAAATGGGAAGAATACTAGAAAACTAATTATTACTACATGCTTTTAAGCAAATCCCACCAAACCGTCTTAATTAAATACTACTCAACACGCTTATGTTGACTTTACTCAACGCGCTTATGTTGCATTTACTCAACGCGGTTATGTTATGTTGAAGGTACTCAACGCGGTTATGTTGAATTTACTCAACGCGCTTATGTTGCATTTACTCAACGCGGTTATGTTATGTTGAAGGTACTCAACGCGGTTATGTTGAATTTACTCAACGCGCTTATGTTGGAGGTACTCAACGCGCTTATGTTATGTTGAAGGTACTCAACGCGGTTATGTTGAATTTACTCAACGCGCTTATGTTGCATTTACTCAACGCGGTTATGTTATGTTGAAGGTACTCAACGCGGTTATGTTGAATTTACTCAACGCGCTTATGTTGGAGGTACTCAACGCGCTTATGTTATGTTGAAGGTACTCAACGCGGTTATGTTGAATTTACTCAACGCGCTTATGTTGCATTTACTCAACGCGGTTATGTTATGTTGAAGGTACTCAACGCGGTTATGTTGAATTTACTCAACGCGCTTATGTTGCAGGTACTCAACGCGCTTATGTTGAAGATACACAACGCGCTTATGTTGGAGGTACTCAACGCGCTTATGTTATGTTGAAGGTACTCAACGCGGTTATGTTGAATTTACTCAACGCGCTTATGTTGCATTTACTCAACGCGGTTATGTTATGTTGAAGGTACTCAACGCGGTTATGTTGAATTTACTCAACGCGCTTATGTTGGAGGTACTCAACGCGCTTATGTTGCATTTACTCAACGCGGTTATGTTATGTTGAAGGTACTCAACGCGGTTATGTTGAATTTACTCAACGCGCTTATGTTGGAGGTACTCAACGCGCTTATGTTGAAGATACACAACGCGCTTATGTTGGAGGTACTCAACGCGCTTATGTTGGAGGTACTCAACGCGCTTATGTTGAAGATACACAACGCGCTTATGTTGGAGGTACTCAACGCGCTTATGTTGGAGGTACTCAACGCGCTTATGTTGAAGATACACAACGCGCTTATGTTGAAGATACTCAACGCGCTTATGTTGAAGGTACTCAACGCGCTTATGTTGAATATACACAACGCGCTTATGTTGAAGGTACTCAACGCGCTTATGTTGAAGGTACTCAACGCGCTTATGTTGGATACTCAACGCACTTATGTTGAATGTACTCAACGCGCTTATGTTGCATTTACTCAACGCGCTTATGTTGAAGGTACTCAACGCGCTTACGTTGAAGTTACTTGACACAAATGAGTTGTATTTATGTTGTAGTGTTTTGTTGATTGTACTCAGGGCCATTTCTAGCTTCGTGGGGGCCCTAAGCAAGATGCTGTTTGGGGGCCCCTAGTTTGTCAAACTACGATGAAGAGATTACTAACCCTTAGCACTCAGGCAAGTTAAACTGATAAAAAACTATAATACAAGGAAAACAACAATCCTCTATATGTCAATAAATAAAACATATTTTGATTGTTTATAAAAATGTTTACATAAGAGAATACAACAAACCAACATTGATTTTAAACTGCAACAATGAAAACAAAACAACACTAAAAATAATGCTTATTTAACATCACAGTCACTTATCAGCAACACCTGATATACTTAATCAAAGTAATAATAACAGTTTATGTGATGGTTCTGGAGCTTCCTGGGGGGTATTCCATCAAGCAGGCTAAAGGCAAAGTCAAGCTTAAATGGCCAAGTCTGGCTAATATGAGTGAGAGTTCGGTTCCATCAAAGAGGCTGAGATTAGCCCCAACTCAGTAACCATGGAAACTATGACTCCGGCTAAGCCTCAACCATGGCTAAGCCAGAACTGTGGCTCAGGTTTCCGTTCCATCAATCTGAGCCTCAACCCTGTTCCATCAAGGTGGCTAATGTGAATGCCAGCCAAGTAACCATGGTAACTTAGCCTGCCGGGCAAACCTGGTCTGTAGCAGGCTAAAAGTGAAGCTTAGCACCATCTATGATCAAAGAATGTCCAATAGACAGAAACAGAGACACACAACTGTCATGGAATGATAAAACAATATGTAAAACATAAAATATATAATAAAATGTATTAAAGAAATTATTTATACTAATAATTATATATATATTATCTATAAGTACATTAAAGAACATTATCACGAAAATAAAATATATTAAAAAATAAGACACAAATAAATTAATTAATAAAATTAAACTAATTAGCCAAAAAATATAATAAAAGGAAATTGAGGCATTGAAAATAAAAGATTGAATATGTACACCAAACCACAATTAGATGCAAATGGCCTCCAATCACCCCCACACACCCTCCTTGCCTCCTATTGGCTGGCAAAGCCAAAGCCAATTGAGGTCAATTGACAAAGGCCAAGGCATTTAAGCAGTGCATTCAAGAGAGGGAGACGGACACAGAGAGACAAAGAGAAAGAGAGCTAGAGTGAGACATTCCAACATGGCATGCCCATTCATTGACAACCCAGTGAATGAAGAGGCCCGGATAATTCAACGGGCCTTCCGACCACCACCAGCACCAAGGGTCTTCCAGGACAGGACCAACCCGTTGACCCACACAGATGCGTACCTGTGGGAGAGGTACCGGTTCAGCAGGCAAAGCATTGTGTATTTATGCAGTTTGCTTGAACCACACATTATGAGGGTCACTCGCCGCAGCCAGTCTCTGACCACTGTGCAGTCAGTCTGTATTGCACTGCGGTTCTTTGCCAGCGGTACATTTCTGTACAGTGTTGGTGATGCTGAGAAGTTAAGCAAGGCAACTGTTTGCAGAGAGGTAACAATTATATGTCCTCTATTCATTTGTGATTATTTCCAGCATTGCCACATATTATGCAAAGGAGTTGAGATGATCACATGGGGGTGTCCATGATGTCATATTGTCATAGGCTATGACTAATTGGAAGCAGAGACAGATGGCAATGAAGTAATATATTTATTTGAATAAAGTAATTTCCATAGTTATCTTTCATATTTATACATTAAACATGACACAGAGCAAACACATTACAGGTAAGAGCAGTCTACCTGGCCCTGAAGCAGTTCATTAATATTTACATCACCTTCCCTGGCCATCATGACCCACAGCGGATCAAGGAGACTTTCTATGCAATTGCAGGTTTGTGACATTCAAATGCATTTGATGGAAAGTGGAAAGTGGCCCACAGGATGATGATGTTGTACCTTCATTTTTCCCACATAGGCTTCCCCAATGTCCTTGGCTGCATTGATTGCAGCCATGTCAGAATTGTGGCCCCATCCGGACCAGTGGAACGAGATTATGTGGACCGGAGAAATCACCACAGTCTGAATGTACAGGTATGTAGCCTACTACTGAAGCCACGATTGTCCCAACAGTAGTCTCAAGCATAACTGATAGTTACCCTTCATGCTGACAGATGATCTGTGATGCCAATTATTTAATCACAAACATCGAGGCAAAATGGCCTGGGGCGGTACATGATGCCAGAATCTTCAGGGCAAGCTCAGTGGCACAGAGGCTTGCTCAAAGTAAGAGAATATCTCAAAATTAACATTCATTATGTTTCAATGTGTCGTGTCACGTACTGTACATGACATCCATTCCTTTCTCACCCTGCAGGGGAATTTGAAGGTATCCTCCTTGGAGACAGGGGTTATCCCTGTCTTCCTTACCTTTTAACGCCATACAGCGATCCAGGGACTGAGGCAGAGGAGGCCTTTAACGGCGCCCTCAATTCCACCAGGGCACGAATTGAGATGGTTTTTGGCCAACTAAAGTCCAGGTTCAGCCTCATATTCAGATAATAGCCTTCAAACTACAATACTGCCCAGACAACCCTACAGTTTTCAAATGTCTTTTTGCTCCAATACCTACAGGTTCCAGTGTCTGAAATACCTGGGGGTTGCTCCAGAACGTGCCTGCGATATCACGGTGGCCTGTGCCATCCTCCACAATATCGCAACCATCCGCAGGGAGAGGCTCTTGGACGTCACACTGGAGGAGAGATGGGAGGACCCCAATCCCATGCCAGAGGACATGGATGGGAGGGCCGTGAGGGACCTCTATAGGGACGCACATTTTGCCTAATTAGAAGAGCTCCATTCTTAAATTCATTTTTATAATTTTTTTTAATTCTAAAATTTACTGCAGGTGATATCAATCAAAACCAAAGTTCAGTGTCTCTGACCAAGGAAATATGACATAACAAAATAGGTAGATGTTCGTCTGTGTCTGAAAGTAACCGGCCTCTTCCACCCAACACCAGCATTTGGTTGGTGGTGGGTGGTCATTTGCTATTTAGGCTTGAACTGAAGTGCTTTGGGTGCGAGAGAGTCATACAAGTGTTAATGTCACTAAATGAACTTTATATTTTTCCACACAATTTAGACAGGACATAGCAGACATGTTGAAACATTTTAATGTTATGTTGGTGGGTCACGCAGGTCAGGCTGTGGAGACCAAATGGAACATTAAATACACTAAGAACAATGACCTTTTGCTGTGCATTTGGATTCATACTTACATCCTTTTCCATCTTCCTGATCTCAAGTTTTATCTTCTTTATCTGTAGCCTCTTATAATCCGTTGCATGGAGGAGATACCGCTTGTAAATTGCACGGATGTCCTATGATGACTTAATGTGTCAGTGCAACCAACTATGCAGTTAATGGTGGGTAAAAGGGAACGGCTACTCACTTCACTTCGTCCAGCAGATGTAGTCCTCTTGCCAGCTGGGCAAGACCTAGGTACCTGCAGGAGGGTGTGTGGTACATTATTAAGGTATGATTTTAACATTTCAAACACAACCAGTACATTAATGATTAGGCTTACATCTTGGAGCTCACTGTCTCGACCGGTGAGTGTTTCTTCATCGGCATAATCATCATCATCATCATCATCATCATCATGATGTGGCTGTTGGCTTGGGCCTTCTCCCTGCAAATAGAGAAACAGCAGTTAATGGGGGAGAGGGAAGGGGCTGACTGCATGTAGTGCAATGTTTCAACAGGTTAGGACCTACTGGGTCAACTTGGGTCCCGGCTGCATCCTCAGTGTGTACTTGTGGGGGGTCAAGGAGAATAATTTGATCCCCTGTCACTATCAGACACACAGGTGCATAGTTAGTTATCCCTAATGAGGGGCTGTCACTAGAATAGGGGCAGTGATTGACAATACCTTCAACATATGGGGCTCGGATCTCTGGGGCCACAGGGTTGGAGGAGCTCCCCCCCTCGATCCCAACTATCTTGGGCCCCTTATTGATCCCAAGGGCCAGAATCTCAGCTGGTGTGAGCTCCTCCGGCGGCGGTCCCCCACCAGTAGCCATGGATGCAGTCTGCTTTCTGGTGGCTGCAAGATACATATATTCATAGCTGCGCATCTATTTTGACTGATACATTTCACATTACATTATGGAGCACTTACCATTGCAAAGAATGTTCTTGTATTTGATTTTGACCTGGTGGCCGGTCCTCCTCTGGCTACTGAGATTGCTTCTGTTGAGACATAACCGTGAGGGACACACACCATGTCTGCCCTATAGCACATTTCATACATAGAGGCAATTTAAAGAGATTATCATTCTTTTGATGTAACAAGGGTTCGGCCCTCCAATTGATAGGAGATAGATGATTTATTTGCTGTCACCTGCATTCACTTACTGTAATAGGGGTCGTCATCTCCACTGATTTGCTTGATTTGCTAAATGATTCTAGATAAATAACTTTTTTTAATTTTTTTTTTTTTACAATCAATAGATCTATCATATGATTATTTCCTATAGAATGATAACCAACATTGCATTTCTTAATGTAATAATCTACCATCAATTGTATGATGAATGTGATGAATATCACTTTCTAACATTACTAGTACTAGGGCTGCCAAATGATAAAATATGGAGAATTTCACATAAATTGCAGTGAAACAATAATGCTATTTTAATTATGTTCATATGAATGTTACTTATTAGGGCTGTCTTTTTGTTCTTTGGGGATTTTCCTTTTTAATTTAGGGATTTGGTTGCATTAATAGGTCCACATAATTGATTAGTTTAAAACAAAAACCATCAAGAAATCAATTGGTAGATTATTGTCTACATATATTTTGTCCCTTTGATGGGGGATTTATATGATGATGCTGAAATACTTAATTTTCTTTGTCACTTACGCATTCAGCCTGTCGGCAATATTCTGCCACGCCACATCCCTCGCTTTATTGTTGGCCGCGGTATTGCCCTTCTTTTGGATTACATGGCTGTAATCCTCATATAGCTCCATGAGGAGGGTTTGCTCCGCTGCAGAGAACATTTCTGCGCGCTTTCCCTTGCTTTTCGGCATTTTTGACAGTGTTCGGCGCTCGACTATAATGGGCTTTTTATTTGCCCTGTGGGCGTGCACAAGTTGAGACTTAACAGGTGAGGCTTGACTAAGCGTCAGGTGGAGCCAGCTGATTTCACTTGATGGAACGACTTGGAGCTAGATTGGGAAGTGGAGCTTAGTCAAGCTTCAAGCTTACACCTAAGTCTGGCAATTCTTAGCTACGTTGATGGAATACCCCCCTGGTCAGGAAGTTCAGAAGATCCTCTGGCTCAACGTCTGGAGCTCCAAAACATTCTAGAATTGCTCCTGCAAAGAAAAGGCTCCTTAGGTTATCACGTAAAATAGATCATTAGTGCATATTCCTATTTTATAATTGCAGTGATGTTGCTGTAATACAGAAAATTAAAATGAATCTGTTTTTATATTAAACACTGTGACGTACAGTGTGCCCAATAACAAAGTTGTCACTTTTAAGAGTTTTCTGCATTCATTTACACATAGGACTAGTGAAATAAATAAATAAGATAAATGATCCACTACCACAATCGTACAAAATGAACACAATGCATCATATGTATAAATCACTTAAAAGACAAACCTTTCAAATATTTCTTTAAATTATAAAACTGTAGCACACTTCTAATTAAAGGCCTATATAATACACACAAACTTGAAAATGACCATGACAGGACAGACTGTCCATTCACATGCGACATATTCCTTTTACATTTGTGAGTTTGTGACGAACACATCATAGCCAGCGAGCTAACATTTATCCAGGGCTAGCTAGCTAACATTTATCCAGGGCTAGCTAGCTAACATTTATCCAGGGCTAGCTAGCTGGCTAGCAGGACAAATAAACAAACTTGCTAAACGGCATTTCACCTCCACCTATCCAGTCCACGCCACCAACAAATGCCTTACCTTTATCTTTTGACCGTTTTCTTTTTCTTCCGTTTTCCGCATAACTGAGTAAACTTCTTTTTGACGCCATTATTGTGTTTGTTTTGTTTAATATTCTCGCTAACGGGAAGGATGAGTAGCTGTCAATCATGCCCATCACACCTGTCGGCGGCCCGCTACGTCACTCATATTGCGACACTGCGGTCCAACGAATATGACGCAGTATTGCCACAAAAACACCAGTCACTGCTTATTATTGCAGTTTATTTTATTTATATCCTACGACGTTCATTTTTAAGCATATAAGGGATGTAACAAACACACGAGATAGCTATAGATAAAGACAGAACATTTTAATTCTCAGATGAGGATGAACATGCAGCTTTGGGCCCTATAAGCATTTGCCTAGTTCGCCTATAGCAAGAAACGGCTCTGCTGTAACATAAACATAGTGTAAACGAACGAAGGCAGAGTTTATTAGTGACGTACATCAAAAGGTCCAACGTCAAGCACGCGAAACGAAAGGGGCCAATGGTACATTGAAAAAAACAACGGTCTTTCGTTAGTGAAGCAAGGGTTCGATTCCCACTGATTGCTTTTTATGTATTTTATTGTAATAAGTATATAATTTATTTATTATCAGCTTTAAACCACATATCCATGTGGTGTAGTAGAACAGGAATGTGCATGGCAAATCAACTCCCATACAAGCAAGAAGACACGTCTCGATTGAACTGCATTTTATTCTCCACTATGTCCTAATAGAGCACTGTGTCATTGAAGCTTCGAGTAATGAACCTTTTTTTGAATCACGTGTCGAGACTTCAACAAAGCCTCGACTGGCTGGCCATCACTACGTATATGTCTATGGGCGTGTCTTCGAAGGCGTCCTCAGCCACACTGCGCATGTGCAAGAAAGTACGGAAACCGCGTTGGGACGGTCTTCATTCATTTTAACGCCTACAGTGCGTTTTAAATAACTTGATTACATAGATTCAATTCAGCACATTTTTGTAATCCCAAAACCTTTTTGTATTACATTCATGCAATGAAACTCTCTTGATTTATTTTTCAAAAGTGGAATTATTCAATAGTTTCACCTTACAAAAATGATGTAATGCAAACAACATCCATGTTTCACTTCTTAGAGTGTGTCCAGGGTGGACCCCGCCTCTCGCTCAATGACTGCTGGGATAGGCTTCAGCAGACCCTGTGACCCTTCACAGGACAAGCAGTTACAGAAGATTAAGTTCTTACAACATTCATCTGTCTTTCAGTTAAATAAATTTGAAAGTGACCTTCATGAGTTAAGAGGTTCATTTGTTCCTTCGCCTTCTGTAACTGTGGCCTTTGTTTCTAGGTCACACGGTTCTTGAGATATGAGGCAAAATGTAAATTGGCTTATTATAGCACCACCTAGCTGCTGGCATGTGTATCGACACCTCAGCAAAGTGACATGCTAGGACTTCTACCAAATTACCAGGTTTGATGCCTTTTGCCCTTGCAGTTTGTCCTGGGACCTAATCGAAGGGAGTGCACTAACAGGGCTGGAGCTTACCAGTGGAGAGGGGAGACTAAGATAAGAGGAGGTGAAGAACCCCAAGAAGAGCAGCACCCTTATCAAAGCAACAGTGGTTCTTCTCAAGGAGCGTCACACTGCTCACCAGTCAGTCTCTGGTACAAAAATATAAAAAATGCACTAGATTAATATATATTAAAAAAATAGCTGAGAGCTTCATGCTCTGTGCTCTGCTAGCTGCAGCAAACCACAGGCAATGCACATTGGATCTGGGATTCTCCACGAGTCAGTCACGTCTGCACACAGACAAAGCAAATCAGCTGCTGCCACAGTATCTGCACAGGTAACGGTGAGACAGAGGACATGGACAACACCTCTCTATGTAGGATGGCTCCATGAGCTGATTGGTTCACCATGATGAGAGCCAGGATGGAGCATCTCATCCTGCTACACTTCTTTCTTTTTCCAGAGAATACAAACAACCAGTAGAGTTGCTGCTGCTACTACTGCTGCTGCTATCAGTCCATCACGTCGTCTCCCTCTTCCTCCAGTCTCTGGTTCTAGACTCAACGTTGGTCTCTGAGTTTGAGGCTGATCAGCAGCTGCTGGAAAGAACATCAAAATATTAGTTGACACTTTTTCCATGGCCATCGTTACTAGAAGCCAAGGACTTCTAGTAATTTCTACTTTGTCAACTTACCCGTGACGTTGAGTTCACATCTGCCAGAGCTGGAGCCATAATCTGTCTCCACTTCACACTGGTACAAACCAGAGTCATCAGTCCTGAGTCTGGACACATGAAGTCTGATTCGTCCTTCTCTGAGGACGTCCTTGTCTCCCTGGACTCGTCCTGAAAACTGTTCATCCTGAGACTCTGACACCTCAACACCTTCATGCACATGATACAGAACCAACTCCTTCTGATTGATTAACAAGCTACAGATGATAAAGAGATGTTTGTAAGAAGAGTCAGGTTTGGTGGTGAAGGTCCACTCCAGGGTGATGTTGTGGTTCTCCTCTGCCTGATAGGAGCTCTGTGTCACATTCACTTCAAATGTTGCTGCTGAGGAGACAGAGAGAGAAAGAGAGGAGCAGACACACTGAGAACTGGAACATGGGAGTCTTTCAACTCCATCATTGAAGACTGACAATTGATTTGGACTTCATCAAGTCAATTTCTAAACTGACCACAGACACATGAGTTGAGGATGATGAGCAGCAGGATCCTGCAGATCATCTTCTCCCTGTGAGAGGAGACAGAGGTGAAGAGTCATGAACACATGAGGTCAAAGGTCACTCTCTGCAGATACAACAAGGACAATCTACAGTCTGACTTCATTCAGTCATTCCAACATCTGATCCTGTTCTTCATCCTGTTTGTTCCAAACCACCGACCAAAGAACTTTCTGACTAAACTCCATCAACTCCAACCGCTGCAGTGGAAGCAGTCACTAGAAAAACCTGCTGTTGTTCTAGTGTCTTTTATCTATTTATTTATTTTCTGCATTTAAAAAAAATAATAATAATTCAAACCTTTACCAGGTAAAGGTATGAATTACAGACTGCTCCACCAATGTGGTTTTGAATAGCAACATGATAATAATCTCTTGGATTTCCTTCATTTAAATAAATAATAGAAAGCATATATCAATAAATCTCTTTGAATCTATTTTAAGTTAAATGAGAACACAGCTTCTTTCTATCAGATTCAAACATCCAGAGTTCATGAGTTAAATCAAACTGCTGAGAATATTTGACTGGTCTCTGAAACACAATCCCTCCCGTCCCATACTGGTAAAAAGCAGCTCCTGAATGCATCCAACCAGGAAGCTCCTTTTTTTTCACTGCTGGTTCCTCCTCCTTTAATGGTGAGGACATTTAGTTTGACATTAACCATCAGTTACTGTTTCCTCAAGTCCAGAACAATCACATGTGGTATTTACCAGGTAAAGGTATGAATTACAGACTGCTCCACCAATGAGGTTTTGAATAGTGACATGATAATAATCTCTTAGATTTCATTCATTCATCTTGTATACCCGTTTAGTCCTGTTAAGGGTCACGAGGGTCTGCTGGAGCCTATCCCAGCTGTCATCAGGCGAGAGGCGGGGTACACCCTGGACAGGTCTCCAGTCCATTGCCGGGCTAACACAGAGACACAGACAACCATTCACACTCACACTCACACCTACGACCAATTAACCTAACCAGCATGTCTTTGGACGGTGGGAGGAAGCCGGAGTACCCCGAGAGAACCCACGCAGACACAGGGAGAACATGCAAACTCCACACAGAGAGGCCCAGCCGGCCGGTGGATTCAAGCCGGTGACCTTCTCGCTATGAGGCATCAGTGCTAACCACCTCGCCACTGTGCCGCCCCCTCTCTTAGATTTCATTAATTTAAATAAATAATAATAACATCCTCCATCAAAAGGTGAATCAGTCTCTTTATTTTCTCAGTTAAAGGTCCAGGTTGGTTTAGGACGGTGTCTGGGTCCAGAACCTAGTGTTTCTAAAAGGCTGGTGAACTACAGTAGAAAGCAGCTCCTGAATGCATCCAAGCAGGAAGCTCCTTTAGTCTGTTGGTGCATTAAAACACCTTCCTGGACATAAAGCTAAATGAATGTAACAATAGGAACTTGTGAGTTCTGATCTGAAAGAGGATTTCAAGTCCTTCTTACTGCAACAAAGAAAAACTCATCTGTCCAACAACCTTCTCTACATTGTTGTTTCAGTTCATGTCTTCCACAGAGTGGAACAAGGACTTTGACTTGTTCCAGCAAAAGAAATGTAGCTTTGTAACTGAGACACTTCTGGTTTTCCTGGTTAGAAACTAACTTTCACGTGCACCTTGACAGCGTGTTCGGCTCGACTTCACTCGCCTGGTTGTTTCTTCTTTCAGTCTACATTCTTTCCGCTTTGGATTGACGATGAAAACTATCACAACACCTCGTCTAAACCCACAGTGAACACAAAACATCCAGTTTTCTCAATTAAAAATTAAAACAGACTTACCAAAAGAGGAAAGACACGCATCCCACAATTAAAGACAAAAACAGTTAAGGGCAAACTGCTGTTCAGTTCTGTCTCCTGCATGTTACAGCCTCACATTCCATTTCTCTTTTATCCCTGACAGTACGAGAGTACGGTATTTGTATGGACATGTTAGGGTGTGTCAAAGATCAGATCATTATCTGCAGACATAATTTATGATTGGGCAGCATAATAGTACAACTGAAAATCAGGGAGTTTCAGACCTCCACTCTCATAATTCAGAGTTCATTTTTCCATGCTGAGTCCAGGCATCTTACCATGCTAAATAAACTGTCTGATTGTTTTTAAAACCCATAGGAGACCATTCAAAAGGGAACTTGTGCTTAACTCTACTGAAATCAAATAGACAGCGTCAAAATCTCACTTTTGTCAAGATTAACCATGTACCCAGAAAATAAACTGTATGTACCCGGTAGTTCCTGGAGGTAAGAAAGAGAGGGTTCAGGGTTGGTCAAAAATAAAATAATGTCATCAGCAAAAAGTGAAATCCTGTGCGTATCAGTGCCAATCTTGAAGCCACATATACTAGGACTGCTTCTAATGGCCTCTGACAGGGGTTCAGTAGTGCCCCCTGCTTTGAAGAGACTCTAGTCTTCTGTCCTTCTTGTGTCATGACCGACACACCATCTTGGATGCTGTTATCACCTCAACCCTTAGGCCCTTATCTCCCTTACAAATGGCAAGCGCAAAGAGGGCGGGGCTAGCTGGATCTGCCTGTCTGTTGCCTCTAAAAAGTCGGAATAAGGTGATCCTGTTTGAAATAACCCTAGCCTGGAGGGATCTATAAAGAAATTTTATCAAATCAATAAACCCAGCACCGAAAACCAAATTTCTTCAGGACACAAAACAGATATGACCATTCAACCATGTCAAAAGCCCTTTCAGCATCAAGTGAGACAGCCGTACTTGGTATCTTACTTTTGTTAGCAAGATGTATTATGTCAAACAAACGCCTTGAATTATTAGTGGACAGTCTATTTATAATAAACCCTGTTTGATCCAGACTGACAAGCAGGGGGAGGCACATCTCTAATCTTTTAACTGTCACTTTAGTAACTAATTTATAATCTGTGTTGAGGAGTGAGATTGGTCTATAGGAGGAACATTTTTGAGGATCTTCTCCTTTTTTTATGGATAATTGTAATAACAGCTTGAGAGAAAGAGTCTGGAAAACACCCCTCCCTCCTGCTTTGCTCGAGCACCTCCATCAACAGTGGTATAAGAAGGTCTTGAAATTCCTTATAAAATTCACATGGAAAGCCATTATGTACAGGAAGTCTCCCTGTCTTCCTCTGATAAACATGGCAAGTCAACGGAGAATAAGAAAGACTCATCAAATCAAATCAAAATCAAATTTTATTCGTATGGCACTTTTCATACTAAAAGCAATACAAAGTGCCTCACAGAGGCTAAAATCAGCAAAGACAAAAACACAGGCTAAAAACACTAAGGACAAAACCCAACCCTCCCACCCCCGTAAAAACACAGAGATACACAGAGACCCACCCCACCCTCTTAAATGCAAAGACAAAAACCAATTTTTCTAAAATTTTACTTAAAAATGGTAAGTTGGATACAGGCCTGTAATTCTTAAGAAGGGTGTGGTCTAGATTGCTCTTCTTCAGAAGGGGCTTCACCACCGCCGTTTTAAAGGAGGTGGGGAAGACACCCGTCTGAAGAGAGCAGTTCACAATGTTTAAAAGCTGTTCCTCAAGGAGCCCGTAAAATGTTTTAAAAAATGGTGTGGGAATTGGGTCTAAAAGGCAGGTTGTGGGGTTTACCTGGGAGAAAACTCGACCAAGTGTCCTTGCATCAACTCATTTTTAAGTTGCCATGCCAGCTCTTTGTGTGCTTTTCCCCCAAGTTGATAGAATTATTGTTTTGACCTAGTTATTGCCCTCTCTGCTTGATATGTATTTATAGTGTTGTATTTTATTTTCAGATTCATCAATTCTCTGTATTTGTCCTTAGTTGGGGCATTTTTGGTGTGTTTTCTCAAGTGCATGAATTTGTAGTTCCAGAGTATTAAGCTCTTCACTTAATATGTGTCTCTACTTTATGTTGCACCTCTCAAGCCAGGTCGTAACAGCAGCGTCAGAGAATATTTGACTGGTCTCTAAAACACAGTTCATCCAGACGGCAGGCATTCACACTGACTCTACACAAAGACAAAGAGAAAGGATGTCAGTGTGTGTTTCTGTGCCCAACATCAACACATTACTTACCCGCATGCAGATAACCATCTACAAGGACATGCTTCATCTTGCTTGTGCACTTGTTTGTGGTAGCCACACAGAGAAGGAACAAACATATTCTTATTTGCTACCGAGAGGAAACGGTGTGTTTTCTTCTTTGAAACCTCCATATTTTTAAAGTAAGCTACTTAGAAATGTCATCTTTTCTGTCTCTAATTCCTGCTTCTCACTCGATATGTCCTGGACCCATGCAGGGTTCATACTCAGACAAAAATGACTTAACCACCCCACCCTCTTAAATGCATTCGCAGGAGAGTATTTGCAGAAGGAGAGGGGGGAGGAAATGCGGTGTAGTGGAATATGCCATGGCTCTCAGACAGGCTCCACTTCTGTTTCACATAACACTTGATCTACCAGTTAGTATGACTCATAGTGTACATAAACCAAGATTGTTTTTTGGTGAGGCACACACGCCTTCTTGACTCCTGATTAACTGAGACAGCGTGAAAAAACAGGAATTCACTCGTCTTTGAAAAGTCAAATCAATTGTTGCTGAGACCTTGCTGTGGAAGAACATGGGTGCTGGTGACTTTCAGCCGTGTGGTTGTCCCACCCAATCACTGGGTGAGAATGCCATATAAGGCAAGCAGAGAGCACCTGTCTCCCTCATGCTTGCTGAAGGTTTTTTTTTTTTGTTGTTGTAGCCAGCCACGTCTTATCAGTGTGTGTGCACGTGTGAGACCTAGTTTTGGTCATTTTTGCGTTTGTTTGTCCCTTATGGTACATTTTTTATTTTCTTTTGCAGTATTTAGTTTGTTGCAACCCATAAATAGGATTATCCTGTTAGCTTTGTGTTTATGTAGTGTTTATGATTATGTAGATTGTTGTTCAGTTTGTATTGTGTTTCATTATTAGATCGTAAATTTAATTCTTTGATTTCTTTCGTGATTAATTCTGTTTCATGTTTCATTCCTAACCTGTTGCTCTCTGGTGTTCCCCATTCAGGTCCTGAGCCTACGGTGGTGGATTGGTGTCCCGGTGGTGGTGACCCCTTAATATTGTGTTCACTTTTGTTTATTTGCTTCACGTGTGGCGTCCCTGGGATTCTCCTTTGGACTTCATCAAGACAATTTCTAAACTGACCACAGACACATGAGTTGAGGATGATGAGCAGCAGGATCCTGCAGATCATCTTCTCCCTGTGAGAGGAGACAGAGGTGAAGAGTCATGAACACATGAGGTCAAAGGTCACTCTCTGCAGATACAACAAGGACAATCTACAGTCTGACTTCATTCAGTGGTTCCAACATCTGATCCTGTTCTTCATCCTGTTTGTTCCAAACCACCGACCAAAGAGCTTTCTGACTAAACTCCATCAACTCCAACCGCTGCAGTGGAAGCAGTCACTAGAAAAACCTGCTGTTTGTTGAAGTTTTCTCTGATGAACAAATGTGTTTCTGTCACTGATGCACTAAAGAGAAATCTTCAAGTTCCAGATCAGGTTCTGTTCACCATGGATCAACAGTAAAAGTTTAAAAGAACATTTATTTACTGCATTTAAAAATAACATTTCAAACAGAGAGCATGTGAAATGTTGTATCTTCAGATAAAGTGTTTCTGTTTATTTCAACTATGAGAACATGAATAAAGCCTTTGTTTCATTATTGCTGCTGATCATTGTTAACTGTTAGAAGATTTAATTATTAGTCAAGTAGAACAATCAGAGCTCATAACCTCCATGGTAGAAGTTATTAAGAATAAAGTGGAACAGTGCTCAGTTACCAACATAGAGAGGATTCATCACTGTTCACCTTTTGTAAAAACAAATTGACAACACTGGAAACAACACAGCCACAATTTACCAAACCACAGAGACTCTGGCACGTGTCCAGAGACAGTAATCTGTCAGGACATGCAGCAGATATTTCATCTTTCACTGCTTAGATCAGATAGTTTATTTTGTGCTTTTACTTATGTGGCAAAATGTAAATTGGCTTATTATAGCGCCACCTAGCTGCAGGCATGTGTATCGACACCTCAGCAAAGTGACATGCTAAGACTTCTAACAAATTACCAGGTTTGATGCCTTTTGCCCTTGCAGTTTGTCCTGGGACCTAATCGAAGGGAGTGCACTAACAGGGCTGGAGCTTACCAGTGGAGTGGAAAGACTGAGGTAAGAGGAGGTGAAGGATCCCAAGAAGAAGAGGAGCACCCTTATCAAAGCAGCAGTGGTTCTTCTCAAGCAGCGTCACAACGCTCACCAGTCAGTCTCTGGTACAAAAATATAAAAAACTGCACTAAATTAATATATATAAAAAAATAGCTGAGAGCTTCATGCTCTGTGCTCTGCTAGCTGCACAGGCCATGCACATTGGATCTGGGATTCTCCACGAGTCAGTCACGTCTGCACACAGACAAAGCAAATCAGCTGCTGCCACAGTACCTGAACAGGTAACGGTGAGACAGAGGACATGGACAACACCTCTCTATGTAGGATGGCTCCATGAGCTGATTTGGTTCACCATCATGAAAGCCAGGATGGAGCGTCTCATCCTGCTACACTTCTTTCTTTTTCCAAAGAATACAAACAACCAGTAGAGTTGCTGCTGCTACTACTGCTGCTACTATCAGTCCATCATGTTGTGTCCTTCTTCCTCCAGTCTCTAGTCCCGGACTCAACGTTGGTCTCTGAGTTTGAGGCTGATCAGCAGCTGCTGGAAAGAACATCAAAATATTAGTTGACACTTTTTCATGTCTCAAAAATCAGTCAGTATCTTTATAAAGGACTTCTAGTAACTTCTACTTTATCAACTTACCAATGACAGGAGTTCACATCTGCCAGAGCTGGAGCCATAATCTGTCTTCACTTCACACTGGTACAGACCAGAGTCATCAGTCCTGAGTCTGGACACATGAAGTCTGATTCGTCCTTCTCTGAGGACGTCTTTGTCTCCCTGGACTCGTCCTGAAAACTGTTCATCTCTTCTTCTAAGACCCTCATATTCAAGAACAGATAATAGGAAAATGTCTAGAAACAAAAAGCTAGTTCATAACTAATATTAACAGTTGTTTGTGTTGTTGTGTATTTGATGTCGTTCAGAATGTGTGACATCAGCTCAGGAAGATAAAGAACAGCAATGCAGTAGAAAAACTGACTCATAAAGTTTCAACTGGAGATCAGAGACACATTAGAAACATCTGAGAAGATGTTGGAGAAACTCTGACTAGAGAGCTGCAGCTGGTATCAAATAATAGTTAGGCCTCCAGAGATCAGATATCATTATCTAGGTTGTCTCATTATCTATTGTTTAAAAGTCCAACAGTGCAAAGAAACAGCAGCATTGGTTCTTGTTGTCATGTGTTCTCTTTAGATGCTGCAGGATCTTTAAAGTCTTTGTTTTCTAGCTTGGTTCTAAACAAGAACACACTGTTAGTCAAGAGTCTTCTAGTCCTTCACGTTTAAAGGACGTCTTGTCAGAGTTTAGGACAGCAGGTCTGAAATCTGCACTGATCACTGGATTGAAACAATGCTGAGAAACACGACTGAAGGAACGAAGGAATCATGTCGCTCCTTTGAAAGGACGACAATGGAAATGACACTTTGTTGATACCTTGTTCAAAGAGGAGCCCTGTCTGAACTGTCAGACATTTTTATTCCTTTTTGTAAATAACACAACTTCATTGTCCAACTAAGGAGCAGAGGGTTTAAAGGTTTAGAGGCAAGTCTGTAAAATAAAGAAAAAGTGTCATCTTATTTTAATTCAACCTCTCAGTATCATATTTATTCTCATCATTCTAAGACCGATGCAGTTACAAACCTTGTACAAGTCGACGAAACACACCATGATGACACAAAGATCAGCTGCAGTCTGTTCACCTGCTGGACTTTATTTGATATGAAGTTAAATGAGAACGCAGCATCAGAAGAAATTATTAAGAAGTGAATATTTATTAAGAATTCTTTTTCTTCCTCTTGAAGACACCACAAAGGCAAGATATTTAATGTACAAACTGATGAACTTTATCGTCTCATTTTGAGTTTGATGCCTGCAACATGTTTCAAAGAAGCTGGGACAGGGTCATGTTCACCACTGTGTTCCATCACCTTTACTTGAGACAACACTCAACACTAATAGTTGAATCTTTGCAGGTGGAATTCTTTCCCATTCTTGCTCGATGTACGACTTCAGTTGGACAGGTCTGGACTGCTGGCAGGCCAGTCTAGTACCTACCTACTCTTTTACTACAAAGCCACACAGTTGGAACACGTTCAGGATGTGTCTGGACATCGTCTCCCTGAAATAAACTAAAGACGTTGATTGGATGGCAGCATATGTTGCTCCAAAACCTGGATGTACCTTTGAGCATTAGTGGTGTCTTCACAGATGACATCGGCACTAACATGCCCTCAAACCAGTGCAGTTTCTGGCTCTAAACTTTATGCTGGTAACAATCTGGGCGATCCTTTTCCTCTTTAGCACAGAAGACACAGCATTCATAATTCATAATTGAAATGTGGACACATCAGACCACAGCACACTGTTCCACTTTGTGTCCGTCTATCTCAGATGAGTTTGAGTCCAGAGAAGCCGGCGGTGTTTCTGGGTGTTGTTAATTTATGTTTTTCTCTTTGCACGGTAACATGCGAGTGGACCCCTGCCTGGTTGCTTGGATTTCCAGCTACCTCACCGATAGACCACAGTACGTCAGGCTGAAGGACATCACGTCTGACACTGTGGTCAGCAGCACTGGAGCTCCACAGGGGACTGTACTTTCCCCTATCCTCTTCACCCTGTACACCGCGGACTTCTGCTACATCTCAGACACGTGTCACGTCCAGAAGTTTGCAGATGACACGGCCATTGTGGGGTGTATCAGTGGCGACGAAGAGGAGGAGTACAGGAGCCTGGTGAGGGATTTTGTTGTCTGGAGCCACACAAACAATCTACAGCTCAACACCTCAAAGACTAAGGAACTGGTCATTGACTTTGGGAGGGACAGACCCAACCCCAGACCAGTTCTGATAGGAGCAGAGGAGGTGGAGGTCGTGCAGACCTACAAATATCTTGGGCTGTGGCTGGACAACAAACTGGACTGGACGAGCAACACGGGGCAGCTGTACAAGAAGACCCAGAGCAGGATGTACTTCTTGAGGAGGTTAAGATCCTTCAACATCTGCAAGAAGCTCCTGGGGATCTTCTACCAGTCTGTGGTCGCCAGCGTCCTGTCCTACGCTGTGGTGTGCTGGGGTGGGAGCACCTCCAAGGCAGACCTCTCCAGGTTGGAGAAACTAATCAGGCGGGCTGGCTCTGTGGTTGGCACGAGGCTGGACCCTCTGGCTACTGTAGCAGAGAGCAGGACACTTAAAAAACTAACAAGTATCCTGGACAATGCCAGTCACCCTCTGCACACGACCATCAGTAGCCAGAGAAGCACCTTCAGTGAGAGGCTGCTCCTCCCAAGGTGCAGGACAAATAGACTGAGGAACTCTTTTGTCCCCCGTGCCATCAGACTGTACAACCACCACTCACTTGGGGGGAGGAGGACAAAAAGGAAAGGGCCTGAATGACTTTTTTAACTAATCTGCAATAGTAAAGTAAAGTGCAATAACAGTGTATGTACAGTCATGTACAGTCACAATATTTATTTCTCTATTTATGCAACAACCATGCATGTACAGTCAATATTTATTTTTGTATTACTATTTTTATTATTCTTCACTGGGTGTATTGGTATTCTGGGCTTTTTATACTGTCTCCTACATGTATGTCTGAAAGTGCTGGTTGCGATGGAGATGTCAATTTCCCTGCGGGAACCTCCCAAAGGGATCAATAAAGTCGTCTATCTATCTATCTATCTATCTATAACAAGTTTTAACTTGTTCTTGTAGATGTAGTGGTGAGCTGTGTTAACTGACGATGGTTTTCCTTAGTGTTCCTGAGCCACCTGGTAACATCCTCTACACAATGATGTCTGGTTCAATGTTGGTTTTCAGTCTTGCTGCTTAAGTGCAGAGATTTCTCCAGATTCTCTGAATGTTTTGATGATATTATGGACTGTAGATGATCAAATCTCTAGATCTCCTGCAACTGAACTTTGAGAAACATTATTCTCAAACTGTTGTTCACAAAGTGGTGAACCTCACCTCATCCCTTCTTGTGAATGACTGAGCCTTTCAGGGAGGCTTCTTTTATACCCAATCATGACTCTCACCTGTTTCCAATCAACCTGTTCACCTGTGGACTGATCCAACAGGTGGTTTTTAAGCGTTCCTTAACTTTCCCAGTCTTTTGTTGACCCCTGTCCCAGCTTCTTGGGAACATGTTGGAGACATCAGATTCAAAATGAGACAAAAACGTTTATCAATTTGTCTTTGTGGTGTATTCAATTGAATATAGGTGAGAAAAGATTTGCAAATCATCGTATTCTTTTTTTTTTTTATGTTTTACACAACCTCCCAATTTCACTGGAATTGTGTTTGTCCACAGACACAAATAACAACAATGACCACAACAATCATTTTAGTGTCTACACTTAGGATACAGTTATTCTATCAGTTACTTGACAAATTGGTGTCGGTCATTGATTTCTTGACAACATCAAAACGGGTGGGAGAGTGAAAATTGTGTGGATCCCTGGTGAGAGTATAAACCATTACTATCAGCTTCAGGACAGAGGATGATGGTATGTGTTTCTCTTCTCTTCATTGATTCTGAGTCTAACTTCTTCTTCCAGATCTGTGTCCTGTGTTAACCTGTTGTTAAATGCTGAGCAGTAACAAAGTGTCTCTGTGTGTTTTTCTTTCTTTTGTTTTCCAGCTGCTAAGATCTTGAATGGTTTCCACCTGAACAGTTTGATCATGCTGCTCATTGGTTCCATTTGAAATTGAAAAAAGAAAAATATTTGCATATGTTTAATGTCAGTGTTCAAAATCTAATTAAACACGTTTTGAAGTGGTATGTGGTATGTTTATTGGTATGTGAATCTGATAAATACACCATCTTTACAAAGAGGCAGAGTGGTGCCACCTTGTGACAGAACAGTGCAGTAGATTGTCCTTGCTGTAACTGCAGTGAGTGACCTTTGACCTCTTCCTCCAAATAACTTCTGTAGCTTGTTAACAAATCAGATTGTTCTGTATGATGTACATGAAGGTGTTGAGGTGTCAGAGTCTCAGGATGAACAGTTTTCAGGACAAGTCCAGGGAGACAAAGACGTCCTCAGAGAAGGACAAATCAGACTTCGTAGCTTGTATCATGTTTAGATGCTGAATCTATGATTTATTCACATGTAGATGGCAGACGTATGGATTATCTCCTTCTTCCTCCTCTCCTCTCTTTTTTCTGTCTCTACCCGGTCGGCCTCAAGCACATGGGTCGCCCGATATGAGCTGAGTTCTGCTCAGGGTTTCTTCCTGAAATAAGGGAGTTTTTCTTCCTTGCCACCGTCGTCTTGGTTCTTGCTCTGGGGGTTCAGGCTCTGGATTGTGTATATTGAATTAGATTTATATTCGAATAGAATTTAACTGAACCAGAAACCTTAAACAGCCTCATCCCATCACTGGGAAGAGTTCACGTGGACTTCAAAGTTTTTACCATCAAAGACAATTCTTTCCTTAGTTACAGTGTCTTTTATCCAGTAATTATTTATTGTTTATTTGAAATTGCGACATGACATAAAGTGGTCTCTCTGATCAGACAACATCTGTTTCAGGTGGCCCCAAAGTTCAAACACTTCTTACATCCAAGATCCTTCCAAAGGCTTCAGAACATTTTCCCAAACATACTCAGTGTGCAGCAGCAAGACAACTTTTATATGTTTCACACCTGTGTGATGACCCCTGCTGTCATCTTTGAGAATAACCACTGTTTGTCTCTCCTGCAGGCAGCTGATTGTGTAATATGGAAGAACCTGTTGTGCCGAGTGTGCCCAGGTTACAAAAAGCCGTACCTGTCTAATCAGTCTCTCTTTGCTCTTCTTCCCAGGCACATCACATGAGTCTTTGGTTCCGTTCCTTTTGGTTGTTTGTTTGCCTTTTACACTTTACAACATTTGCACACATATCCTTCACTCATGCCCACGTACTCACATGTTCTTAATTTGGCACATTAAGTTGAGTTAATGAAGTATTGTTTGGATTAAATACTGGTGTGTGTCTCGGTTGTCGTGACCATTTGAGTCAGGTCATGACACCTGAAAACAGACGAATGTGTTACGTTTTATGGGGGGGGGTAGGACCCAATGCAGGAGGAAGCGTGAGGAGGCAGGAGTGAGCAAAGAACTGAGTTTAATTAAACAAAAGGAAACAAAAAGCACTGCAGAAAAAGCAGGAACTCCAGCAAACAAAAGACAAAAAAGGTAACAAGAGACTACAAATGAAAATCACTGAGGGCACTGGTGACACACAGAGGAGTAAAAAAGAGTAGAATGACGTGACAAGGAACAAAGGGGAAGGCAGGGCTATATATGCACACACGAGGAACAGAGGGGTGATGAGACACAGGTGACACAAATCAAGAAACAACACAAGGTGAAATCGATGATCTTGATGAAACTTAACAAAATAAAACGGGAAACAGGAAAACATGAAACATGAACGAAGCTCAAAACGTGAACGCAGGTGAAACAAAACCAGAACCATCACATGCATCAGGAGATCAGAGACACATTTGAAATGTGTTGCAGAAATACTGTAAAATGTACGCTCTAAATGTATGTGAGCTTTTACAGTTTAGTGTTACACTTTTCATTAGATTTCAAGCATTTGCTTTATTTGAATTATGGAATACGAATGATGGCAGTGGTGATACAAAACAGCTGAAAACTCTGTCAGAGAGCTCCCCCTGGTGGTGAGAGGACACGACAAGTTCAGTGCGTCTGCAGCACAGATAACCTACAATGATGTAAATGGTTTGTTGTCTGGTACTGGTCCATGACCTGCTAAATGAGGACCTCTGATTTAAAGGGTCATTTGAACCAATATTCTACTAATCATGGATCCTCACTATTTTAGACAATCAACTATTAATTTATTAGAAATATCCAGTTCAGTCTGTTACTGTTAATGTAGTTTATGCTCTCGTTGGAACAGCTGCATCTGCTTGAAATAGCTCCTCTTACTGGAATAAGTCAATGTCTGAAAACTCCTCCCTCTTCCTGGAGCAGCTCCAATAATATTTCCTCATGTTTTCTTGTTCCCTCCCCTTTAGATCTCTACATTGAAGATGGGTGTGACCAGCATGTGGTGAAGTGTCATAGCTGATAAGCTCCATTCACTGTAGAATCACATGTTGTTCAGATCAGAGCTCAGACTAGTTTCACTTCTAGCAAACAGAAACTCACACAGTCGTCGACACTGAGAGGTGAAATGGAGCAGAAAGGAGTTCAGCTGGACAGAGAAACCATCTCTTGTTCCATCTGTCTGGATCTACTGAAGGATCCTGTGTCTATACACTGTGGACACAACTACTGCATGAACTGTATTAAAAGCCACTGGGATGGAGAAGACCAGAAGAGAATCTACAGCTGCCCTCAGTGCAGGAAGACTTTCACACCGAGGCCTGTCCTGGAGAAAAACACCATCATAGCAGAGTTAGTGGAGCAGCTGAAGAAGACTGGATTCCAAGCTGCTCCAGCTGATCACTGCTATGCTGGACCTGAAGATGTGGCCTGTGATGTCTGCACTGGGAGGAAGCTGAAAGCCTTCAAGTCCTGTCTGGTCTGTCCGGCCTCTTACTGTGAGAAACACCTCCAACCTCACTATGATGCAGCTCCATTAAAGAAACACAAGCTGGTGGAGCCCTCCAAGAAGCTCCAGGAGAACATCTGCTCTCATCATGAGGAGGTGATGAAGATTTTCTGTCGTACTGATCAGCAGACTATCTGTTATCTCTGTTTAATGGATGAACATAAAGGACATGAAGCTGTCTCAGCTGCAGCAGAAAGGAAAGAGAAGCAGAAGGAGGTGGAGGTGATGCTACAAAAAATCCTGCAGGGAATCCAGGAGAGAAAGGAAGATGTGGAGCTGCTTGGACAGGAGCTGAAGGCCATCAATGGCTCTGCTGATAAAACAGTGGAGGACAGTCAGGAGATCTTCAATGAGATGATCCGTCTCCTCCAGAAAACAAGCTCTGATGTGACGCAGCTGCTCAGATCCCAGCAGGAAACTGAAAAGAGTCGAGTCAAAGATCTTCAGGAGAAGCTGGAGCAGGAGATGACTGAGCTGGAGAGGAAAGGCTCCGAGCTGAAGCAGCTCTTAAACACAGAGGATCACAACCAGTTTCTACACAACTACCCCTCACTGCCACCACCCAGTGAGTCTACACACTCATCCAGCATCAAGATTCGGTCTCTGAGGAACTTTGATGACGTGAAAGCAGCTGTGACAGAGACCAGAGAGAAACTACAGGACATTCTGAGAGAGACATGGACAAACATCTCACTGACAGTGACTGAAGTGGATGTTTTACTGCCACAACCAGAGCCAAAGACCAGAGATGAATTCTTGAAATATTCATGTGAAATCACACTGGATCCAAACACAGGACACATAGAGCTGTTATTAACTGACGGGAACAGAAAAGTAACAGTAATGAAACAACAACAGTCTTATTCTTATCATCCAGACAGATTCACTGGTTGTTGGCAGGTCCTGAGTAGAGAGAGTCTGACTGGACGTTGTTACTGGGAGGTGGAGTGGAAAGGAAGAAAAGTTTGTGCAGCAGTCGCATACAAGAATATCAGCAGAGCAGGGTGCTCAGATGAATGTTGGTTTGGATCCAATGACAAATCTTGGTCATTACGTTGTGAAACAAACAGTTATAGATTTTACTACAACAAAGTCTCAACTGACGTCTCAGGTCCTGTTTCCTCCAGAGTAGGAGTGTACCTGGATCACAGAGCAGGTATTCTGTCTTTCTACAGCGTCTCTGAAACCATGACTCTCCTCCACAGAGTCCAGACCACATTCACTCAGCCTCTCTATGCTGGTCTTGGTCTTTTTGTTGGATCCTCTGCTGAGTTGATTAAAGTCAAATAGACAGAAGTCACTTCAGGGGACAGTTGGTTAAAATGTGTCTTTTAGTCTCCAGGTGATTTGGTCTCCATCGTTGTAGCTGAGAGCTCATTGTTGCGTCATGTCTTCACTGCACAGAGATCAGCTGTCAATCACACTTTCTGGGCGGTACTTTGACGTCTCCTGGTTTGTTGTTTGCTTGATGTTGGACTTTGTTTGAGTGGAGCTCCTTCCTGTGTCTGTTTAGCCACGGAGGCTCTCACTGCTCACCATGACTTTGATTCAGCTAAACTGACATTTGTCCACATGAAAATCTAAACTTGTCTGTGCTCTAAATGTCTCATGAATATTTGTGTTGATGTGTTTGTATGTTGTTGTTTCTCTTCTGCTGCATGGGCCTCAACAGAGAAATCAGCAGACCTTCCTTTATCACAGAGATTTAGTTCTGACTTTGGAAAGAAATAAATCTACAATTATATCTCCATTGATTGGTTTGGAAACCACATGTTGTTGTTGTTGTTCAAACTGAGGAACAGACGAGCTCATGTCAACTGTAGTGATCATGATCATCATCAGTCAGGACATCAGTCATCATTTGATTGTACATAGCTGATATTCTGAGTCCAACTAACTGATTGTGTGGATGAAGTGAATCTGTGAATCATGAAATCACTGAACAAGAGTCATTTATCAGACTTTACTGATTTAATGGGAGAACAAACTGAAGCTTCACATGATGAATAAAGCTGCTGTTTGTCACACATGAAGAAATGACCGTCTCTTGTCTTTATTCAAGGATCTCAAACAAAGCCCATTGAGAAAATGTGGAGCTAATATGAGAGTATAACTGAGGCAGTTTTCCTCCTGAAACACCACCGAGTACAGAGTTGATGCTTAGAGCAGAAGAACATTTGTCAGTCAGTCAACTCTCTTCACTGAAACAGCTCAGTCACAGAGAAATGAGAAGACTTTCTGTCAAGTGGTGATTTTTACAAACTAGATTTAGTTCTTGATCTCGGTCAGGACACCATCACAACATTTTCATTTGCAGAAAAAATAAAGAAAGCAAGAAATTAGACATAAATCCTGACAATAGTCTTTATTACAATTATTTATTAGCAGAATTCAGTCAATAGTCACAACTGAAATTCCAAATCTTGGCCAGGTGGTGGAGCTATAAGCTTATTATTTTAAAGCTCCACAGTCTCACAGTTTGACTTTTTTTCAGGATTCGCTGAAAGTGTGCAGCAACACTACAGGCATGACTCTGAAAGACCTTCCTGATCTGGACCAAGTAATACAGAACTAGATCTACACACTGACTATGTCGCAGATGCAGACGTCGTCACCTTCTTCTGGTCTATGTCACCGTGATATTTTACACTCTGTAGAGAAGCACATGAGGCCGTGGTGTCGGCTTCAGTGCAGGGCAACCATCTACGCCGTAGTTATGACCACAAACATTTCACCTCTCACAAGGCAGTCCAGGTGCTTTGGCTGATGTTTGGGCTCTGCTCTGATGTTTGAAAGTCCAGCGAGTAAAACAGGAAGAATCGCTTTAATTTGCTTTTTATGTTGCCATTAAAATCAACTTGTAAATAGACACAATGCCAGTGGATGAACGGTCATTACTTTTATTGTATCTTCATGTTCCCTTAATGTCCTGTATTAAAGTAAATACTAATTTAATGTGGAAATGTTAATAGAGACAAGAGACTGATTCTGATCAAATCAACTTTATTGATATTGAGTTGGAAACACATCCAGCATCCGGATGATAAAGAAAAAGAAAGAAAAAGGTGTAACTTGGCTTTATATACAGTCTACACATGTACATGGAATCTGTTTCCTGCATTTGAACTCATTCTATCTGTGAACACATGGTAGCAAGCACCCTGCTAGTGAAGTTGAGAGCACTGACGCTTCAGGAACCAGACATGTTCTCCCTGTGCCTGCAGGGGTTTTAGTACCAGGTGGTCTACGGTTAGGATTCGGTGCAGCCCGAGCTTGATCCCTGATTTGGGGGAGATGAGACTACAGTGGTTAGAGAAGCAGCTTCAGGGCCACAAGGTCACGGGTTCACATCTCCCTGAGGCGTCCTGAGTAAGGCCCTAGCCCTCTAAGTGTACACTCTGCTGAGTGAACAAACAGATGGTTATTGCTCCACGAGGGAAGCTGGTGGGAAGCCACAGGGGCAGTTAACTAGAAAACAGTGAAGGTGGAACTAAACTAACGACCACAACACACCTACGGTTACTACACTGATAAAATATCATTGATATAGCTAAGTAAGGCAGTACAGTTGATGGAATTAAATAAGGCAGAGTTTAAGATCACATGGTTTCTTTTAGTCAAGTTGCTCCAGAGCAACAGTCTGTTTCATCAACCATCTCAGTGGAAACACTTGACTTCACTGGTGTGGGGGACTGTGCTGTCCTCTTCAAACCCTGCTCCAACGTCAGAAGACAATCCGTTCCTTCAGCTTGCTCCTCAGCTTGCAGACCAACCAAATGGCTGAAAGGACAATCAGTACTGCAGTCAGGATCCAGGTGGTCTCTGTCCACTGTGGGCAGTGAGACGGCTACAGAGGGGAAACAAGAAATGTCTCATTATCATCTGTTCAACAACTGCAGCAAAACAAACAGTTTATAAAGACATTCCCATCTGGAGGATGCAGCTTTGTTGTTGTAACCACATTGTGTATAAACTGTCAGCAGATTCTTCATAGTAAAGTATATTCAGTGTCTCACCTGGGGAGTAGCAGCAGGAGGAAGTGTGCGCTGGGTTTGGTGCTCTGCTGCTCCGACTCTCAGTCTCACAGCTGCAGGAGTGCCGTGCACCCTGTCCTCCCCCCGGTACGTGTAGCAGTAATACAGTCCCTCATGTGTCTGCAGAGCCTGGTTGATGGTGAGAGACAGGTCTCCCCGTCTGAGCCAGTCCTCAGGCACCGACACCCGGCTTCCCTCCCAGCCTGCCCCGTATGAGACATTATTGGAGAGATAATGCTGCAGCACCGGCTCCTTTTCCTTCTCCCACAGCACAGACATCACTGACTGCCCTCGGAGGGTGAGGATCTCCGAGTGGCATGGAAGTGTGACAGCCTCACCCTCTGGCACGTAAACTTCAGAGGGGATGAAAACCTCCAGCTGGACCACGAAGCTGTCGTCGCATGTGTACTCGTAAAACCCATTGTCGTTGACATTCACGTTGTTCAGTGTGAGGGGAGAGCTTTGCTGGATCCTGTCCTGGTGGTCTGGTCCAGGTCTCCAGTCGCCGTCCAGGGAAGCAACGAGTCGCCGGCTGTTATCCTTACGCAGCTGCATCAGCCTGGCGAAGTCTGCATTCTTGCACTTTTCAGCGAGTGGAAACTCAACGGAGTCCCCTAAAGTTGCGTTGATGTAAAGTCCATAAACTGGAGCGATGACAGAAAGAAGAATAAAGATTGATGGAGCACACATGACTGCTGGCTTTCAGAGAGAGGACGCAACTAAAGAGTATCCTGTCCACAGCTGCTTTATAGAGGGTTGTTGGCATAAAAAAAAAAAAAAATCAGTTCAGAGGCGTGGCTTGTTTTACACATCACCTCAGGTTACCTCCGGTCATTTCTCATAACGTCAACTCTGAGTCAGAGTCTCCGACCCTCTGGTTCCTCCTGACAACTCCCGAAATCCACCAAGCACCGGTTTCAGTTAAACCAGTTTCACACCGTGGACCGAAGAGGACTCCCTCCAGACTCCAGGTATGAACGTCACACAGCGTTAGCTAACAGCTAGCTAGCTCATTAGCTCATTATGGGGGGCTAGCTAACCTGTACACGCTCGTTAACTAAATGTGAATCTACGAAGCTGCTGACACATCATCGTGGTCATCGTCGCTACTGAGGAGGAAGCTGTGGACGATTTAAACACCGCTGACTCACTTGGTGTCTTGCTAACATGCTACACAGCTGTTAGCATGTAGCTTCCAGCTGCTTGACGTTGCGGTTTTATACTCTCTGTGTCCTCCAGTGTCACGCTGTTTGTTCGTTTAATAAAATGACTGTTTGGACTCGGACTTGAGAGTTTAGTGTTTCCTCTAATGTTTGTTCTTCCCACTCGGGACGTGAGATTCTGTGTGTGAGGAAACTAAATCATGAGAGGTACTTTGGGTCAGCGGCAGGCGTTTACAAGTAGTCCTGGAGAGATTTCACACTAATATCAGGACTCATGGATGTTTGAAGGAACTCCTTAACCCACTCTGAGAAGTAAGACCTGGAACATTTAGACGTTCAGGAACAACACCTGTATCTGTCCATCTAAACAGACAGAGACAGACTTTTAAAAGTTGACCTGGAACAACTTCACAATATGTCCTCCTCCTCCTCCTCCTCTTCCTCCTCCTCGTCCTCTTTAGCTTCTGTAACTTTGTCAATGTGTATCTCATCTGAACATTAAAGTAAACGCATATTTTCACATCTTCACGGTAATCCTGAATGACTAGAGAGTAGTGAATATGCTTTGAGCCAAGTGTCGGCGCACCGCTGAGTTTAGGACCTCTGCTGAGCTCCAGCCGTCTGGACATTATCCCGTCAGATACTTGATAGTTGAACTCTAGCAGGAGCAGACAGCTCACCCTGTATTTAATGCAGAGAGTCTGACTATACGATGCAGTAAAACACTTTCAGAGAAGATTTAGAAGGCTGCAAAGGTAGTGCTGCAGGTTCAGAAGAAGAAGAAGAAGAGTTTCCAGAAACTAAAAGTCCCTGAAGATAAGCTGCTGTTTAACCTGGGCTAGTTTCATATCTGCTGGATGACACAACACTTCTCTTCTGTTCTCATCATTACCATTTTACATATTGTTTAAAAGGCAGCAAAGCAATTCCTGGGCTGTAACTTCCCCTGTTCATCTTATTTCTGTGGTGTTGTCTCTTTCCTGTCACAAGTCATAATGAGCTTTCTTTTTTTGGCATATGTAGTTGAGTTACAGGGGAACTTTTTTCTGTAAAAAAAACAGTAGCTCCACTTTAACAGGCTGTAGCTGCTGTAGATGTCAGAAAAGTTTTTCCCCTTTGACCTAAATGAACTCTGAGGTCCTGTCGCTTCAGATATTGCCGTGTTACTCACGTAGCAGCTATCTAGCGTAGCTACTGTATTTGTCTTAGTGCAGCTCCCTCCATTTCAGTCTCCAGCTCAACGGATTCTTTAACTACCAGCATTTATTTACACTTTAGCACAACCATGTAGCACATTAGCATCTGCAGCTTCGACGCTAGCCGGCCGCCTTTGAAACAGAAGAAGTTTTGACGCTACAGGGACGTGGTTTTGGTTCATGGCTCGTCTAAAAGAAATAAATCATTTCACAAGTCGTTTTAAAAACGCCTGGATCGTGACATCCTCAGAGGCCGCTTTAGTTTCAACCCTTCAGTAACCATGGTTACATGTTGAACTGGTTTAGCACAGAGGTGGACATGTGGAACTCAACAGTTAACCCTCTGGCTTGTTCTCCTGCTGCAGGATGTTTGAAGAACAATCCAGATGTGCTCTCATGTCAGCTGTTGAGGGACTTAACCGTTGTTTCCTCTTTGTTCCAGTGTGACGGAGATTCATTCCTCACTCCACCTTATCCTGGGGAGCAGCGACGGGGCGTCCCGTCCCTTGTATAGGACCCATCATCGCAGACGCTACATCAACAAGGCATCCTGTCTTCCTGAGGTTAGGCTGGGATGGTGGTGTTTGTCACAGGTGGTGAGAGTGCAGCGTCAGATCTGAGGCTTATTGACGTGAACTGACGACATGAACACATGGAGGCCTTTTTGTTGTCGTCTGTTTTCTATGCACCAACAACAATGATGACAACTACTGCAGGATTAATCCAAATCACTTTACATTAAAAACAGCAATATATTACAACAACAACAAGAAGAAGTGTTTATTTCTGACAACGTTGTGGAAGGTGTTATTGTTTTATGTGACTGAGTTTGAGCTGTGTAGTGGAGTATTGTTGACCCAATTAAAAAGAAAAAAACATTTTAAAACGCTCTTTGGTTCTGTTTTATTTCAGAGATAGACTGGGTTTGATTTTTAAAAAGCCTTTATTAGAATAATTATTCACAGAGATTGGTTTTAGCAGAATAAATGTCAACGTTGATCATTTCATCAAAGACAGTGTTAAAGGTTAGAACATCTCCAGACTCAGAGCATATCACATCTTCACCACCTCTGGATAAAATCAGCCTTGTTACTCACTGCAGTTTCTCTTTATTCTACTATAGTTTCTACTTTAGATTTATTCTACTATAGTTTCTAGTTTATCTTTATTCTACTATAGTTTCTAGTTTATCTTTATTCTACTATAGTTTATAATTTATCTTTACTCTGCTATAGTTTCTAGTTTCTCTTTATTCTGCAGTAGTTTCTACTTTGTCTTTACTCTGCTATTGTTTCTAGTTTTCTAAATGCGTAAAGAGAAATGACAGCAACATATTGGCTCACAGTGTTTGAATGCAGCTTGAACATGATCCTCACGCTCCCAGTCACCATTTTCTCAAGTACAGGAAGTAAACTAATCCAAATGTAACAGCATCCCGTGATGAAGCCTCCCACGCAGACTGATCATCTAGAGTCTAGGAGGAGTGGTGCGTATTTTCCGTGCAGTAGTCTGATCTGACCTGGACGTGGAGCAAATCCCTGCGGCGTAGTGTACTTGAAGTGAAGGCCCTAGTTTCTATGCTGTGACTGCAGGAAAGGCTTCATCACGTACGGCTTGTGGTTTCTCTCCTCCCTCTCTCGCTTTCTGTTCTCTCTTGTGCAGTTGAAGAGCGGAGGGTTTCCTCCTCTGTCCGCGGAGGGAGGAGGGAGTTTGAAGGCTGACATGCAGTCAGAGCTGAGAGACTATGAGCAGCTCCACAGTTACCTTCCACTGTACCATACGGATCTGCACCTGTACGTAAAGGAGGTGTGGTGCGTAGTTTCTACTCCACCATAGTCTGACATGCTCCTCTCCAGACATGTTACTACATATCTACGTAGAATTGGAATCAGACACATGAGTTGATCAGATGTTCAGATTATGAATCGATTTTCAGTTTTCACTGTTGAGTTTTATTCATATATTTGTTATTTATTCACTTAAACTTGAAAATTACAACATTTCACAACCAGTTACTAAAATAATCACAGTGAGAAAACTCCGGGACACATTTCCAGCACAGGTCCTCACAGTATTTGAGAGAATGAGCGTAAAGACAGGATGAGTCCTCACATGCAGTCAGAGCTCAGAGACTGCAGGAACAACTACAAACGTATTCCCAACACTCGAGCGCAGAAACGCTCCGCTCTCTCTCTCCAGCGCTCCTTCCCAAAAGCTCCGTTTCCCTGTGCTGGTTTAACAGCAACGTCCCGGAGCTCGTCCTCAGCTCGCTCTGTCCGTGGAGTGGAGAAGGGAGAAGGGAGGAGTCTGAGCACCGAGGCCGATCAGTGGGACTCTGAAACACTGCTTTCATGCTCAGATGTGCTCGTCTGCTTCGAGGTGGTGTGTACCTCTGTATGAAGACATGGCAGTGTGGCTGATGAGTAACTTTACAAAAACAATGAAATTTAAAGTGAACGGGATTAAACGGAACATTGTTCAGAGTCTAAACGGATCAGTTTTCCTGGTTCTCTTGTGTTTTTCTATTCTTGTCATTTATTCAGTGAACCTTTCTCACAGACTCGTGGTTGAGATAAACGGCAACAGATCACATCCAATGACTAAAATAATCACGGTCAAAACTCTCTCACATTTCCATGCAGTCAGAGCTCAGAGATTACAGGCAGCACCTCGACTCCGTACGGATTTGCTCCAGCGTCTTCAGTCCGAACGGATCGTGGACGTAAATCGGACGCACGCCCATCTCAGCGCTCTCTAAAGCTTGATTTAGGGTTCTGCGCCGATTTGTCTGCGAAGCTTCGGCGAACATGATCGCCGTCACTTGGCATTTATGCTTGTGCGTCGGTTTCTTTGCAGTGCGTGGTAATTTACAGCCACAACGCTAGGGGGCGCTGAGTCGCGAAATCTCCTGAATTCGTGCGTGGAGTGTTTCATTTCCGGTTCCGGCTTTTTTCTATGGTTGCGGCAGAGTGAACAGCACAGTGAACAATGGCGACTGAGCGAGAGAGGACACTTTTGGAGCTGGAGCTGATCGATATTGAAGAACAAATGCTTCTCGTGGAAATGCTTAAAACTAAACGAAAGAGAAGACGTGTGAGGAGGTGGTCTGTACGCCCTTTGAACGAGTCAAGGCAAAGGACAGGAGAATTTGCCACACTTGTTCGACCACTGAAGGACCTGGACGATGAGATGCACTTCAGGTATTTCAGGATGTCTACAAGTCGATTTGATGATCTTGTTCGTCGTCTGCAACCTCTCATCCACCATCAGACGACACACAGTATGCCTGTTGATGTAGCACAAAGACTTTCAGTGACGCTTCGAGTTTTAGCTTCAGGTTCAAGCCAACAGGCTGTAGCCGCAAGCTACAAGCTAGCTTCCAGCACTGTGTCGTCCATTGTGTCGGAGGTGTGCAAAGCGTTGTGGACAGTTCTGCAGCCAGAATTTCTGCCCTGCCCTTCAACAAACCAGTGGGAAAACATAGCAGGTGATTTCTGGAGACTCTGGAACTTCCCGAACTGTGTTGGGTGTGTAGATGGAAAACATGTAAACATCAAGGCACCGCCACGGGCAGGCAGCGACTACTTCAATTACAAGGGTGCTCACTCCATTGTTTTGATGGCACTGTGCGATGCCAGGTACCGCTTCACAATGGTGGACGTGGGAGCCTATGGACGTGAAAGCGATGGTGGCGTTTTTAAGGAAAGCAGATTTGGGTCGATGCTGCTTGACCACAAGCTGAATCTGCCCCCACCAGCTGGCCTTCCTGGGACCACGGTCACGATTCCACACGTCGTTGTTGGCGACGCTGCCTTCCCTCTACACTGCAACCTGATGCGCCCCTTCCCAGGTATTGTGCAGATACAGTTGTAGTATTTAATTAAAAATTAAATAGTCGTATTTAATTTGTACTAGATATTTAGTTAAACCGTGATTGAAGAGTAACAATTTTTAATATTGTTTTCTATGTAGGAGTGAATCTGACAAGAGACAAGCAGATCTACAATTACCGCCACTCCAGGGCCAGGCGGGTCATTGAGAACTCCTTTGGCATCCTAGCAGCACGCTGGCGGATTCTTGGAAGACCAATTGAGTTTCGGCCTGACAAAGTTGTGGATGTGGTGAAGGCTTGTGTGGTGCTGCACAACTACCTTGCCTACACAGATGAGGTGGCCAGCCCACAGTGCCGCTACATACCACCCAGTTTTGCAGACACGGAAAGTGCTGGGTCTTTCAGGCCTGGTGAGTGGCGAAGAGAAGTGACCGGGGACAACCTTTTGGACCCTATCCCTCCATCTCAGATGAGCAGAGCCCGATCCACCAGAGCTGCCATGGCTGTTAGAAATGACCTCAAGTCTTTCTTTCAGTCAGCACATGGTTCTGTGCCATGGCAGAATGACATTGTTTCTCGTGGCACACTTGAACAGTGATGCGATGTAAACTTGTAATGCACAAGTGACTTATTTTGCCAATAAACTTCTCATTCATTACATATCTTGTTTCTGATTACTGCATGTACATCTTTCATGTCATGCCATGCCATTTCTTTATGAAGCTCATAATTCAAACCAAGTTAATTGAGGGATTTATGGAGTCCTGAATGGATATATCAATTAATTGCAAAGATATTGAAGATTTAAAATCATGCAGGTCACTTGTGACGCATGTTGTGCATTAAAGGGGTAAGAGAAATGAAAATTCAACTGTTTCCAGACAAACTGAGTTTTTATTATTCAAAAAATAAGGTGCAGTAACTGGTTAACAATCTTAAGCGCAGCAACAATGTTAAATAAATATTAACTGTAATATACAATTTAAACTAGAATAGACAAGTAAAAAAATGGAACTATTTACAACAAGTACAACAGCAAACCAGCAAATCGGCAAAATGTTAATGTGCAATGGAAGGGAGTCAGTTTAGTGTTCACCGCTATTCCCTGTTTTCATACAGTTTTGTATAAATGTCATACATGAGATCAGCCCTCTTGCTCTCTGGCACCCTACGTAGCATGTCTGCCACCGTCTGCGCAAACCGAGAGCACTCATCACTGTCCTGCACCAGCCTCTGTTGAAGTTCCAGCCGACGTTCATCAAGACGTGCCAAGTGCTTGTTTATCGTGTCTCCCTGGTCCATGCACCTTCTTCTTTTCAGTCTGGCAGAAGGAGAAGGTGAGGTGGGAGACAGAAAGCTGTCCGACATGGATGAAGTCTGAGGCTGGGGGGAGGCAAATTCTTCTGGAGTGGGTGTCTCTGGCAAAGGTGACTCTGATGACTCTGACAGAGACTGCAATGTTGAATCGGTCTCTGAATTGAGGAATGTGGTATTTTCCTGTGGTTAAGAAAAGGCAGACATTGTTAAGAAACTACACTGGTATAGGTTATACAGAGATTCTTATCTAATCATGTACACTGTATTTCTAACTAAAACGCCAAAAAAAACAAGTATTGGTGTCATATATAGCAATAACGAACCTATTATTTTGTTTGCACAACCTGCAAGCACTGGGTGGCACGAGTGTTTACAGTCACTGCTAACGTTAGCTAGAACAAAGGCTGCAGATAAAGCTAACCAACCGTGTAGTAGCAGCCCTTCACCAAAGCTAGTACAGCTTCCATCCAGTCATTTTACATCGTATTTTATTTTATTTTAAACAAAGGAACATGCAAACTGCAAGCACTGTGCCACGAGTGTTTACAATCGGTTAGCTTGCTAGCGAGCTAGCTAGCTCACCTGCACAAGGCTCATGAAAAAGCACGAAGAGATATTTACCTCAGATCCAAAATTAGACTCTGTCTCACGATGTTTTACGTGCGGTTCCAGCCAGGACATGAAAAGGTAGAAGGCTGGGACCTTCTTGCCACCTGGGTCCCCGCTCCTGGAAGCCATCTTCTTGCGGTGGCGGACGAACTTGTCCCGCAAGTTCTTCCACCTCTTCATGCAGTCCGCAGAGTCCGAACCGAGGTTCTGCGCAATCTCCCTCCAAGAATTACTTGACATCTGGCTGTCCTTGTAGTTCGAAGAAGATGAGTTGTACAGATGCTCATACTTCCTCACTTCTTCGATCAGTCTTTCTTCAGCTTGGTCCATCTTGAACTCGAAGTGCAGCTCCAAGAATTTTAAAAATGGCGCCCTTGTATACAGAACGAACCGGAAAAGCTGAGAACCGGAAATGACGTAAAGCGGACCAATCACAGCCCTTGAGGTCTGCGTCGCATGTCCCTGCTGTCGGCGTCGTTTCGACGCGTAGTCAGGATTTTTTGGAGGTGCGCGTCAAGTGACGCAGACTCTCTGCGAAGGGGGTTCGCGGCGACGCAGACTCTCTGCGTACCGACGCAGACGATTTTTCGCACGAGCATAAATCAAGCTTAAGTCTAAAGGTGCTCTGGTGCCCATTTCCGCGTTGAGCGAGCTCCTCTGCTCTGGTGATCAGCAGCCAAATATCATCGTCCTCCAGTTTCAACATCGCGAGTCTCCTAACTGAGTGTGAGTCTAGCAGAGAGCGCTGAGATATGCGGGCGTCCAAATTACGTGCTCGAGCCGTACGGACTGTATCATCCCATGTAGCCACATCCCAGAGACTAGAGGCAGCACCAGCGGTTAGTTAGCAAAGTAGAAGGAACTCATCACCATTAAGATACAAATCCGTCCGAATCCGTATCGTATGAATCCTGTCATAGTCAGAGCTCAGAGACTACAGGAACAACTACAGTAGCGTATTCCCAACACTCCAGCGCAGAAACGCTCCGCTCTCTCTCTCTCCAGCGCTCCTCCCAAAAACTCTGCGTCCCTGGTGCTGGCGGAACAGCAATGTCCTGGAGCGCATAATCAGAGCTCCTTCTGTTAGCGGAGGGAGGAGGGAGCTGTCTGAGCAGAGAGCGCTGAGATGGCTGTGAATTCGATTCACGTCCACGATCCGTTCGGACTGAATCTTCCCAGTCAGTCAGAGCTCAGAGACTATGAGCAGAGTTAATCCAAGGAAGAAAAGCTCCAGTTGTGTTTTATTACTATTCTTGTCATTGATTCGGTCAGACTTTATTCCACACTCATGGTCCAGAGAAATGACACCACATTATATCAAACGATTAACATCAGCACAGTAGGAACCAGTAGCCACATGTTTAACGACACAACGATGAAAAGAAACAAAACTAGACTCAGACACAATGAAGATATCAGTAATTTAATATGACACACAGTGAATATTACAGAGGTCCATGTGAGAGATGAACGAGTGGAATCATGTCCAGTGTCCAGTTAGATTTCAGCCAGCCAACTGAAGTACAGATGATCAACGACGGAGCTTATTTTCTGCACACTCTAAGAACAGTTTCCAGCATTTCCTCTTCACATTTTGGTGTCAACTGCTGAGGACACGAGACAAAAAAGCACATTAGTTCAACTGTGACTTGTTTCTACTCCAAGTGTAATAAAGCTTCTTGAAGGAGATGGACGTAGCAGAAGCAGTCACCTCCATCCTCCATCTGAGCTTCCTCCACAGTCAGAGAGAAGTTTCCACGTGAGCACCACTCAGATGATCCAGACAGTCTGTCACCATCAGTCCTGTGTCACTGGAGCAGCAGTTCATCTGAAACACAGACTCTCTGTTCTCCTCCAACTGTACACACCAACAAGTTTGGTCTGTAGCTGGATAGAGGCACAGAAGGTTGACAGTTTCATTCTCTGTGGCTGATGGCTCCTCTGGCTCATCAGGAATGGAGGAGTTCAAATTCACTGGTGCAACCAAGAACAAAAGGGGAGGAGGAGGAGGACCAGTGTCTTTCGCCCCATTATCAGTCTTCTTCGTTTTCAGGTGAGCGGTTGATTAGTTTATTTCGCCAGAGCTGATGTTGACGGACTGAACATTGTAGAGTCCGCAGTCCTCATTTAAAGACATAGGGCGGAGTCTACGGGTAACGCGGTAATATAGCGGATGATAGGAACAGGTGACAGGTGAGAGTTTCTGCGCATGAGTGAGAATTAGGCGGAGAGCGGAGCGTAGGGAATACGCTACTGTAGTTGTTCTGCTCTGACTGCATGACAAGAATTATACAATACGGATTCGGCCGGATTTGTATCTTAATGGTGTTGAGTTCCTACTACTTTCCGAATCCGTATTGTATGAATCCTGTCATAGTCAGAGCTCAGAGACTACAGGAACAAGTACAGTAGCGTATTCCCAACACTCCAGCGCAGAAACGCTCCGCTCTCTCTCTTCAGACTTCTCCCCCGAAAACAGCAACAGCCCCGAGCTCTTCCTCGGAACGCCCTCTGTCTGCGGAGGGAGGAGTGAGGAGTGCGGAGGGAACTCTCTGAGCAGAGAGCGCTGAGTCGGACGTACATCCGAATTACGTGCTCGAGCCGTACGGACTGAATCCTCCCATGTAGTCACATCCCAGAGACTAGAGGCAACACCACGGTTACTTCGTAGTGTTCCCTCGTCCGTCGCGGGAGTTACGTTCCAGACTTCTCCCCATACAACACATAAGTTGATCAAATGTGGTTCAGATTATGAATCGATTTTCAGTTTTTACTGTTGAGTTTTATTCATATATTTGCTCACTTAATCTTGAAAAATGACAACATTTCACAACCAGTTACTAAAATAATCACAGTGAGAAAACTCTCTCACATTTCCATGCAGTCAGAGCTCAGAGATTACAGGCAGCGTCCGAATCAGAGCTCAGAGCTGTCTGAGCAGAGAGCACTGAGATGGCTGTGAGCTCGATTCACGTCCACGATCCGTTCGGACTGAATCTTCCCAGTCAGTCAGAGCTCAGAGACTATGAGCAGCATTAATCCAAGGAAGAAAAGCTCCATCACATTATGGATAGATCTGAACTTTTTAACAGTTGTGTTTATTAATATTCTTGTCATTGATTCGGCCAGTCTTTATTCCACACTCATGGTCCAAAGAAATGACGCCACATTACATTAAACGATTAACATCAGTACAGTAGAAACCAGTAGCCACATGTTTAACGACACAACGATGAAAAGAAACAAAACTAGACTCAGACACAATGAAGATATAAGTAATTTAATATGACACAGTGAATATTACAGAGGTCCATGTGAGAGATGAATGAGTGGAATCATGTCCAGTGTCCAGTTAGATTTCAGCCAGTAAACTGAAGTACAGATGATCAGCGACTGAGCTTCTGTAGAAAAGTTTCCACGTGAGCACCACTCAGATGATCCAGACCGTCTGTCACCATCAGTCCTGGTGTCACTGGAGCAGCAGTTCATCTGAAACGCAGACTCTCTGTTCTTCTCCAAATGTACACACCAACAAGTCTGGTCTGTAGCTCGATAGAGGCACAGAAGGTTGACAGTTTCATTCTCTGTGGCTGATGGCTCCTCTGGCTCACCAGGAATGGAGGAGTTCAAATTCACCGGCACAACCAAGAAGAAGAAGAGGAGGAGTAGGACCAGTGTCTTTCGCCCCATTATCAGTCTTCTCCGTTTCCAGATGAGCGGTTGATTAGTTTCTTTCGCGAGAGCTGATGTTGACGGACTGAACATTGTAGAGTCTGCACTCCTCATTTATAGACAGAGGGCGGAGTCTACGGGTAACGCGGTACGATAGCGGATGACAGGAACAGGTGACAGGTGAGAGTTTCTGCGCATGAGTGAGAATTAGGCGGAGAGCGGAGCGTCTACGCTACTGTAGTTGTTCTGCTCTGACTGCATGACAAGAATTATACAATACGGATTCGGCCGGATTTGTATCTTAATGGTGTTGACTTCCTACTACTTTCCTAACTTAAACGTGGAGCTGCCTCTCATCTCTGGGATGTGACTACATGAGATGATACAGTCCGTACGGCTCGAGCACGTAATTCGGACGCCCGCATATCTCAGTGCTCTCTGCTAGACTCACACTCAGTCAGGAGAATCGCGGTGTTGAAACTGGAGGACGCTGATATTTGGCTGCTGATCACCAGAGTATGGAGGAGCTCGCTCAACGCGGAAATGGGCACCAGAGCACCTTTCGACTTAGAGAGCGCTGAGATGGGCGTGCGTCCGATTCACGTCCACGATCCGTTCGGACTGAATCTTCCCAGTCAGTCAGAGCTCAGAGAGTATGAGCAGAGTTAATCCAAGGAAGAAAAGCTCCATCACATTATGGATGGATCTGAACTTTTTCACAGTTATGTTTATTATTATTCTTGTCATTGATTTGGTCAGTCTTTATTCCACACTCATGGTCCAGAGAAATGACACCACATTATATCAAACGATTAACATCAGCACAGTAGGAACCAGTAGCCACACGTTTAACGACACAACGATGAAAAGAAACAAAACTAGACTCAGACACAATGAAGAACACAAAAATGTGAGTTCTGAGAGATTCTAATCTCCCAGGCCCTTTCACCCCAAAATGTGAGTTTGGGGGACTCGAACCCCCCAAGAACTTTCACCCCAAAATGTGAGTTCTGAGGGACTCTAACCCCCCGGGGCCTTTCACCCCAACATGCACAATTTTAAGCTTATTTCTTTGACGTCTTTGGTTCAGACTCGTGCTTCAGATAAATGACAACAGATCACATCCAAAGACTAAAATAATCACAGTAGAAACTCTCTCACATTTCCATGCAGTCAGAGCTCAGAGATTACAGGCAGCACCTCGACTCCGTACGGATTTGCTCCAGCGTCTAAAGGTGCTCTGGTGCCCATTTCCTCGTTGAGCGAGCTCCTCTGCTCTGGTGATCGACAGCCAAATATTTGCGTCCTCCAGTTTCAACATCGCGGGTTTCTTTACTGTGTGTGAGTCTAGCAGAGAGCGCTGAGATGTGCCGGCGTCCGAATTACGTGCTCCAGCCGTATGGACTTCATACAGTGTTCCCTCGTCTGTCGCGGGAGTTACGTTCCAGACTTCTCCCCCGAAAACAGAATCCGCGAAGTAGCGACCACACTTTATTTTATGAATTATACTTTTGTATTATACATATCTACGTAGAATTGGAATCAAACACATAAGTTGATCAAACGTTGTTCAGATTATGAATCGATTTTCAGTTTTTACTGTTGAGTTTTATTCATATATTTATTCACTTAAACTTGAAAAATAACAACATTTCACAACCAGTTACTAAAATAATCACAGTGAGAAAACTTTGGGACACATTTCCAGCACAGGTCCTCACAGTGTTTGAGAGAATGAGCGTAAAGACAGGATGAGTCCTCACATGCAGTCAGAGCTCAGAGACTACAGGAACAACTACAGTAACTATTCCCAACACTCCAGCACAGAAACGCTCCGCTCTCTCTCTCCGCTCCTCCCAAAAGCTCCGAGTCCCTGGTGTAGGCGGAACAGCAACGTCCCGGAGCTCGTCCTCAGAGCTTCCTCTGTCCGCGGAGGGAGGACGGAGCCGTTAGAGCAGAGAGCGCTGAGCGTCCGAGTTACATACAGAGCCGTACGGACTGAAGGTTGACAGTCAGTCAGAGCTCAGAGTCTATGAGCAGCTCCACAGTTACCTTCCACTGTACCGTACGGATCTGCACCTGTACGTAAAGGAGGTGTCGTGCGTAGTTTCTACTCCACCGTAGTCTGACATGCACCTCTCTAGACATGTTAGGCTACTAACTACGTAGAATTCAGACCCCAACAAGTGGTCGCAAAAGTTTAAGAACAAAATAAAATAAAATGTTGAACGGAATCAAACAGAGAAGTTAATAAAATGTTGTTCAGATCAAAAAGGGATTTTCCATTTGAATGGTTTTATTATTTTTATTGTCATTTATTCACGTCAACTTGATCACAGACTCCTGGTCCAGATATATGACAACACGTCACATTAAATTATAAACATGGTCACACTAAGAAAGAACTCTGTTAGACATTTTCCAACACACTGTGTTTTCACATAGTGTCTCAGAGAATGAGCGTAAAGACAGGATGGATCCTTCCAGTCAGTCAGACCTCAGAGACTAGAGGCTCTCACCTCTTCTCACTGTCACCTTTGCACAGTGGTTTGAGAGTTGGCCACGCCCACTCACCTGTTTTACACTTCCCAGATTAAACCATTGCAGTCAGGAGGAGGGAGTTTGGTGGTGCAGTGGAGACTGGAACAAAGCTGACATGTGTAATAATTCTGAGTATATTTTTCACTGATTAATTCTGTCCGGATGTTAAGTCTTTATTTTCTTCTGTTGGGTTTCATGCTGCATGCGTTTTATTTAAATAAAAACTCTTTGTTGGCACCCCCGAACTGGATACCTACAGACTGCTGGATGGTAAGGTCGGAAAAAATAGGAAGGATTGTCTGAGGATCCTAAAACGGGAAGGCTCTGCCTTTCATTCTACCTTGGAGAGAATGCTGCCCTTAGACGTACACAGCAGCACAGCAAAGTCTACTAGAGTGGTTCAGCCGATTCAACACTTTGCAAAACTATGAAACATTCAATAGTCTTGAGGATTTTAACCCTTTATATGTCAGTTTCATTACTTAAAGTCGCTGTTGTTATTTACAATGCCCTCCCCCCACACATTTTTTTTATTTAGTTTTTTTTTTCAAATCAAGTCTTAGATATGACCATAATTATTTAAAATGCTGACTTTGATCCATTATAGCATCAGATTTAAAATTTACTAATTAGCAGACAAGAATGATCCATTGACTCCCATTATAATCACATTTTGTTTGTGTGTGAGTTAAATGACCAGACAGTCAAGCTGCAAACAGTCTGTGACAATACCGTTGCTTTTGTTTTGAAATGAAACCCTAATATTGACGATTTCATGATTAGATTTTGTAATGGTTGTGAGATTAAAAAATAATAATGGGAGTCAATGGGACATTTCTGTCAGCTAATGACTCAAGAGGGTAGTCAATTTTAAATCTGATGCTATACAAGCTAATACATTGAAGTCAATATTTTAGAAAATCTCTGACACATCGAAGACTGTTTTAAATAATAAATAAATAAATCTCACAGCACCGCAACATTTGTTATATGGAAAATAATATTTTTTTTGTTATATATTGACATCTTGTAATCAAAGGTTAAGTTTCGACTTGTTGAGAGTCCCTTCCTGTTGCACCTCTTCAAAGACACATGAAAAACATCCCTCAAAAGAAAATGCTCTTTTCTCAACCATTGAGGTCTCCTGGTTGTCACAGCTCCATAATATAAATGGGAAATTTACAAGAATTTCATGCATCTGCCTACGATAGGAAATGGTTGAATCCGATCAAATACAGTAAAAATGTCAACTATCACTACATTCCTTCTAAATGAAATGCTAACATTACAGAATGCATGGTTTTATACTGCAATGACAGTCTGATTATAGCATGTGGTTTGAATGGAAGTCTATGGGGCATTTTTGGCCACAAAGGTGTCCAGAGGGAGTATCTGGCACTGCATAAAAACTACTAATGCAATCAAAACCATTTTAGCAACGTCCATGAGCTCATCCTCCGCGGTACGATAGGGGACGATAACAGGTGACAGGTGAGAGTTTCTGCACATGAGTGAGAATTAGGTGGAGGTCTGTCTTTAAAATGAGGAGTGCAGATTGTACAATGTTCTGTCAGTCAACATCTGCTCTGACGAAAGAAGAGGTGACTGTTTCTGCTACTCTATCCTAACGTAGGATACACAAATATTATAAAACAAAAAAGTTCAAATCCATCCATAATGTGATCAACTTTAAGAGAATAAATGACAATAAAAATAAGAAAACCATTCAAATGGAAAATCCATTTTTGATCCGAACAACATTTTATTGACTTCTCTGTTTGATTCCATTCAACTTTTTATTTTATTTTGTTTTTAAACTTTTTTGATTACTTGTTGGGATCTGAATTCTACGTAGATATGTAGTAACATGTCTGGAGAGGAGCATGTCAGACTACGGTGGAGTAGAAACTACGCACCAGACCTCCTTTACGTACAGGTGCAGATCCGTATGGTACAGTGGAAGGTAACTGTGGAGCTGCTCATAGTCTCTGAGCTCTGACTGCATGTCAACCTTCAGTCCGTACGGCTCTGTACGGGTTTGATCTCTAATAACACTGACACAGTGACACTGGAGGACGCTGTACACTACTCTGGCTACTGATCACCAGTGTAGAGGAGCTTGCTCAACGCGGAAATACGCAGCTATCCACCTTTGCGCCAGCTGTGGACCTGTATGGAATATAAGGTAACTGTGGTGCCTGTGACTGCATTAGAGGATTCATGTTGTCTTTACGGATGCATGTGTCGGCCTACATGTGCTAATGGTACGTGCCCTAGAATTACTACAAGCCATACGTGATGAAGCCTCTGCTGCAGTCAGAGCATAGAAACTAGTGGCTTCACTCCAGGGTACACTGCACCGCAGAGGGAAACTCTCCGCTCTCCAAGTGCGCAGGAGCGGAGAGAAAGTTGGAGAGGGAGGAGAGAAAGTTACAGAGGGAGGAGAGAAAACTAGAGAGGGAGGAGAGAGTTACAAATGGTTGGTAGCTGGTTAGCTTGCTGGCCCATTATCAGTCTTCTCCATGTACAGATGAGCAGATGATTAACTTCTTTCGTCAGGCCTTTAACTTTGTAGGCCTTTATTGTCCCGGGACAGACTCGAGCATCCGGAGGAGGAGCTCTGGTTTCAGTATAAAGAGGGCCTACACTGCAAGGTGCAATCCAGTCCGTCGGCATCAGCTGTGAAGAAGGAACGAAACAAAGTATTCAACGCTCATCTGGACACGGAGAAGATCGATAATGGGACGGAAGACACTGGTCCTCAACATCCTCCTCTTCTGCTTGGTTGCACCAGTGAATTTGAACTCCTCAATTCCTGGTGGCCCGGAGGAGCCATCAGCCACAGAGAATGAAACTGTCAACCTTCTGTGCCTCTATCCATCAACAGACCAAACTTGTTGGTGTGTACAGTTGGAGAAGAACAGAGAGTCTGTGTTTCAGAAGAACTGCTGCTCCAGTGACACCAGGACTGATGGTGACAGACTGTCTGGATCATCTGAGTGGTGCTCACGTGGAAACTTCTCTCTGACCGTGGAGGAAGCTCAGCTGGAGGATGGAGGTGACTGCTTCTGCTACGTCTATCCTAACGGAGGACACACGAATATGAATGAAACAGAAAAGTACAAATCCGTCCATAATGTGATCAACTTTAAGTAAATAAATGACAATAAAAAAAATAAAATCATTCAAATAGAAAGTCTCTTTTCGATCCGAACAACATTTTATTAACTTCTCTGTTTGATTCCATTCAACATTTTATTTTATTTCGTTCTCAAACTTTTTCGACCACTTGTTGGGGTCTGAATTCTACGTAGTTAGTAACATGTCTAGAGAGGTGCATGTCAGACTACGGTGGAGTAGAAACTACGCACCACACCTCCTTTACGTACAGGTGCAGATCCGTACGGTACAGTGGAAGGTAACTGTGGAGCTGCTCATAGACTCTGAGCTCTGACTGACTGTCATGCGGGCGTCCGAATTACGTGCTCGAGCCGTACGGACGGATTTCCGTCCTAAACTGTAGCCTGACATTCAACTTCCACAAAAGTACGAGCCCCAGCGACACAGTCCTCAGCGAGTGACCAGTTCTGACCCGTACGGATTTCTAGCTGCACCAAGGTGGTGCGGTGCGTAGCTATTGGCTGGTGTGAAGTTCACTCCCTCGTTCATGTCTGTCCGTGGCTGGAAAAGCACCGAGACTGTACGTTCGCTGTGTCTCAGTCTATTCAGTGATGTCCACGTCGTCTTCTCAGACCTCTCCTCTCCCTTTCTTCTTTCTTTGCACTGATTCATCCTCAGCAGGTTCACTTTCACGCGCCGTTTCCTCGGACGTGTTCCGTGTCCTTTCTTCCCTCGTTAAAACTGAGTCTTCCCCCTTTTTGTCGATCCAGCTCCAACATGATACCCACGGTCTCAGTCGCCATAGTTTGAAGTAGAAGTAAAGAAGTAGGAACTCAACACCATTAAGCTACAAACTCGTCCGAATCCGTATTGTATGAATCCTGTCATAGTCAGAGCTCAGAGACTACAGGAACAACTACAGTAGCGTATTCCCAACACTCCAGCGCAGAAACGTTCCGCTCTCTCTCTCCAGCGCTCCTCCCAAAAAGCTCCGAGTCCCTGGTGCTGGCGAAACTGCAACAGCCCCGAGCTCATCCTCGGAACGCCCTCTGTCCGCGGAGGGAGGATTGAGGAGTGAGGAACTGTCTGAGCAGAGAGCGCTGAGTCGGACGTAGCCTACATCCGAATTACGTGCTCCAGCCGTATGGACTTCATACAGTTTTCCCCTCGTCTGTCGCGGGAGTTACGTTCCAGACTTCTCCCCCGAAAACAGAATCCGCGAAGTAGACTACAGGAACAACTGCAGTAGCGTATTCCCAACACTCCAGCACAGAAACGCTCCGCTCTCTCTCTCCAGCGCTCCTCCCAAAAAGCTCCGCTTCCCTGTGCTGGTTTAACAGCAACGTCCCGGAGCTCGTCCTCAGCTCGCTCTGTCTTTGGAGTGGAGAAGGGAGAAGGGAGAAGGGAGGAGTCTGAGCACCGAGGCCGATCAGTGGCCAGCGCTCCTCCCAAATGCTCCGAGTCCCTGGTGCTGGCGAAACAGCAACAGCCCCGAGCTCATCCTCGGAACGCCCTCTGTCCGCGGAGGGAGGATTGAGGAGTGAGGAGGGAACTGTCTGAGCAGAGAGCGCTGAGTCGGACGTACGTCCGAATTACGTGCTCGAGCCGTACGGACTGAATCCTCCCATGTAGTCACATCCCAGACACTAGAGGCAGCACCACGGTTACTTCGTACAGTGTTCCCTCGTCTGTCGCGGGAGCAGACTTCTCCCCCGAAAACAGAATCCGCGAAGTAGCGACCACACTTTATTTTATGAATTATACTTTTGTATTATACATATCTACGTAGAATTGGAATCAAACACATAAGTTGATCAAATGTGGTTCAGATTATGAATCGATTTTCAGTTTTTACTGTTGAGTTTTATTCATATATTTGCTCACTTAATCTTGAAAAATGACAACATTTCACAACCAGTTACTAAAATAATCACAGTGAGAAAACTCTCTCACATTTCCATGCAGTCAGAGCTCAGAGATTACAGGCAGCGTCCGAATCAGAGCTCAGAGCTGTCTGAGCAGAGAGCGCTGAGATGGCTGTGAGTTCGATTCACGTCCACGATCCGTTCGGACTGAATCTTCCCAGTCAGTCAGAGCTCAGAGACTATGAGCAGCATTAATCCAAGGAAGAAAAGCTCCATCACATTATGGATAGATCTGAACTTTTTAACAGTTGTGTTTATTAATATTCTTGTCATTGATTCGGTCAGTCTTTATTCCACACTCATGGTCCAAAGAAATGACGCCACATTACATTAAACGATTAACATCAGTACAGTAGAAACCAGTAGCCACATGTTTAACGACACAACGATGAAAAGAAACAAAACTAGACTCAGACACAATGAAGATATCAGTAATTTAATATGACACAGTGAATATTACAGAGGTCCATGTGAGAGATGAATGAGTGGAATCATGTCCAGTGTCCAGTTAGATTTCAGCCAGTAAACTGAAGTACAGATGATCAGCGACTGAGCTTCTGCAGAAAAGTTTCCACGTGAGCACCACTCAGATGATCCAGACCGTCTGTCACCATCAGTCCTGGTGTCACTGGAGCAGCAGTTCATCTGAAACGCAGACTCTCTGTTCTTCTCCAAATGTACACACCAACAAGTCTGGTCTGTAGCTCGATAGAGGCACAGAAGGTTGACAGTTTCATTCTCTGTGGCTGATGGCTCCTCTGGCTCACCAGGAATGGAGGAGTTCAAATTCACCGGCACAACCAAGAAGAAGAAGAGGAGGAGTAGGACCAGTGTCTTTCGCCCCATTATCAGTCTTCTCCGTTTCCAGATGAGCGGTTGATTAGTTTCTTTCGCGAGAGCTGATGTTGACGGACTGAACATTGTAGAGTCCGCACTCCTCATTTATAGGCAGAGGGCGGAGTCTACGGTAACGCGGTACTATAGCGGATGACAATAACAGGTGACAGGTGAGAGTTTCTGCGCATGAGTGAGAATTAGGCGGAGAGAGGAGCGTCTACGCTACTGTAGTTGTTCTGCTCTGACTGCATGACAAGAATTATACAATACGGATTCGGCCGGATTTGTATCTTAATGGTGTTGACTTCCTACTACTTTCCTAACTTAAACGTGGAGCTGCCTCTCATCTCTGGGATGTGACTACATGAGATGATACAGTCCGTACGGCTCGAGCACGTAATTCGGACGCCCGCATATCTCAGTGCTCTCTGCTAGACTCACACTCAGTCAGGAGACTCGCGGTGTTGAAACTGGAGGACGCTGATATTTGGCTGCTGATCACAGGAGTATAGAGGAGCTCGCTCAACGCGGAAATGGGCACCAGAGCACCTTTAGACTTAGAGAGCGCTGAGATGGGCGTGCGTCCGATTTACGTGCACGATCCGTTCGGACTGAATCTTCCCAGTCAGTCAGAGCTCAGAGACTATGAGCAGAGTTAATCCAAGGAAGAAAAGCTCCATCACATTATGGATGTATCTGAACTTATTCACAGTTATGTTTATTAATATTCTTGTCATTGATTTGGTCAGTCTTTATTCCACACTCATGGTCCAGAGAAATGACACCACATTATATCATTCAAACGATTAACATCAGCACAGTAGGAACCAGTAGCCACACGTTTAACGACACAACGATGAAAAGAAACAAAACTAGACTCAGACACAATGAAGATATCAGTAATTTAATATGACACGCAGTGAATATTACAGAGGTCCATGTGAGAGATGATTGAGTGGAACCATGTCCAGTGTCCAGTTAGATTTCAGCCAGCCAACTGAAGTACAGATGATCAACGACGGAGCTTATTTTCTGCACACTCTAAGAACAGTTTCCTGCATTTCCTCTTCACATTTTGGTGTCAGCTGCTGAGGACACGAGATAAAAAAGCACATTAGTTCAACTGTGACTTGTTTCTACTTCTACTTGTTAGCTTCTTGAAATAGACGTAGCAGAAGCAGTCACCTCCATCCTCCAGCTGAGCTTCCTCCACAGTCAGAGAGAAGTTTCTACGTGAGCACGATGATCCAGACAGTCTGTCACCATCAGTCCTGGTGTCACTGGAGCAGCAGTTCTTCAGAAACACAGACTCTCTGTTCTTCTCCAACTGTGCACACCAACAAGTTTGGTCTGTAGCTGGATAGAAGATAGTTTCATGCTCTGTGACTGATGGCTCCTCTGGGTCACCAGAAATGGAGGAGTTCAAATTCACCGGTGCAACCAAGAAGAAGAGGATGGTGAGGACCAGTATCTTTCGTCCCATTGTCAATCTTCTCTGTGTCCAGATGAGGGGTTGATCAGTTTCTGTAGTCAGAGTTAACCTGATGCTGAGAGGCTGGAGTGCACCTTGTAGAGTCCGCCCTCCTTATATTGAAACCAGAGCTCCTCCCAGTTTTCACTCGCGGAAAAAATATGCGGCTCTCTCTCTGGCGCTCCTCTCAAAAGCTCCCCTTCCCTGTGCTCGTGGAACAGCAACGTCGCGGAGCTTGTCCTCGGCTCTCTCTGTCTGCGCAGTGCGGAGGTAGGAGGGAGCTGTCTGAACACAGAGGCCGTTCAGTGGGACTCTGAAACACTGCTTTCATGCTCTGATGTGCTTGTCTGCTTCGAAGTGGTGTTTACCTCTGTATGAAGACAGGGACTCTAACCCCCGGGGCCTTGCACCCCAAAATGTGAGTTTGGAGGGATTCTTATCTCCCGGGGCCTGTCACCCCAAAATGTGAGTTTGGAGGGATTCTTATCTCCCGGGGCCTGTCACCCCAAAATGTGAGTTTGGAGGGACTCTAAACCCCCTGGGGCCTTTCAACCGAAAATCTGAGTTCGAAAGACTCTAACCACCGGGACCTTTCACTCCAAAATGTGAGTTCGGAAGATTCTAACCAAAGGGATCTTTCACCCCAAAATGTGAGTTTGGAGGGACTCTAACCCCCCGAGGCCTTTCACCCCAAAATGTGAGTTTGGGGGACTCGAACCCCCCAAGGCCGTTCACCCCAAAATGTGAGTTTGGAGGGACTCTAACCCCCAAGAACTTTCACCTCAAAATGTGAGTTCGGAGGGACTCTAACCCCACCCTCGGGGCCTTTTTTCAACTGAAAATGTGAGTTCGTAAGAGACTAACCACCGGGGTCTTTCACCTCAAAATGTGAGTTCTGAGGGACTCTAACCCCCCGGGGCCTTTCACCCCAACATGCACAATTTTAAGCTTATTTGTTTGGCGTCTTTGGTTCAGACTCGTGCTTCAGATAAATGACAACAGATCACATCCAAAGACTAAAATAATCACAGTAGAAACTCTCTCACATTTCCATGCAGTCAGAGCTCAGAGATTACAGGCAGCACCTCGACTCCGTACGGATTTGCTCCAGCGTCTAAAGGTGCTCTGGTGCCCATTTCCTCGTTGAGCGAGCTCCTCTGCTCTGGTGATCGGCAGCCAAATATTTGCGTCCTCCAGTTTCAACATCGCGGGTTTCTTTACTGTGTGTGAGTCTAGCAGAGAGCGCTGAGATGTGCCGGCGTCCGAATTACGTGCTCCAGCCGTATGGACTTCATACAGTGTTCCCTCGTCTGTCGCGGGAGTTACGTTCCAGACTTCTCCCCCGAAAATAGAATCCGCGAAGTAGCGACCACACTTTATTTTATGAATTATACTGTTGTATTATGCATATCTGCGTAGAACTGGAATCAAACACATAAGCTGATCAAATGTAGTTCAGATCATGAATCGATTTTCAGTTTTTACTGTTGAGTTTTATTCATATATTTGCTCACTTACTTGAAAAACGACAACATTTCACAACCAGTTACTAAAATAATCACAGTGAGAAAACTCCGGGACACATTTCCAGCACAGGTCCTCACCGTGTTTGAGAGAATGAGCGTAAAGACCGGATGAGTTCTCACATGCAGTCAGAGCTCAGAGACTACAGGAACAACTACAGTAGCGTATTCCCAACACTCCAGCACAGAAACGCTCCGCTCTCTCTCTCCAGCGCTCCTCCCAAAAGCTCCGCTTCCCTGTGCTGGTTTAACAGCAACGTCCCGGAGCTCGTCCTCAGCTCGCTCTGTCCGTGGAGTGGAGAAGGGAGAAGGGGTATGGAGGAGTCTGAGCACCGAGGCCGATCAGTGGCCAGCGCTCCTCCCAAAAGCTCCGAGTCCCTGGTGCTGGCGAAACAGCAACAGCCCCGAGCTCATCCTCGGAACGCCCTCTGTCCGCGGAGGGAGGATTGAGGAGTGAGGAGGGAACTGTCTGAGCAGAGAGCGCTGAGTCGGACGTACGTCCGAATTACGTGCTCGAGCCGTACGGACTGAATCCTCCCATGTAGTCACATCCCAGAGACTAGAGGCAGCACCACGGTTACTTCATACAGTGTTCCCTCGTCTGTCGCGGGAGTTACGTTCCAGACTTCTCCCCCGAAAACAGAATCCGCGAAGTAGCGACCACACTTTATTTTATGAATTATACTTTCGTATTATACATATCTACGTAGACTTGGAATCAAACACATAAATTGATCAAATGTGGTTCAGATTATGAATCGATTTTCAGTTTTTACTGTTGGGTTTTATTCATATATTTGCTCACTTAAACTTGAAAAATGACAACATTTCACAACCAGTTACTAAAATAATCACAGTGAGAAAACTCTCTCACATTTCCATGCAGTCAGAGCTCAGAGATTACAGGCAGCGTCCGAATCAGAGCTCAGAGCTGTCTGAGCAGAGAGCGCTGAGATGGCTGTGAGCTCGATTCACGTCCACGATCCGTTCGGACTGAATCTTCCCAGTCAGTCAGAGCTCAGAGACTATGAGCAGCATTAATCCAAGGAAGAAAAGCTCCATCACATTATGGATGGATCTGAACTTTTTCACAGTTGTGTTTATTAATATTCTTGTCATTGATTCGGTCAGTCTTTATTCCACACTCATGGTCCAGAGAAATGACACCACATTACATTAAACGATTAATGAAGTTAAATAACTGAGGTTCAGGAACAGGACCACGCCTCAAACACCCAATTAACCGCACCTGCCTATATAAGCGCACCTAACCTCGCCTCGCCCGTTTGACTCAGTTCTCAAACGAGCGTTCGAGAGCACAGACACAATTAAGAAAATCAGATTACCTTCACCATGAACCGCGAGTTGATCCTCATCCGAAAGCGAATGTTCGACATCCCGTCGATCATCCTCGATTCTCCTTCCATCTACTTCAATCCGTTCGCCTCCAGCTAGCCACCTCTCCCGACTACACTCCTTCATCCAAGATCCTCAAAACCTCGTACATTATCCTCCATCCAGCGACTACGACCTCCATTCTACACCTCCTCTACCTCGTCCAGACAGAGGCCACGGTACTCGGCGCCGCTCACCTGAGCTAAGTCCACCCAGACACCGCAGCAGCCAGCCGGCAACGGCACGCCGCATCGGCCGCCCTCCATCGGTTCACCTCCTGCCGGCACTCCTCCACGCCCGACTACAATCGCAGACCGGACAGTCGCTCGCCTCCAGCACGCCTCGAGAAGAAGGGCATTCCATTCCACCGCAGCGATAACAAGGTAAAACTTCGATCCGCTCCAAAACTTCATCTCCCCCACCAGACGAACAACGCGCTTCGACTCAGGTCTTCCGGCTCGACCCCGACACGTCATCACGTCCGTGCACGCTGACGTCATCACGCAGGCCGCAGCACCAGGTTGGGTCCTAGTTCCTCCAGCCATATCCAGCCAGAGACAGGTCGTATCAGTTCCACATTCACCCACTTGTCGAACGTGTTCTCTTCCTTCATCTCATCACTTACCCATACACCCCACCATCTCACCATTCTTTCCTCTTCCCTTCCTCCAGCCGTTTCCAACACGGCGCCTTCAGTTTCAATAGCTCCCTCATTCTCGTCCTTTTCAAATACTTCCACCTCGGTAACTGCAAGACACGGGGACCCTTCTCTTCACTCGAAACCCTTCCTACCAACATATCCCTCTTATCCTCCTTTTCCATCCCAAACCCGACCTCCCTCCCCCAACAACCCTGCATTTCTTTGTACTCTCATTCCTTCAGCAGCAGCACCTTCCTCTCTTCCAATACGCCTTTGAAGTCTCGCCTTCACGGCCTCACGGCCTCACGATTCAGTTCAATTACGACACGCGGTGCTACGATTCAATTATTATTATAATTGTATAACTACCATTATATAACGACCATTATGATTTTCGCGATTCTCACCAACCTCCGCCGGCCCTTCCTTCCTCGATTCCTTCACCCTTGACCCAACTGGCCATCTAAGGCTCATCACGATTCAATTTGATTAAATTCACGGCGTTACGATTCGATTATCCAACGATTATTGTGATCATCACAATTATCGCGATCACCACGATTTTCAATGCATCTTTTCCCCATTCAGGATTTTCATGGAGTCCTTTGGCACCACTCTGAACTAAAGATGGGCGATATGGACTAAAAATGTATCCCGATAATTTCTGGTATTTATCACAGTAACGATTAAAAAAAAAAAAAAAAAAAAAAAACGACGATAAACACCAATTCAGCCAAATCTTTTGACTATAATGAATCGGCAAGTTTCATCTGAGTGTGAGGCTTTGGATGAAGTCAACGCTGCTTCTGCATCCTTGCACATTTTCCGGCTTTCTTCACATTCTGGTTTGTGCTCGTGTTCGAGGTGGTGGAACAAATTAGTGATGTTACTGTCCTTCGTAGGCACTATTTGTTAGCAAAACCTTGCAGCAAAACTACAGGTAAGTACCCAAATGTTAATGTAACGTAGCCACACCAGTTTCTGGTTGTTTACATACAAGCAAGTTTCAGGAGGAGTTCCTATTTAAACCTCAGAATTCCCACCAGTCCCCTAGAACTGAAGCCCAGTGCCTTATTGAACTTTGGATATACTTGCATATCGTAAATTGCTGCTCCGCATCAGACCTTTTGAAACCAAACCAGTTCCAGATAATGAAGGCGGAGCTTAGTTTAGGAACGAGCTCCTCGCTGCCCACCTTCCGCCATCGTCAATTATCCACATGCATTGGGCGAGTGTGTCGTGAACATATATATGTCATTAATGGGAATTTATCGTTTTATTGCAGGATGACACATTCTTGCCATGGGAATGTTTTTGACGCGATATTGTAAACGATGAAATATCGCACATCCCTACTCTGAACCCTGTTTCATTCCAAGTATCTTTACCTCGTTAATTTCCATTAACGCATCGTTCCCCAATGTCGACCTTTCTTTTCGCACCTCCCGCCACCAGCCTCTGCCGCTCCTTCCCTCCTCGATTCCTTAACCCTCGACCCAACCCGCAATCACCCCCATCGGTCTCACCACACCCACTTCGGAGGCGTACCATCTACAGCACCTCACAATTCTATTCGATTCCAACTCACAGTGCTAAGATTCCATTACTCAACGATCATTGCGACCATCACGATTATCAATGCATCTTTTCCCTGTTCAGGATTTCTATAGAGTTCTTTGCCATCACTCCGAACCCTATTTCATTCCAAGCATTTTTGCCGCCGGAAAAACTTTTCCGTTCCTCTAGATCCCAGCCTTTCTAATCGGCAGCTTCTCCCCCTTTTCAGCCATCTCGATCGCGACATCCGCATCATTCCCCAGTGTCAAAATTCCTTTTCACACCTCCTGCCACCGTCCTCAGCCGCTCCTTAACCTGTTATCCAAGACACCTCACGATTCGATTCAATTACAGCTCACGCCGCCACCGTTCGATTACAGCTCACGCCGCCACCGTTCGATTACAGCTCACGCCGCCACCGTTCGATTACAGCTCACGCCGCCACCGTTCAATTACAGCTCACGCCGCCACGGTTCGATTATTTGATTACAACTTCATCTCCCAGCCCGTAGACATCCAGCTTTACACAGATGCAGTGCCCTCCGTCAGATTTGGAGGATACTACAGGAGTCTATGGTCCGCTTCTCAGTAGCCGCCAGAAACGTCCTCACCGTCCCATTCCTCTGCCCCGTACAAGTTATACCCCATCGTCATCTCGTCCCTTCTTTGGGGGGCTTGAGTGGTTAAAGGTTATTCCCATCCACTCTGACAACATAGTCATCACCAACATCACCATTGAAGGCCGTTCCAAATCCCTCGAAACAATACAATCCATGCGCAGACTCTAATTCGAGCCCAACACCAATTTATCACACGTGCGAGCCATGTTCCAGGTCACGTGAACATGATAGCCGATTCTGTCTCGTTTTCTTTCCAGAAATTCAGATCCTTAGCTCCAGACTCGAGTCTTTATCCAACTTCAGTCCCACTGTCTTCAGCCACCACCTTCGATTAAAACCTCAGCTCCGCTACCCCGTGTCAGCGTTGCAAGAATCCATCTTAAACAACCTCTCACCCGCTACGCCTCCTTCATACTACACCGGTTAGAACTGCTTTAAAGCTTTCATGCATCCCTTCATCCGCCTTTCCCAGCATTAGACGTTGCCTCATTTGCTAGCTTTTAACGTACACCCGTTCTATTCAAGAAATCAAAACTACCATCCAAGTCTACATCATCGGCATCAGTTTCTTCATCGAACCGATCACCCCAGTTCCTTGCCCTACCATTTCTATTCTCACGCCAGCATGTTAATCAAAGGCTTACGCAAGGCAGAACAGGTTACTTGTGCCATCCTATTGATTCTACTCTTGAAGCCATGTTTCTCCTCGCTTCCTTGGCGTCCTGCGATGTTCTGAAATTACAACTTCCTCATCCTCGCACGATCGTTCGACCCATGCAAATATGTGAATGCCCGACTAGCCCTCTATGCGTGCCCTCTTGATCCATTTTTCACCACCGAATTAGGTAAGTAGCTACATAATTCCTGTTTCAGCAGGTTTTGGCCAGATCAGGGATTCCACACGATCGCTACTCCGGACACTCATTCCGTATCCGAGCCGCATCCACAGCTTCTTGCCAAGGTATGGCCGATCGAGCTACATCTGTAACAGCCACTTTCTTCTGTCTGTACCCGGCTGGCCTTAGGCAGATGGGTCCCTCCATATGAGCCGGGTTCTGCTCAAGGTTTCTTCCTGTTAAAGGGAGTTTTTCCTTGCCACTGTCGCCTTCAGGCTTGCTCTGGGGGTTTCAGGCCGGGTTTTGTAAAGTGTCCTGAGATGATTTGCATCCTTATTGACGCTATATAAATAAAATTGAATTGAACGATGTCAGAAAAGTCCATTTCCGACTCGCCCCAGCAAACTCTTTTGGGGGTCAAGGAGCCGACGCCTCCAGAGATATGCCCCCACCCTGAATCTCTCTCCCTGGGATCCTACGTCCAGTCGTCCAAGGATCATCATCAGCCGCAACTCAATTCTCTTCCTTCCCCTCGAACCGTCGACCCCTCGATCCCTCGAACCGTCGACCCCTCGATCCCAAGAACCATCGAACCCTCGACCCTTCCGTTCGATCTCCTATCTTTCCCTTCTCTTTAATCTTGTCAAATAAACTTCTTTGAACATCAAGAGGTGTGGTCTTGTTAGTGAAACATCAGTACAGTAGGAACCAGTAGCCACACGTTTAACGACACAACGATGAAAAGAAACAAAACTAGACTCAGACACAATGAAGATATCAGTAATTTAATATGACACGCAGTGAATATTACAGAGGTCCATGTGAGAGATGATTGAGTGGAACCATGTCCAGTGTCCAGTTAGATTTCAGCCAGCCAACTGAAGTACAGATGATCAACGACGGAGCTTATTTTCTGCACACTCTAAGAACAGTTTCCTGCATTTCCTCTTCACATTTTGGTGTCAGCTGCTGAGGACACGAGATAAAAAAGCACATTAGTTCAACTGTGACTTGTTTCTACTTCTACTTGTTAGCTTCTTGAAATAGACGTAGCAGAAGCAGTCACCTCCATCCTCCAGCTGAGCTTCCTCCACAGTCAGAGAGAAGTTTCTACGTGAGCACGATGATCCAGACAGTCTGTCACCATCAGTCCTGGTGTCACTGGAGCAGCAGTTCTTCAGAAACACAGACTCTCTGTTCTTCTCCAACTGTGCACACCAACAAGTTTGGTCTGTAGCTGGATAGAAGATAGTTTCATGCTCTGTGACTGATGGCTCCTCTGGGTCACCAGAAATGGAGGAGTTCAAATTCACCGGTGCAACCAAGAAGAAGAAGAGGATGGTGAGGACCAGTATCTTCCATCCCATTATCAGTCTTCTCTGTGTCCAGATGAGGGGTTGATCAGTTTCTGTAGTCAGAGTTAACCTGATGCTGAGAGGCTGGAGTGAACCTTGTAGAGTCCGCCCTCCTTATATTGAAACCAGAGCTCCTCCCAGTTTTCACTCGCGGAAAACAACATTCGGCTCTCTCTCCTTCGCTCCTCCGAAAACCTCCCCTTCCCTGCGCAGGCGGAACAGCAACGTTGCGGAGCTCGTCCTCGGCTCCCTCTGTCCGCGCTGTGCGGAGGGAGGAGGGAGCTGTCTGAACACCGAGGCCGTTCAGTGGGACTCTGAAACACTGCTTTCATGCTCTGATGTGCTTGTATGTTTCGAGGTGGTGTTTACCTCTGTATGAAGACAGGGACTCTAACCCCCCGGGGCCTTGCACCCCAAAATGTGAGTTTGGAGAGATTCTTATCTCCAGGGGCCTGTCACCCCAAAATGTCAGTTTGGAAAGATTCTTATCTCCAGGGGCCTCTCACCCCAAAATGTGAGTTTGGGGGACTTGAACCCCCAAGATCTTACACCCCAAAATGTGAGTTTGAAGGGATTCTAATCTCCCAGGCCTTGTCACCCCAAAATGTGAGTTTGAAGGGATTCTTATCTCCCGGAGCCTATCACCCTAAAATGTGAGTTTGGAGGGACTCTAAACCCCCCCCCCCCCCCCCCCCCCCCCCCGGGGCCTTTCAACCGAAAATCTGAGTTCGTAAGACTCTATCCACCGGGACCTATCACCCCAAAATATGATTTCGGAGGACTCTTACCTCCCGGGGCCTTTCACCCCAAAATGTGAGTTCGGAGGACTCTATCCCCCAGGGTCTTTCACCCCAACATGCACAATTTCAAGCTTATTTCTTTGGCGTCTTTGGTTCAGATTCGTGCTTCAGATAAATGACAACAGATCACATCCAATGACTAAAATAATCACAGTAAAAACATTTCCATGCAGTCAGAGCTCAGAGATGACAGGCAGCACCTCGACTCCGTACGGATTTGCTCCAGCGTCTAAAGGTGCTCTGGTGCCCATTTCCGCGTTGAGCGAGCTCCTCTGCTCTCCTCTGCAGCCAAATATTTGCGTCCTTCAGTTACTACATCGCAGGTTTCTTTACTGTGTGTGAGTCTAGCAGAGAGCGCTGAGTCGGACCTACGTCCGAATTACGTGCTCCAGCCGTACGGACTGAATCCTCCCATGTAGTCACATCCCAGAGACTAGAGGCAGCACCACGGTTACTTCATACAGTGTTCCCTCGTCTGTCTCGGGAGTTAAGTTCCAGACTTCTCCCCCGAAAACAGAATCCGCGAAGTAGCGACCACACTTTATTTTATGAATTATACTGTTGTATTATACATATCTGCGTAGAACTGGAATCAAACACATAAGCTGAACAAATGTGGTTCAGATCATGAATCGATTTTTAGTTTTTACTGTTGAGTTTTATTTATATACTTGCTATTTATTCACTTTATTTCACAACCAGTTACTGGAATAATCACAGTGAGAAAACTCTGGGACACATTTCCAGCGCAGGTCCTCACAGTGTTTGAGAGAATGAGCGTAAAGACAGGATGAGTCTTCACATGCAGTCAGAGCTCAGAGACTACAGGAACAACTACAGTAGCGTATTCCCAACACTCCAGCACAGAAACGCTCCGCTCTCTCTCTCCAGCGCTCCTCCCAAAAGCTCCGCTTCCCTGTGCTGGTTTAACAGCAACGTCCCGGAGCTCGTCCTCAGCTCGCTCTGTCCGTGGAGTGGAGAAGGGAGAAGGGAGAAGGGAGGAGTCTGAGCACCGAGGTCGATCAGTGGGACTCTCAAAGAAAAGCAACTATTTATATGTAAAGTTTATTCCACCACCACACTGTATATACAGAATGTCTTTATATTTCTAGTTCTTTCTTAAAGACTTAAAGACAGACCTCCGCCCAGTTCTCACTCATGCGCAGAAAGTCCCACCTGTCACCTGTAATCGACCGCTATCATACCGCGTTATCTGTAGACTCCGCACTGTCCTGTCTATAAATGAGGAGTGCAGATTCCACAATGTTCAGTCCGTCAACATCCGCTCTGCAGAAGAAACTAATCAACCGCTCCTCTGGAAACGGAAAAGACTGATAATGGGACGAAAGACAACGGTCTTCATCCTCCTCTTCTTCATGTTTGCACCGGTGAACTTGAACTCCTCCATTGCTGGTGGCCCAGAGGCCTCAGTCACAGAGAATGAACGTGTTTACCTTCTGTGCCTCTATCCAGCTACAGACCAAACTTGTTGGTGTGTACAGTTGGAGAAGAACAGAGAGTCTGTGTTTCAGAAGAACTGCTGCTCCAGTGACACCAGGACTGATGGTGACAGACTGTCTGGATCATCCGAGTGGTGCTCACGTGGAAGCTCCTTCGTTGATCATCTGTACTTCATTGACTGGCTGAAATCTAACTGGACACTGGACATGGTTCCACTCATTCATCTCTCACATGGAGCTGTGTAATATCCACTGTGTCATATTAAATTATTGACATCTTCATTGTGTCTGAGTCTAGTTTGTTGTGTCGGTGTGTGGTTGTGCGGCGGCAGGGTAACACGCTGTTGTGTGGACACCCGTACTGACTTTGTGTTTTTATTTTCTCCCGGGGATGCCCACTGCAAACGGCACCTGCAGCACATGGCGCGGCAGCAGGCCTCTGTCACCCCCTCTGAGCTGCCTCGTACCTGGTCTGGCTACCATAATGGACTCTTTTATGCTCCTTTTACCAATGGACTGTTTTAATGTGGGTCTGGACATTTTAGCCTTTGGGTTTAAAACATGTCAAGGTTTTAAACTGCCCCACAGAGGGAAACTCTCCGCTCTCCAAGGGTGCAGCAGCGGAGAGAATGTGGGAGAGGGAGGAGAGGAAGTTAGAGTTGGAGGAGAGATAGAGAGGGAGGAGTGAAGGCTAGAGAGGGAAGAGAGAGTTACATAAGGTATCTTCTCGCTGATTATCAGTCTTCTCTGTGTCCAGATGAGCAGATGATTAACTTATTTCGTCAAACCTTAAGCTGGACGCGCCTTGTAGAGTCTGCACTTGTAGGAACCTGTGGTCCTCTCAATTCTTCCCCTCTCTGGAATTTAAATTTACGGAGTTGTTTTGCAGAAGAACTCTCCTAACAGATCAACCTTTTTCACCTCAGCCATAAAGGTGCCATGTCCGAACGTGGTACAGGCCCGCGCTATCGGACCTCCCTGATGCTCTGGACGTCATCTGAGCCACAAGGGGACAGATTTACAGTTCTCTGGAATTTCACACCCTCTTTCTTCTTCTAATCTTCCTCTTTTCACTTGAGGAGACATCAATACGATCCCAGGAATTAAAGGGGGATCTTAATGAAAGACTCACCTTTTTGGATTCGAAGGACAAAGTCTAGAAGCCTTAATGTGATGTTCAATTATGTTTTAAACTTGTGATGTACTAATTTTCTTTTTCAGAGACGAATGCAAACATACCATTTTAACAGGTTTTGCCCCCCTCTCTTGGAATGACCAAGAGAGCGAAACACTGATAAGCCGGTCGTAAATAACTTTCTTTCCCCAGAACCAGACTCTGATATGCATTTTCCTCTGAAAAGCACCTAAGTTTTATAATATGACTATTGAAAATGTAATAACCTGGTAAGTTATATATTATTGTTCAGGAAGTGCTTACGATCACAATGAGACGATTTTGATCATTGTACGATAATGCTAGCCCAAATTCACATAATTTGTCACAGTAAGGATGGATCAACATTGCCATCAAGTGGCTATCTTTAAAAGTATTTTCTCTCTTTTAATCAATTGTTGAAGTTAAATAATGTTGAACCTTAGATATGTTCTTATACTAATAGTAGCTATTAGTTGAAATCATAACTGTTGGAATTGTTATTTTAGAAACCCCGACCTTTTTTTATTAGCAAAATGTCAATGTAAAGAGAACTTGAGTTTATTAATTTATTGATGTTTTTGAGTTACTTTGATGTAGTCATTCTGATACCTCATCTTGTCATGTTGTAATGTTGAGTGTTGTCGCATACGGAAAACATTGCTAACGAGTCATGATGAGTGATGGAATGATTCAATTTAGTAATATAAAATAGGTTAAGAAGATCAGGCAATAAGACACCTCAAGACAAAGGAGAAGGCGTTCTCTTCTCTTTCCGCGCGAAGATTCTGGAAACCCGATCCAAAACACGCCCTGAATAATTAACTCATAAAACCAGAGAGACGCTCCCATTTCTCTGCACTTTAGGACTTTTATACTTTCGCTCTTTCCGCCGCTCTTTCTCCAGACTTTTGCACTTTCCACTTTACGTACACGTTTATACTTAGTAACTTTAAGAACAACTTGAATATTGACAATACGGTCCTTTTCAAGCTCTGTTTGTTTCTCGTCGGATGTTTTTCCCGACGTACGATTTTTATAGTGACTTAAATATTTTTCTAGCTTTATTCATTTTATACTCTACGAACCGAAGTACTAACCAACATCGTTTATAAGTTAGCCAGCGTAGTCAGCTGGGATATCAGAGAAAGACCCAATCTCTTCGACGGATCAAGAAACCAAGAAGCTGTTGCCATAGCAACGACATCAAGAAGACGTGACGATCCGACTTCTTTCTTCAAACACAAAGACATTGCCAAGTGTCATCTGCCTTTGACTGAACACCTACAACGCTCTCAAGCAAAGCTGGGTGTTGGAGTTGCAGACCAAGCAACAAGTCCTATCTACCGGTCCCAGAGAGACCTGCATCAGCTGTGCCGTTTCGTCACTGACCACCTCGTCACACCGACGCTCCGCCATCACCGACGCCGAGAAGACTCTACGGAAAAGTAGGCTGAATCGTTCCTACCGCTTAAGACAAAGAGTTGGTGTCACTACTTTGAAACTCCCTACTAACATCTTTTAGAGAAGATTGATTAGATTAGGTATCAAATCTATTCCCCTTAGTTTAGGACTTAAACACCTCCATCTCTTACCATCGCTCCAGAAATTAACTATTTCATACCTTATTATATTCGTTCATTTGATTACACTCCTATATTCTATTAGTCCCTCATTTATTCATAGTTGTCACTTTATTAAATAAATATTTATTCACACTTAAGAAGTTGTTTGTGATGTTGTTTTACGGCAGAGAATGACTGGTACAAATTGTAGTAAAGGATTCACTCCTTCAGATATGCAAATTATTTAACTGAGACTGATAAACTGATTTAAACCGTGTTCTTCCTACGATAACAGGAGGTGGTGCCCTAACGAGACATTTAAAGGTGTAGACTATCCTACACACTCTTTATTGAAACCTTTATTGTCCTTGCACAGACTGGAGCACCAGGAGGAGGAGCTCCAGAAGGAGGTGCCTTGTGTATTGGTTGGTGTATCTGTCCCGGGACAGATTCCAGCATCGGGAGGAGGAGCTCCACAAGGAGGTGCCTTGTGTATTGGTTGGTTTATCTGTCACGGGACAGATTCCAGCATCGGGAGAAGGACTTATTGGTTGGTGTGCCTGTCCCGGGGCAGGTTCCAGCATTGGGAGGAGGAGCTCCACAAGTCGGTGCTTTGCTGATTGGTTGGTGCGTCTGTCCTGGGACAGACCAGAGCATCGGGAGGAGGAGCTGTGGTTTCAGTATAAAGATGGCCTACTCTGCAAGGTGCACCCCAGTCCGTCAGCGTCAGCTGTGACGAAGGATCGCAACAAAGCATTTAACACTCATCTGGACACGGAGAATATTGATAATGGGATGGAAGACAAGACACTGGTCCTCAACATCCTCCTCTTCTTCATGTTTGCATCGGTGAACTTGAACTCCTCCATTCCTGGTGGCCCAGAGGCCTCAGTCACAGAGAATGAACGTGTTTACCTTCTGTGCCTCTATCCAGCTACAGACCAAACTTGCTGGTGTGTACAGCTGGAGAAGAACAGAGAGTCTGTGTTTCAGAAGAACTGCTGCTCCAGTGACACCAGGACTGATGGTGACAGACTGTCTGGATCACCTGAGTGGTGCTCATGTGGAAACTTCTCTCTGACTGTGTATAAAGTTCAGCTGGAGGATGGATGTGACTACTTCTGCTACCTCTATGGCAGTAAATATTAAATCTGTTGCTGCACAAAAACTAATAATACATCAAAGTCAGTATTTTAGATGATCTTGGTCATATCTAAGACTGATTTCACATTTCAACATTAGTTTATAGAAAATAACTGGGTACATTTAAAGTGACACTATCAGTATATTTAGTAGACAGTATTTGTTTCCTGATCAACAACATTCATTCATTCATTTTCTACACCTGCTTATTCCTGTTAAGGAACAAGCGGGGTCTGCTGGAGCCTATCCCAGCTGTCATCGGGCGAGAGGTGGGGGTACACCCGGTACAGGTCGAGGTCACAAGTTTAACGACACAACGATGAAAAGAAACAAAACTAGACTCAGACACAATGAAGATGTCAGTAATTTAATATGACACACAGTGAATATTACAGAGGTCCATGTGAGAGATGAATGAGTGGAACCATGTCCAGTGTCCAGTTAGATTTCAGCCAGTCAACTGAAGTACAGATGATCAGTGACGGAGTTCATTTTATGCTGACTGTAAAAACCTTTTCTGGCATTTCCTCTTCACATTCTGGTGTCAGCTGCTGAGGACACGAGACAAAAAAGCACATTAGTTCAACTGTGACTTGTTTCTACTCCAGTGTAATAAAGCTTCTTGAAGGAGATAGACGTAGCAGAAGCAGTCACCTCCATCCTCCAGCTGAGCTTCCTCCACAGTCAGAGAGAAGTTTCTACGTGAGCACGATGATCCAGACAGTCTGTCACCATCAGTCCTGTGTTTCAGAAGAACTGCTGCTCCAGTGACACAAGGACTGATGGTGACAGAAAGAGAAGAAAGTGGCTGCTATCGCCAGCTCAGAGATGAAGAGGAGAGACCTGATCACAATAACACACAACAAGAATATGAATGAAACAGAACTGTGGAAAGTTCAAATCCATACATAATGTGATGGAGCTTTTACTCCTTTGATTACCTCTGTTTAATGTGATTCGATTCTTATTGTTCCTGGACCATTTTGTGAGTTCTCACTCTCGAAAAAATATTCGGTTCTCACTCCAGGAAAAAATATGCGGCTCTCTCTCCGGCGTTCCTCCCAAAAGCTCCCCTTGCTTGTGCTCGCGGAACAGCAACGTCCCGGAGCTCGTCCTCGGCTCCCTCTGTCCGCACAGTGCGGAGGTAAGAGGGAGCTGTCTGAACACAGAGGCCGAACAGTGGGACTCTGAAACACTGCTTTCATGCTCTGATGTTCTTGTATGTTTCGAGGTGGTGTTTACTTCTGTATGAAGACAGGGACTCTAACCCCCCAGGGCCTTGCACCCCAAAATGTGAGTTCGGAGGACTCTAATCCCCGGGGCCTTTCAACCAAAACTCTGAGTTCGTAAGACTATAATCACTTACGGATTCGAACCACCAAATGTGAGTTTGGAGGACTCTAACCCCCCGGGGCCTTTCACCGCAACATGCACAATTTTAAGCTTATTTCTTTGTCGTCTTTGGTTCAGACTCGTGGTTCAGATAAACGACAACAGATCACATCCAAAGACTAAAATAATCACAGTCAAAACTCTCTCACATTTCCATGCAGTTAGATGCTCAGAGATTACAGGCTGCGTCTAAATGTGCTCTGGTACATCTATCACCTTCAAGAAGCTTTATTACACTTGGAGTAGAAACAAGTCACAGTTGAACTAATGTGCTTTTTTTGTCTCCTGTCCTCAGCAGCTGACACCAGAATGTGAAGAGGAAATACTGTGGAGTTTGCATGTTCTCCCTGTGTCTGCGTGGGTTCTCTCCAGGTTCTCCAGCTTCCTCCCACCAGCCAAAGACAAGCTGGTTAGGTTCATTGGTGTTTCTAAATTGGCCGTAAGTGAGACTTGTCGCTCAGCATCAGCAGGCTCTGCAGACACATGAAGGACTCTATTACTGCTACAAATGTGATTGTGGATTATGGTCCACATCAGAACAACAATAGGAAGAGGAGAGAGAGGACCTTCAACTATCTAGTTAGCCTGTGATTTAACAGCTGACATTTTGTACCAGTTACAACAACACGATATGTGACTGTGTTGCTGAGCCTCAGATCAGTAAAGAAACATTCAGTCCTTTCCTGAAGAGCTGTGGATCACACTGCAGACTAACCCTCTCAGTGTCAGTCTGACCATTTTAAAGGTAAATCCTCCTCAGTGGATTCACATACACGAGGTCTATTTGCAGAGAGCCAGGAGGCGGGCTGGTCTTGACAGGGAAGAGCCACGTGAGCGTGATGTTACCGTGTTCCTCTGCCTGCTGGACGTCCTGAGTTACTCTCACCGTGAATGAAGTCTGACCTGCAGAGGTCAAAGGGCAGCAAGGGCAAAGGAATCATGAATCTGATTGGACTCTTCTGACATCTAGTGGTATGTCTTGGTTACTGCAACATGTCAGCAACGACTTGAGTATTATTGAGCAATGTGCTACAAAACATTGTCCAAACAGTCCCAGTTGTTGTGTTGGTGTGAAGTGTGCTATATGTGCAGTATTGTTGTTCCTCGATGTTCCTCGATCCGCTGCTGTTAGGATTTACTATTTCTATTTCTTAAAGCTACACATCACATCTTTGTTGGTGTCTGCCTGTGGTTTTAATGATGAGCTCAAGTTTGAAAAAATACTGACAGTCATAGAGACATTTTGAAACAGCTCAGCATGTGACAACAGTAACACGCATGACTCACATCAAAAAGAAGAAGTTAAAAATGGGTAAAATGAGTTTTCATCAGTGGATAATTTGACCTAATACCTTGTTTTGATTAATTACTGTCAAGTTGAAACAAGATCAATCCTTACTTATAAATCAGCTGTTTTCATTTTTAAGGCAGGAGAGCTTTTAACAAGTTTTACTGACTTGGAATGTTTTACAGTGTAGTTTATGATAAACTGGAGTTTTATTGTTGTGGTTTTGTCACTGAAAAGAAGTCAACAAACACATTAGAAGCAGCAGGTTGATCAGTGAACTGTGACGGATGTTTGAATTCTCCTTTAACCACTGTTCTATGATCAATGATGAAGCTTTAGAAGGAAAAAAAGCATTCAACCTCTAGAGACTCAGTTTGACTGGAAATCAGATAATGAGCTTATAGCTCCACCATCTGGCCGATTTTTGTAATTTCAGTTGTGACTGTTCACTGATTTCTGCTAATAAATAATTGTAATAAAGAATATTGTCAGGATTTATGTCTAATTTCTTGCTTTCTTTATTTTTTCTACAAGTGAAAATGTTGTGATGGTATCCTGACCGAGCTCAAGAACTAAATCTGAGTTGTAAAAATCACCACGTGACAGAAAGTCTGCTCATTTCTCTGTGACCGAGCTGTTTCAGTGAAGAGAGTTGACTGACTGACAAACGTTCTTCTGCTCTAAACATCAACTCTGTACTTTGTGGTGTTTCAGGAGGAAAACTGCCTCAGTTATACTCTCATATTAGCTCCACATTTTCTCCATGGGCTTTGTTTGAGATCATGGAATAAAGACAGGAGACATTTCTTCATCTGTGACAAACACAAGACGGCTCTGCAGAGGGTGGTGAAAGCTGCACAGAAGACTGTGGGGCGCAGTCTATCCACCACCACGGACATTTACACCTCCAGACGCAGGAAAAGGGCCACCTGCATCAGGAAATACCCCACTCACCCCGCACACACACTGTTTGCCCCTCTCCCTTCAGGCAGGAGGCTGCATTAAGAGGAGGACCACCAGACTGAGGAACAGCTTCTTCCTGGAGGCTGTGAGACTGTTGCATGTACCTTAGGTTTGGCTGACCACCTGAGGCGTGTGGCTCCTATAAGTTACCAAACAAAGATCTTTTTACTTTATCACCAACACATTCCAGTCATCAGAACCAGCCCTAACTTTTACTGCTCTTGTTATTGTTAAATAGGAGTTCGCTAGCTGACGTTTTTTTCTCTCTCTGGCAAGCTAATAGTGCAGGTTGTCAATCAACCTCTGTCCACAGATTATATTGGAGCTGTTGTCACATGTTGTCAGCGGTTGGCATATGTGTTGATGTTAAAGCCAAGGTGTAAGACTAATACTGCCTGTACGCCCATGTGTATCAGCTAATTAATGTAACACAGTGATGGTAGAGAGTATGATCTTAGGCATTTGTAATATTTTCAAGAAAAAAGAACCAGTAGCAGCACAGAGTGGAGAGAGGATGGAGAGGAAGAACCAGGTGAGAAAGTTGATAGTTAACGTTAGTGTTACAGGTACCGGCTGGTACCGAGTGAACAGATGTATATTCTGTAAACAGGAGGAATGAGTGAGACAGGGCAACCTTGCTTCCGCTCATTTCAGCCTCGCTCGGCAGAATGACTTTATTCTCAGTTTGCTATTAAAACAATAAAACATTCTCTTTATAATCCATTCACAAATCGGCCATCAAAACCAAAACTCATAATCACATGTTGTCTTGCCTTCAGAGTTTTTACTGAGTTACAATTTGTGCTTCAATTCACCAAATCTTAATAAAACAATCACAATGTTTATACTCTTGCAGGTTGTATCTTAACCTTAAATAAATTACCATTCCTGTCCTAGTCACAGGTTTCTTTGTACGAGCATTCAATAGCTCTTAGCAGGCTACTCCTAGCAATGAAATGGTTTCTCTGTGCAGGCTCTTGCGGCTTTACTATTTTTAGATGTAAATAAACCTTTCTTAACAAATTTTAACAGTTGTTACATATTTAAACAGTATCATGAAATGTTTTCAGAATATTTATACACCAAACCAAATGTACAGAAATGACGCACTGCGGGATGAAAGTGTACGCCGCTATGTTGTGCTCATCGTAGCAGGCTAGCAACATACATTCTTCACATTACGTACACATATTTTGTTACTATTCTTATTCCAGATAACTCAAATATTACTCGACATATTCATAAAGCAAGCACCAGTAGATTACAGCTTTACAAACCTGTAAACAGGAGAAATGAGTGAGACAGGGCAACCTTGCTTCCGCTCGTTTCAGCCTCGCTCAGCAGAATGAGAGAAACCTTATGTGCCGCCCTAAAAGCCGTAAAGCGACATAACGTGCCCTACTGCCTCCTGCTGGCTACGGATGGGTATAGCATGTCAATTCCCCACAGCCGAAATCAGTGCGCTGCCTACTGTAGACAAGTTAGAAGCATCTTGATGCTATTATCAAAACAAAATACATTATCAAAATTGTGACTTCACAATTGTGGCGTCACATTAGTCAGACCACATACTCATAATGCCATAGGACAGAATGATGTTGTCTCATATCCTCCTGACTACCAGTAGTTCACATATGTCATTTGACATTTGTAAACCTGAATATTTTGCTCTCTACAGAGGACGTTCAGGGCTTTTCACACCAAATGTGAAGGGGTGGGGCTTTGGTATCTTTGTCTTTCTCATTAAGGAAAATGTCTCCATCAGTTATATGATATCTTAAAAATAAATACTTTTTTTCAAAAACAAAAATGTTTTCAGTATTCTAATTACCTTACAAAGACAGTGTAATTAAAAAAAAAAAGAAAAAAAGAAAAATTGTGACAATATATTTTTTTCCTGCTAGTCAGGCAGGATTGCCTATGTTTATTGACCTCTTTAAGTTTGTTTTGCACCTATTGTTCTTTATCTTCTCATTTAAATGCAATTTTTTTTATTTTTTTTTATTTTTTAAACCAAATGGTAGCTTTGTGACACAATAGTTCGCTCAGCATCCTAAAGCTCTGAATCTACAGTCGCCCCTGTGTGGGTGTATGTACAGCAGGGGCGGACTGGGGGAGGGAAGTGGCCCGGGAGTCATTGACAGACCGGCCCATTTCATGCACGGCGTGGTGAGCCAGCCAGCCAGCCGGCAACACAAGTTTCATGTACCTTGATGAAAACAACTGCATTTGATGTTGTTTTGGACCATAATCATATAGTAATCATTAACCTGAACCCTTAAGTAGCCTACAGTAAAATAATTACAGCAGTAGTCTATAGTGATTTCACAGCATGTAGTGATTTTAATGCAAACAGGTCATACAATCAAATTTGTCCGAGCAATTTGCCAGGCTGTTAGAACTGAATGACACTGAATGTCTAGACCAGGGGAGGGCAATTATTTTTCTCAAGGGGCATGAGAAACTGTATCTTGGAGGGCTGTGTGGCTGCAGCAGTGGTATGTTTTATTTAGTGCTGGTGTTTTTAGTAAAGGGATGATCAAGAAAGCAATTAGTCATACTTAAAGCTTGAAATGCTTTACAATGAACACATTCTCATATAAAGTGCAGGTAATTAAATCTTAAATTAAATCTGTGCAGATGAACTTTTAAAATAACAAGTTTATTTATTTATTAACTGTTAATCTATTAGTATGATTTGTGTTTTTAAATGACCATATATAATATTTATATTGGCTAATACTACTGTATATTAAATAAATGATCATTCATAAACCACACATGTCAAACTCAAGGCCCATAACTGTATCAGGGTAGATAATATTTATATCTATCACAACTGACCCGCAGGTGTTTTACGTGCGTCAGGTAGGTACGTCATTTAGCTCCTCCTCCCAACTTTATTGACAAACTCGTCAGAGTCTCTTGGTTGCCTTGGCAACCGCTCCGCATATCGGTACAGCAGCGCGGCGCACCAATATACTAAATGGAGACTCTGACACAACGTAGTAACTCTGTACCAGTTACTACGTCTTTGTAACCAGTTAGCAGACAACGATCTAAATCTGTTAGCCTACTGTTCCACGGTAGCACACACGGCTAGTAAGTTTTCTGTTGATCACCTGTACCTGTACCGTGTTGTCATATAAATGACAATACCACTGCAGCAAGTCTGTTAGCATACATGCTAACATACTGTAACGTCCGGCCGGACGTTAGAATGATGACACGGAGTTGATGGCGAACCAGTCTTTTATTTAACGGAACCTCAATAGTTACTGTCGGCCGCAACTACGCCAAAGAAAACAACAACGACTCCTATATCCAACTTTTCTCTTTTTTAACTTCCGCCAACACAACACACATGACCCTCACTTCCTCTCTCTCACCCCGCCCCCTCGCTTTCTCATCCAACCACATATCTGCCTGTACCATATACATTCACAGCCTGTCGGAAATCACAGAACTTAAACATTACAACATTAACATTCCTACTGGTCGTTACACTGCCCCCCCCTTACAAAGACCCTCGCCCCAGGGGATCACACAAAAAGTCCCTGAGGTGGCCCGGGGCCTTTCTCTGTCTCCGAGGCCGCCTTGGAGTTAACAAAAGCGGCTGCACCTGCAGTCCTGGAACATCCTGCTGATGAGCAGGGGGTGGGTTTAGAGATGGGGATACAGTCATTGAATCTGGGGATGTGGCTGTCTGGTTTCTCTGGGACGGTGTCGAGGGTCCAGGGCGCTGATGTGGATGGGCGTCGCCTCTATATGGGGCCAGTCTGTCCCTGTGAAGGACCACCCGTCTCCCCCTAGGAGGCAGCTGGAGCCTATATACCACCTCACCCAGCTTCTCTAGTACCTCACAAGGCCCCACCCAGTGACTGTCTAGCTTGGGGCACCGGCCCTTCTTCCTCTTTGGGGTATACACCCACACCAGGTCCCCGGCCTTAAAGTCCCTCCCTCTGGCCCTCATGTCATAGTTTCTTTTCTGTCTCATACCCGCTTTCTGCAGCTGGTCACGAGCAAAGACATGAGCTGACTCCATTCTGTCCTGGAGCCTTCTGGCATATTCTGGTCCTGGTGGCACTACCGGTGTGTCTGGTGGTCTGCCAAAAGCCATTTCTGCTGGCGTCCGCAGCTCTCGCCCCAACATGAGCAGGGCAGGTGTGCATAAGGTGGAATCCTGCACGGCTGATCTGTAGGCCAATAAGACGAGAGGGAGGTGCATGTCCCAATCACGTTGATGTTCTGCAGTGAGGATGGCCAGTTGTTTTGCCAGAGTTCTGTTGAATCGTTCAACGAGTCCATCACTCTGAGGGTGCAAAGGAGTAGTTCGAGTCTTTTGCATGCCCAGACGCTCACACATAGCAGAAAACACGCCTGACTCAAAGTTTCTGCCTTGGTCACTGTGAAGGACCTCAGCAGCCCCAAACCTGGTAAACATGCCCTCCACCAGAGCATCTGCAACCATCCCTGCCTCCTGATCTGGTATAGCATACGCCTCTGGCCATTTTGTAAAATAATCCATGGCGGCCAGAACGTAACGGTTGCCTCTGTCTGTGCGAGGGAACGGGCCCATTATGTCCACCGCCACCCTCTCCATCGGGGCCCCCACTGCCAGCTGCTGAAGCTGGGCGCGAGACTGATCTGGGGGACCTTTGTGTGCTGTACAGAGGTCACAGCGGCGACAAAAGTCCTCAACATCTCTCCTGAGCTGACCCCAGTAGAAACCTTGTCGAATGCGACGCAGGGTTTTTGAGACTCCAAAGTGTCCTGCCCCAGTAGTCCCATGCGAGGCTTTTAACACCGCCTCTCTCAATGCCCTGGGGACCACCACCTGCCACCTCTCTTCCCCTGTAGCTGGCTCTTTCCAGGCTCTCTGGAGCACTCCATCCTTCACCCGGAGAGCCCCAAACTTTGCAAACAGTCCCTTAGTGGCAGGAGAGCACCCAGCGACATCATTCCACTGTGGCTTTTGTCCCGACTCCACCCACTGCAGCACTGGTTGCAGATCAGCATCCTGTTCCTGCTGCGCTCTCCATTCGGGTGAGTCAACAACCTGCATCTCCCTGCAGACAGGCCCTTCTCCATCATGCACGGGGCCTAGCTCCTCCACACAGAGCTCTTTCTCTCTGGCCTCCCTTTTTTCACAGTGTCGGCAGCCGGTGAGAGCACAGGGGCGCCGGGACATGGCGTCAGCATTAGCATGGCGAGCTCCAGCCCTGTACTCCACTTTGAAGACATATGGTGCCAGTTCTTCCAGCCAGCGTGCAATCTGTCCTTCTGGCTCTTTAAAGGACATTAACCACTGGAGGGCAGAGTGGTCAGTTTGGACAGTGAAGGGCAGGCCGCACAGGTAGTATCTGAAGTGGCTTATTGCTCGCACAATAGCAAGAAGCTCCCTGCGTGTCACACAATAGCGCCGTTCAGCTTTGTTGAAAGTTTTACTGAAGTATGCCACCACTTTCTCGCCCTCCAACCCCACCTGGCTCAACACCGCCCTCATCCCAACATCGCTGGCGTCGGTGTCCAGGATGAACGGCAGGTTGGGGTCCGGGGGAATGAGGATGGGAGACTCTGTCAAGGCCTTCTTCAAAGAACTGAAGGCCTGCTCGCACTCGGATGACCAGAAAAAATCACTGTCTTTCCGCTGCAGGCGGAACAGGGGCGCAGCTATACATGAGAAGCCGCGCACAAACCGCCTGTAGTAGGATGCTAGTCCAATGAAGCTTTTCAGCTCTCGCAAGTTGGTGGGGACCGGCCAGTCCCTCACTGCCTGCACTTTCTCCTCCAATGTGCTAATGCCGTCTTTCCCAACTCTGTGCCCTAGAAAGTCCAGCTCCTTTCTCATGAAGCAGCACTTGTCGGGGTGAAGCTTCAGACCAGCCTCTGATATCCTCTGTAGAACCCGCCGCAGAGCCTCCAAGGCTGCATGGAAGGAGCTTCCATGGACCAGTATGTCATCCAGGTAGACCAGACATTCCTGTCGGGCAATGTCCGCCAGCACCTTCTCCATCAGCCGTTCAAACGTGGCCGGGGCGTTGCACAGGCCAAAACAAAGGACTCGAAACTGCCACAGCCCTCTGCCGGTACAAAAAGCAGTCTTTGGTCTGGCTTCCGGGCTGAGGGGAACCTGCCAATACCTGCTGCGTAGCTCTAGTGAGGAGAACCAGGACGAGCCAGACACCAAGTCCAGAGACTCGTTAATGCGGGGGAATGGGTACGAGTCTTTCTTGGTCACGCTGTTTAATGGTCTGTAATCGACACAGAACCTCATCTTCGAACTCTTCTTTTTATTGACCATCACAACCCCCGAGGCCCATGGACTGTCAGATGGCTCAATGATGCCAGCCCTCTGCATCTCATCAATCGCGCTGTCAGCAGCGGCCTGATGCGTCAGGGGAAGGTGGCGGGGGCGTGTCTTGATGGGCAGTGCATCACCAGTGTCGATTTCGTGCTGCACCAGGTGTGTCAGGCCCACTTCCTCCTCTGTCAGTGCAAAAATGTCCTTAAATTCTAACAACACCCGCAATAGCTCCTCCTGCTGCCCGGGGTCCAAGTTATCACAGCTGCGTTTCCATACCTCTCTTACTGCTGCCAGTCTTTCCGCCCCACTTGCCAGAGGTTGCTGGTCCAGGGCAGGAGGCTGCAGGTCAACTGGTATATGGGTTGTGGGGGATGAGGTTGTGGGGAGCGGGGGGGTCTGGAGTGCCTCTGCTGCTTGCGATCTTGGCGAACATGGTTTTGGGGCCTGTGTGGGATGCACCATTTCAACTGTGGGTCCCTCTGGAAAGGCCAGTGTGTTCTTCCCCAGGTCTAACACACAGTGGGCAGCACGCAGGAAGTCCAGTCCTAATATGCAGGGGTCCTGCACTTCAGCAACCCACACCCTAAAGTTCACTGACAGCCCCCCCACCTGTATAGCCACCACCCCTCTTCCAAGCATAGGGGCTAGTTCACCAGTCACTGTTCGCAGCTTCACCACAGTAGGTTCCAACTGTATCCCTGCTGGGACAACGTCAGGTCTCATCAGCGTTGCGGTGGAGCCAGTGTCGACAAGGGCTATGCATGGAGCCCCGGCCAGGGTGATGGGGACATGGCAAAAATCCCCCACATGGGTCCAGCCCACCACCCTCGTGGACTCGGCAGTAGCGTCTGCTTCTGGGGGGAGTGGAGCCCTGCTCCCCCGGCTGTACAGCTGGGCTCCGTACCGTCGAGACGAAGCATGGTGGGACACAGGGGCAGGGGTCTGCGTCGTCCCTTCTACACAGACCCTGGGGCGTTTCCCTGAACACCGGCCTGCTTGGGGCACCGCACGCTGATGTGGCCAGGCTGGCCACACCCCCAACACACTGGGGGGCCACGGCGAGGACGGGTGCCACTGTGCTGTGATTGCAGTGACACAGCACGGATCAGTTCAGTCAGCTCATCTGCCCATGCCGGCTTCTCTTGGCCTGGGCCCTCCTGCATCACAGTTCTCACAACAGGGCTGCCCCCGACATGGTCGCTCTGTGCAGTCCCTCCTATGATCTCTCTCTCCAAGGCCAGCTCCAGCGCCTCCTGCAGGGTACGGGGGTGTGCTAGTTGAGTCTGTATGCGCAGTTCTCTAGGAGTTATGGCTCGGATGAACTGGTCCCTGGCCAGTTCGCTTTGTACTTCAGTGGGCATGTGGGCATATGCTCTCCTTGCCAGGGTTTCAATGTCATTAGCCAGCACGCGGAGCGGCTCCCCAGCCTGTCTCTGCCTATTCGACAGCTCGGAGCGCAGAACACCAGGCTGGTTGCATTGTCCAAAACGACGCTGCAGAGCACCAACTAAAGCCCCATAGTTGTCTCTTTCAGCAGGGCCAAGCAGCAGCAAGCATGTCAAAGCTTCGTCAGTAAGGCACAGGGCCAGCTGGAGTGCTTTATTGTCCTCTGACCAGCCTGCAGCCCGGGCTAAAAGTTCAAATTGGGCATGGAAGGCCTCCCAGTCCGCCTTACCGGAAAATTTCGGTGTCTTTACTTGGAGCTGGTTACAGCGGGCGCCGCCATCTTTGTTTACATCCGGCCCCGCGTTGCTCTCGCCGGTTGTTTCTGCACCGGTGCGCTTCTCCGCGCCCAAGTCGAAACCGGCGTCGGCAGCTAGCCTCCTGGCTGTCTCTGTCAGGTTAGCAATGTGCTCCGACACATGGTCAAACTCTGCCTCACGCCCTGACGTACCGGTACGAGCATCATCCATCACCTCCTCCTTGACTCTCAGACGAGCGTCGGACCTTTCCCGCCACGCTGCCATACTTCAGAGTTGACGACCAGTTAGCCGGGTCCGGGCTAGCCGCGTCAACGGAGGTTAACAAGTCAACCTCCGGCGTTTTACTTCTGACACCAATGTAACGTCCGGCCGGACGTTAGAATGATGACACGGAGTTGATGGCGAACCAGTCTTTTATTTAACGGAACCTCAATAGTTACTGTCGGCCGCAACTACGCCAAAGAAAACAACAACGACTCCTATATCCAACTTTTCTCTTTTTTAACTTCCGCCAACACAACACACATGACCCTCACTTCCTCTCTCTCACCCCGCCCCCTCGCTTTCTCATCCAACCACATATCTGCCTGTACCATATACATTCACAACCTGTCGGAAATCACAGAACTTAAACATTACAACATTAACATTCCTACAGGTCGTTACAATACAGACACACTGAAAGTGACCGTTAGCCAAATAACAGCAGCATGTTTAACAGCATGTTAACTTAGGACACCACGCAAAAAACAAAACAAAACAAAAACTCTGTCCGGATGATCTGTGGAGAACAAATGACAAGCTTTACGCGGGCCATTCAGAGTCAGAGAAAGGGCAGTATACGGCAACATAATTACAACAATTAGCCCATTTCAATAAACATGTTATTTAAAAATAGACAGCACTGGCTCTCAATCCACCAAAGCTGCTTTACACCGTTAGCGCATCGTGATTTACAAGTGACAGGCTGTCACTGACAGCTGCAGCAGCCTGAGGAAATGGGTGGGACTTACCCACATGGACGAAATGTGATTGGCTATCAGCAGGCAGCGATACATGAACACAATAGTCTATCACAACAATAGCCGCCCGACCCAGCCCCCCAGCCGACCACAACGCTGTTGGCCGTTGTGATACACCCCCTATCCCCCTTTATTTTTATTTTTCCCATGGCCCGGACCACCGGGGAAATCCCCGGGGAAATCACCGGTGTCCCCGTACGCAAGTCCGCCCTTGAACAGTGCGTCAGACACATCGTCCCCGACCAATCAAACCAGAGAACGAGGAGTCTTCATTCGTGGGTCTTCGTGTTTTTTTTCTGTCTCCTCACAGCTGGTCTGGACTGTTGTAACATGGCGTAGAGAGTTTATCAGCAATTTATCCTTAAAAGAGGAAAGACGTATACGTCTTTCCTCTTTTGGTGAGTAACTTATTTTAGTAGATAACTGATTATGTTATGATGTTGTGTGTTTGTTGTTGTCCAGAATGATTTCTTTACTGTATAACGGAACAATGATCAGGTCTGAAGAGTTATTGTTGTCAGGGTAGTTTTTATTGCGAAAACTGGATGTTTTGTGTTCACTGTGGGTTAAGACGAGGTGTTGTGATGCAGAAAGAATGCGTAGACTGAAAGAAGACTCCCCCTGGACAGAAATGTCCTACACAGTAAAGGGCACTGTGCCGTGGCGTGCCGTGAGAGATCGTCAAGTGTGCCGTGTCAATTTCACTTTATTTTTTTATTTTTTTGTTTTTTATTTTAACATTTTCGGTTGGTGGTGTGCCTTGTGAGTTTTTCAATGAAAAAAAATGTACTTTGGCTCAAAAAAGGTTGAAAAACACTGTGGTAGAGATCACAGCGTTTACCTCTGTTTCTGTGGTTCCTTGATCAACAAAGGTTCTGTCAAGACGCCTTAGAACATAACAAATTAAAAACTGTCTATTTAAGATTAGAGACCCATTGAGTAATGTCGTAAAAGAGGAACTAGGCAGGGATGTTGCCTCAGCTCTTCCCTCTTCATGTTATATATTGAGCCGTAAGCTCAAGATATCAGACAAAATAATGAACTAGAAGATATTAACATAGCAGAGGAACACAAAATAGGTCTGTTTGCTGATGATATGCACCTACTTAAAAAAACCAAAGGTAATAATTCCCAGACTTCCCAGAATAACACTGGTACTCTGATTAAATTACATACCAAACAGCAAAATTAGGAGTAACTATGAACTGATCAAATATCTAGGAGTAATAATCACACAGAACTTAAATAGCCTGTATGAATCTAATTATTGTACTTTGAGCGATAAAATTCAGAAAGACATAACATGATGGTCAACGTTAATTTTGGATTTCAGTTTGAGGACAGAGGTGATAAAAATTAATGTTCTTCTCAGGCTATTATGACTTCATCTCACTCCTCGTTAGGATCCCACAATCCCAGTTCTCTGCATGGAACAAATTAATATCTAGATTTATTTGGCAAGCGCTAAACCAAGGATAAAACTCAGAACACTGGGTTTAGGTCTGTGTCTAAATAATCATTCTACTGATATGAGTTTGCTGATTGACAAAGTTACCTCAGCACTTGATGATATTTGATACAGATAAGTGCAGAGTAGTCCCAGCACACCTGTTACCTCAGCTAGTAAACCAGCGTAGATGGGTGGAGTCTTTGTGTCCACTGATCCTGCTCTTTGTACTATCCTGTTATTACAGAGTAAATGTTTCAGGAAGTAGCTGCAGCAGAGAGTTTACCACTGACAGAACAACTGTATCAGAAGTGTCACCTCCTAAAATGATGGTTGTGATCATTGTTGGTGTTTGTGTCTGTGTAGAATCACAGTGTGAATGGAGGAGTCTGGAGGGATTGTGTTTCAGAGACCAGTCAAATATTCTCAGCAGTTTGATTTAACTCATGAACTCTGGATGTTTGAATCTGATAGAATCAATGACTCATGAATGAAAGAAGCTGTGTTCTCATTTAATGAAAAATAGATTCAGAGAGATTTATTGATATATGAAGGTGCTTTCTATTACTTATTTAAATGAAGGAAATCTAAGAGATTATTATCATGTCACTATTCAAAACCTCACTGGTGGAGCAGTCTGTAATTCATACCTTTACCTGGAAAATACCACATGTGGTTGGTCTGGACTTGAGTAAACAGTAACTGATTGGTTAATGTCAAACTACATGTCCTCATCACTGAAGGAGGAGGAAGCAGCAGTGAAATAGAAACTCTCTGCAGCATTTTTTCAAAGATGTGGTGTCTGGACAGAAGCCTGTGGTTTGGTAGGGTGGGGGTTGGGTTGTTTCCAGGGTTCTCAGTTTATTTTTAGGTGAACAGTCATGAATCTTCTCTATGTTGGTAACTGAGCACTGTTCCACTTTATTCTTAATAACTTCTTCCATGGAGGTTATGAGCTCTGATTGTTCTACTTGACTAATAATTCTATCTTCTAACAGTTAACAATGATCAGCAGCAATAATGAAACAAAGGCTTTATTCATGTTCTCATAGTTGAAATAAACAGAAACACTTTATTTGAAGATACAACATTTCACATGCTCTCTGTTTGAAATGTTATTTTTAAATGCAGTAAATAAATGTTCTTTTAAACTTTTACTGTTGATCCATGGTGAACAGAACCTGATCTGGAACTTGAAGATTTCTCTTTAGTGCATCAGTGACAGAAACACATTTGTTGATCAGAGAAAACTTCAACAAACAGCAGGTTTTTCTAGTGACTGCTTCCACTGCAGCGGTTGGAGTTGATGGAGTTTAGTCAGAAAGTTCTTTGGTCGGTGGTTTGGAACAAACAGGATGAAGAACAGGATCAGATGTTGGAACGACTGAATGAAGTCAGACTGTAGATTGTCCTTGTTGTATCTGCAGAGAGTGACCTTTGACCTCATGTGTTCATGACTCTTCACCTCTGTCTCCTCTCACAGGGAGAAGATGATCTGCAGGATCCTGCTGCTCATCATCCTCAACTCATGTGTCTGTGGTCAGTTTAGAAATTGACTTGATGAAGTCCAAATCAATTCTCAGTCTTCAATGATGGAGTTGAAAGACTCCCATGTTCCAGTTCTCAGTGTGTCTGCTCCTCTCTTTCTCTCTCTGTCTCCTCAGCAGCAACATTTGAAGTGAATGTGACACAGAGCTCCTATCAGGCAGAGGAGAACCACAACATCACCCTGGAGTGGACCTTCACCACCAAACCTGAAATGTCTTTCACTTCACTTGACATCCTCTGTTACACAGTAACTAAGGGGAAAGTCTCTGTCCTGTATCGTCTCCATGAAGGTGTTGAGGTGTCAGAGTCTCAGGATGAACGGTTTAAAGGACGAGTCCAGGGAGACAAAGATGTCTTCAGAGAAGGACGAATCAGACTTCATGTGTCCAGACTCAGGACTGATGACTCTGGTCTGTACCAGTGTGACGTGAACACAGATTATGGCTTCAGATCTGGCAGATGTGAACTCAACGTCACTGGTAAGTTGATAAAGTAGAAGTTACTCGAAGTCCTTTATAAAGATGCTGACTGATTTTTGAGACATGAAAAAGTGTCAACTAATATCTTGATGTTCTTTCCAGCAGCTGCTGGTCAGCCTCAAACTCAGAGACCAACGTTGAGTCTAGAACCAGAGACTGGAGGAAGGAGGAGACTAAATGATGGACTAACAACAGTAGCAGCCTTAACAGGGGCAGCATTAGCTCTACTGTCTGTCTGTGTTTTGGTTTGTTGTCAGAAATCAAGAAAAAAAGACAACCACATGTGTAAAACCTAAGACACAAAACCATCAGACTCCAAGACTCTTCTCCTCCAACATCACTTACTTATTCATGTTTTTCATTGTTAAATAATGTTCCTGTTACTCTGAGTCAGAGTTTAAATGATTTCTTCCATCATTAATAACTGATGTCAGTGTAAATGATTCTTCTAAAGTCTCTTTATATTTAGTCCAAAGACTCTAAACTGTCACCAGCTCCACTTCTTCTGATGTGACTCGTCATGTTTCTTCATCTAAAGCTCCATCCAGATGTTAACAGCTTTTATCATCACTGATGTCTTTCCTAATGTACAGTGGATTATAATTACTATTTGTTTATTGCAGAATGATGCTGCTGTTGTTATTGTTCATCAGAATCAGAATCAGAATCAGAAAAGACTTTATTGCCAAGCATGATCGTACATACAAGGAATTTGCTTTGGTGTTGTTACGCCTAAAAATAAAATAAAAATAAAATATAGAAACTATATTATAGAATAAATATAGAAACTTGCTCTCAGATATATAAAATATAAAATACAATGAATGACTTGTAAATAAAACGGTTGATCTTTAAACTTTTAACTTTTCTTCTGGAGTTTTGAATGGTGACATGATATTATTCCCACATTTCCTCCACATTCATTTTCCATTGATTAAAAGTCCATGTAATCAAACAGCACTTCAGTCAGACTAAGAGCAGAGAAACAAACTAATAGCTGTTGTTGAGGCTCCTTAAGCTGCTAGATACAGTATGTGATGCTGCTAAACAGGTTTCATTGAAGATAGTAGATATGGTGAAGACGTGGACTTGATGATGATTCATGGGACATCTGACTGAACTGTACTCTCAGACCAGCGTTAGCTTTGAAAAACATCCTGACAAATAAGTCGCTGTGTGCATCATATGAAATGATTTACACACTCAGAACAATGAGCAGCCACACATGTGGTGACCAGGGAGCAGTTTAGGAGGTTAGGGGCTTTGCTCAAGTGGAGGAAAGGTGTTGGAATTATAAGCATTTTATACATAGTCCTTGATTTTCAGAAGGGACTCAAAAGCTCTTTCATGGACAGATATGAGATATTCCTTCATTACTTCTTCATCAGTTAAGCAGATAAAATGACTGAGTTATCTCCCAGTGTGTTACTTGATTTGGAAATTGTTGCTGCAAAGTCAGAAGATGTGTTTAAAGGAGCTCCAGTGAAACTGGGCTTGTAATTCCTCCAGTTTGTACGTGAATATCCTCAAATTAAAGCTGAGAGTGTGAACTTTAATCCCAGATTCATTATAGAACTGTAACTTGAATATGTTCTGATCAACAGGTAAAACAACAGAAACAGTGTCCAAACACATATGGACATGAGTGGATTTATAAAAGTGGTGTTTTATCCCACGGGACTTGAATGCATCAGATCATTTCACAGCTTCTAAATGTGGTTTGATCTCCCTGATAACATGTGATGAAGTCAAACTGTGGACAAAGTGAGTTGAGGAGCTTTAACCTCCACTACATCCCTGGTTAGCAGGATGAAGGCGCCCTCTTGTGGTCTTCATCACATTTCAGAACAGATCTGATTTGTGCCTGAAGAAGCCTTGGATGAGTGCTGGAACGTCTTCAGGAGACAGTGAACTAACTGTTATGACCCAGGGTCATAATTTAGTATTTCTGTGGGTCGTGATGTGTAATTGTTCTGTGCTGTTGTTCCTCCCTGCCTGAGGGTGGTGGTGCTACCACTCTTGGGTCTCTCCAGGTGCTGGCTGATTGGACGAATGGACGGATGGACCAGCTATAAATGGCCGCCGCTTGAGACCTTCTTTCTCTCTCTCTTGGCCCTACTCCCAGCTGCACCAGGCTATATTGTACTCTATCCTGTGAATTTGTATTGTTGTATTGATTGTTAGTTTAGCAGTTCAGGTAGTAGTAGGGGTGAGTAGCTCTTTTTGTTTGTCTCCGTTTTCTCTTGTTTATTTTATAGGGAGTCAGGTTAGAAACCTGTATTTTGTTTTTCTTTGTTTTCCTGGTTAGGTAAGTTAGCTTTGGGTCAGATTGTTTTGTTTGTTGTTTTGGGCCATGCTCACCCTGAAGCTTCATACTACCATCATTTGTAAATAAATGAACTTTTGTTGGACTGCAGCTCTGTAGTAATCTTCGTCCTTGGGAGTGGGGAAAAGAGGGGAGCATTTATACCTTTTTCTTGTTGCGTTTGGTTCCCCTAGGCCGGACGTAACATAACACAAGTTATGAATATGTGATGTTTACGTTATCAAAGCAGCAGATGATGGAGAAAAACTCTGACCTTCTGGCCTCAAATGAGCCTTTAAATCAGAGGTCCTCATTTAGCAGGTCATGGACCAATACCAGACAACAAACCATTTACTACTGGACCATGAGGAGACAATATGATCCTGCAAACTCCCTGAATAATGAACACATCATTGTAGGTTATCTGTGCTGCAGACTCACTGAACTTGTCGTGTCCTCTCACCACCAGGGGGAGCTCTCTGTTTATGAGCTGCTGCAGAGAAACAACAAATGTCAGTGTGTGATAAATATGGGAACACAACCAGATCTCTTTTTACAGTGTTCCTCCAACACATTTCACAACTTTTAAACTAAATGAGTCTCTTTTCTTTGATTGGATTCAAACATCCAGAGCTCATGTTGTCATAGAAACTGAGTCAATGCTTAAATTCAAAAAAACATCTGGATTAAGACTGATACTAAATGAAAATGATTAAATGAAACTAAATGAAATGATGAGTGAACATGAGTCTTAACTGAATCTAAATGAGACTTTAGCTGAAGTCAAAGTGAACACAGCTCAGAGCAGAACACAGGACGACATGAAGACATGTCTGGAGCAGCTTCTCTTCAATGATTCCATCAGTCAGTGACAGAAAAATAGCTCAAAGAGTTGATGTTGTTGGCTTCACATGATGAAGCTGCTGTTTGTCACACATGAAGAAATGATCGTCTCCTGTCTTTATTCCAGGATCTCAAACAAAGCCCATGGAGAAAATGTGGAGCTAATATGAGAGTATAACTGAGGCAGTTTTCCTCCCGAAACAAAAAAAAAGTGACTTAAAGCTACACAACACATCTTTGTTGGTGTCTGCCTGTGGTTTTAATGACGAGTTCAAGTTTGAAAACACTGACAGTCATAGAGACATTTTGAAACAGGTCAGCATGTGACAACAGTAACACACATGACTCACGTCAGAAAGAAGTTTTCATCAGTGGATAATTTAACCTAATACGTTGTTTTGATTAATTACTGTCAAGTTGAAACAAGAATCAATCCTTACTTATAACTCAGCTGTTTTCATTTTTAAGGCAGGAGAGCTTTTAACAAGTTTTACTGACTTGAAATGTTTTACAGTGTAGTTTATTATAAACTGAAGTTTTAATGTTGTGGTTTTGTCACTGAAAAGAAGTCAACAAACACATTAGAAGCAGCAGGTTGATCAGTGAACTGTGGCGGATGTTTGAATTCTCCTTTAACCACTGTTCTATGATCAATGATGAAGCTTTAGAAGGAAAAAAAGAGCGTTCAACCTCTAGATAGATAGATAGATAGATAGATAGATAGATAGATAGACAACTTTATTGATCCCTTTGGAAGGTTCCCGCAGGGAAATTGACATCTCCATCGCATACAACACTGTCAGACATACAAAAAGTACAGTAAGCCAAACACCAAAAACACCCAGTAAAGAATAATAGATAAATAATAAAAATAAATACTGTGACTGTACATAGATGGTTGTTGCATAAATAGAGAAATACCGGGTACATTTTTATTGCACATTACTGTTGTAGGTTAGGTTGAAAAAAAGTCATTCAGGCACTTTTCTTTTTGTCCTCCTCCCCCCAAGTGAGTGGTGGTTGTACAGTTTGATGGCACGGGGGACAAAGGAGTTCCTCAGTCTGTTTGTCCTGCACTTTGGGAGGAGCAGCCTCTCGCTGAAGGTGCTTCTCTGGCTACTGATGATCGTGTGCAGAGGGTGGCTGGCATTGTCCAGGATACTCGTTAGTTTTTTAAGTGTCCTGCTCTCTGCTACAGTAGCTAGAGGGTCCAGCCTCGTGCCAACCACAGAGCCAGCACGCCTGATCAGCTTCTCCAACCTGTCATCAGAACCAACCCTAACTTTTACTGCTCTTGTTATTGTTAAATGTTAAATAGGAGTTCACTGACGTTTTTTTCTCTCTCTGATAAGCTAATAGTGCAGGTTGTCAATCAACCTCTGTCCACAGATTATATTGGAGCTGTTGTTAAGCTTTTGGTTGGCATATGTGTTGACGTTAAAGCCAAGGTGTAAGACTGAAGCTGCCTGTAAGCCCATGTGTATCAGCTAATTAATGTAACACAGTGATGGTAGAGAGCATGATCTTAGAACATTTGTAATGTTTTCAAGAAAAAAGAACCATGTTCAGGTGAGAGAGTAGCAGCACAGAGTGGAGAGAGGATGGAGAGGAAGAACCAGGTGAGAAAGTTGATAGTTAACGTTAGTCAGACCACATACTCATAATGCCATAGGACGGAATGATGTTGTCTCATATCCTCCTGACTACCAGTAGTTCAAGTTTGTCCTCTGTGGAGGACATTTGTAAACCTGAATATCTCCCACCCACTGCATAGTACTGAATTAACTCCTTTTGCTCTCTACAGAGGACGTTTAGGGCTTTTCAATGACACCAGATGTGAAGGGGTGGGGCTTTGGTAGCTTTGTCTTTCTCATTGAGGAAAATGTCTCCATCAGTTATATGATATCTTAAAAATAAAAACTTTTTTTTCTCAAAAAATAAATAAATAAATGTTTTCAGTATTCTAATTGCCTTACAAAGATGGTGGCATTTGTCACTCTTTGTTCTTCATTTTCTCATTTAAATGCAATTTCTTTTTTTTTCTTCCCATTTATTTCTCTTTTAAACCAAATGATAGTTTTGTGACTCAGCAGTTCGCTCTGCATCCTAAAGCTCTGATCCTACAGTCGCCCCCGTGTGGGTACAGTGCGTCATAGCAGACACATCGTCCCCGATTAATCAAATCAGACGAAGAGGAGTCTTCATTCGTGGGTCTTCGTGTTTTTTTCTGTCTCCTCGCAGCTGGTCTGAACTGTTGTAACATGGCGTATAGACTTTATTAGCAGTTTATCATGAACTACGTCTTTCCTGTTGTGGTGAGTAACGTATTTTAATAGATAACTGATTATGTTGTGATGTTGTGTGTTTGTTGTTATCCAGAATGATTTATTTACTGTATAACGGCACAATGATCAGGTCTTAGAGTTATTGTTGTCAGGACAGTTTTTATTTTATTGCGAAAACTGGATGTTTTGTGTTCACTGTGGGTTTAGACGAGGTGTTTACATCGTCTATCCAGAGCAGAAAGAATGACGACTGAAAGAAGACCCCGCCTGGACAGAAATATCCTACACAGTATTCTGCAGCAGAGACTGGAGAGTTGGTAGAGAGAACCGCATTTACCTCCGTCTCTGTTTCTGCGGTTCCTTGATCAACAAAGGTTCTGTCCAGACGCCTTAGAACATAACAAATTAAAAATTTAAGATTAGAGACACATTGAGTAATGTCTTAATAGAGGTACAAGGCAGGGATGCTGATTTGTTCTTAAATGCAGGATAGTCCCAGCACACCAGTTACCTCAGCTAAACCAGCATAGATGGGCGGAGCCTTTGTGTCCACTGATCCTGCTCTTTGTACTATCCTGTTATCTCAGAGTAAATTTTTCTGGAAATAGCTGCAGCAGAGAGTTTACCACTGACAGAACAACTGTTTCAGAAGTGTCACCTCCTAAAATGATGGTTGTGATCATTGTTGGTGTTTGTGTCTGTGTAGAATCACAGTGTGAATGGAGGAGTCTGGAGGGATTGTGTTTCAGAGACCAGTCAAATATTCTCAGCAGTTTGATTTAACTCATGAACTCTGGATGTTTGAATCTGATAGAATCAATGACTCATGAATGAAAGAAGCTGTGTTCTCATTTAACTTCAAATAGATTCAAAGAGATTTATTGATATATGAAGGTGCTTTCTATTATTTATTTAAATGAAGGAAATCTAAGACATTATTATCATGTCACTATTCAAAACCTCATTGGTGGAGCAGTCTGTAATACATACCTTTACCTGGTAAATACAACATGTGATTGTTCTGGACTTGAGGAAACAGTAACTGATTGTAAAACTAAATGAACAGAAAATGATCAAGAGCGACTCCGTTATTAAGAACATTTTAGCAGACCTCAGGAGGAGGAAGACTATAGACTTAAGGAACAATAGTCCTCTACCCTGGGACAGCTTAGACATATGAAAATCCTCTTCACTGACATACCTGATGTATTAGACTATATATTGTATTGGAATGTGTATGTGTGTGTAGGTATGTACACGTATATATGTGTGTGTGTATATATGTATGGAAGTGTATGTATATGTATATATTTGTATGTATGTGTGTATATATGTGTGTACAAATATGTATATATATGTATGTATGTATGTATATGTATATATGTATGTGTATGTATGTAGATATAGGTAGATGGGTGTGTTAAGGGCGTATTCACACCAGGAAGGTCCGTTAGTTCACTTGCTTTGGTCCGGACCAATTTATTTTTATTTTATTTTTTTTTTTAGTGCGGTTCGCTTTCACACTGTGATTAATTGCACCAGAATTAGACCAGAATTAGACCAGAATTTATAAACAAAAACACATGTGCTAAGGTCGTTCAGCCATTGGCTGGTAAACGTATAGGCGGGGTAAAGAAGGAAGCCAAATGTCCCACGTAAATAGGCTACAATGGAGACTTTGCGTACTGTAGGTCTACTTGTTATTATGCTAGCAATATGGTTTATAAACTGAGCGCTGGAATCCCCTCTCTCTCATTTGTTTACTTAAAATCTTGTATACTTCTGCATTTTTATGTGTTTTCTCCAGCATTTGAGATATCTGGACATCTGCCCAGATATCAGCGTGTCTCCTCAGAGCTCCAGGTGAAGCCACGGCTCATCTCTACCTAACCTACCTGCGTTTGTTTGCTTCACGTGTCTCTCTCTGTTGTGTGTGTCACTGGGCTATCCTACATTTCCCATAACTAGTGCAGTGCCCGTCGGAAGTATGTATTCCTATAGTGGGAGCTGAAGAAGATTTTTCAGTTGTGACCATTGTCGTGACCCATGTCTCCTCCCCACAAAGACATTAATTGTAATGTTTTTACTGGTGGTTTTAACTGTATTAGCAGTGCACATCTTTGTGCCCGTAGCGAGACACCTGCCCAGTTTCAAATCAGCGTGCCACAGACAGACAGACAGACACAAACTCACCAAATAAGTTAAAAGAAATTCTTGATTTATAGATAGATGATCAAATCACTCATGTTTTGTCTGTAAACTGTAAAATAACGTTGAGTCTCCGTTGCCATGGTTACCATCTAGCGTTTGAGCCAGCGCAATAAGAACTGTCATCAGGCAACTGGAAATATTAGAGCGGAGAAAACCTATTTTACCGATATATTTTACATTTCTTATCCAAACAACGTCAAACTTAGCAGTGCACATCTTCGTGCCCGTAGCGAGACACCTGCCCAGTTTCAAATCAATCGGGCCAACGGTTCGCGACATATGCGTGCTACAGACAGACACACACACAGACGCTTCTTGATTTATAGATAGATGCGCGAAAACTACGGGAGCTCGTCAAATCCAAAAAGGTAGATTTTTGCAACTTGGGTCGGATTGAGGTCGGGCTGCTTTCACACCATAAAGGAACCGCACCAGGGTTCGGTAGGAACCGCTCCGAGACCACCTCCTCAGCTGGGTCTAGGTCCGCTTGTTTGGTCCGCACCAGAGTTCGAGTGATTGTATTCACATCAGTCAAAAAGGTCCGAACCAAGCAAGGAAACGAACTTGAGTTCGTTTTAATCGAACTAAACAAGGCAGGTGTGAATACACCCTAAGATATGTGTGAAGATGTAGGGAGTGAGTATACATGGAAATATGGGTGTGTATGTATGAATGAAGGTAGGCACACACTTTTATATTTGGAAGGATTTATATAAACACAGGTAAATTGAAGAATGTACCTTGTCAATGGACTGTCTTGTACTGTGGTGTGGTGGAATGTGACCATGTTTGTAAACCATGTTGTTAAAGAAAATTGAATAAAGTATCTTTAAAAAGTTGAAGGAGGAGGAAGCAGCAGTATGTGTGTCTGTAGTGAGATAGGGCTGGCTTGTTTCCAGTGTTCTCAGTTTGTTTTCAGGTGAACAGTGATGAATCTTCTCTATGTTGGTAACTGAGCACTGTTCCACTTTATTCTTAATAACTTCTTCCATGGAGGTTATGAGCTCTGATTGTTCTACTTGACTAATAATTCTATCTTCTAACAGTTAACAATGATCAGCAGCAATAATGAAACAAAGGCTTTATTCATGTTCTCATAGTTGAAATAAACAGAAACACTTTATTTGAAGATACAACATTTCACATGCTCTCTGTTTGAAATGTTATTTTTAAATGCAGTAAATAAATGTTCTTTTCAACTTTTACTGTTGATCCATGGTGAACAGAACCTGATCTGGAACTTGAAGATTTCTCTTTAGTGCATCAGTGACAGAAACACATTTGTTGATCAGAGAAAACTTCAACAAACAGCAGGTTTTTCTAGTGACTGCTTCCACTGCAGCGGTTGGAGTTGATGGAGTTTAGTCAGAAAGTTCTTTGGTCGGTGGTTTGGAACAAACAGGATGAAGAACAGGATCAGATGTTGGAACGACTGAATGAAGTCAGACTGTAGATTGTCCTTGTTGTATCTGCAGAGAGTGACCTTTGACCTCATGTGTTCATGACTCTTCACCTCTGTCTCCTCTCACAGGGAGAAGATGATCTGCAGGATCCTGCTGCTCATCATCCTCAACTCATGTGTCTGTGGTCAGTTTAGAAATTGACTTGATGAAGTCCAAATCAATTCTCAGTCTTCAATGATGGAGTTGAAAGACTCCCATGTTCCAGTTCTCAGTGTGTCTGCTCCTCTCTTTCTCTCTCTGTCTCCTCAGCAGCAACATTTGAAGTGAATGTGACACAGAGCTCCTATCAGGCAGAGGAGAACCACAACATCACCCTGGAGTGGACCTTCACCACCAAACCTGACTCTTCCTACAAACATCTGTTTATCCTCTGTAGCTTGATAACCTATCTGAAGGAGTTTGTTCTATATCGTATATATGAAGGTGTTGAGGTGTCAGAGTCTCAGGATGAACAGTTTTCAGGACGAGTCCAGGAAGACAAAGACGTCCTCAGAGAAGGACGAATCAGACTTCATGTGTCCAGACTCAGGACTGATGACTCTGGTTTGTACCAGTGTGAAGTGGAGACAGATTATGGCTCCAGATCTGGCAGATGTGAACTCAACGTCACTGGTAAGTTGATAAAGTAGAAGTTAAGTTGATTTTTGAGACATGAAAAAGTGTCAACTAAAGTCTTGATGTTCTTTCCAGCAGCTGCTGATCAGCCTCAAACTCAGAGACCAACATTGAGTCTAGGACCAGGGACTGGAGGAAGAAGAAGACTAAATGATGGACTGACAGCAGTAGTAGTAGCAGCAGTAGTAGTAGCAGTTTTACTGGTTGTTTGTATTCTTTGGAAAAAGAGATCAAGATGATAAAGAAGGGAACAGAGTGAGTTATCAAGCATTAGTTCAAGACCTGAGTCACAAGATTAACTGATAAACTGTCTGTCTTAAATGATGGCCTTATTACTAAGGTTAGAAGTTTATATTAACAGTCTTCATAACCTTAACTATTATTAGTGTCTATAATGACTAAATCCTGACAGATTTGCCTTCACACAACTTCATACAACTAAATCCAGTAATGGAAGATTTTGGAGTTTTAAATAAGAGATGGACAGTTTTCAAGACTGTCCATCATTTAATGGGCCAGCTTATATATTTAAAACGATTTTCTCTTTAGGACAAGAGCAAGAACACAAAAACCACTACCTGATCTAACCAAGTGCTCCTCACTACAAAATACTAACAGTGTGAGAAAGTGTAATAGGTGGTTTCGACTTCTGCCTTAAATTGACGCATAAGCTACAGCAACAGCCCAAACCCTACGCAGACCCTAGAGGTGCAGCTGACGTGCACCTCTCCAGAATTATAACTATTCGCCATGGCAACGCAGACCGCAAGCGACCGCTTTAATATTTACGGCTGCTTCTCCATGTCTGCAGTTTTCAAATTAATTGATTGATTAATTGAAATTTCGGCGAAGATTTCAGTCGTCGTTGTTAAAAGTGAAGCAGGAAGAAGAAACACAAATTAACCCGACTGGCAAAAACAACATAGCACCGACTAGCCTTTGGATTGAGTTGCTCCAAGTATAAATGGCTCGCACAAGTGCAGGCTGCGTACGTACGTTGCGCTGTCTATGTCCTGCAGTACTATAAAAGAGCCTTAAGTGTGTGTGTGTGTGTGTGTGTGCATGTCATGTTCAGAAAGAATGTGTTTTGCTTTGTGCTGCCTCTGTAGGTTGAGCATGAACACGTGTGAGGTCAGAACAAAGAAGTTTGAGTCTAGTCTAGTCTGTGTTTATTGCTTATTGTTTATTGTTTATAGGATCCCCATTAGCTGGGGCTTACGTCCCAGCTATTCTTCCTGGGGTCCGACAATACAGACAGATAATAAATAATTTAATCATAGTTTATGATCTGTGTAGGACAACAAGAGGATGGAGGTGCTAACACCAACTCAGTGGTGTGGTGAAGCCAACTACACAACTAGACTATGAAGATTCAGAGCAATAATGCTCAAAGAATAACCCACTATATCACTACATCAACTGTACCTAGCCATGTGAGCTCAGAGTGTACACCATCTTAGCTGTGCATGTGCACTCAGTTAGCAGTCGTGAGAGGAAAGGAGTTCCTCTGTGTCTGCAGCTTTGTTAGCTGGTGAACTTGTCTGTTGTGGTTGCAGTTTGTTCTGTAGCATATTAAGTTGCTGAAGGTCGGTGGACTGTGCTCTGACAACTGACACAGCTAAGTTACACATCAGGTTAGCTTAGCCTGAGCGTTAGCCGCTAACTGTTTGTGGCCTTCATAGAAATCAAACCCTACCACAACCCGTGCCTTATACAATGTGTGATAAAGGAGGCTGTGGACTTTTGTACTGTTCTATGTAGATTTTTCAAAGCATGCTGACTGCCACGGTCCTCCTCTTCAACATGTGCTTTTGCTGACAAGCTTCTGTGTTATTGTCATTGTTCTCCATGTAATACATGGCAGAGAAGATGGTTTGTCTGTTCACAGCTACAGGCTAAGTTAATCTGATATAGTAAAGAGACACAAGTGATTTGTTTCACACGCAGACAAATGAGCAGTGCAGGTGCTTCCAGCTGTGGCTCAGCAGGTACAGTGGGTTTTCCACAAACCAGAGGCCTGATCCCTGGTACATGGACCACATGCCAGAGTCTCCTTGAGCAAGACACAGCAGGTCCAAGCTAGGCACTGGAGTATGAATGTGGGTATGCTTGTGTGAATGAATGTGTAGATGTGTCATTGCGACTGTGAAGCTCTTTGAGCACCAATGATGAACAAATACAACCCCATTTACACCTACTGCCCAACGGCTGCAGCCCAGAAACATCAAGAACACTCAAGATAAAAATACACCACCACACACCAGTGGATCCTAAGTGATTACTGAGACTGAATACTACTGTATGAGTCTAAAAACTGCTTTGAAGAAAATCCTGCATGTGATACCTTTAACTAAGGATGTTTCTAAACTATTTCATTGGCAAGTTTCTTCCTGAGATCAAGGGTCTTGTTGTGAAAGAAACACTGAAAAGATTCTGCTGACTGATTGTGAAAGCTTTGAAAGGAGCAAAGGTCCAGTGTGAAGGACATAGCTGAATATTAGAAGACATTTCTGACAGAGTGGAAATTTTAATTATTTGCCAATTTATGTGTTATTAAGGGACAGTAACATTCATTCATGCAAATTGTGCACTTTTTTGTGTTGGATGTTGTAGATGTATTTTATATTGTTGTATGTGGATGTCAGAGTATCTATGTTTGCCTACTGTAGCTAAACAAGACAAAAAACTATTTTGTATATATCCTGTTCCACTGGAATGTTTGTATATGGTAAATATTAATTATAATAATTTAATAAGGTATACTGTATTAGAGTTACAGTTGGAGCAGAGGGCTGCTGCCTCTAAAGTGTTACACCCAGGGAGCAATGTGGGGTTAGGTGTTTGCTCAAGGCAGCTCAGACATGGGCTGCACCTCTAACCACAACTCCACAGCTCCCTGTAATGAATAAAACTCTATTTACATGAAAGAAGTGTTTCTAGCTCTTTCATTTCTAATACAAGAGGTAAACTGAAAACACTTTATTACAATTATTTAGTAGCAATATTCAGCAAACAGCCTCACTGAAGCTGAGCTGCAATTACACCAACTGTTCACATGGTGGCACTATGAGTTTATAGCCCAGGGCCTTGGTTTGAATGAGGAAGACACACAGAGCACTGAGAACGCTGAAAACTGCTACAACAACATGCTGGGTTCTGCTCAAGGTTTTTTCCTGTTAAAGGGAGTTTTTCCTTGTCACCGTCGCCTTCAGGCTTGCTCTGGGGGTTTCAGGCCGGGTTTTGAAAAGCGTCTTGAGACGATTTGTATCGTTATTGACGCTATATAAATAAAATTGAACTGAATTGAACATACACACGACTACTTTCAGAACAAAACACTTTACATTTATACTCTCAAAAGACATTTGTTGCTTTGAAGCTACATGTGCAATGTGACTCATATGAACAAATTAAATAATGTCATTCTATTTTACCCATGCACGAACACAAATCTGCTTCCCAGGAGCACTGGTTTAAAAGTCTGAGACATCATCCTTGCTAGCATGACTTATTTTTTGTTTCTTGGTTTGGAGCTCTTTAAGATGATGAAGTGTTTCCTCTGATCTGTCATAGATCATGGAGTCAATGCTAAAAAAAGAAAAAAAAAAAGAATTGCAGACCAAATTGCAGTTCAGAGCTAAACAAATCAAAATCCAGAAAGTCCACGACGAGACAGAACGAGTTACTGACAATTTAACAGAAGATAACAAAGAGCAGAGTCCCAAAAGGAGGCAAAGGAGGAACAGAGGTAAACTGAAGAACTTAAGCCTGAGCTTAAAATCAGTTTATGGCTTGACTGGATGAGTGGACACAGGTTAGTCAGCAGCCCAGTGTAATGCACATGACCACCAGCAGAGGCACACCTGAGGCACAGACAGGAACACAGGGAAATGGCAGGTCAGCAGCAGGTTACAAATCTCCTCTTAAAACTAAAAGACTGAGCTGAATATTTCTAATAAATATTAGAAATTAGTAGAAGTAGAATGATTGGATTCTCTTGTAAAGACACACAGCTGCATTGCCATACCACCACCTACATAAAAACATTTTTCAAAGGTCAAAAAGTAGCTTACCCTTGGGCTAGCCTACTACTCACTACTTTTTTATTGATTTTCAATTTTCAATATATGTATAGATCGATATCTATCTATCGATCTATATATATATATATATAGAGAGAGAGAGAGATGAAGCAATGACCCTAACGAGCATGTCATGTCAAACCAGAGGAGGAGTCTTCTTCCAAGTCTCCTGTTCCTCTTTTGACTCTGAGTTGGTTCCTAACAGCAGTTCAGTAACAAGTCAGAGATAACAGCAATCATTCATCTTCTGCACCCGCTTATTCCTGTTAAGGGTCGTGGGGTCTGCTGGAGCCTATCTCAGCTGTCATTGGGCGAGAGGCAGTGGTACACCCTGGACAGGTCTCCAGTCTATCACAGGGCTAACACAGAGAGACAGACAACCATTCACACTCACACCTACGGCCAATTTAGAATCACCAATGAACCTAACCAGCATGTCTTTGGATGGTGGGAGGAAGCTGGAGAACCTGGAGAGAACCCACGCAGACACAGGGAGAACATGCAAACTCCACACAGAAAGGACCAGTCGGCCGAGACAACAGCAGTTTGTCCGTAACTATGTTTTCACTAAGTGTGGGATGTGTGTCTTTTGGTGAGTAACTTCTTTTTCTAGATTGATTATGTTGTGTTGTTGTGTGTTTGTTGTTGTACAGAATGAATTCTTTACTGTATGATGGAACAATGATCAGGTCGTAGAGTTAGTGTTGTCAGTACTTTTTATTTTATTGAGAAAACTGGATGTTTTCTGTTCACTGTGAGAGAATGTCGACTGAAAGAAGAAATAACCAGACAAGTCAAGACGAGTCTTCTTCCTACTTTATTGTGTTATTACAACTAAAATGAAGTGTAGTCTAATTTTTTCTTTGCTTTGTTGTCACGGTGACATTCCACAGTATTTAACAGAGGTTTCACAAAGTAGTGAAAAATGAGAAAAAAAACTCAAGACTTTTAGACTTTTAGAGTCTAATGTTGGTCCTCATTGTACTTCATAGTTTCATCAAGTTTCTTTTAGGCGAGTATGTGTGTCATCTACGGGGGTTTCTGAGGAAAACTTGAAGTGTTTCAGTTACAAAGCTACTCGACTTTTGTCCTTCTGCGTCAATTTGACCCAGGCTGGTTTGACTGCTTATAAAGCATGATGTAGAAATTTTTACAAAACATTTTTATGTTTCACCTTTTTATTGAACTTGTTTCCAACACATTAACATCAAATGTATATTTAGTTATGAAATTTATGGTATGATAGACCTAATTTACAAAAAAAAAAGTACAAATTGTTTTTCACTCTGCTTATGATCAGAGACATATGTGTTGATCCATTATCACAGACTGGTAGATGCCAACGTCCAGTCAGGATATTGTTTTGAAATCTTTTTAATGGCAGCAAATAGTCACATCTGTTGTTCTCCAGGTCAGTTTGACTCAAGATGCTTATAACACATAATGTGTAAAATGATCACACCATTCTGTGTTACATATTTTTAGCCAACTTCATTACAAGTCATCACCACAAAATTTAAACTTCTCCTACATCTGTATTTATGAAAATAATCCTAATTTACATGAAATTATTAGTTATTTGGGATAATTATTGATTGGTATATGTCAAGCATTAGCCAGGATACTCCCAGGTCAAAACCGACTGACTGTTTTCATCAATAAGGATAAGATCAATAAGAGAGTGAGATCTTTGACCTTCTTTATGAAATAATAAACACAGTGTGAGCGTGTGTGTGCATGAGGGTCCTGTTGGTCCCTGACAGGGGTCTGTGATCTGTTTACAGCTGTATACACCAGTGACCTTCAACAAAAGTAATAAACAACAAATCATTCAAAAATTAATTCTCATTTCACACAAGAATGCAATGGATTGATCTGAATGATTATCGACAAATATTACGTGAAAAAAGAGCAATACCTTGTCGAGACTGTGGACTCCCTCTTGTTCTTGTTATAGTCCAAGATGATCTGGGGCTTTTTGTCCTCCGTGGTGCTACTAAAAGCACTGTCCCAATGCTCAGTGCTCATGAGAAGCAGTGTCTAAATGCAGTGCTCATGTGAGGCGGTTATGGCTCAGTAGGTAGAGCGGCTTGTCCACGAACCAGAGGGTTAGATCCCCGGAATGTGCCAAAATGTCCTTGAGCAAGACACTGCAGACACCCCAGTTGCTCCCAGTGCATGGCACTGGTGTGTGAATGTGTGTGTGGGTAGATGTGTCTGTGACTGCAATGTGCTTTGAGTACCAATAGTTAGAAAAGCATGATATAAAAGCAAGGCCGTTTACCATGAGAAGCCATAGAGAATGTCTCCTCTATGTCACGCTGTCTCAGAGTGAAATGTGAAATTCCCCAAAGACGCTGTATTTATAATCTCAGTGTTTTAGTTTATAATTATCTTGTTCAGAATTGGAGAAAGGCAAAGGACAGGTGTGAAATTAACATGTTTACAAATGTTTACAATGTTTACAATGAATGTCTTTGACATTTGGTGTTGTCTGGAGGCTGAATCACATCAGAGATTGCAGGTTTTACACTGAAAGAATTGGTGTGTGTGTGGGTGGTTGTACGTGTGTGTGTGTGTGTGTTCATTGTGATGCAAAGCACAATAGTGTGACCCATTGCAGCTCTAAATAAAACCGGGTCAAATTGACCTTGGAAGACAACAGGTGTTTGATAAAACACACATAATTATAATAAATATAATCAGAATTAATGTGACTTGTAAAGAGCATAGCAGGGGACCATCCATGTAATCAGGCAATATGGAAGAAAACCACAGTTATGACAGTTTACATTCTGAAATGGAGTCAAATTGACCCAAAGACAACAGGAGGGTTAAAGGAAGGAAATCTAAGACATTATTATCATGTCATTATTAGAAACTGCACAGTTGGAGCAGTCTGTAATTCATATCTTTACCTGGTAAAAACAACATGTGACTGGTCTGAGGAAACAGGAACTGATTGGTTAATATCAAACTAAATGTCTTCACCACTGAAGAAAGAGGAACTCTATGTTGTCACAGACATGGTCTCTGAGCGGAAGCCAGTCTCTGTGGTTTGGTAGGGTTGGGGCTGGGTTGTTTCTAGTGTTGTCAGTTTGTTTTTAGGTGAACAGTGATGAATCTTCTCTATGTTGGTAACTGAGCACTGTTCCACTTTATTCTTAATAACTTCTTCCATGGAGGTTATGAGATCTGATTGTTCTACTTGACTAATAATTCTATCTTCTAACAGTTAACAATGATCAGCAGCAATAATGAAACAAAGGCTTTATTCATGTTCTCATAGTTGAAATAAACAGAAACACTTTATTTGAAGATACAACATTTCACATGCTCTCTGTTTGAAATGTTCTTTTTAAATGCAGTAAATAAATGTTCTTTTCAACTTTTACTGTTGATCCATGGTGAACAGAACCTGATCTGGAACTTGAAGATTTCTCTTTAGTGCATCAGTGACAGAAACACATTTGTTGATCAGAGAAAACTTCAACAAACAGCAGGTTTTTCTAGTGACTGCTTCCACTGCAGCGGTTGGAGTTGATGGAGTTTAGTCAGAAAGTTCTTTGGTCGGTGGTTTGGAACAAACAGGATGAAGAACAGGATCAGATGTTGGAACGACTGAATGAAGTCAGACTGTAGATTGTCCTTGTTGTATCTGCAGAGAGTGACCTTTGACCTCATGTGTTCATGACTCTTCACCTCTGTCTCCTCTCACAGGGAGAAGATGATCTGCAGGATCCTGCTGCTCATCATCCTCAACTCATGTGTCTGTGGTCAGTTTAGAAATTGACTTGATGAAGTCCAAATCAATTCTCAGTCTTCAATGATGGAGTTGAAAGACTCCCATGTTCCAGTTCTCAGTGTGTCTGCTCCTCTCTTTCTCTCTCTGTCTCCTCAGCAGCAACATTTGAAGTGAATGTGACACAGAGCTCCTATCAGGCAGAGGAGAACCACGACATCACCCTGGAGTGGACCTTCACCACCAAACCTGACATGTCTTTCACTTCACTTGACATCCTCTGTTACACAGTAACTAAGGGGAAAGTCTCTGTCCTGTATCATGTACATGAAGGTGTTGAGGCGTCAGAGTCTCAGGATGAACAGTTTTCAGGACGAGTCCAGGGAGACAAAGACGTCCTCAGAGAAGGACGAATCAGACTCCATGTGACCAGACTCAGGACTGATGACTCTGGTCTGTACCAGTGTGACGTGAACACAGATTATGGCTTCAGATCTGGCAGATCTGAACTCAGTGTCACTGGTAAGTTGATACAGTACTGTATATACACCGATTAGCCACAACATTATGACTCAGTGTTCTGCTGGGAAACTTCTGGACCTGGCATTCATTGGTGTGGATGTTACTTAGACATGTAGCACCCACCTAGACCAGACCAGGCACCCCCACCCCATAGCAATGACACTCCTTGATGGCAGCAGCCATCCCCAGCAGGATGCAGCCTGACACAGACACACACACAAAAACGCTTTAGGAACTAAAAAAAACAAACAAACAAAAAAAATGGCCTCCAAATTCACTAGATCCCAAACTGATCAAGAAGACATCACAGGACAGCCTCAGAAGGCCCATGTCCATTCTCTGATGAGTCACAACAAGGGAGACCTACACAGTATTAGGAAGGTGGTCATAATGTTATGCCTGATCAGTGTATGTACAGTATTTTGTATGTAAAACTATGTATATAGAACTATTTTAATAAACAGTCTGCTCACCAAGGTGTTCTTTTCTCAGAATGAAACCTGATAATTAAACTTTTCATTTGTCCTCTTCTAATGTTCTCTCTACCTCTCTCTTTCCAGCAGCTGCTGCTCAACCTCAAACTCAGAGACCAACGTTGAGTCTAGGACCAGAGACTAGAAGGAGGAGGACATATCATCAACTGATAGCATCAACAGTAGCCGCACTACTGCTGGGTCTCTGTTTTATACTTTTGACTGCTCAGGGATTTCAACAAAACGGAAAGAGACTAAGCAAGATGTTGAGTGTCTGTCAAAGAAAAGACCCATCAAGATCAAACAGACCCTGACATATCGCATTAAAAAATATATCGATATATTTTTTAATGCGATATGGAAATAGACCATATCGATATCGATATAGTTCAGATTTGACCTGTGATCCTTGCTCTATCAAGCTGCTGACCCGGAGCTCTCTGCACTGCTCCCCGCGAACAGGCCCCTCCCCTTTCATGCATAGAAGAGGGGCGCAACAACGTCTGCGGGAAAACAAAAGTTTGGGCTACCGACACGTCTTGTCCGTACTTGGACCGGGACTGCTAGGCTAACAGCTCTTAGATGGCACTGTAGGGTTGAAGTGCTTCGGTGGTATCCAAACTCTTTTATTTTGCACAATTTGCACAAAAACTCATCAGTCCCAGCAACGTGCTTTCATCCGATTCCTCCATTTTGGTAGCCGTTAGCTGAGACAAGAGACAATTAATAATGTCACCATGTAGTCAGGGGTGTGAATTGCAATCTGTCAAAATGACAGCTGGCCTTCAGATTTTTCCGTCACAGTTTTAAAAAAAACGGTCAATGGGGGAAAATATTTGGTTAACGCGACCCCTGGTTATACAGTAGGTTGTGCCATAAACAAGTTACAGCCAGGGGTGGAAGCACTACAAATCTTTTTCACCACCTAAAAAAGTGGCACAAGCTGCAGCTGCAGTGGCACAAGCTCCATATCGTATCGTATATCGATATTCAGCCTAAATATATCGGGATACTTTTGGTCCATATCGCCCAGCCCTACTTGATATGTTTGTATGTTGTTGTTTCTCTTCCGCTGCATGGGCATAAATTACATTTGCATATGTTAATTAATGTGCATGCTCCCTGTAATTTTAAGCTATATAATAAATATATATCCTTGGTGGTCTCATGTGTTTCTGTTCATTGTTGATGTTTAAAAACATTGAAAAGACTTCAGATGAATTGGATAAAGTTTGGCGGTGAACACGTTTAGTCCTCAGCAACTGAAGATTGTAGATATGTTGAAGACGTGGACTGGGCTTGTAATTCCTCCAGTTGTATGTGAATATCCTCAAATTAAAGCTGAGAGTCTGCACTTTAATCCCAGATTCATTATAGAACTGTAACTTGAATATGTTCTGATCAACAGGTAAAACAACAGAGACATTGTTTAAACACATATGGACATGAGTGGATTTATAAAAGTGGTGTTTTATCCCACGGGACTTGAACGCACCAGATCATTTCACAGCTTCTAAATGTGGTTTGATCTCCCTGATAACATGTGATGAAGTCAAACTGTGGACAAAGTGAGTTGAGGAGCTTTAACCTCCACTACATCCCTGGTTAGCAGGATGAAGGCGCCCTCTTGTGGTCTTCATCACATTTCAGACCAGATCAGATTTGTACCTGAAGAAGCCTTGGATGAGTGCTGGAACGTCTTCAAGAGACAGTGAACTAACACAAGTTAAGAATATGTGATGTTTACGTTATCAAAGCAGCAGATAATGGAGAAAAACTCTGACCTTCTGTCCTCAAATGACCCTTTAAATCAGAGGTCCTCATTTATCAGGTCATGGACCAGTACCAGACAACAAACCATTTACTACTGGACCATGAGGAGACAATATGATCCTGCAAACTCCCTGAATAATGAACACATCATTGTAGGTTATCTGTGCTGCAGACTCACTGAACTTGTCGTGTCCTCTCACCACCAGGGGGAGCTCTCTGTTTATGAGCTGCTGCAGAGAAACAACAAATGTCAGTGTGTGATAAATATGGGAATACAACCAGATCTCTTTTTACAGTGTTCCTCCAACACATTTCACAACTTTTAAACTAAATCAGTCTCTTTTCTTTGATTGGATTCAAACATCCAGAACTCATGTTGTCATAGAAACTGAGTCAACGCTTAAATTCAAATAAACATCTGGATTATGGCTGATACACATGTGTTGAGAAGTAGACTCTTACTTTCACACTGTCATTCTACACACACACAAACAACAAACACACTGCCCACATGGTGACAGATAGATGACTTTCAACTAAATATAAAGAGACTTTAAAAGAATGATTGTGCTGCCCTGGCAGAGCGTTGACTGTAGCAATGCTGTAGACAGACAGTCAACAATCCCAAGTCCTCCAATAAATACACAGCCTTGACTTTTATGGTATTTTAATAAAAACTTGTTGCTTCATTTGCTTTGTTTGGAAAACTGAAACATTACAAAAAATATACAGTTCAGTTAAAACAATGGAAACGTTTAAAACATGACATAACATAAAACAAGAAATATGTCAGAAACAAAACATATAATACTATTATAGACATATCACTTCCAGACAATTCGTTTCCAAGGCAGAAGTTTATCAGAAAAGAAACCAGTGACTGTTTTACTCTGAGCTCAATGAAAACTGTTAGACTGTATTTTACGTATTATATGTCGGACCCCAGGAAGTGTCAGTAAATAACTGTTTTTAACCTCTGAACTCATGAAGGTCAGCTTTCAACTTATTTAACTTAAAGACAATACAATTATAAACACTGACATTAGTTATTAATACTGTAAGAACTTCATTTAAACTCTGAGCAATATGAACATTTAGCACAGGAAAAAGACACTCTGAGACGTGGGTTTTCCTTGTGCCACTTTTATTTCTGGATTAAATACAGATTTCAACTGATCACACAAAGACCCAAGTGTGTTTTCCATCATTACCATTTGAATTTACTGTCGATGTTTATTTTAGATTACAGATATACAAATAGGTCAGCACAAAGCAGAGCTAGCTGTTATTCTGTTACTGGTAGTAGGAAAGGACATTCTGGTGACGGAGAGAGAATTGTGTTAGAGGGAGGAAAAGGAGGGTTAGAGGTTGGAGAAGGAGGTGAGTTTGATGGAGTTTGATGAGGAGCTGAAAGCTGAAAGGAAGAGATGTACTTGGGAGAGTAACGGTGGAGTCTGCACAAGCTATATATTGACATGTTAATGCATCTGTAAGCTGTTTTGATGTTGTTTCTGCTTTAATCTCAGAATCATTTGATAGTCGTAGTAGGTGGTAGGCAGTTGCAGTTTTTGTCAAGTTTTGTGTAAAACTCAGTAACAGTTGTGTGGAGAGGACATTCTGATTTAGGAAACACTTCATATTTTCCTCCCAGTTTCTCGTGGAGCTCCTCCAGAGTCTTAGTCTCCAGGTATTGTTCTGTAGGTTCAATGTTCTCACCCCAGTGTGCACTTGCTAACAATTTCTTCTCTTTGCTGCTGTAGCAGCAGAATGCTGACCAGAGCATAGAAGGAATATTAACCATGTTGTTGAGGGTGTTGCTGGGGCTGGGCTGTGCTCCGATTACTACAAAACCTTTTTTATCATTGTCGATGATGCAGTATTCATCCATAACACATTGGATGCATTGCTCCATGTTGGTCCAGCTTTCCTGGTTGAATTTTTCATTTTGTGGAACAATGTTGGTCAGGGTAAAGGTGGATAGTATTGCATCTTGATTAAATCCATAAGTGCTTGGTAACAAATGGCCTTTGTCAAAACCTAGCTCGTTTTTGTAGTCGGTGTACACAGCCTGGTGGTTGAAGGTTATCTTATTGTTTTCTGGTGTCATGTTGTCATCTAGGTTTTCAAGCTGTAACAATGAAAAACTAAATTACTGTTTCATACAAGGTTACATCAAAGTAGATTCAAAGTAAATATAGTATTAAGTTCCACATAAGTATAACATAAAAGTAAATTCAGATTGAGAGTTTAGACAATAATTTGGTCTCAACAATGTCCAAAGAGTCAGGTAGAGTAACTGACACTGAGGCAATGCACTGCAGCATCATAACAGTTTATTTCATGTATTTTCAACTGATTAACAACTTTTAACTGATGTCAAATAAAATGAGACTTGTCAAAAAACATCTACAAATACTTTAGTATTATGGTATTTTCTTTGTTAAAAAGCTCACCTGTGGTTCAATCATCCACTTGGATCGCTTAGGTCTTTCACCTCCATGACTCCCTCTGTAGTTTGCAGCAGAAAACACTGGGATCCTGTTCCTGGTGTCGTAAAGCGTCACAAAGGTTTCTTTGCCGTTCAAAGTCTGACAGATAGGTTTGTATCTGTTCTGGTCCAGGATGTTCCCTCCCTCCAAGATTCCTGGGATATTTGGTGGATTATTGTTAAGAAAGAATTCATTACACTCTTCCATCGATTTCACCACTTTAGTTTCTGTGGGAACGACGGACAGAAGGAGGAGAGCAGCGAGGGGCAGGAGAGCCTTCAGTAATGTCATGGTGGATCACTGTAAAAAAAAAAAAAAAAAAATATCAGTGTATTATAGTTTGTTGCATGTCAAGTTAAAGTTAAATGAACTGATCAACTGAAAGGACTCACAAATGTCACACCTCTATAGAAAGTCTCTCTCTCACGTATTTTCACAGTAAATAAACCAATAATAAACCAAAAGAATGATCTATTATTGAGGAATGATTTTAACCACTTCAACTTCAAGTGTCCATTCATAGTGTCTCCCTCCATCCTCATGACTTTTAACCATATATTTTTTCCACCATAAAAAGTAGGAGTTCACACTGTTAATAGCCTTTCAGTTCATTTGTCATTGTTTCCAACTGATATCCATATTGATAAGGAAAAGGCTGGATAAATAAGTCTAGATAAACTACCCATGTTAGATTAATAATGTCCTTCCAAAGATGGTTTTAAGCAATTCAGTTCTTAGTAGAGTTTTGGAAGAAATATGAATATTAGAAGAAGCTTTGGCAGAGTGGAAACTTCAGGGGTCCCAAGCAGAGTTCATTTTGATAGGCACTTTTAATTTAGTCTTAGTCCTCACATAGAAATGCTCATTAGTCTTGACTCATCTTCATCTCTCATAATTTCACTGCATTTTTGTCCGTTTTTAATTGTCACATTTAGTCAAACTGCAAGTAGCAACATTTACTTTATACGTTGTCTTTAGAGAAAATAATAATTTAGAATTAAGCTTATGTGCGACACCCTAAAAGAACAATATATTTCTTTATAAGAGAAGTTATTTGATGGATGGTAATATTAAAAATCTGTTAAGAAGTAAAAATAAGGTAGTATTTAATGGGATCGATTAAAACATCTAAAATAATCAAAATAGTTAAAAGGTGGTTAAACTGATAAAAGTGTTATTTTATATTGTATACTTTGTTGTTTCTCGATTGATCTGATTTCTAATCTGCCTGTGATCAACACAGTGGTCTTGCTCGTACAATCTGATCGATTGCTTTCGTCTCGTGCCCACGTACCTGGAACTCTCGTGGTATTTCATTCCAGTAAAATCCCTGCGGAGGAAATCTCGTGTTATTATTTACCCCTATTTTCAGGTATGTTACAGGTTGTGTGGGGTGTAGGAGGAATGCTTTTGAAGCGTATTAGTAACCTAAAATTAAGTTTGCCCATTGTTAAAAAAATGTATGTGTGTGTAGCGAGTCTCCACTTTGTCATAGAGACGTGATTAGTAACCCTGTGTGTGTCTACTAACTATCTGGTTAACTCTGATTCAATATGTAGATGTATTTCGTGTTATTTGTACAATATTGTTACGTGCGGCTGCTCTTCCCGCCTCCCCCTGGTGATAAGGAGGCGAGGGAGGCGTCTCTCCCTCTCTCCCCATCGCTGACGCACGTTGAGACAACGCCGGCCATGTTGTGTCCATGTCCGTGTTTCTTTGTGTTTAAGCAGGACAGGCGGATTATTTCTTTAATCTATGAAGTGTTAAAGCTTTGTAGGCTTTATTATTTTAGTTTGGATTGTAGGTGACCGGTAGTCCTGTTTTTGGTTTTTGTTCATTTTGTTTAGGCAGTGGTGGACAGTAACGAAGTAAATTTACTTGAGTAGCCTACTGTACTTACAGGTTTTGATTATCTGTAGCCTACTTTACTTGAGTATTATTTTTGGGGGATACTTTTACTTTCACTCCACTACATTTGAAGGACAAATATTCTACTTTTTACTCCACTACATTTCTGTTGATGCTCTCGTTACTCGCTACTCGTTATGGTTTGTCTTAGTCGTATGCGTCATGCCATACAATCCATACAATGCAGGAAGAAACTGGAGAAACACCTGGAGAAACTCCCACCGAGCACCCGTGGCCTTATCTCAAACTCATGTTTGAGATTTTTGCCACAAAAACTGATGCGTTTCAGTTTAAATGTTTGTTGAGAGAGAGAGAGAGATCCTGTTTATTTAAAAACAGTAATCTAATGTTGTGATACATATTTGAACTGGCAAGATAAAAGCTAATTAGCCAACCAAAGGATCAAATGTAACTACAATATGTACAAATAGCATTTGTTGATGAATGCAGCTGAGTCTGTGTTCTGAGGCTTCTTGCCTTTATTTGTTTATTTTAGAGCTAAACATATCTGTAGCAGAATCGCATCGGTGGATTATATAATCACAATAAAGCTACTTTCCTTTCCTGTATTTCCTGAGATACTTTTTAAATACTTTTACTTGAGTATTTTTTTAAGCAAATACTTTAGTACTTAAATAATATTTTGACTAAGCTACTTTTACTTGTATTGGTGTAATATTTGACAAGGAGTATCTGTACTTTTACTCAGGTAGTGAAGGTGTGTACTCTGTCCACCTCTGTGTTTAGGTTTAGCTTAATTTAATCTAGTTGGAATGAGGCTGGGGTCCTACGGCCCTATGTGGGCTGGCCCCGTTTCCGAGTTCCTCTTTTGTTTTTTTTTGGCCGGCACCTACTGTCCTTTTTAGTTCTTTGAGTTTGTTTGTTGTCTTTCTCCCCTGCTCTTGTTTTGAGTTGAAATAAAACACACTTTTTATAGAACCTCCAATTGTAGTCCGGCGTCCCTTTTATGTTGTGTGTCTATTGAGCCGTTTAAAAGAAGAGACGGTAACAAATATGTTTTATGCACTTTAAGTTAGTTAATGAGAAGTTTGCTGATATTTCATGGGTTTGCTGTGATAGCTAAAAACTAAATGAACATAAGGATTTTTTCTTCTGTAATACTGCAAATGTGTACATTCTGAAATGTAGATTACTTCTTTTGTGGATTGTTCATTTTTGTATATTTGCTCAGTAAAATCCTTGCTGAGGAAAACATTGTGTAATTAGTTCTCCTCTGCAGCAGAAATTTGAAATTTGTATGGAAACAGCACTCAGCTCTTCATATTCGTCTCCAGAGTTGGATATCAGCCCACTGTGCTGTCCTTGATCATTTGGATCAGACATTACAGAGAGATAAAAGAGGTAGCATAGCTCAAGTAAAAACCCTTCAAAACCATTTTCTTTGGTCATTTCTGTTCTGAAACTTCAAAATAAAATGTAGTAAACACAGACGTTCAGAAGCAGTACAGTGACTCAACACATATTTCTGAAATAATGTGTCTACCAGTGCATCAAAGAGGACAGAACGCAAAACAGCAACTTGTAAAGTACATAGATGAGACTAATTTAACTTCATAGCCTGCTTACCGTGATGGAGGCTGCAGGAATAGCAGGGTGATGCTCCTTCAAATGTCATATACTTCCACCTAATTTATAGTCACAGGGCTGGAGACACCTGGCAAGTTTTAGCCGCTAGTGTCAACTGAGATCAGATAGGCAAATGCCCCTTATCCAATCCAGGGGCACACACTTTGAAAGACAGTCAGCCCCCAGGTATTTTGAATGTCTGATATTCAAATAATATCTTAATAGTTTCATCTGTCCAGAGAATACTACTCATGTTCCATTTTTTTTGTCTAATCTGGCCTCTCTGTTCTTGAGGTGAATCATTAGTTTGCACCTCATGGTGAACCCTCTCTGCTGTATAACATGGAAGGATACTGTTTTCTTCTGTGGACTTTCAGACCTTTTCATGTTGCAGAGTTCATCACCGTGTTCTTTTCAGTGTTCAGTTCATTAACAAAGACGTTGATAAGTTAAAACTAATATATTAGTCATCATATATTAAATATAGGACAATGAAAACAATGACGGACATTGTGGCTTTCTCTGTTAATGAGTCGAGACTAGAGTGTTATTTAATATGATAGATGTTATTTGAATATCAGACATTCTCTTTGTACGGGCTGACTGTTTGCCTAGGTTGTTTGCCTATCTGATCTCAGTTGACAGTAGCTACCAAAACTATCAAGCTGCCTGAAGCCCTGTGGCTACAAATTAGGTGAAAGGATACGACATTTGAAGGAGCATCACTCTGATATTTATGCAGCCTCCATCACGGTCAGTGAGATAAATATGAAGTTAAATTAGTCTCATCTAAATACTTTAAAAGTTGCTGTTTGCACCACATTTTCACTGACACGTACATTTAAACAGTGTACAATAGAGTGTGTAAAGGATTAGCATTTAGCAAACTTAAACTGTCCATAAATGTACAGTCAGGTCCATAAATATTGGGACATTGACACGATTCTAATCTTTTTGGCTCTATACACCACCACAGTGGATTTGAAATGAAACAAACAAGATGTGCTTTAACTGCAGACTTTCAGCTTTAATTTGAGGGTATTTACTCACCAATGGTTTACATCTTGTGGTGAACCCTCTGTATTACCTCTGGTGAATTATTCTCTTGATTGTTGACTTTGACACACATACACCTACCTCCTGGAGATTGTTCTTGATCTGGCCAACTGTTGTGAAGGGACAGAATTCTTCAGTCATCCACCGCAGTTGTTTTCCGGGTCTTCCGGGTCTTTTGGTGTTGCTGAGCTCAACGGTGCGTTCTTTCTTTTTAAGAATGTTCCAAACAGTTGATTTGGCCACACCTAATGTTTTTGCTATCTCTCTGATGGGTTTGTTTTGATCTTTCAGCCTAATGATGGCTTGCTTCACTGATAGTGACAGCTCTTTGGATCTCATATTGAGAGTTGACAGCAACAGATTCCAAATGCAAATAGCACACTAGAAATGAACTGTAGACCTTTATCTGCTCCTTGTAAATGGGATAATGAGGGAATAACACACACCTGGCCATGGAACAGCTGAGCAGCCAATTGTCCCATTACTTTTGGTCCCTTAAAAAGTGGGAGACACATATACAAACTGTTGTAATTCGTACACCGTTCACCTGATTTGGATGTAAATACCCACAAATTAAAGCTGAAAGTCTGCAGTTAAAGCACATCTTGTTTGTTTCATTTCAAATCAACTGTGGTGGTGTATAGAGCCAAAAAGATTAGAATTGTGTCGATGTCCCAATATTTATGAACCTGACTGTACAACCATTCACACTCACACCTAGCAAAAAACTGAAAACCAGTCATGTTGGTTTTCAGCTGCCCAACTAATCCAACTAATACACATTAGAAACTCTGAGAACACGTTGGAGAAACTCCAAAGAGAGAGAGATAAGATGGTGGAGCTATAAGATAATTAACACAAAGCTGCTGACTCTCCAACTTTATCCACCAGGTTTCTTCTTGGATGTGTTTAAAGTTTCTCTGGTGAGCATGAGCCTTTAAATTACACTCACGAGGAAACAGCTGATGTGTTGCTGGCACATCACTACTAAATGAGTTACCATGGCAACAGCTCCACTCATACAGAAAATAGAGTTAAAATATATTTTCAATTGTTTATCAACTGGAGTAAACAAACAATACTGGAGTAAACAACAAGACATTCATTCATTCATTCATTCATCTTCTACACCCGTTTAGTCCTGTTAAGGGTCACGGGGGTCTGCTGAAGCCTATCCCAGCTGTCATCGGGCGAGAGGTAGGAGTACACCCTGGACAGGTCGCCAGTCCATCGCAGGGCCAACACAGAGACAGACAACCATTCACACTCACACTCACACCTACGGCCAATTTAGAATCACCAATGAACCTAACCAGCATGTCTTTGGACGGTGGGAGGAAGCTGGAGAACCTGGAGAGAACCCACGCAGACACAGGGAGAACATGCAAACTCCACACAGAAAGGTCAGTCGGCCCATGGATTTGAACCGGTGACCTTCTTGCTGTGAGGTCCACCTCGCCACTGTGCCGCCCAACAACAAGACAACAACAAGAAAAATAAATGAAACTAAATGAAATGACAAGTGTATATGAGTCTTAACTAAATTAAATGAGACTTTAGCTGAAGTCAGAGTGAACACAGCTCAGAGCAGAACACAGGACGACATGAAGACATGTCTGGAGCAGCTTCTCCATGAGTCCATCAGTCAGTGACAGAAAAATAGCTCATAGAGTTGATGTTGTTGTCAGGAACACCAGAGATAAAGAGGAGCTCAGGAGGTAGACATGTTTCTCAGCATCAGTTCAATGAAGTGATCAGTGCAGATTTCAGACCTGATGACGAGTCGTAAACTTTGGCAGATGAAGTGATGCACCCATCATGCCTAGTGTCTACTGTACAAGCCTGTGGGGGCAGTGCTATGATCTGGGGTTGCTGCAGTTGCTCAGGTCTAGGTTCAGCAACATTATGTGCCCAAAGAATGAGGTCAGCTGACTACCTGAATATACTGAATGACCATGTTATTCCATCAATGAATCATATTCCAAGATGACAATGTCAGGATTCATGGGGCTCAGATTGTGAAAGAGTGGTTCAGGGAGCATGAGACATCTGTCCAACCACCTTCTCTTGTTGTTTCAGTTCATGTTTTCCACAGAGTGTAACAAGGACTTTGACTTGTTCCAGCAAAAGAAATGTAGCTTTGGAACTGAGACACTTCTGGTTTTCCTGCTTGGAAACTAACTTCCACACGTACCTTGACAGTGTGTTCAGCTCCTCTTGACTCGTCTGGTTATTTCTTCTTTCAGTCTACATTCTTTCTGCTCTGGATAGACGATGAAAAGTATCACAACACCTCGTCTAAACCCACAGTGAACACAAAACATCCCTTGATTTTCAGCAGGGACCCAAAAGCTCTTTCATGGACAGATGTGAGATATTCCTTCATTACTTCTTCATCAATTAAGCAGATAAAATGACTGAGTTATCTCCCAGTGTGTTACTTGGTTTGGAAATTGTTGCTGCAAAGTCAGAAGATGTGTTTAAAGGAGCTCCAGTGAAACTGGGCTTGTAATTCCTCCAGTTTGTACGTGAATATCCTCAGATTAAAGCTGAGAGTCTGCACTTTAATCCCAGATTCATTATAGAACTGTAACTTGAATATGTTCTGATCAACAGGTAAAACAACAGAAACAGTGTCCAAACACATATGGACATGAGTGGATTTATAAAAGTGGTGTTTTATCCCACGGGACTTGAACGCACCAGATCATTTCACAGCTTCTAAATGTGGTTTGATCTCCCTGATAACATGTGATGAAGTCAAACTGTGGACAAAGTGAGTTGAGGAGCTTTGGCAAAAACTCATTAGGAAAAGAAAGGATATTAAGTCGTGGTCTTATCACCCTCTCACGGTGAATAGCCCGAATGATTTGTGCTTCAATGTCAATTGGATCTTCCTCAAAAGGAAACGTCATTGTGTGACAAGTGTGGAAACAGCAGCCTGGCTGAACGTGCACTTAAATACCCGAACATAACCTGAACAAAACCTACCCCTACCAGGTTAAGTTCAGAGCCTATGTTACCATAGTTACTTACATAGCCTGATCATTTCTGAGCGTTCTGGAACCGAAATCCCAGGTTTACCGCTAACTCTGGGTTTACATACCCAGTTAAGCCAGTAAACCTGCTTTCTGGAATACCCCCCTGGTAGCCTTATTATTATTTTTCTGCTTTCAATAAACAGAAGTGCCATTCATTTTCAAAATTACTTTGTATGACTGTTTATTTTGCAAAGTTATATCATAGTCATATTTAATTAAATGCACTGCAACATGAATGTTTAGTTTTGGCCCGTGAGCCTGTACCCTGATTCATTTTTGGCCCTCCACTGAGAAGTATTTGGGTACCCCTGCTTTAAGGCATCCATTTTTACTGCATTTGTGGTCTTTACCGTCCCTTGAGCCATCACTTTATCATACGATGCTGTAGCGTAGCTCCGTGCTGTGTTGTTTGACCGTGGAGTTCACAGACAGAGTGGCGATGCATGCGGTAAAGTTCTCCCTGGCGCCTCGCTGGGTGAAGTTCTCACTGTAGCATACCCTCCGACAGATTGTGGACCCAACTGATGATTTTATCCAAACTGTCTTTATTTTCACAAACAGCTCCATAAAAACCAACTTGTAGAAAATCAACGTGAGAACTGAAGAAACACAAAAAGTACAAATACATTTATGTTTCCACTCTGCACTGTACAATACACCGTAACTTCATCTCAGGTGAGCGAGAATTAGCTTAGCTTTAGCATAGTAACGTAAATTGTAAATATGACCGTAACACACACACTGACCTTATGCCTCCTCGGGGGGTAGCCAATACAGTCTTTGGTGTTTTATTCTTGAGTTACCGTTGCTTTATTGCCTTATTTTCCTTAGTTTGCCTTAAAACCTTTTACTTTTACCGTCAGCTCACTCATACCGTTCCTTAGTTTATACCGGAAGACAAAATATCGCCAGGAAGTAGCAAGGTATGTTAGCGATCTCTTCAAAATAAAAGCTCATTACAAAAATAACCTTAAACGGACAATATACATATAAAACCAGATGAATTACATTTTAACATAATGCACTCAGATCATGAAATGTATTTATGTAACAAAATCATGTCAATGCATTTAAAGTAACTTAACTATTAGTTTTTAAAGATCTTATTTAACCATTTTAGCAATACAAGGCTGCCCTCTTGAGGACAAAATAAGTAACAGCAATACATAAAACCAAAAAGTGGTTTGCTACAGGGGGAGAGCACGCTGACAGCGACCAGCGGAGAGAGAGGCGGAAGACCAATAGCCGGTGTACTAAAAACAAAAGGTTTATTAAAAGAACTTAAAACAGTAAAACCTTAAAAGGTTTTAAAACCAAAAGTTAAAAAGATGCAAACAAACATTAAAAACTGTCCGTTACTAAAATAAAATTAAAAAGAGTCCATCATGGCCGCCAGACCGGGGACGAGGCGGCTCAGAGGGGAGAAGACGGAGGCCTTCCACCGCTCCAGGTGCCGCAGGCGCCTCTTCTGGCCCTTAGCAGTGGGCTACCCGGCTGACACCTGGAAAATAAAAAAAGCACATGGCCAGTACGGGTGTCCACACATCGCATGGATTCCGGTGCCGCCGCACAACTACACACGAGAGCGTTACTGACGGCCCATAGGGCGAAACTTACCCGCCAGGCAGGGCTCACTGCCCTGCCGCTGCGAGAACTTCATGTAGTAACGCTCCGCGGTCTCTACATCCGTGCGGCCGGCACACCCGCTGCTGGGACACCCGCTGCCTTCGGCCGTTCTCTTCTCGTTCAAGGCCTCCTCCTCGTTCTCCTCCCCTCACGCCGCTACGACGTCCCTCCGGCGTTCTCCTCACATGATGACTCTGGTTCTTGGTCCTTGATCAGTCCTCACTCCATCCGTCCATCCGTCCATCCGTCCATCCATGGTTCCCTTTTGTTCCTACATATTATTTCTCTGTCGTCTCTTTCCCCATCTTGCCTTGCGTGTCTTTTCCGGTCGTACCTTTCTTTATATCCCTCCGCCACTCTCCCCCGCTGCCGATTGGTTCAGTGGTAAGGGGAGAGGGCGGAGCCTCCCAGGTGCACAGCGGTGGTGTGTTCACGGGCAGAAGTTAGTAAAAAACCACACGCATGCATTAAAAACATAATAAATAAAATGGTTAAAACAACACAAGTAAAAGCATGCAATGTTAAAATTCAGTAAAACAAACAATTCAAATCATGCTAAAACCCACACTTCTGCCCCGTGACACAAGTATTAATAATCATTTGTCATGATGATTGTCTCAAAACGGGTCAGCATTTAAGAACAAGAAAATTATGTGGAACCAGATTTTAAAAAGAGGAAGATGAAACAGGCTGTTTATTTGGGTTTTCTGTGGAACCAGGAACTCTCCATCGCATATAAGCCCATACATAGATGTCTGTAGAATCCAGGCCGACTGGGGTCTTTCTATTTGTGTGGAGTTTGCATGTTCTCCCTGTGTCTGCGTGGGTTCTCTCCAGGTTCTCCAGCTTCCTCCCACCATCCAAAGACATGCTGGTTAGGTTCATTGGTGATTCTAAATTGGCCGTAGGTGTGAATGTGAATGGTTGTCTGTCTCTCTCCCTGAGATAGACTGGAGACCTGTCCAGGGTGTACACCTTCCCCTCCAACACCCCCACGTTCCTTCACAGGGCAAGTGGTTATAGAAGATGAATGAATGAATGAATAACTGTTGTCAGACAGTCGGAGGTTTCTAGTTCAGGACCAAGGTCATCACTGAAACCTGGACGATGACTTCATGTTCTCAGACTCTGGTCCACTCTGAAGACTGCAGCGTGATCACCACCTTCCATTTGTCTGCTTAACCTGGTCTAGGTCCTTAGGTCCACTTCACCTCACACACCATCTACTCCACCTGGTCTCTGCCTGATCTTCTTCTGATATGGGCGGTCTTGCTCCTCTATATGCACCGATCAGCCACAACATTATGACTACCTTCCTAATATTGTGCAGGTCTCCCTTGTTGTGACTCATCAGAGAATGGACATGGGTCTTCTGAGGGTGTTCTGTGGTGTCTGGTTAACAGGATGTTGTTAGTGGGGGGCCTTGATCAGTTTGGGATCTTGTGAATTTGGAGGCCAGGTCAACACCTTGTGCTGTTCTTCATGTTTGTTTGTTTGTTTGTTTGTTTTCTTTTTTTTAGATGTTCCTAAAGTGTTTTTGTGTGTGTCTCTCTGTCAAGTTGCATCCTACTGGGCCTACTGGGGATGGCTGCTGCCATCAAGGAGTGTCATTGCTATGGGGTGGGGGTGCCTGGTCTGGTCTAGGTGGGTGCTACATGTCTAAGTAACATCCACACCAATGAATGCCAGGTCCAAAAGTTTCCCAGCAGAACAATGAACTGTCACAAGATGGTCAATGTTATTTCTCCCGTCAGTGGTCATAATGTTGTGGCTGATTGGATACATTTCTTCAAAAAAATCACTTTTAAAACCTGGTTATTCTGTTTTAGTTTATGCCAGTTCAAACCACAATGAGCTGTGTTGTTTGAAAAAGGAAGCTGAGTCTCTGAACGTGTGAAGGAGAGACATCGTGTGGTTTAGTTTCTTCAGCTTTCTCAGAAGTCTGAAAGGTTAATGCAAATTACAGGGATACTAGGAATTTTCATCTCGCTTTCATCTCCTCATCAAACTCCATCAAACTCACCTCCTTCTCCAACCTCTAACCCTCCTTTTTCTCCGTCTAACACAATTCTCTCTCCGTCACCAGAATGTCCTTTCCTACTACCAGTAACAGAATAACAGCTAGCTCTGCTTTGTGCTGACCTATTTGTATCCATAATCTAAAATAAACATCAACAGTAAATTCAAATGGTAATGGAAACACACTTGTGTTTTTGTGTGATCAGTTGAAATCTGCATCTTATCCTGAAATAAAAGTGGCACAAGGAAAACCCACGTCTCAGAGTGTCTTACTTCTCAATAAACATCTCCAATAGAAAACACCAGCTTTGTTAATAAATGGGAGTTTCACACATATCAACATCTAGACTGATGGGAAAGTTGGGACATTGTCATCAACTAACACTGACAAAGTCTGACCTCTCGTCAAAATACAAGTCAACTGCTTTGTCGTTCCTTAAGCAAGAATCTGTTGTTTGCTATTCCTTTTCTTTAGTTTGTTGCTGCACTAACTTGTTGGCAGTAAATTTAAATAAAGATTCAGGCAACATCCACAACCATGTGTTGTTTGTTGTGGCAACTGAAAATCAGTCGCTTGTCTAGTGCAGATGAGAATTGGTCAAAATACCAAGTTACGACACAATACTTAGTTTCTAGAAACCTTTATTGCTTGCAAGCAAGAGCCACTCATCAGCGACGGATGATGACTGAAGAGAGGCAGTCTCTCCTCAGCGTTTATACTATCCTAAACAATGTTCATATCTGTAGCCACATCATAAGATTACCACTAACATCTCAGCATATATCTCATGACACACATAACACTTCTCCTTCACTTTAACCATCATTGTGTGATATACAGTGACCTTTTTCCAGAACACATATACACGGAAGAGGAACCTCAATTTCCCTTTCAGGTGGAACTCCTTAAAGTTAGTTCCTTATGTTAATTCACATAACATATTACGCAATGGAGCATACAACAACATATCCATTCATACCTTGCAACCACATGATTATCACAAGGCAGAGCTTCTGACCATATCACAAGCTTCCACCCTCCATACAATCTAATGTTGCATCCACATATGTTAGGTTTCATATATAATATTAAAATAATAAGGGACATTTAAGAATTTCCCACTGTTCACACTGTTCAGTATATTCCTGTAAAATAACAGTAAAGAACTGGCAGCAGGTTTTCCATTATCTTACTGTAAAATTTACATATTTTTACTGTCACTATAATTTTCAGTTTTGTACTGTTATTGAAAAATACAGCTTTTACTGTTTGTTAAGATTACTTTCACAGTATTTTACAGTCAACTGGTTTGTTTAAAAATACATTATCAGTCTTCACAAAATCTACAAACTATGTGCTTTGTGAAAAAACAGATCAGCATGTAATTGCACTGTGGAAAAAAGAAAAAACAAAGCTTCTTAATGCATGAAGGACTTGAAATCCTCTTTCAGATCAGAACTTACAAGTTCCTATTTTTACATTCATTTAGCTTTATGTCCAGGAAGGTGTTTTAATGCACCAACAGACTAAAGGAGCTTCCTGCTTGGATGCATTCAGGAGCTGCTTTCTACCAGTGTGGGTCTGGGTGTATAAAATCATTTTACTGATATCTGCTGATTGACAGTTACCTCAGCACTTGATGATATTTGATACAGATCTGTTGTTCTTAAATGCAGAGCAGTTCCAACAGATGCATTACCTCAGCTAGTAAACCAGCGTAGATGGGTGGAGTCTTTGTGTCCACTGATCCTGCTCTTTGTACTATCCTGTTATTACAGAGTAATTGACTTTGACTTTTATTTTAACATGAATTTAGAATGTTCAGAAACAGGACACAAATAAGTCGGCGAGAATAACAGGGATTCAGACCTTCTACCCTGTAAGAATCAGAATCAGAATACTTAATTAATCCTTCAAGGAAATTGTTTTGTTGCTGTTGCTCCCCTAAAGTGACAGTTGAAAGCAAATACAATAGAATAAAAGTAATACAAACACATATAAAAAATAAAGTAAGATGCATTTTAAAGTAAAATAAACAGTATTGCACAAGTATTCACAATATACACAGGTAAAGAGGTTGCAAGTAAATTAACCGCGTCTGAAGTGTTGACAGTGTTAAGAGTTGAGCGCCTCCTGTGGCGTTCTGTGGTGCATTTGGGTAGAATGAGTCTGTTAGTAAAGGTACTCCTTAGACTGACCAGTGTCTTGTGGAGTGGGTGAGATGAGTTGTCCAGGATGGTCTCCACTCTTGCCAGCATCCTCCTCTCAGACGCTGTGTTCAAAGAGTCCAGGTCCAACCCTACAACATCACTGGCCTTACGGATCAGTTTGTTGAGTCTATTTGCGTCTGCCACTCTCAGCCTGCTGCCCCAGCATGCAACGGCGTACAGGAGCGCACTGGCCACCACAGACTCATAGAACATCCTCAATATTGTCCGACAGATGTTGAAGGACCTCAGTCTCCTCAAAAGGTAGAGTCGGCTCTGGCCCTTCTTGTAGAGTAGCCTCAGTGTTCTTTGACCAATCCAGTTTATTGTCGATGTGCACTCCCGGATACAAGAAAGAGGAGAGAGAAAGAGGGTGAAATTGAGAGGGAGAAAGAATTAAAGCAATAAGACAATCTGGTGTCTTCGTGTGCATGTGTAATGTGACTGAATAATCTCACCATTTTTAATGAAGTCCCACTGAAGTTCCATGAGTCTTCTCAGCAGGGTGGATGCATGTGGGTTGACTGTTGACCTCTTTTTGCTGGTGGCTTTGCCAGTTTTTTTTTTTACAAGACTTTGTCATGTCTTTGTCATATTCATCTCTTCTTGAACATCAAGGGCCTATTCATTCATTCATTCATCTTCTGCAATCGCTTGTCCTGTGAAGGCCTATCCCAGCTGTCATTGGGGCGAGAGGCGAGGTACACCCTGGACAGGTCTCCAGTCTATCACAGGATTAGAATCAATTAGAATGAACCTAACGAGCATGTCTTTGGATGGTGTGAGGAAGTTGGAGTACCCAGAGAGTAAATGTCTAGAAAATGAAGCTAGCTCATCACTAATATTAACAGCTGTTTGTGTTGTTGTGTGTTTGTTGTGGTTCAGAATGTTTTTTTTTAGTGTATATCAGAACAATGATCAGGTCATAGAGTTGGTTTATTGAGAAGACTGGATGCTGCTTTAGATGAGGCGATCTCTTAGTTTTATAATTCATCCGGGACAGAAGACAGAAAGAAATGTCAGAAATGCTGTGGGGCAAGTTGCTGGTTTGGCAGCCTCAGAAAGGACTTTGGGTGTGGTTTAAGAGTCGTCTTTAAAAACCGGTTGCGCTCACATGTGGGACAGTAGAGGGAGGATTTTTAGGCTGTAACGTTGGGGAGACAACAACAGTTTGTCCTTAACTATTTTTGTGTCTTTCCTCTTTTGATGAGTCTGTTTTTATTTTATTGAGAAAACTGGATGTTTTGTGTTCACTGTGGGTTCAGACGAGGTGATAGTTTTCATCGTTTATCCGGAGCAGAAAGAATGTAGACTGAAAGAAGAAACAACCACACGAGTCAAGAGGAGCTGAACACACTGTCAAGGTACGTGTGAAAGTTAGTTTCCAAACAGGAAAACCAGAAGTGTCTCAGTTCCAAAGCTACATTTCTTTTGCTGGAACAAGTCAAAGTCCTTGTTACACTCTGTGGAAAACATGAACTGAAACAACAATGTAGAGAAGGTTGTTGGACAGATGAGTTTTTCTTTGTTGCAGTAAGAAGGACTTGAAATCCTCTTTCAGATCAGAACTCACAAGTTCCTATTGTTACATTCATTTAGCTTTATGTCCAGGAAGGTGTTTTAATGCACCAACAGACTAAAGGAGCTTCCTGCTTGGATGCATTCAGGAGCTGCTTTCTACTGTAGTTCACCAGCCTTTTAGAAACACTAGGTTCTGGACCCAGACACTGTCCGAAACCAACCTGGACCTTTAACTGAGAAAATAAAGAGACTGATTCACCTTTTGATGGAGGATGTTATTATTATTTATTTAAATGAAGGAAATCTAAGAGATTATTATCATGCCACTATTCAAAACCTCATTGGTGGAGCAGTCTGTAATTCATACCTTTACCTGGAAATACCACATTGTTTTGGACTTGAGAAAACAGTAACTGTTTGGTTAATGTCAAACTAAATGTCCTCACCACTGAAGGAGGAGTAGCCAGCAGTGAAAGATATGAAACCAGACTGTCATGACAGATACTGTGTCTGGAATGTGGTTTGGCATGTTAGGGCTGGGTTGTTTCCAGTGTTCTCAGTTTGTTTTCAGGTGAACAGTCATGAATCTTCTCTATGTTGGTAACTGAGCACTGTTCCACTTTATTCTTAATAACTTCTTCCATGGAGGTTATGAGCTCTGATTGTTCTACTTGACTAATAATTCTATCTTCTAACAGTTAACAATGATCAGCAGCAATAATGAAACAAAGGCTTTATTCATGTTCTCATAGTTGAAATAAACAGAAACACTTTATTTGAAGATACAACATTTCACATGCTCTCTGTTTGAAATGTTATTTTTAAATGCAGTAAATAAATGTTCTTTTGAACTTTTACTGTTGATCCATGGTGAACAGAACCTGATCTGGAACTTGAAGATTTCTCTTTAGTGCATCAGTGACAGAAACACATTTGTTGATCAGAGAAAACTTCAACAAACAGCAGGTTTTTCTAGTGACTGCTTCCACTGCAGCGGTTGGAGTTGATGGAGTTTAGTCAGAAAGTTCTTTGGTCGGTGGTTTGGAACAAACAGGATGAAGAACAGGATCAGATGTTGGAACGACTGAATGAAGTCAGACTGTAGATTGTCCTTGTTGTATCTGCAGAGAGTGACCTTTGACCTCATGTGTTCATGACTCGTCACCTCTGTCTCCTCTCACAGGGAGAAGATGATCTGCAGGATCCTGCTGCTCATCATCCTCAACTCATGTGTCTGTGGTCAGTTTAGAAATTGACTTGATGAAGTCCAAATCAATTGTCAGTCTTCAATGATGGAGTTGAAAGACTCCCATGTTCCAGTTCTCAGTGTGTCTGCTCCTCTCTTTCTCTCTCTGTCTCCTCAGCAGTAACATTTGAAGTGAATGTGACACAGAGCTCCTATCAGGCAGAGGAGAACCACGACATCACCCTGGAGTGGACCTTCACCACCAAACCTGACTCTTCCTACAAACATCTGTTTATATACTGTAGCTTATTAACCAATCACAAGGTTCTGTATCACGTATATGAAGGTGTTGAGGTGTCAGAGTCTCAGGATGAACAGTTTTCAGGACGAGTCCAGGGAGACAAAGACGTCCTCAGAGAAGGACGAATCAGACTTCATGTGTCCAGACTCAGGACTGATGACTCTGGTCCATACTTGTGTGAAGTGAACACAGATAATAGCTCCAGCTCTGGCAGATGTGAACTCAACATCATTGGTAAGTTGATAAAGTAGAAGTTACTAGAAGTCCTTTATAAAGATGCGGACTGATTTTTGAGACATGAAAAAGTGTCAACTAATATTTTGATGTTCTTTCCAGCAGCTGCTGATCAGCCTCAAACTCAGAGACCAACGTTGAGTCCAGGACCAGAGACTGGAAGAAGGAACATAATTTATCATGCACTAATAGCAGTAGTAGTAGCTCTGCTGTTTCTCTGCGTTATAGTTCTGATTCGTTCCAGAGTTAAAGGCAGAGAGAAAACTAAAAAGAAAAAAGAGAAAATCTCAGTAGTTGTATAGATGCTTAGTGTCTCAAAGAGACAGTGCAGGGAGGTCAAACATAAAGCCTGAGCCATTTTCAATAGAAGTAACTGATATAACTGTTTCTCTCCACTAGGGGTCGCACTGGTTTAGTCAGAGGAGCAGACATAACACAACACCCAGAACTAAACAGCAGATATCAGCAATAGCACGTCTGTTTTCCTTCTTCAGAGATTTCAGGTTGTTCATAAAATGTTTTTTATAAAAGGAAAGTTAATTAAATGTAAACATTGTCATAATGTTTTTGTTCTTCTTTGCACTAAAACAAAGAGAAACATCTGGAGTTGTGATTATTTACAGGTTATTATGTTATTATGTTAGTGGCCCCCTTGAGGTCACATTGAACTGTGGCCCCTGATCTAAAATGAATCTGACAGCCTTGCACTAGTGTGTGTGGAGGACCTCTCTACATTAGAACTATAGTGTCACGACCTGGCTCATAAGCCATGACAAACGACAAAGAAACGCGGTAAAATACAAAGGTCAACTGATTTATTAAAGCAAACCAAAAGAAAAACCCATAAGAATGAATGAGATTTGTGTGTGAAGATCAGTGTGTCTGTTGATGGGTGCATGATAGTGTAGGTGTAGTGTTGAAAGGTGTTAAAACAAAACAACCAGGCCAAAGCCAACACAACCAAAACCCATGTTGGAGTCCAGGTGGTAGATGAGAGAGAGAGAGAGAGAATCATGACTGCCAGGTTTTGTAAGCTCTGGGAGACTGGCCAGGTGCTCCCAGTTGCTCATGATTAACCCCGCCCACTGAGGTACCTGCAGAAACAGAGAAGACAAGACAAGGGAAAACACACAACAGGCCCTAGTGGCAGGTGGCCGTCACAATAGTCACAGACCTGAGACTACTCTCCTTTGTTTCCATATTTGTCTGTGTTAAATAATGTTCCTGTTACTCTGAGTCAGAGTTTAAATAATTTCTTCCATCATTAATAACTGATGTCAGTGTAAATGATTCTTCTAAAGTCTCTTTAGATTTAGTCCAAAGACTCTAAACTGTCACCAGCTCCACTTCTTCTGATGTGACTCGTCATGTTTCTTCATCTAAAGCTCCATCCAGATGTTAACAGCTTTTATCATCACTGATGTCTTTCCTAATGTACAGTGGATTATAGTTACTATTTATTTATTGCAGAATGATGCTGCTGTTGTTCTTGTTCATCATAAATTGTTCTATGACATGTAAATAAAATGATTGATCTTTAAACCTCTAACTTTCTTTCTGGAGTTTTGAATGGTGACATGATATTAATCCCACATTTCCTCCACATTCATTTTCCATTGATTAAAAGTCCATGTAATCAAACAGCACTTCAGTCAGACTAAGAGCAGAGAAACAAACTAATAGCTGTTGTTGAGGCTCCTTAAGCTGCTAGATACAGTATGTGATGTTGCTAAACAGGTTTCATTGAAGATAGTAGATATGGTGAAGACGTGGACTTGATGATGATTTATGGGACATCTGATTGAACTGTACTCTCAGACCAGCGTTAGCTTTGACAAACAACAAATAAGTCGTCATGTGCATCATATGAAATAATTTGAACACTCAGAACAATGAGCAGCCACACATGTGGTGACCAGGGAGCAGTTTAGGAGGTTAGGGGCTTTGCTCAAGTGGAGGAACGGTGTTGGAATTATAAGCATTTTATACATAGTCCTTGATTTTCAGCAGGGACTCAAAAGCTCTTTCATGGACAGATGTGAGATATTCCTTCATTACTTCTTCATCACAGCAACAGAAACAGCATCCAAACCCACATGGACATGAGTGGGTTTATAAAACCGGCATTTTATCCCACGGGACTTGAATGCACCAGATCATTTCACAGCTTCTAAATGTGGGTTTCATCTCCCTGATAACATGTGATGAAGTCAAACTGTGGACAAAGTGAGTTGAGGAGCTTTAACCTCCACTACATCCCTGGTTAGCAGGATGAAGACGCCCTCTTGTGGTCTTCATCACATTTCAGACCAGATCAGATTTGTACCTGAAGAAGCCTTGGATGAGTGCTGGAACGTCTTCAAGAGACAGTGAACTAACACAAGTTATGAGTATGTGATGTTTACGTTATCAAAGCAGCAGATGATGGAGAAAAACTCTGACCTTCTGTCCTCAAATGACCCTTTAAATCAGAGGTCCTCATTTATCAGGTCATGGGCCAGTACCAGACAACAAACCATTTACTACTGGACCATGAGGAGACAATATGATCCTGCAAACTCCCTGAATAATGAACACATCATTGTAGGTTATCTGTGCTGCAGACTCACTGAACTTGTCGTGTCCTCTCACCACCAGGGGGAGCTCTCTGTTTATGAGCTGCTGCAGAGAAACAACAAATGTCAGTGTGTGATAAATATGGGAATACAACCAGATCTCTTTTTACAGTGTTCCTCCAACACATTTCACAACTTTTAAACTAAATTAGTCTCTTTTCTTTGATTGGATTCAAACATCCAGAGCTCATGTTGTCATAGAAACTGAGTCAACGCTTAAATTCAAATAAACATCTGGATTATGGCTGATACACATGTGTTGAGAAGTAGACTCTTACTTTCACACTGTCATTCTACACACACACAAACAACAAACACACTGCCCACATGGTGACAGATAGATGACTTTCAACTAAATATAAAGAGACTTTAAAAGAATGATTGTGCTGCCCTGGCAGAGCGTTGACTGTAGCAATGCTGTAGACCAGAGGTCTTCAACAGGGGGTCCGCGACCCCTAGGGGGTCCGCGGAGGTACTGCAGGGGGGTCGCGAAAATGTTTTGATTGATTAGACATTTTTTTATATTCACCTCCACAATTTTTTTTAAACACACATGAAGTTCTTTTTAAATGTTATACAGCTTGGGGATTATGGGGAAAAGAATCAAGGCTCTAACTATTATATAACATATATTTATGGGCGATTTCCTGATAGTAGTGATCATAAACGGCAACAGAGTCAACCATCTTGATGTAAATAAACGATCTATGCTGCTGTGCCATACTATAGGACCGGTTTAATATAAAACACAATTTTATACAATATATATATATAAGTAGGGGGTCCCCGCTCCATCTCTCCATCAGATTGGGGGTCCTTGGCCTGGAAAACGTTGAAGACCCCTGCTGTAGACAGACAGTTAACAATCCCAAGTCCTCCAATAAACACACAGCCTTGACTTTTATGGTATTTTAATAAAGACTTGTTGCTTCATTTGCTTTGTACGGTGGCCGAGAAGGGTCACAACACATGCATATTCAAAACTATCTGCAACGTCAAAAAAACACCAGCAAACTCAGAAATACACCTGCAAACTCACCTGGAAACGAACTGCAAACTAAATGAAACGAACTGCAAACTAAATGAAACGAACTGCAAACTAAATGAAACGAACTGCAAACTATGACAACGGAAATGATGTTTCCAGGGGACTATAGTCAGTGACGGACCCACATACCGTTTCCTCTGCTAGGTCAGAGAAAGTCTAATAGGAAGAGAAGTGGCACTCTCTGGTTACTTCCGGTTTCTGGACTGGCTGCAGTAACACGTCTCTGTCCATGCGGGGGCGCTCACAGGCGAGTGCAGAATGAATTGGAGCCTATGGGGTTTCACCCCCAGAATCCACTTTTCTCAGGATGTAATTTTTTATCAAGCAATTTGAAAGTTGCATTCGAAAGGGAGGGCTAAGATAATACACTCAGCTGAAAATTGCATTTTTAAGTTCATTTATCTGTTCTAAAAATCCGTTCAAAAAATGTGATGACGTCACATATTTTCATACTGCCAGAGGTGCTGCTTTACGGCAATTTCACCCGTGTACTTTTTACAGCACATATATAACGATATGAAAATAAAAGTGTCCGCAGGAAAACATAAATACAGCACACAAAAATTAACTTCAACAGAAAGTCCTCCTTAAGAAAATGTTTCTGATTCTGCTTTAGCTTCAGGTGCCATCAAACGAGGTCTCTGGTCGTAATCAGTCGCAAGTCCGTCACTAACCAATCAGCATTCATTAGCAGAATGCTAGCGTGTTCCGGCCAACAACGGCCCAACCTGTAAGAAATTGAAAAGACATAAGTACTCATTCATTCGACTTTTGGACTATAATCTATATTGAACTTGCGGAATCAACAATAAAATCTACGTTGATTCAACGACAAGCAGGAGAAAGAGATACATTTAGCCGTCTAGCTCCATAGAGTCCCATTCAGTCTGCACTCGCCCGCGAGCGCCTCCAGATGGAATTCTAATGGAACTGCAATCAAGATCGATACAATGGGGCTAATGGGAAGTGCCACGGCTCTCCGTAGACGGGCTCTGGCTAGGTCCAACCTGTGTCCGAAAACACTCCCCAACCACTATATAGTGCACTATATAGTGACCACGCCATTTTGTAGTGGTGTCCGAATGTTTAGTGTCCACTATATAGTGCACTGCATGTATCCCACAATTCACCGCGAAATGTAGTGAACATCCGATGGTCACTAACCGGAGCAAGATGTCCCATCATGCATTGCCAGAAGTTCTCTTGGCGCGGAAAGTAAATTAAATATGGCAGAAAATAAATAAAAAGTACAGGACAGTAATCAAAAGACTCTAATTTAATAAAAATGCAGTAGTAGATGGACAAGTATTATGTGAGAAGACATTAATGTGGTACGTTTTAATTGTGCGACAGCGATGACGTAATTACCGGCGCCAAGAGAAGTGTCCGAAAGTGTCCGATTTTTTTTTCTGTTGAGCTCACTATATAGTCCACTACATTTATTTACCTATTTAGGGAGTAGGGAGTAGGGAATGAGTGAGTGATTTCGGACAGACTGTAGGTTGGACCAGAGCCCGTCTACGGAGAGCCGTGGCACTTCCCATTAGCCCCATTGTATCGATCTTGATTGCAGTTCCATTAGAATTCCACTGGAGGCGCTCGCGGGCGAGTGCAGACTGAATGGGACTCTATGGAGCTAGACGGCTAAATGTATCTCTTTCTCCTGCTTGTCGTTGAATCAACGTAGATTTTATTGTTGATTCCGCAAGTTCAATATAGATTATAGTCCAAAAGTCGAATGAATGAGTACTTATGTCTTTTCAATTTCTTACAGGTTGGGCCGTTGTTGGCCGGAACACGCTAGCATTCTGCTAATGAATGCTGATTGGTTAGTGACGGACTTGCGACTGATTACGACCAGAGACCTCGTTTGATGGCACCTGAAGCTAAAGCAGAATCAGAAACATTTTCTTAAGGAGGACTTTCTGTCGAAGTTAATTTTTGTGTGCTGTATTTTTGTTTTCCTGTGGACACTTTTATTTTCATATCGTTATATATGTGTTGTAAAAAGTACACGGGTGAAATTGCCGTAAAGCAGCACCTCTGGCAGTATGAAAATATGTGACGTCATCACATTTTTTGAACGGATTTTTAGAACAGATAAATGAACTTAAAAATGCAATTTTCAGCTGAGTGTATTATCTTAGCCCACTTGTTTGAATGCAACTTTCAAATTACTTGATAAAAAATTACATCCTGAGAAAAGTGGATTCTGGGGGTGAAACCCCATAGACTCCAATTCATTCTGCACTCGCCTGCGAGCGCTCCCGCATGGACAGAGACGTGTTACTGCAGCCAGTCCAGAAACCGGAAGTAACCAGAGAGTGCCACTTCTCTTCCTATTAGACTTTCTCTGGTTGGACCTAGCAGAGGAAACGGTATGTGGGTCCGTCACTGACTGTGGTCCCCTGGAAACATCATTTCCATTGTCATAGTTTGCAGTTCGTTTCATTTAGTTTGCAGTTCGTTTCATTTAGTTTGCAGTTCGTTTTCATTTAGTTTGCTGTTCGTTTCATTTAGTTTGCAGTTCGTTTCCAGGTGAGTTTGCAGGTGTATTTCTGAGTTTGCTGGTGTTTTTTTGACGTTGCAGATGGTTTTGAATATGCATGTGTTGTGACCCTTCTCGGCCACCGTAGTAGCTTTGTTTGGAAAACATTACATTACAAAAAAAATTATACAATTCTTTCACTGCTGGTTCCTCCTCCTTCACAGGTGACTACATTCACCAATCAGCTAATGTTTCCTCAAGTCCAGACCAATCACATGTGGTATCTCCAGGTAAAGGTATGAATTACAGACTGCTCCACCAATGAGGTTTTGAATAGTGACATGATAATAATCTCTTAGATTTCCTTCATTTAAATAAATAATAGAAAGCACCTTCATATATCAATAAATCTCTTTGAATCTATTTTAACTGAGAACACAGCTTCTTTCATTCATGAGTCATTGATTTTATCAGATTCAAACATCCAGAGTTCATGAGTTAAATCAAACTGCTGAGAATATTTGACTGGTCTCTGAAACACAATCCCTCCAGACTCCTCCATTCACACTGTGATTCTACACAGACACAAAGAGGAAGAAAGGATGTCAACATGTGTTTCTGGGTCTAACGTCTACATATTCCTCCAGCATTAAAGACGCAACCTGTATACACACTGGCTGCAGATAACAACATCGTTTGGAGCACAATACCAAACCAACAAGTTCTGTCTACAAGGAAACACTCTACTGCACTTAGTGTCAAACTCTGGCTGGTAGAGAGAGAGAGAATGAATAGTGACATACCTGACATTCTCTGAGGGTTGAACAGTAACATTCCATGAGTGAAGTAGTAGACATAAAAATAGAGCTGGGTCTGTAGTTATTAAATCAACATGGCTGTTAAACAGACCCACCAATATGAACGTGTCACCATCATTTCTTTCTGTTCTGATGGATTATAAAACTATTAGATCACCTCATCTACAGCAGCAGCCTGAAAACATCCAGTCTTTTCAATAAACCAACTCTATGACCTGATCATTGTTCTGATATACAGTAAAGAAATCATTCTGAACCACAACAAAAACAGCGGTTGATATTAGTTATGAACTAGCTTCATTTTGTTTCTAGACATTTTCCTATTATCTGTTCTTGAATATCAGGGTCTTAGAAGAATAGATGTATTAATAATTATCATCATGATAATATCAAACAGGTAAAACAGTCAATACTGCAGTTACAAATATAAAACTAGATAACAGCCATGTTGATTTACAGTTTTTCTCGATTGTTTACACACAAAAACTGGTACTTGAGACACAATGACCACAACATGTAACTCGTGCACCAACCCCCTGAACCAATTCTGCTAAACTACAAGCACAATTCCTGCTTTACACTCAAATTGCAATTCTACAACACACTTTTTTCACAACACTACACACAATTCTCTGCATTTGGCACAATTTTCATGACGGAAATCTCTTGTTTTCACAAGGAACACACTACCATTCAAATTCTAAAGTTAAGTTGTCCTACTATGCACACTGACTCATCACATGGGTAAACACCTGTCACACAGGTTTACAATTAGCAATCAGAGCTTTAGCATAAAAAGGGCAACATGTGAGCTCTGTTTTGGAGCAATGGATGCCAACACTGGTTCATTGTCCACCCAAGTTTTTTAGTTGTTTATCTCCCTCCATATTCCCCATTCCTAAATCCTATTGAGGAATTTTTTTCTGCCTGGAGATGGAAAGTGCATGACCGAAGTCCACAAACGCGTATACCCCTTCTCCAAGCTATGGAGGACGCATGTAGAGACATAGCAGTTGATGCTTTACATGGCTGGATTCGCCATGCTAGGCGATATTTCCCCCGCTGCTTGGCCAGGGAAAACATTGCTTGTGATGTGGATGAGGTGCTGTGGCCAGACCAAAACAGAAGACAGGATGCAGTATAGTTTTTTTTTTTTTTTTTTTTAACAGTAACTGTATACAGTAAATTCTTCTGTTTTGTATGTAGACCACTGTACAGTATGTGGAACTTTGTGTTGGTTGGGATGTACACTGTGTACATTGTTTTTGTGGGAAAAATAAAATATATTTATTACCGTGTGTTTGTGTGTTCTGAGTATAAAAACAATATTCTCAAATATTTTACATTACAACACACTTATGTATATACTGTCTGTAGTAAGTGTAACACTGAACAAAAAAGGCCTCAGTCATTACGATGAATGGAGAAGTGTGTTTTACATTGAGCACGTCAGTGTTCAACTGGTTCTTATAAATGTCTATTGATATGATGGTTTGTGTGTGTCATTTGAAAACAAAATACCATTTTGAGAAGAAATAACATTGTTTTGAATGTGAAGTTTAATTTTGCAGGAGAATTGAGAGGTTTTGCCCATTGTGTGTGTTTTTGGATTTGTGTGTAGAGTTCTGAGAATATGAGGCATGCTTTCAGAAAATGTGTGTAAACAATCGAGAAAAACTGTAATAACTACAGACCCAGATCTGTCTTCATCTTTTTTGCTTTACTCCTCCTCAGAGTTACCTCAGTCAGGTCACATTGTAATCTGCAGTCATTTCATACAACTACTTGGAGCTGATCTTAGACACACCCTAACACATCCATACAGAAACTGGTTCTACTCTGTGTTACAGTAGACAGAGGACTTTGAGGCTGTAACATGGTGGAAAACAACAGCAGTTTGTCCTTAACTATTTTTGCGTCTTTCCTCGTTTTGGTGAGTCAGTTTTTATTTTATTGAGAAAACTGGATGTTTTGTGTTCACTGTGGGTTTAGACGAGGTGTTGTGATAGTTTTCATCGTCTATCCAGAGCAGAAAGAATGTAGACTGAAAGAAGAAACAACCAGACGAGTCAAGAGGAGCTGAACACACTGTCAAGGTACGTGTGAAAGTTAGTTTCCAAGCAGGAAAACCAGAAGTGTCTCAGTTACAAAGCTACATTTCTTTTGCTGGAACAAGTCAAAGTCCTTGTTCCACTCTGTGGAAAACATGAACTGAAACAACAATGCAGAGAAGGTTGTTGGACAGATGAGTTTTTCTTTGTTGCAGTAAGAAGGACTTGAAATCCTCTTTCAGATCAGAACTCACAAGTTCCTATTGTTACATTCATTTAGCTTTATGTCCAGGAAGGTGTTTTAATGCACCAACAGACTAAAGGAGCTTCCTGCTTGGATGCATTCAGGAGCTGCTTTCTACCAGTATGGGTCTGGGTGTATAAAATCATTCTACTGATATTTCCTGATTGACAAAGTTCCCTCAGCACTTGATGATGCATGATACAGATGTGTTGTCTTTAAGTGTAGAGTAGTTACCTTAGCTAATAAACCAGAGGAGATGGTGGAGTCGTCGTGGGTCTTTGGGTCCACTGCTCCTCCTCTTTCTACTCTGAACTGCTCACAACAGACATTTGTTGTATCAGAAGTGTCGCCTCCTAAAATGATGGTTGTGATCATTGTTGGTGTTTGTGTCTGTGTAGAATCACAGTGTGAATGGAGGAGTCTGGAGGGATTTTGTTTCAGAGACCAGTCAAATATTCTCAGCAGTTTGATTTAACTCATGAACTCTGGATGTTTGAATCTGATAGAATCAATGACTCATGAATGAAAGAAGCTGTGTTCTCATTTAACTTCAAATAGAATCAAAGAGATTTATTGATACATGAAGTTGCTTTCTATTATTTATTTAAACAACTTAAAATCTGTTCAGAACTACCAAAATTTCCCCACACATAAACTGAATTAATTTCCATGAAATAAACAGTAGGGGAATGGGACTTTGGTCGCAATTAGAGTCTTGGATATGTCAAAGATTAGCAGTAAAGCTGATTTGATTTCATTAGTATTTTTCATGTAGTGCCAGATACTCCCTCTGGACACTTTTGTGGCCAAAATGCCCCATAGACTTCCATTCAAACCACATGTTTTAACTCATGAACTCTGAATGTGTTGTGTTTCAGAATGATTTCTTTACTGTATATCAGAACAATGATCAGGTCATAGAGTTGGTTTATTAAGACTGGATGTTTTCAGGCTGCTGCTTTAGATGAGGTGATCTAACAGTTATATAATTCATCCACAACAGAAAGAAATGCTGGTGACATGTTCATATTGGTGGGTCTGTTTAACAGCCATGTGGATTTATCTACATAATTAAAGGCCCAGATCTATATTTGTGTCTACTGCTTCACTCATGTCAGGAATGTTACTGTTCAACCCTCAGAGAATGTCAGGTATGTCACTATTCATTCTCTCTCTCTCTGCCAGCCAGAGTTTGACACTAAGTGCAGTAGAGTGTTTCCTTGTAGACAGAACTTGATGGTTTGGTATTGTGCTCCAAATGTTGTCATCTGCAGCCAGTGTCTATGCAGGTTGCGTCTTTAATGCTGGAGGAATATGTAGACGTTAGACACAGAAACACAGACTGACATCCTTTCTTCCTCTTTGTGTCTGTAGAATCACAGTGTGAATGGAGGAGTCTGGAGGGATGGTGTTTCAGAGACCAGTCAAATATTCTCAGCAGTTTGATTTAACTCGTGAACTCTGGATGTTTGAATCTGATAGCGTTACATCCGGCCTAGGGGAACTGAATGCAACAAGGAAGGATGCTCCCCTCTTGCACTCCCAAAGATGACCATGGCCACAAATTGTAGTCCAACAAAAGATCATTTATTGAAAACAACGGTAGCATTTAGCTTCAGGGTGAGCACGGCCCAAAACAACAAACAAAACAATCAGACCCAAAACTAACTTACCTAACCAAAAACAAAGAAAACTAATTTCAGGTTTCTAACCTAACTCCCTATAAAATAAACAGGAGAAAAGGAGATAAACAAAAAGAGCTACTCACCCCTAGCACTACCTGGACTGCCAAAGTAAAGTCTCATCAAACATTACAGATACAAATTCAACACAACAGAACACAATACAACCGAGCCTGGTGCAGTTGTGAGTAGGGTGAAGAGAAGAGGGCAAACATCTCAAGCGGCGGCCATTTATAGCAGCTCCATCCGTCCATTCATCCAATCGGCAGCCGGCACCTGGAGAGACACCAATGGTGGTAGCACCACCCTCAGGCAAGGACGAACAACAGCACAGAAAAATCACACATCACGACCAAAAGAAATACTAAATTATGACCCTGGTCATAACAATAGAATCAATGACTCATGAATGAAAGAAGCTATGTTCTCATTTAACTTAAAATAGATTCACTATTCAAAACCTCATTGGTGGAGCAGTCTGTAATTCATACCTTTACCTGGTAAATACCACATGTGATTGGTCTGGACTTGAGGAAACAGTAATTGATTCATTAATGTAGTCACCACTGAAGGAGGAGGAAGCAGCAGTGAAAGAGTAACTCTCTGCAGCATGTAGTATGTTGTCTGAATGGAAGCCAGAGTCTCGGTGGTGTGGTAGGGTGGGGGCTGGGTTGATTCCAGTGTTCTCTCGTTTTTTTTGTTTTTTTTGTTTTTTTTTACGGAAGGTGAACGGCCGTGACTCATCTCTTTGTTGGTAACTGGGCAGTTATGTTCTACTGTATGTTAAAGACAATTTCACATGGTGTGATTAAAAACTTCTTCCATAGAAGTTATGAGCTCTGATTGTTCTACTTGACTAATAATTCTATCTTCTAACAGTTAACAATGATCAGCAGCAATAATGAAACAAAGGCTTTATTCATGTTCTCATAGTTGAAATAAACAGAAACACTTTATTTGAAGATACAACATTTCACATGCTCTCTGTTTGAAATGTTCTTTTTAAATGCAGTAAATAAATGTTCTTTTAAACTTTTACTGTTGATCCATGGTGAACAGAACCTGATCTGGAACTTGAAGATTTCTCTTTAGTGCATCAGTGACAGAAACACATTTGTTGATCAGAGAAAACTTCAACAAACAGCAGGTTTTTCTAGTGACTGCTTCCACTGCAGCGGTTGGAGTTGATGGAGTTTAGTCAGAAAGTTCTTTGGTCGGTGGTTTGGAACAAACAGGATGAAGAACAGGATCAGATGTTGGAACGACTGAATGAAGTCAGACTGTAGATTGTCCTTGTTGTATCTGCAGAGAGTGACCTTTGACCTCATGTGTTCATGACTCTTCACCTCTGTCTCCTCTCACAGGGAGAAGATGATCTGCAGGATCCTGCTGCTCATCATCCTCAACTCATGTGTCTGTGGTCAGTTTAGAAACTGACTTGATGAAGTCCAAATCAATTGTCAGTCTTCAATGATGGAGTTGAAAGACTCCCATGTTCCAGTTCTCAGTGTGTCTGCTCCTCTCTTTCTCTCTCTGTCTCCTCAGCAGCAACATTTGAAGTGAATGTGACACAGAGCTCCTATCAGGCAGAGGAGAACCACAACATCACCCTGGAGTGGACCTTCACCACCAAACCTGACTCTTCCAACAAATATCTGTTTATCCTCTGTAGCTTGTTAACCAATCAGAAGGAGTTGATTCTGTATCATGTACATGAAGGTGTTGAGATGTCTCAGGATGAAGAGTTTTCAGGGCGAGTCCAGGGAGACAAAGACGTCCTCAGAGAAGGACGAATCAGACTCTATGTGTCCAGACTCAGGACTGATGACTCTGGTCTGTACCAGTGTGAAGTGAAGACAGATTATGGCTCCAGCTCTGGCAGATGTGAACTCAACGTCACTGGTAAGTTGATAAAGTAGAAGTTACTAGAAGTCCTTTATAAAGATGCTGACTGATTTTTGAGACATGAAAAAGTGTCAACTAATATTTTGATGTTCTTTCCAGCAGCTGCTGATCAGCCTCAAACTCAGAGACCAACGTTGAGTCCAGGACCAGAGACTGAAGGATGGAGCATAACTTATCATGGACTAATAGCAGTAGCAGTAGTCGCAGGAGTAGTACCTCTGCTGTTTGTCTGTGTTATATTTCTGATTAAGTTCATCATGAAATCCTGAGAGAAAACTAAAAAGAGAAAAAAGAAAACCTCAGTAGTTGTATAGATGCTTAGTGTCTCAGAGAGACAGTGCAGGGAGGTCAAACATAGACCAGTACAGTTTTCAACAGAAGTAACTGATATAACTGTTTCTCTCCACTAGGGGTCGCACTGGTTTAGTCAGAGGAGCAGACATAACACAACACCCAGAACTAAACAGCAGATATCAGCAATAGCACGTCTTTTTTCCTTCTACAGACATTTCAGGTTGTTCATAAAATGTTTTTATAAAAGGAAAGTTAATTTAATGTGAACATTGTCATAATGTTCTTGTTCTTCTTTGCACTAAAACAAAGAGAAACATCTGGAGTTGTGATTATTTACAGGTTATTATGTTATTATGTTAGTGGCCCCCTTGAGGTCACATTGAACTGTGGCCCCTGAACTAAAATGAATTTGACAGCCTTGCACTAGTGTGTGTGGAGGACCTCTCTACATTAGAACTATAGTCACAGACCTCAGACTACTCTCCTTTGTTTCCATATTTGTCTGTGTTAAATAATGTTCCTGTTACTCTGAGTCAGAGTTTAAATGATTTCTTCCATCATTAATAACTGATGTCAGTGTAAATGATTCTTCTAAAGTCTCTTTAGATTTAGTCCAAAGACTCTAAACTGTCACCAGCTCCACTTCTTCTGATGTGACTCGTCATGTTTCTTCATCTAAAGCTCCATCCAGATGTTAACAGCTTTTATCATCACTGATGTCTTTCCTGATGTACAGTGTATTATAGTTACTATTTATTTATTGTAGAATGATGCTGCTGTTGTTGTTGTTCATCATGAATTGCTCTTTGACTTGTAAATAAAACAGTTAATCTTTAAACTTTTAACTTTATTTGAATATTGAATGGTGACATGATATTAATCCCACATTTCCACCACACTCTTTCATCATCCATTGATTAAAAGTCCATGTAATCAAACAGCACTTCAGTCAGACTAAGAGCAGAGAAACAAACTAACAGCTGTGGTTGAGGCTCCTTAAGCTGCTAGATACAGTATGTGATGTTGCTAAACAGGTTTCATTGAAGATAGTAGATATGGTGAAGACATGGACTTGATGATGATTCATGGGACATCTGACTGAACTGTACTCTCAGACCAGCGTTAGCTTTGAAAAACATCCTGACAAATAAGTCGTCATGTGCATCATATGAAATGATTTGAACACTCAGAACAATGAGCAGCCACACATGTGGTGACCAGGGAGCAGTTTAGGAGGTTAGGGGCTTTGCTCAAGTGGAGGAAAGGTGTTGGAATTATAAGCATTTTATACATAGTCCTTGATTTTCAGCAGGGACTCAAAAGCTCTTTCATGGACAGATGTGAGATATTCCTTCATTACTTCTTCATCAGCAGACTTGAACGCACCAGACCATTTCACAGCTTCCAGATGTGGTTTGATCTCCCTGATAACATGTGATGAAGTCAAACTGTGGACAAAGTGAGTTGAGGAGCTTTAACCTCCACTACATCCCTGGTTAGCAGGATGAAGGCGCCCTCTTGTGGTCTTCATCCCTTTTTAGAACAGATCAGATTTGTACCTGAAGAAGCCTTGGATGAGTGCTGGAACGTCTTCAAGAGACAGTGAACTAACACAAGTTATGAATATGTGATGTTTACGTTATCAAAGCAGCAGATGATGGAGAAAAACTCTGACCTTCTGGCCTCAGATGACCCTTTAAATCAGAGGTCCTCATTTAGCAGGTCATGGACCAGTACCAGACAACAAACCATTTACTACTGGACCATGAGGAGACAATATGATCCTGCAAACTCCCTGAATAATGAACACATCATTGTAGGTTATCTGTGCTGCAGACTCACTGAACTTGTCGTGTCCTCTCACCACCAGGGGGAGCTCTCTGTTTATGAGCTGCTGCAGAGAAACAACAAATGTCAGTGTGTGATAAATATGGGAATACAACCAGATCTCTTTTTACAGTGTTCCTCCAACACATTTCACAACTTTTAAACTAAATCAGTCTCTTTTCTTTGATTGGATTCAAACATCCAGAGCTCATGTTGTCATAGAAACTGAGTCAATGCTTAAATTCAAATAAACATCTGGATTATGGCTGATACACATGTGTTGAGAAGTAGACTCTTACTTTCACACTGTCATTCTACACACACACAAACAACAAACACACTGCCCACATGGTGACAGATAGATGACTTTCAACTAAATATAAAGAGACTTTAAAAAAATGATTGTGCTGCCCTGGCAGAGCGTTGACTGTAGCAATGCTGTAGACAGACAGTTAACAATCCCAAGTCCTCCAATAAACACACAGCCTTGACTTTTATGGTATTTTAATGAAGACTTGTTGATTCATTTGCTTTGTTTGGAAAACTGAAACTTTACAATATATATACAATGCTGTTAAAAACAATGGAAATCTTGAACATAAAACAAGAAATCCTTCAGAAACAAAACATATAATACTATTATAGACATATTACTTCCAGACACTTCGTTTCCAAGGAAGAAGTTTATCATAAAAAAAAAACAGAGACTGTTTTACTCTGAGCTCAATGAAAACGGCTAGACTGTAGTAAATAGCTCTGGCCATTAGGTGTTAGTAAATAACAGTTTTTAACCTCTGGACTCATCAAGGCCACTTTTCAACTTAATTAACTTAAAGACATAACAATCATAAACACTGACATCAGTTATTAATACTGTAAGAACTTCATTTAAACGCTGAGTAATATGAACATTTAACACAGGAAAATATGGAGGTTAAATATACTTATATATGATGTAGAAAATCCTGGGGTCTGTTATTTTTATGAATCAGGTCTTTGACTAAATCTTTAATTGTTATAGATCCTCCACTCACACTAGTGTTTCTTTGAGATACTCATCCTGAAAACTGTTCATCCTGAGACTCTGACACCTCAACACCTTCATGTACATGATACAGAACCAACTCCTTCTGATTGGTTATCAAGCGACAGAGGATAAAGAGATGTTTGTAGGAAGAGTCAGGTCTGGTGGTGAAGGTCCACTCCAGGGTGATGTTGTGGTTCTCCTCTGCCTGATAGGAGCTCTGTGTCACATTCACTTCAAATGTTGCTGCTGAGGAGACAGAGAGAGAAAGAGAGGAGCAGACACACTGAGAACTGGAACATGGGAGTCTTTCAACTCCATCATTGAAGACTGAGAATTGATTTGGACTTCATCAAGTCAATTTCTAAACTGACCACAGACACATGAGTTGAGGATGATGAGCAGCAGGATCCTGCAGATCATCTTCTCCCTGTGAGAGGAGACAGAGGTGAAGAGTCATGAACACATGAGGTCAAAGGTCACTCTCTGCAGATACAACAAGGACAATCTACAGTCTGACTTCATTCAGTCGTTCCAACATCTGATCCTGTTCTTCATCCTGTTTGTTCCAAACCACCGACCAAAGAACTTTCTGACTAAACTCCATCAACTCCAACCGCTGCAGTGGAAGCAGTCACTAGAAAAACCTGCTGTTTGTTGAAGTTTTCTCTGATCAACAAATGTGTTTCTGTCACTGATGCACTAAAGAGAAATCTTCAAGTTCCAGATCAGGTTCTGTTCACCATGGATCAACAGTAAAAGTTTAAAAGAACATTTATTTACTGCATTTAAAAATAACATTTCAAACAGAGAGCATGTGAAATGTTGTATCTTCAAATAAAGTGTTTCTGTTTATTTCAACTATGAGAACATGAATAAAGCCTTTGTTTCATTATTGCTGCTGATCATTGTTAACTGTTAGAAGATAGAATTATTAGTCAAGTAGAACAATCAGAGCTCATAACCTCCATGGAAGAAGTTATTAAGAATAAAGTGGAACAGTGTTCAGTTACCAACATAGAGAAGATTCATGACTGTTCACCTGAAAACAAACTGAGAACACTGGAAACAAGCCAGCCCCACCTACCAAACCACAAAGACTCTGGCATCTGTCCAGAGATAGTCTGGTGTCATATTTCTCTCTCACTGCTGGTTCCTGCTCCTTCACAGGTGACTACATTAACAGTTACTGTTTCCTCAAGTCCAGACCAATCACATGTTGTAGTTACCAGGTAAAGCTATGAATTACAGACTGCTCCATCTGTGCAGTTTCAAATGATAATCATGTCTTAGATTTCCTTCTTTTAGTTAAGGACAAACTGCTGTTGTCTCCATCATGTTACAGCTTCACATTCCTCCGTCTATTGTCCCACATGTGAGTGGGACTGGTTTTTATATGGACGTGTCAGAATTCAATTCAATTCAGTTTTATTTATATAGCGTCAATAACAATACAAATCGTCTCAAGACGCTTTACAAAAACCCGGCCTGAAACCCCCAGAGCAAGCCTGAAGGCAACGGTGGCAGGAAAAACTCCCTTTTAACAGGAAGAAACCTTGAGCAGAACCCAGCTCATATGGAGGGACCCATCTGCCTGAGGCCAGCCAGGTAGAGACAGAAGAAAGAGAGAAGAGAACAGCAAAGAGAGAAGAGAAGAGAACAGCAAAATAAACATACATCTGTCATAGATACACATATCTGACTAAAGCGTATATGTGGAATCTTATGATACAAACTGATGATGTTACATGACAGTTTGAAAATGTAAGAGGAATCATAGGCAGGTTGGAGAATTGTTGATTCAGGTAGGAGTGGATAACTGCAGGATTCCATGAAGACTGGGCAGGCTGATGAGACCACGACAACAGATGTAGTATAGAGCTCCACAGGAAACACACAACTCAAGGCCAGAGATACTCACAAGAAGATAGAGGGGAGGGGGGTAGGGGGCTACATAGTAATAGCACAGAATTGCATGACTAGTAGTGGATAGGAAATTAAAGGGCAAGAGCTCTGTGCCAGAGAAAAGAAAGTGAATGTGTCTAAGATCAGCTGACAGGTGGCTGTCAGCTGCAACACCTGCAGGTTGTGTTTACATACCTGAACAACCAGTTATAAATGACAGCAGATTGTAACTTCTGACTGACGTAACTGTCAGGAGGAGTAAAGCAATAAACATAAAAACAGAGCTGGGTCTGTCAACATGACTGTTATCTAGTTTATATTTGTAGCTGCAGGTGTCGACTGTTTTACCTGTTTGATATTATCATGATGATAATTTTCAGTTCATCTCTTCTTGAATAACACTGGCTTAGAAGAAGAGATAATAAGAAAATGTCTAGAAACTAGTTCATAAGAAGCTAGTTCATAACTAATATTAACAGCTGTTTGTGTTGTTGTGTGTTTGTTGTGGTTCATTTGTGGCTCTATACCCGTTTATTCCTGTTAAGGGCCGCGGGGGTCTGCTGGAGCCTATCCCAGCTGTCATCGGGCGAGAGGCAGGGGTACACCCTGGACAGGTCGCCAATGAACCTAACCAGCATGTCTTTGGACGGTGGGAGGAAGCTGGAGAACCTGGAGAGAACCCACGCAGACACAGGGAGAACATGCAAACTCCACACAGAAAGGCCCAGTCGGCCCATGGATTCGAACCGGTGACCTTCTCGCTGTGAGGCATCAGTGCTAATACTACCTCGCCACTGTATAAGAGAACAATGATCAGGTCATAGAGTTGGTTTATTGAGAAGACTGGATGTTTTCAGACTGCTGCTTTAGATGAGGTGATCTAATGGTTTCACAGTTCAGAACAGAAAGAAATGCTGGTGACACATTCATGTGTTTAACAGCCATGTTGATTTAATAATTACAGACCCAAGTCAATTTAGCGTTGTTGTTGTTGTTATAAGTTGACATACGGACCGTTAATTCTCTCTCCGTCTGCCAGACAGAGTTTTACATTAAACAAATGCAGCAGAGTGTTTCCTTGTAAACACTGAACTTGTTGGTTCCGTATTTTACTGCGCTCTAAATGATGTTGTTATCTGCAGCCAGTGTTTACGCAGGTTGTGTCTCTAATGCTGGAGAAATATGTAGACGTTAGACACAGAAACACAGACTGACATCCATTCTCCCTCTTTGTGTCTGTGTAGAATCACAGTGTGAATGGAGGAGTCTGGAGGGACTGTGTTTCAGAGACCAGTCAAATATTCTCAGCAGTTTGATTTAACTCATGAACTCTGGATGTCTGAATCTGATAGAATCAATGACTCAGCGTCCTGCTAGTGAAAAGTAGTCCTAAGAGGTCCAATATCACTAAATCTTAAATATTAATTTGTCATACTTTTCCTTCAAATTCCTTCAAAAACCTGAATACAGAATTCTTCAAACAACTTGACAAATACACCCCTCGCTTCTTTGAGATTTTCAAGAGCAAGGGGGGGGGGGGGGGGGGGGGGGAGTGTTGTATCTGCAACAAGTCAGACCAGAGGTAAGTTTCTCAGATACAAAGTAATTCATTTTTCATCATGTGGGGAACAAAATATGCAACCCCACTGTGTGTGCAGAGCTATTAATTGATTATTCTTTACCACAGGAGTGATGTGTGTTTGACATGATTTTTCAGAGTACAGATATTACTGCGAAGCGAACGGCCTTCTCCGTGGCCTTCATGTGATCCTTGGAGATGAGAACACAGACTTCTTCAAGACATGCTTTGTAAGCCGTCTTTAGTTAGCTTTAGTTTTAGTTACTGTTCTTCCACTCAGCCTGAATCAGTGCTGCTGTACTTCTTACGTGATGCACTGATGACCTGTCCCCAATCAGAACACTTTTAGTGGTATCTGCTGTCTTTCAAAAGGATTCAGTCGCAGTTCTCTAGCATCACCCCACGTGAAACCCCAATGTCTTCAAGAACAAAAAAAAAAACACGAATTTCACTTCGCTGATTTTAAGTAGAGGGGTTCTACTGATATCTCTTATGACCGCATGAAGTGTAACACGTAGTTAAACACAAAAGTGTTTTGAACTTTCCCTTGCAACAACATCAACACTTATTTATCGCTGATGCTCTTGGGAAATGCGCTCGCTATACTGTCACAGGAGACTGATGAGTGGACTGTCATAGGTGTGACAGCTGCAAACTGTAGGAGTTTCACATTCCTGTACTACACTGGAGGTTTACTCGTCAGCCTCCTTTGGTAGTAGCGAGTGCATTGCCCAGAAGCTGCAGTGATGAAGAAGTGTTATACTTTTAGTGGCTGTCTTGTGTTTTCTGCCATAGAAATTCAAGGTGACATCTGATATGTAATTTTGGCGTTATTGCTGCTATTGTTGTTAGGACTACAAAAACCCAGACATGTCTCACACCCCCATTGGGATCCTGACCATCATTCCTGAGGACAGACAGGCCTCCCCTGACTCACTGCACCTTGAGTCTTCAGGTACTGCAATCATTTTGGAAGGAAGAATTGTCATGGATGACCTTAGAAATCTTCTATCCTGGACCTTATTTCTCCATGTATTTGTGTTCAGAACAAAAAAAAGTTTAATCATTAAACTTTGTTTTCCATTCAGACTGTTGTCTGTTGTCTCTTCGTTTCAATAACTTATCACTTTTGGTTCAGCTTACTTGAACATATCAAGGCAATCGGCTTCCTGATATTTTGCTAGTAACGTGAACGCTTAAACTTGTAAGGATAACTTATTTTTATGAGTACTGCTTAATTAACATAACTCACAAGGCAAAATTGACCTTCTATAGTCAACCTAACTAATGATTTTGAGTTAACTATACTCCAGTTTACTGCCATTATATGAGTTGTCTAAACACAGTTATTTTCAGCTATAACACCTTAAAATGAATTAGCTACTTTACTTGGAGATTTTGAGGCAATCGGTTTCCTAACTTTTTTTAAGTAAAATGAACTTATTACAATTTACAGTGTTGTCAAAGTTGACATTCAGACCGTTAATTCTCTCTCCGGCTGCCAGTCAGAGTTTTACATTAAACAAATGCAGTAGAGCGTTTCCTTGTAGACACAGAACTTGTTGCTTCAGTATTTTACTGCACTTTAAATGATGTTATCTGCAGCCAGTGTTTACGCAGGTTGTGTCTCTAATGCTGGAGGAATATGTAGACGTTAGACACAGAAACACAGACTGACATCCTTTCTTCCTCTTTGTGTCTGTGCAGAATCACAGTGTGAATGGAGGAGTCTGGAGGGATTGTGTTTCAGAGAGCAGTCAAATATTCTCAGCAGTTTGATTTAACTCATGAACTCTGGATGTTTGAATCTGATAGAATCAATGACTCATGAATGAAAGAAGCTGTGCTCTCATTTAACTTCAAATAGATTCAAAGAGATTTACTGATATATGAAGGTGCTTTCTATTATTTATTCAAATGAAGGAAATCTAAGAGATTATTATCATGTCACTATTCAAAACCAGCAGATGTTGGCTGGAATTCAACCATGCATTCCAGCCAACATCAGTACTGTAGTTCAACCTTTTGTGTTTTTATTCTTGTCATAAAGAGACAATCTTTTTGAATATATAAGCTGGCTCATTAAATGTTGGACAGTCTTGAAAACTGGCTCCATTACTGGCTTTAGTTGTATGACGTGAAGGCAAATCTGTCAGGATTTAGTCATTACAGACACTAATAATAGTTAAGGTTATGAAGACTGTTAATATAAAATTATAACCTTAGTAATAAGGCCATCATTTAAGACAGACTTGTGTCACTGTTACAGTTCTAGCAGAGTCAGTTCATCTTGTGACTCAGGTCTTGAACTAGTTTCATAACTCACTGTTTTCTCTTTGTCTTCTTTCTGTGGAGACACATACGAGTGAGACGGGTACATTTAATGTTTAGGAATGACCAACCCTGCCAGGCAATATTTATACTACTGGTACCAACACAAAGGCACTCAGGTTTGTTTTGTTTAAGCAGCAAGAGACGAGGCTCCAGTTAAAAGAATACCAACACTTTGTCTTCAGATTTTTATTAAACAATATTTACAAGGGAAACAAATGTTTTACCAAAGACAACAACTGTACACAAAATAACCAAAAGTTCTGAAAAACTATCAGCTGCAGTAAATTTACAGACCCACAGGCAGCTGAACAAAGCAAATCATCAAGTATTTCCAACTTAAAGAAAAGAAAACAAACCATGGTTTGGTCAAACAAGGTGAACAAAACTACTGATCCAAAAAACTAAATAAGATCCTCACTAAACAAAAATCAGATGAAAAGAATAACCAGAATAAGAGAGTTAACCCCACACCTGTCAGATAAAATGTGGGCCCAAGGGAAAGAGGGCTAACAGTAAACAAGTGTCAAAGGCCTGCTCGTAATTATGAAATGTAAGTGATCCAGCAGGAACTAGACAGAAATAGAGAGGTGGTGTCAGTACATCCCAGTCAAGCCTGCTGCTTTTTTGAGGTGTTCTAATAGTTTTATAATTCTTGTAGCTTCATTACAAGTCATTCATTCATTCATTCAATCATCTTCTGTAACTGCTTGTCCTGTAGAAGATGAATGAATGAATAAATGAATGAATGTTCAGGGATGAAAGATTAAAAAACCTTTTGGAAACACTGAAAGACTCACGAGGGAAGACTCCTCCTCCTCCGGTTTGATTGGTCGGGGGAGAATGTGTATTAAAACCTGAGCGCACAGAAGGGAACAGAAAGGGGAGGACTGTGAGGCTGTAACATGGTGATGACAACAGCAGTTTGTCCTTAACCAGCTTTTATTTTATTGAGTAAACTGGATGTTTTGTGTTCACTGTGGGTTTAGACGAGGTGTTGTGATAGTTTTCATCGTCTATCCAGAGCAGAAAGAATGTAGACTGAAAGAAGAAACAACCAGACGAGTCAAGAGGAGCTGAACACACTGTCAAGGTACGTGTGAAAGTTAGTTTCCAAGCAGGAAAACCAGAAGTGTCTCAGTTCCAAAGCTACATTTCTTTTGCTGGAACAAGTCAAAGTCCTTGTTCCACTCTGTGGAAAACATGAACTGAAACAACAATGCAGAGAAGGTTGTTGGACAGATGAGTTTTTCTTTGTTGCAGTAAGAAGGACTTGAAATCCTCTTTCAGATCAGAACTCACAAGTTCCTATTGTTACATTCATTTAGCTTTATGTCCAGGAAGGTGTTTTAATGCACCAACAGACTAAAGGAGCTTCCTGCTTGGATGCATTCAGGAGCTGCTTTCTACTGTAGTTCAGCAGCCTTTTAGAAACACTAGGTTCTGGACCCAGACACCGTCCTAAACCAACCTGGACCTTTAACTGATAAAATAAAGAGACTGATTCACCTTTCGATGGAGGATGTTATTATTATTTATATAAATGAAGGAAATCTAAGAGATTATTATCATGTCACTATTCAAAACCTCATTGGTGGAGCAGTCTGTAATTCATACCTTTACCTGGTAAATACCACATGTGATTGTTCTGGACTTGAGCAAACAGTAACTGACTGGTTAATGTAATCACCACTGAAGGAAGAGGAAGAAGCAGTTAAACTGAAATATGACACCAGACTGTCATGGCAGATCCTGTCTCTGGACAGATGCCAGAATGTTTCTGCTTGGTAGGTGGGCCTGGCTTGTTACCAGTGTTCTCAGTTTGTTTTCAGGTGAACAGTGATGAATCTTCTCTATGTTGGTAACTGAACACTGTTTCACTTTATTCTTAATAACTTCTTCCATGGAGGTTATGAGCTCTGATTGTTCTACTTGACTAATAATTCTATCTTCTAACAGTTAACAATGATCAGCAGCAATAATGAAACAAAGGCTTTATTCATGTTCTCATAGTTGAAATAAACAGAAACACTTTATTTGAAGATACAACATTTCACATGCTCTCTGTTTGAAATGTTATTTTTAAATGCAGTAAATAAATGTTCTTTTAAACTTTTACTGTTGATCCATGGTGAACAGAAGCTGATCTGGAACTTGAAGATTTCTCTTTAGTGCATCAGTGACAGAAACACATTTGTTGATCAGAGAAAACTTCAACAAACAGCAGGTTTTTCTAGTGACTGCTTCCACTGCAGCGGTTGGAGTTGATGGAGTTTAGTCAGAAAGTTCTTTGGTCGGTGGTTTGGAACAAACAGGATGAAGAACAGGATCAGATGTTGGAACGACTGAATGAAGTCAGACTGTAGATTGTCCTTGTTGTATCTGCAGAGAGTGACCTTTGACCTCATGTGTTCATGACTCTTCACCTCTGTCTCCTCTCACAGGGAGAAGATGATCTGCAGGATCCTGCTGCTCATCATCCTCAACTCATGTGTCTGTGGTCAGTTTAGAAATTGACTTGATGAAGTCCAAATCAATTGTCAGTCTTCAATGATGGAGTTGAAAGACTCCCATGTTCCAGTTCTCAGTGTGTCTGCTCCTCTCTTTCTCTCTCTGTCTCCTCAGCAGCAACATTTGAAGTGAATGTGACACAGAGCTCCTATCAGGCAGAGGAGAACCACAACATCACCCTGGAGTGGACCTTCACCACCAAACCTGACTCTTCCTACAAACATCTGTTTATCCTCTGTATCTTGTTAACCAATCAGAAGGAGTTGATTCTGTATCATGTACATGAAGGTGTTGAGATGTCAGATTCTCAGGATGAACAGTTTTCAGGACGAGTCCAGGGAGACAAAGACGTCCTCAGAGAAGGACGAATCAGACTTCATGTGTCCAGACTCAGGACTGATGACTCTGGTCTGTACCAGTCTGAAGTGAAGACAGATTATGGCTCCAGCTCTGGCAGATGTGAACTCAACGTCACTGGTAAGTTGACAAAGTAGAAGTTACTAGAAGTCCTTTTTAAAGATGCTGTCTGATTTTTGAGACATGAAAAAGTGTCAACTAATATTTTGATGTTCTTTCCATCAGCTGCTGATCAGCCTCAAACTCAGAGACCAACGTTGAGTCTAGGACCAGAGACTGGAGGAAGGAGGAGACGACGTGATGGACTGATAGCAGCAGTAGCAGCTGTACCAGCAGTAATAGCTCTGATTTATCTCTGTGTTATATTTTATGTAGCTTTCATAATAACACAGAAACAAATTCCTTGTACAGCTGTAAATACTCAGAGAGACAACCTGTAATGTCACCAGATTTATTTCCATCCAGTGTTGCATTCATTTTTCACCAAGATCTTGTATTGATGATGGGAGAGTCTGACCACTGCACAAAGCCTTCTCCAGCACATCCCAAAGATTCTCAATGGGGTTAAGGTCTGGACTCTGTGGTGGCCAATCCATGTGTGAAGATGATGTCTCATGCTCCCTGAACCACTCTTTCACAATCTGAGCCCCATGAATCCTGACATTGTCATCTTGGAATATGATTCATTGATGGAATAACATGGTCATTCAGTATATTCAGGTCGTCAGCTGACCTCATTCATAATGTTGCTGTACCTAGACCTGAGCAACTGCAGCAACCCCAGATCATAGCACTGCCCCCACAGGCTTGTACAGTAGACACTAGGCATGATGGGTACATCACTTCATCTGCCAAAGTTTACGACTTGTCATCAGGTCTGAAATCTGCACTGATCACTTCAATGAAATGATGTCTTCATGAAGACATGTCATCCTGTATAGATCTGTCGTCCTGTGTTCTGCTCTGAGCTGTGTTCACTTTGACTTCAGCTAAAGTCTCATTTAGATTCAGTTAAGACTCATGTTCACTCATCATTTCATGTAGTTTCATTTATTTTTGTTGATGTTGTCTTGTTGTTTACTCCAGTACTGTTTTAGTCAGTTGATCGTCAAAAATCCATTTTAACTCTTGTATGTACTTGTATGAGTGGAGCTGTTGCCATGGTAACTCATTTAGTCGTGGTGTGCCAGTAACACATCAGCTGTTTCCTCGTGAGTGTGATTTAAAGGCTCATGCTCACCAAAGAAACTTTAAACACATCCAAGAAGAAACCTGGTGGAGAAAGTTGGAGAGTCAGCAGCTTTGTGTTAATTATCTTATAGCTCCACCATCTGGTCAAGTGGTGTCATTTCAGTTTGTAGCCAGAAACACTTCCAGCACTTTACTTTATATTCATTCATCTTTTGTAAATGTTTGTCCTTTGAATGGTCACGGGGAGGCTGGAGCCATCTCAGTTGTCACTTTATTTATATTTCTGGAGGAATTCTTCCTCTTGTATCTCATATCTAATAAATTATTTTCTAAAATTATATGAAACTCTGCATTATCTTCTCATACTGTATTTTCCAGTTGTTCCCAGAGTCAGCTGATATATCTTTATTTCATGACAGTAACAGACTGAACTGAATATTTGTAATAAATAAATAGTTGTTTGTCTAAAATAGTGAGTATCCATGATTAGTAGATTATTGGTTCAAATGAGCCTTTAAATCAGAGGTCCTCATTTAGCAGGTCATGGACCAGTACCAGACAACAAAACATTTACTACTGGACCATGAGGAGACAATATGATCCTGCAAACTCCCTGAATAATGAACACATCATTGTAGGTTATCTGTGCTGCAGACTCACTGAACTTGTCGTGTCCTCCCACCACCAGGGGGAGCTCTCTGTTTATGAGCTGCTGCAGAGAAACAACAGATGTCAGTGTGTGATAAATATGGGAATACAACCAGATCTCTTTTTACAGTGTTCCTCCAACACATTTCACAACTTTTAAACTAAATTAGTCTCTTTTCTTTGATCGGATTCAAACATCCAGAGATCATGTTGTCATAGAAACTGAGTCAATGCTTATATTCAAATAAACATCTGGATTATGGCTGATACACATGTGTTGAGAAGTAGACTCTTACTTTCACACTGTCATTCTACACACACACAAACAACAAACACACTGCCCACATGGTGACAGATAGATGACTTTCAACTAAATATAAAGAGACTTTAAAAGAATGATTGTGCTGCCCTTGTGAAGGTGTGTCCAGCCGGAGGCCGGACCCCAGGAGACAAAACCACGTGTTAAAGTCAATGTATGTATGTTTATTAACAAAACTTTGCAAGGTGGTAAATCCAAGAATAAAGAAACAAAAATGCAAACAAAAAGCGCTGGAAACTCCAGGAGGAACACACAAAAACACAAACTCAAAGCAGCTGCCGGGGCAGGACTCTGGCTCACCCTAGGAGGCACTGGAAGGTCAGAAAAAGAAACACAAGAGATAAATCCAAAGTTAGCAAAAGATTAAAACTTAAAGACGCAAGGCAAAACCAGAAGAGCTGGCACAAACCGTGACATGTGGAATTAGCTGGAGCTGGAGGGAAACCACAGCCTGCCTTTAAAGAGTGCTGATTAAAAAGTGGTTGCAGCCGTGTCATGTGCTCCGATGCCTGCCCACGTGAGCCCTACTGTGCTGTCAAACGAGTCTGTGAGGCCATCAAAGCTGCAGCATCACTTGGAGACAACCCACAGCCACTTAAGAGACAAACCCGTTGAATCCTTCCAAACTTGTCTCAAACCAGTGACGTTGAGTTCACATCTGCCAGATCTGGAGCCATAATCTGTCTTCACTTCACACTGGTACAGACCACAGTCATCAGCCCTGAGTCTGGACACATGAAGTCTGATTCGTCCTTCTCTGAGGACGTCTTTGTCTCCCTGGACTCGTCCTGAGAACTGTTCATCCTGAGACTCTGACACCTCAACACCTTCATGTACATGATATAGAACCAACTCCTTCTGACTGGTTATCAAAGGCCAACAGACATTCATGAAAAAATCAGCCAAAGTTGCTCTTCGGATTGCCCAGAAGAAACAGCCATACACACTTGGAGAGTATTTAATATTGCCTTCAGTAACTGACATGTGTAAAACAATGTATGGGAATGATACTGACATTAATAAACTGAAAACTGTTCCACTGACACAACCATTGCTTGCTGTATTGACAAAATGGCATCGGATGTGAGGGTGCAACTGATTGACAAACTGAGATTGGCAGATGCATTCGCCTCAAAGGACCCTTCTGTGAAACTCCTGAAGTCTGCAGACGATACCACCATCATTGACTCATCCGGGACGGCGACGAGTCTGCATACAGAAGGGAAGTGGAACAGCTGGTCCTCTGGTGCAGTCAGAACCACCTGGAGCTAAACCTGCTCAAAACTGTGGAGATGACAGTTGACTTCAGGAAGAGACCCCCCCTCCCCCATCAACCCCTCCTCTCACAATCCCCAACAGGACAGTCCCTACAGTAGACTCATTCAAGTTCCTAGGGTCCACAATTTCACCGGACCTGAAGTGGACCTCCCACATAGACTCTGTAAGGAATAATGCCCAGCAGAGGCTGTACTTTCTGCGTCAACTCAGGAAGTTCAACCTGCCTTAGGAGCTGCCACCACCAGACATGACAGGGACAGACTGCAGAGAACAGTCAGGTCTGCAGAGAGGATCACTGGTGTGATGGGTAGCATTTCCCCCTCCCTCCTTTCTAGTTCAGCCACACCCCACAATCACCGATTGTTAACAGGTGAGACTAATCACTTCCGTGGTCCCCTCTTGTTAAATGTAGCTGTGAGCAGCCAGCAGCAGGTTGTGCCTCACTCTGTCCTGACTCCACGTTGTTGCGGAATGCCGATATCCAATTAAGGTATGCACTTGTGGTCCTGTCTGTTTTATAAATGCTGGCACATGCATTAAGCACACCCCTTGCATCTGTACAGGTGTGATTTCAGGAATGAGAGCTAACTGGCGGTGACTGCTCCCCTTGCTCCCCCTTATGCTGTGCAGCACTTAGTGTGGTGTGTATGTGTGCCAGATCAGACTTGGATAAATTGTTTGGTCATGTAGCTCACAGTTCCCAGGTACGCAACTTTTTGGTTTTTAGGTTTTGTTAAAGACATCCTTCTCAGTGGTTTTCAGATTTTAACCATTGAAATATTACATATCAACCATAGGTCTGTGATTTTATCTCCATGTTATGATACTCTAAAATGTGCTTTTCATAACAGGAATGAAAGTGATGATGTCGGCTTCCGCATGACCTAGTTGCTGTATGTGTAAAGGAGGAGCTCTGGTTACTGCTGTTTTTGCCCCTTTACAAATTTATTTTACATTTTTACGGTCATATTGTTTTGGTTATTAATCTTAGATGGTTGATTTGATTGGTTTCATTAATTTAGTTATTTTGTTTGTTTTTTTTGTTATATTTCCTTTCATAAACCAACCTCTTGAGGTCGTGACATTTCAGCCCCTTTTTAGTGCCAGTACAGGTGGGCTGTCACAGGATTGCAGGTGGTGAGCCACTGGGTGGCGGGTTCCTCCTCCCTGGGTCTTATTGCATGCTTAAATTTGTTGTGTGTTAACTTGTGTGTTTTTTTGTGTTGCAGTGTGTGTGACCTTTTCTTCCCCATACCTGGTGGTGGTGACGCCCCCCTCCTATTCCCCTCACTCTCACTTCTGCAGGCTTCCCTGACATTTCCCATCTTGTACTGGTAATCAGCTGTGTAGGATGTCCTTTTTTTTTTTTTTTTTTTTTTAAGTAAATTTTATCTACGGTTCTGCAATAAACCTTAAATTTTAACTTGACCCTGTTTATAGTCACTAATTGACTTGTGTCTAAATAAATGACATATCTTTGAAACTGGAAACTCACGTCTCTGCTCCCTTTCTACATATAAGAACCTGTGAAAGTGGTGTATATTCTCTGGGTGAAATTCCCAGAGTGGCGTTGTCATATTAGCTGTCAGGGTTTTAGCCTTCCCTCTCCACACTGGCACTGACCTTCCCTCCATTCAGGACCTGTACCAGTCCGTTAAAATCTCCACAGACCCCTCACACCCCGGTAACAACCTGTTTAGACTCCTCCCCTCAGGCCGGCATTATAGAGCACTGTACGTCAAAACCACCTTTTACTTTTCCAAAAGCGCACAGAGCTGGCTGCACTATTCAGCGACAATGTCTGGATCACCACACTTGCATATCTTGCTGGCATTTTCGTTGAGCTGAACAAACTTAACAGTTCTATACAAGGTCGCAACTCACATGCCTTTCAGCTGTATGACAGGATGGCTTCGTCAAAAAAATCAGAAAATGGAAGGAGCATGTCAGGGAGGGAATATTTTCCATGTTTCCATCAGTGGATGAGCTGGAAGATTCTGCTGTGCCCTCGCCTCCCGTAACACATGATTCTTGTGCACTTGGAGGCGCTTCATGGTCAATTTAGGAACTACTTTTCTAAAGCCGACTCCTGGCGCAGGGACAAGACATGGATACAGTTTCCATTCAGAGACAACGCAGCAGACGGCGCACGCCTGGCGGTGACAGAGGAGGATCAGCTCATTGAACTCTCCAGAACCAGTTTAATATAAAACACAATTTTATACATTATACATAAGTAGGGGGTCCCCGCTCCTCTCCATCATTTTGGGGGTCCTTGGCCTGGAAAACATTGAAGACCCCTGGTCTATGTAATACACACATAATATCTGGGTTGTAAAAATCACCACATGACAGAAAGTCTTCTCATTTCTCTGTGACTGAGCTGTTGATTGAAGAGAGTTGACTGACTGACAAACGTTCTTCTGCTCTAAACATCAACTCTGTACTTTGTGGTGTTTCAGGAGGAAAACTGCCTCAGTTATACTCTCATATTAGCTCCACATTTTCTCCATGGCCTTTGTCTGAGATCCTGGAATAAAGACAGGAGACGGTCATTTCTTCACATGTGACAAACAGCAGCTTTATTCATCATGTGAAGCTTCAGTTTGTTCTCCCATTAAATCAGTAAAGTCTGATAAATGACTCTTGTTCAGTGATTTCATGATTCACAGATTGACTTCATCCACACAATCAGTTAGTTGGACTCAGAATATCAGCTATGTACAATCAAATAATGACTGATGTCCTGATTGATGATGATCATGATCACTACAGTTGACATGAGCTCGTCTGTTCATCCATTTGAACAACAACGACAACAACATGTGGTCTCCAAACCAATCAATGGAGATATAATTGTAGATTTCTTTCTCTCCAAAGTCACAACTAAATCTCTGTGATAAAGGAAGGTCTGCTGATTTCTCTGTTGAGGCCCATGCAGCGGAAGAGAAACAACAACATACAAACACATCAACACAAATATGAGTAATAATATAAATTCATGAGATGTTTAGAGCACAGACAAGTTTAGATTTTCATGTGGACAAATGTCAGTTTAGCTGAATCAAAGTGAGCAGTGAGAGCCTCCTTGGCTCCAACATCAAGCAAACAACAAACCAGGAGACGTCAAAGTACCGCCCAGAAAGTGTGATTATTATGACCACCTTCCTAATATTGTGTAGGTCTCCCTTGTTGTGACTCATCAGAGAATGGACATGGGCCTTCTGAGGGTGTCCTGTGGTGTCTGGCCACAGGATGTTGTGGGGGGGCCTTTGAGGGGTGGGACCTCTGTGGATCATCCCACAGATACTTGATCAGCTTGGGATCAAGTGAATTTGGAGGCAGGGTCAACACCTTGTGCTGTTCTTCATGTTTTTTTTAGTTGTTCCTCAGCCATTTTTAATAATAATAATAATAATAATAATACATTTTATTTCTAGGCGCCTTTCAGAACACCCAAGGTCACCGTACAGGTAAAACAGGGTTTAAAATACATTACAGACATCAAAAGCATTTAACAAACTATAATACACTAAAAGATACGACAAAGAGATAAAAGATTTGTTTTAAAAATTAAAAATCTGGAGAGAGTGACAGTCAAGGAGGGTATGATTGGAGAAAAAGGTGGGTTTTGAGATGAGATTTGAAAATTGCCAAAGTGTCGATGTTGCGGATGATGGGTGGAAGGGAATTCCAGAGGCGGGGGGCGGAACGGCTGAAGGCTCTGGACCCCCATGGTGGTCGTGCGGGCAGGAGGGATGGTGAGGCTGATGGATGAAGATGATCTAAGAGTTCGGCTGGGTGTATTGACGTGAAGAAGTTCTGTCAGAAAAGGAGGGGCGAGGTTGTGGAGGGCTTTGAATGTTAAGAGCAGAATTTTATAGGTGATGCGGTGGGTGATGGGAAGCCAGTGAAGCTGCTGGAGAATAGGGGTGATGTGATGAGAAGAAGGGGTCCTGGTGATAATCCGGGCAGCAGCATTTTGCATAAGCTGTAGTTTACGGAGGGACTTGAGGGGGAGACCAGTGAGAAGTGAGTTGCAGTAATCCAGGCGGGAGGTGACGAGGGAATGGACCAGGATGGCGGTGTTGTCGGCGGTGAGGGACGGGCGGAGACGGTTGATGTTGCGGAGATGGAAATATGCAGACCGGGTAATGTTATTAATGTGAGAGTGGAAAGACAGAGCGCCGTCCAGGACGACACCCAAACTCTTGACTTGAGGGGAGGGGGAGACAGAGGAGTTGTCAATGGTGATGGTGAAACTGTTAGCTTTGGAGAGGGTGGATTTAGAACCAATGAGAAGAAAACCTCAGTTTTGTCACTGTTCAGTTTGAGAAAGTTGGAGGAGAACCAAGTTTTGATTTCTTGGAGGCAGTCACAGAGGGAGGTGGGAGGGAGGATGGAGGTGGGGTTAGAGGAAAGGTAGAGCTGGGTGTCGTCCGCATAACAGTGAAAGTGGATATTGTATTTATGGAATATGTGACCAAGGGGGAGGAGGTAAATAATGAAGAGGACTGGACCGAGGACAGAACCTTGTGGTACACCAGAGGAGATGGGAGATGGCTGGGATGCAAAAGTTTTTAGTTGAATGAATTGAGTTCGGCCAGTGAGATAAGAGTGAAACCAGTCCAGGGGTGTGTGTCTGTGTCAGGCTGCATCCTGCTGGGGATGGCTGCTGCCATCAAGGAGTGTCATTGCTATGGGGTGGGGGTGCCTGGTCTGGTCTAGGTGAGTACTACATGTCTAAGTAACATCCACACCAATGCCAGGTCCAAACGTTTCCCAGCAGAACATTGAATTGTCACAAGACGGTCAATGTTAATTACTTCTCCTGTCAGTGGTCATAATGGTATTAAAACAATAATATTACATTTCTTTTGGACACTTGATCATAAAGTGTTATTTGCTCGTCTGTTATGAATAAATATGAACTTTACTGTCACATTTCAGTCTACAGTTGTACTGGGCCTTTACCTGCAGGCCTCTGTGTGTAGCCATGTCATTCTAAAGTTGCCACTTGTAAGAGAACAATATCCAGCAAGAGTAACATCAACACCAATGAATGGAGCCTGTCAGCTCTCACACTTCACCTCATCTTGGTTACACCCATGTTCAAAGGGCAGATATGAAGGGAAATGTTAAATGACGCTATGTGATGTAAAAGGAAACGTAATTCATCAGACCAGGCCACCTTCTTCACTGATCCTAGGGAAGGGAAGTCTGACTCTTTTCAAAGATTCTGCTCTTTTTGCTCTGCTACCTTAGAAGAGTTGACTCTTGTGGCTCCCAAATGACTCTTCATTTAGTTTCACTCTGAGCCTTCAATTTTGTCTTAATTTGGCAATTATGAATGGCTTGTGTGTTGGTAAGCAATTTTCCATTGACTATTTTCATGAAACCCTTATTTATGTACAAAAATACAGTTACTGTTGTTTCACATTTTAATCACAGCTTTAAATGAACAACTGAACCACAGCAAACAAATCAAATAAACAAAGGCCATAACTTAACATTCTGACACTTTAGATAAAAGTCTTTAGATCAGGTTGGAATTCAGAAATACCAGATGTCTCAGCTTGGCTGACCAGTTTTTCCGCTCAGTTCTTCACTTTTTCCCGACACATTTGCATTTAAATCCTACACTCGCTGTATTTGGAGTGTCTGCCCCCCTTCCTTTTTTAACACAATGGTATGATCCTCGTCTGTCCTCGCATGTGATTGGCTGCATGGATTCTCAGGAGCTGCTGAAGCTTCAGCTCTTTTGTTACCTACAAAGAATCAGCTCTTAGAGCCAGCTCAGTTGCCTATGACACATCACTAATTGATCCATGATCTAGTTCTGATGTTCACGTTCTCATTGTTGGTGGACACGGGTCAGCACGTGCACCCTGACTGGTACGCAGCTATGCAGCCCCATACGCAACAAACTGCGATGCACTGTGTATTCTGACACCTTTCTGTCAGAACCAGCATTAATTTCATCAGTTGAGTAACAGTAGCTCGTCTGTTGGATCGGACCACACAGGTCAGCCTTCACTCCCCACATGAATCAATGAGCCTTGGCCGGCCATTACCCTGTCTCCCGTTTACTTTTGATGGATACTGATCACTGCAGACCAGGAACCCCCCCACAGGAGCTGCAGTTCTGGAGATGCTCTGACCCAGTGGTCCAGCCATCACATTTCACTTGTTCACCTGCTGTGACGTTCACGGCAGGAAGACATAAAGAAACTTCACTGAGCCTTTGGCAGCCTTCAGACTCAGGATAGAGAGATTTACACTTAGGGACACACTTTACTACATTTGCTACAGTTGAATTAAAGTGTTAAAGTTGACTTTTGAAATCCTCAGTAGACGAGGAGGTGGGAAGAGAACAGTTTGTAGTTTCAGAGTCGTGTCACCTCTAGAAAATAATCATATTGGAAATTATGATTATACTGTCAGGACCTCATATATTTCCATGTACACAACATTATCTTCAGAAACCAAATTCATTCTTTCGTTCGTTGATGGTTCCAAACAACTATTGGTCATAAAACAGACTTTTATGTTTTTTAATGGAGATTATTTTAATCCACATTTCTCTTTCAGGCTGCTGACCACGAAACAACCGCAGTCCCTCCTTCTTTATCTCAAGGTTAGATTTATGACGCAACTGTTGAACCAAGTTCAAACCTGCAGCTACTTCCTCCTCTGAAACATTTCTTTTACTGTTGTGTAGTGAAGCAGTTCCTCCGTGCAGCTACAAACAAGTAAGTAGGCTCTAACCGTTTGTATTCACTGTAGATATTTTACCTGACTGATGGTGGGTCGTTCATTCAGATCAGGAAATCAGATCAAATCAAAAGTTTTCACATTTGCTCCTTTAAATGTTCAATATTAACATGGAAAATCTCTTCTGGAATTTTTGGTTGTGCAGCAGTGGTTAATAAATGTCAGGATAACAACGAGAGCAACATTTTTTCTACGTGATTCTCCATTTATATTTGTTGGAATCGATCATAGAAGTAAAGCAGCTGCTATGTATTTGTAGTAAAATACACAGATTAATGGCTGCTGCATTAAAAAAAAAATAAACAAAGGTGTCACCATGAAACCTTCACAGCTGATATATGAGTCATTAAATATGTGTTAATATGTGTTGGTTTTCATAACTGTGATCAAACAAACACCTAAATGTGTGCTTTGAATGTTATTTTTTGCTATAACTGATCTTTATAGCGGACTGAATTTATAAGCTCTAAATCCAGTAGAATTAGTGTGTAACCCTAACATGCCTGTGGCGTCTAAGACCATGAATGATGTGGATTTTATTCTGATTTGTTTTGTAGTCTGCTTCTCTTCCTGGAATAAGTCAATGTCTGATAACTCCTCTCTATTCCTGGAGCAGCTCCACTCACCCTTCCTCATGTTTCCTTGTTCCCTCCCCTTTAGATCTCTGCATTGAAGATGGGTGTGACCAGCATGTGGTGAAGTGTGAGAGCTGACAGGCTCCATTCACTGTAGAATCACATGTTGTTCAGATCAGAGCTCAGACTAGTTTCACTTCTAGCAAACAAGAAACTCACACAGTCGTCAACACTGAGAGGTGAAATGGAGCAGAAAGGAGTTCAGCTGGACAGAGAAACCTTCTCTTGTTCCATCTGTCTGGATCTACTGAAGAATCCTGTGGGTACTTCCTGTGGACACAGCTACTGCATGAACTGTATTAAAAGCCACTGGGATGGAGAAGACCAGAAGAGAATCTACAGCTGCCCTCAGTGCAGGAAGACTTTCACCCCGAGGCCTGTCCTGGAGAAAAACACCATCATAGCAGAGTTAGTGGAGCAGCTGAAGAAGACTGGACTCCAAGCTGCTCCAGCTGATCACTGCTATGCTGGACCTGAAGATGTGGCCTGTGATGTCTGCACTGGGAGGAAGTTGAAAGCCTTCAAGTCCTGTCTGGTCTGTCTGGCCTCTTACTGTGAGAAACACCTCCAACCTCACTATGATGCAGCTCCATTAAAGAAACACAAGCTGGTGGAGCCCTCCAAGAAGCTCCAGGAGAACATCTGCTCTCATCATGAGGAGGTGATGAAGATTTTCTGTCGTACTGATCAGCAGACTATCTGTTATCTCTGTTTAATGGATGAACATAAAGGACATGAAACAGTCCCAGTTGCAGCAGAAAGGAAAGAGAAGCAGAAGGAGGTGGAGGTGATGCTAAAAAAAATCCTGCAGACAAAGAAAGAAAGAAAGATGTGGAGCTGCTTAGACAGGAGCTGAAGGCCATCAATGGTTCTACTGCTAAAACAGTTAAAGAAAGTCAGGAGATCTTCACTGAGATGATCCGTCTCATCCAGAAAACAAGCTCTGATGTGACGCAACTGGTCAGATCCCAGCAGGAAACTGAAAAGAGTCGAGTCAAAGATCTTCTGGAGAAGCTGGAGCAGGAGATCACTGAGCTGGAGAGGAAAGGCTCCGAGCTGAAGCAGCTCCTAAAGACAGAGGATCACAACCTGTTTCTACACAACTACCCCTCACTGCCACCACCCAGTGAGTCTACACACTCATCCAGCATCAAGATTCGTCCTCTGAGGTACTTTGATGACGTGAAAGCAGCTGTGACAGAGACCAGAGAGAAACTACAGGACATTCTGAGAGAGACATGGACAAACATCTCAGTGACAGTGACTGAAGTGGATGTTTTACTGCCACAACCAGAGACCAGAGACCAGAGATGAATTCTTGAAATATTCACGTGAAATCACACTGGATCCAAACACAGCACACACAGATCTGTTATTATCTGAGGGGAACAGAAAAGTAAGAAGAATGAATCAACAACAGTCTTATCCTGATCATCCAGACAGATTCACTGGTTGTTGGCAGGTCCTGAGCAGAGAGAGTCTGACTGGACGTTGTTACTGGGAGGTGGAGTGGAGAGGAGAAGGAGTTGAAGTAGCAGTGGCATACAAGAATATCAGCAGAGCAGGGGAGTCAGAGCAATGTTTATTTGGAGGCAATGACAAATCTTGGTCATTACAGTTTGATGCAAACAGTTATACATTTTTCCACAACAAAGTCTCAACTGTTGTCTCAGGTCCTGTTTCCTCCAGAGTAGGAGTGTACCTGGATCACAGAGCAGGTATTCTGTCTTTCTACAGCGTCTCTGAAACCATGACTCTCCTCCACAGAGTCCAGACCACATTCACTCAGCCTCTCTATGTTGGACTTTATCCTAATTATTATGGATCCACTGCTGAGTTGATTCAAGTCAAATAGACAGAAGTCACTTCAGGGACAGTTGGTTAAAATGTGTCTTTTAGTCTCCAGGTGATTTGGTCTCCATCGTTGTAGCTGAGAGCTCATTGTTGTGTCATGTCTTCACTGAACAGAGATCAGCTGTCAATCACACTTTCTGATAAAATATCATTGATATAGCTAAGTAAGGCAGTTCAGTTGATGAAATTAAATAAGGCAGAGTTTAAGATCACACGGTTTCTTTTAGTCAAGTTGCTCCAGAGCAACAGTCTGTTTCATCAACCATCTCAGTGGAAACACTTGACTTCACTGGTGTGGGGGACTTTGCTGTCCTCTTCAAACCCTGCTCCACCATCAGAAGACAGTCCGTTGCTGCAGCTTCTAGTTCCTCATTGTCTTTGCAACTCCTGTTCTTCAGCTTGCAGACCAACCAAATGGCTGAAAGGACAATCAGTACTGCAGTCAGGATCCAGGTGGTCTCTGTCCACTGTGGACAGTGAGACGGCTACAGAGGGGAAACAAGAAATGTCTCATTATCATCTGTTCAACAACTGCAGCAAAACAAACAGTTTATGAAGACATTCCCATCTGGAGCATGCAGCTTTGTTGTTGTAACCATAAACTGTCAGCAGATTCTTCATAGTAAAGTATATTCAGTGTCTCACCTGGGGAGTAGCAGCAGGAGGAAGTGTGCGCTGGGTTTGGTGCTCTGCTGCTCCGACTCTCAGCCTCACAGCTGCAGGAGTGCCGTGCACCCTCTCCTCCCCCCGGTACGTGTAGCAGTAATACAGTCCCTCATGTGTCTGCAGAGCCTGGTTGATGGTGAGAGACAGGTCTCCCCGTCTGAGCCAGTCCTCAGGCACCGACACCCGGCTTCCCTCCCAGCCTGCCCCGTATGAGACATTATTGGAGAGATAATGCTGCAGCACCGGCTCCTTTTCCTTCTCCCACAGCACAGACATCACTGACTGCCCTCGGAGGGTGAGGATCTCCGAGTGGCATGGAAGTGTGACAGCCTCACCCTCTGGCACGTAAACTTCAGAGGGGATGAAAACCTCCAGCTGGACCACGAAGCTGTCGTCGCATGTGTACTCGTAAAACCCATTGTCGTTGACATTCACGTTGTTCGGTGTGAGGGGAGAGCTTTGCTGGATCCGGTCCTGGTGGTCTGGTCCAGGTCTCCAGTCGCCGTCCAGGGAAGCAACGAGTCTCCGGCTGTTATCCTTACGCAGCTGGATCAGGCTGGTGAAGTCTGCATTCTTGCACTTTTCAGAGAGTGGAAACTCAACGGAGTCCCCTAAAGTTGCGTTGATGTAAAGTCCATAAACTGGAGCGATGACAGAAAGAAGAATAAAGATTGATGGAGCACACATGACTGCTGGCTTTCAGAGAGAGGATACAACTTCAGAGTATCCTGTCCACGGCTATTTAGCCTGTCCACAGGCTCAGGCCCGGCCCACAGGCTCAGCCATAGCCTGTGGGCCGGGCCTGTGGGCCACAGGCTATGGCTGAGCCTGTGGGCCACAGGCCCGGCCCATAGGAACAGTTTGGTTTCCTTGGTTACCAACGACGAAGGCGTGTTAGGTTGGTTTACGTCATTTGTTTTTTTTTCAGACCAAGGCGACTTTTGTTGGATAGCACTTTTACGTATAAACCAATCAGGTTACTTGTTCAGTTTTAGGACATGCCCTTACCTTATAGAGAGGCTACACTACTACTCCTACCTAGTAGGCTACGTACCACAAACTCATAACCTCCACCTCAGGTTACCTCCGGTCATTTCTCATCTAAACAGCGTCGACTCTGAGTCAGAGTCTCCGACCCTCTGGTTCCTCCTGACAACTCCCGAAATCCACCAAGCACCGGTTTCAGTTAAACCAGTTTCACACCGTGGACCGAAGAGGACTCCTTCCAGACTCCAGGTATGAACGTCACACAGCGTTAGCTAACAGCTAGCTAGCTCATTAGCTCATTATGGGGGCTAGCTAACCTGTACACGCTCGTTAACTAAATGTGAATCTACGAAGCTGCTGACACATCATCGTGGTCATCGTCGCTACTGAGGAGGAAGCTGTGGACGATTTAAACACCGCTGACTCACTTGGTGTCTTGCTAACATGCTACACAGCTGTTAGCATGTAGCTTCCAGCTGCTTTACGTTGCAGTTTTATACTCTCTGTGTCCTCCAGTGTCACGCTGTTTGTTCGTTTAATAAAATGACTGTTTGGACTCGGACTTGAGAGTTTAGTGTTTCCTTTAATGTTTGTTCTTCCCACTCGGGACGTGAGATTCTGCGTGTGAGGAAACTAAATCATGAGAGGTACTTTGGGTCAGCGGCAGGCGTTTACAAGTAGTCCTGGAGAGATTTCACACTAATATCAGGACTCATGGATCTTTGAAGGAACTCCTTAACCCACTCTGAGAAGTAAGACCTGGAACATTTAGACGTTCAGGAACAACACCTGTATCTGTCCATCTAAACAGACAGAGACAGACTTTTAAAAGTTGACCTGGAACAACTTCACAATATGTCCTCCTCCTCCTCCTCCTCCTCCTCCTCCTCCTCCTCGTCCTCTTTAGCTTCTGTAACTTTGTCCATGTGTAGTAGGTCAGCAGGTTAACAGATATTCTGAAGTTGTCTTAGTCCTTCTGACCTTAAGAGGAACTAAGTGACACAGCAAGGCGACTACTTTCCAGTGTGTGGTCGTCTGTGAGCATCTTGTTTTGGTTTTGCTGGCCCTTTAGTCTCACCCCTGCCGTCAGGGTGATAGAGACGGATAACTCTGATTACATCCTCATCTCACATGAACATAAAAGTAAACACATATTTTCACATCTTCACGGTAATCCTGAATGACTAGAGAGTAGTGAATATGCTTTGAGCCAAGTGTCGGCGCACCGCTGAGTTTAGGACCTCTGCTGAGCTCCAGCCGTCTGGACATTATCCCGTCAGATACTTGATAGTTGAACTCTAGCAGGAGCAGACAGCTCACCCTGTATTTAATGCAGAGAGCCTGACTATACGATGCAGTAAAACACTTTCAGAGAAGATTTAGAAGGCTGCAAAGGTAGGATCCCACAGTCCTAGTTCTCTGCATGGAACAAATTAATATCTAGATTTATTTGGCAGGCGTTAAACCAAGGATAAAACTCAGAACACTGGGTTTAGGTCTGGGTGTAAATAATCATTCTACTGATATGAGTTATCATGTCACTATTCAAAAACCTCATTGGTAGAGCAGTCTGTAATTCATACCTTTACCTGTAAATACCACATGTGATTAGTCTGGACTTGAGGAAACTGTAACTGATGATTAATGTCAAACTAAATTCAATTCAATTTTATTTATATAGTGTCAATAACAATACAAATTGTCTCAAGACGGGGAGGGGAAGGGAGGGACACACAGCAGTTAACATGCTAAACAGAACTGCATGCCCTCACCACTGGAGAAAGAGGAACCAGCAGTAAAAGGAAACTCTCTGCAGCATGTAGATATATTGTCTGGATGGATGCCAGAGTCTCTCTCTGGTTTGGTAGGTTGTGGTAATGTTGGTAACTGAGCACTGTTCCACTTTATTCTTAATAACTTCTTCCATGGAGGTTATGAGCTCTGATTGTTCTACTTGACTAATAACTCTATCTTCTAACAGTTAACAATGATCAGCAGCAATAATGAAACAAAGGCTTTATTCATGTTCTCATAGTTGAAATAAACAGAAACACTTTATTTGAAGATACAACATTTCACATGCTCTCTGTTTGAAATGTTATTTTTAAATGCAGTAAATAAATGTTCTTTTAAACTTTTACTGTTGATCCATGGTGAATAGAACCTGATCTGGAACTTGAAGATTTCTCTTTAGTGCATCAGTGACAGAAACACATTTGTTGATCAGAGAAAACTTCAACAAACAGCAGGTTTTTCTAGTGACTGCTTCCACTGCAGCGGTTGGAGTTGATGGAGTTTAGTCAGAAAGTTCTTTGGTCGGTGGTTTGGAACAAACAGGATGAAGAACAGGATCAGATGTTGGAACCACTGAATGAAGTCAGACTGTAGATTGTCCTTGTTGTATCTGCAGAGAGTGACCTTTGACCTCATGTGTTCATGACTCTTCACCTCTGTCTCCTCTCACAGGGAGAAGATGATCTGCAGGATCCTGCTGCTCATCATCCTCAACTCATGTGTCTGTGGTCAGTTTAGAAATTGACTTGATGAAGTCCAAATCAATTGTCAGTCTTCAATGATGGAGTTGAAAGACTCCCATGTTCCAGTTCTCAGTGTGTCTGCTCCTCTCTTTCTCTCTCTGTCTCCTCAGCAGCAACATTTGAAGTGAATGTGACACAGAGCTCCTATCAGGCAGAGGAGAACCACAACATCACCCTGGAGTGGACCTTCACCACCAAACCTGACTCTTCCTACAAATATCTCTTTATCCTCTGTAGCTTGTTAACCAATCAGAAGGAGTTGATTCTGTATCATGTACATGAAGGTGTTGAGGTGTCAGAGTCTCAGGATGAACAGTTTTCAGGACGAGTCCAGGGAGACAAAGACGTCCTCAGAGAAGGACGAATCAGACTTCATGTGTCCAGACTCAGGACTGATGACTCTGGTCTGTATCAGTGTGAAGTGAGGACAGATTATGGCTCCAGCTCTGGCAGATGTGAACTCAACGTCACTGGTAAGCTGATACAGTAGAAGTTACTAGAAGTCCTTTTTAAAGATGCTGACTGATTTTTGAGACATGAAAAAGTGTCAACTAATATTTTGATGTTCTTTCCAGCAGCTGCTGATCAGCCTCAAACTCAGAGACCAAGATCAAGTCTAGGACCAGAGACTGGAGGAACAAGAAGCCAACATGATGGAGTGATAGCAGCAGTAGCAGCAGTTCTACTGGTTGTTTGTATGTTTTAGAAAAAGAAGGTAGGTGTAGCAGGATGAGATGCTCCATCCTGGCTCTCATGATGGTGAGTGTGCTGCTTTGCTCCCCTCTCAGCCTCATTAACCAATCAGCTCATGGGGCCACCCTACATAGAGAGGTGTTGTCCATCTTATTGTCCATTTCCTCCGTCTCACCGGTGCCTGGTAATGTGGCAGTAGCTGCCAGTCATGCTGGTTTTCAGCTTTCAGTGTTTCAAAATGTTTTTAATCCTGGAAAACAAACTAATCCACCTGTAATCTACATTATAAACTTAGAACACGTTGTATGTTGTTGTTGTTTGGTTGCAGATTGACTGAGTGGACTCCATGCTGACCGCCATTAAAACAGAAGAAGATGAAGATGTTTTAATGCTACAGGGACGTTATTAAAAATAACTACTAAATATCTGACTATGATTAAAGTCATAATAAAAATGCCTGGCATCCATAGTTACAACTAAAACGCTGTAATACGTTTGTTCTTCTGGAGGGCTGGAATGCATGGTTGAATGCATGATTGAATGCAACGATGCAACCATCTGATAAACTTCTGCCTTGGAAACAAAGTGTCTGGACGTAATATGTCTATAATAGTATTATATGTTTTGTTTTTGAAGGATTTCTTGTTTTATGTTCACGTTTTAAAGATTTCTCAGTTTTGCAAACAAAGCAAAGGAAGCAACAAGATCAGAGGGCCGACTGACACTGGGCTGGCCCAACCTCATTGTTAAACACCAACCCCCTTTGGTCCTTCCTGCGTAATGTATTCGGCAAAAAAGAAAAGAAAGACAATGAAAACCACCGGCCCTTGACACACGCTGGTCTGCAATTCCCGAAGATCCCACAAGATGGCAGATGTGGATTACTGCAACAAAACGCGCAAGAAGCAGGCACGAGAGAACGGAGTGGTTGGATAGCTGTGTCCAAGTAGTCACAGGATCCTTCAGTAGATCCAGACAGATGGAACAAGAGAAGGTTTTTCTGTCCAGCTGAACTCCTTTCTGCTCCATTTCACCTCTCAGTGTCAATGTCAGTTCCTGTTTGCTAGAAGTGAATCTAGTCTGAGCTCTGATCTGAACAACGTGATTCTACAGTGAACGGAGCCTGTCAGCTCTCACACTTCACCTCATCTTGGTTACATCCATGTCCAAAGTGCAGATATGAAGGGAAATATCAGGACAGAGTGGAGCTCAAGAGAAAAGACACACATCCCACAGTCAAAGACAAAAAATAATTAAGGACAAACTACTGTTGTCTCCACCATGTTACAACCTCACATTTCTCTTATATCCCTCACGTGAATGTATGTACAGTGCGCAGGGGCGTAGCACCAAATTCTGGGCCCAGTACACTCTTAATGTCAGTGGGCCCCTCTCCATGCCAGTGCATGAAGCTCGTGAGCAAAAAATAAAAAAAATTGGGGCATTTATTTATAAATAAAAAAAGCATAAATAGAGTTTTAAGCTAAAATCAGATCAGATTATATTGATGACTAGTTCTTTCTTTCACCATCTGAACTGATGCTTTTTGATCCATGACACATTTTGATTTAAAAACATTTATTCTTGAACAGGAGCCAACAACTGTACACAGAGAATCAAATCAAATAAACTATCTAATTTTTCAATAAAACTGTTCTTCAGCTTGCAGAAAAAGAAATAAAGCCTTACACGAGATGTAAGGATGTAATTCACATCCCATTAAATGCCCACTGACGGGTCTTTTTGTTTGCAAACTGGTTAATGTTGACAACTAACGTTAGCTGGCCCATTATCGTCTTTACTTGTGACAGCAAGCAGCCTGGTTGGCAAACTCTAGCATACAAACATTGGCAACTGACAAACTGCATGCTGTCTGGACTACGACAACGTTAACATTAACTGGATGCAGTTACACAACAAGTAAACTCGGTTCACCTTTCGGAAAGAAAGCAGTTAACAGTTGCTTCCCTTCATTCTGCTTTATTTCTCTTTCTTTCCACTCTTTTTTTCTCTGGTACCCCATTTGTGTTTTTTGGGCGGCATGATGACATCAGTCCTCCAGGTCATTCAATCTGGGTTTACAGACTTACTTGTCGTCGCTGGTGTCTATGGGCGAACTAAACCATTTTGCGTCCCCAAGAGGGGGTCCCCAGAATGTCCAATATGTTGAGAAGGCTGTGAGACACAAAGTTCATTCTCTCAGTTGATGTTAACAGTATATTTGAAATACATTATGACACCAATTAATTGGAGGGCCCAACTCATTCAACAATAAATTAATAAAAATAAAAATTCGACCAATCAAACCAGAGGAGGAGGGAGAAGACTCCTCCTTCTCCGGGAGTCTGTTTTTTCTCTGGTCCCTTACAGCCAGTCTGGACTGTTGTATCATGGTGTGGAGAGTTTATCAGCAGTTTATCCTTAACTATGTCTTTCCTTATCTATTCAGTTATCTGCTAAACTTCTTTAAGTAGATAACTGATTGTGTTGTGATGTTGTGTGTTTGTTGTTGTCTAGAATGATTTCTGTACTGTTTGATGGAACAATCAGGTCTTAGAGTTATTGTTGTCAGTACAGTTTTTATTTTATTGAGTAAACTGGATGTTTTGTGTTCACTGTGGGTTTATTCGAGGTGTTGTGATAGTTTTCATCGTCTATCCAGAGCAGAAAGAATGTAGACTGAAAGAAGAAACAACCAGACGAGTCTTCCTCCTACTTTACTGTGTTACTACAACTAAAATTAAGTATAGTCAGTTTTTCTTATTAACGGCAAACTTGACAACTTTACAAAAGAAATGCAAAGATTGTCCAGGCGTGTCAATAAAACGGAAACTCCGCCTACACTGAAAAAAAAACGATTTTGTGGTGTAGTAATATTTAACAGGTTAACTGTCACAATTTTTACTTGCGTATCAGTGAGAACTGGAATTATTCAAGTAAAACTATATATGTCATTCATGTAATAAACAAACTGTGTGGGAAGAGTAAGTTTTATTATGTATTTTCACATAATATTCAAAGGTGTCATTGCACATAAGTGTTGCGGTTTTTTTGAATCCGCGCATGCGCCTTGTGACGCGCATACAGCACGCATGCGCTTCATTTCCCGCCAAAACACAAGAAGACGATGACGGTGGACAGGTTTGATGGAGGCAGCAGCGGTTAAGTCACTTTGAAGGTAAGTCATTCAGGGTTTTTCCTGCATATGTAACCGAGTTACAATCACGTATCACTGTAGCTTCATTTTCCTATGGTCACTAAATGCAACGTCCCTGTGGACTTGAGTCGTAAACCCCAGGGGTATGGGACCTCGCTGTCCCCTTGATAAGTGACCGTTATGAGCTCCACCGTAGTTTTTATAAATTATCTTGAGTTTATACAAAACGAGTGGTTTATTTTGTGTTAATGAAAAGCATTGCTCCTGAACGGTCGAGCACGTTCTTTTAATGTAAAGTTGACGGTGGTTTCGTAGAGGCAGGAAACTCCTGCAGTCAGGAATGGGAGAGTTTTCTGCAGAGACAGAAAGTGGAGAGTTGGTGGACATCACCGCGTTTACCTCCGTCTCTGTCTCTGTCTCTGCGGTTTCTGTCCTAAATTAACAAAGGTTCTGTCAAGACCCCTTTAACTCTTCGTTAGGATCCCACGATCCCAGTTCTCTGCATGGAACAAATTAATATCTAGATCTAGATAAAACTCAGAACACTGGGTTTAGGTCTGGGTGTAAATATTCTACTGATATGAGTTTGGTGATTGACAAAGTTACCTCAGCACTTGATGATATTTGATACAGATAAAGATTAAAATAGATTCAAAGAGATTCATTGATATATGAAGGTGCTTTCAATTATTTATTTAAATGAAATAAATCTAAGAGATTATTATCATGTCACTATTCAAAACCTCATTGGTGGAGCAGTCTGTAATTCATACCTTTACCTGGAAATACAACATGTGATTGTTCTGGACTTGAGGAAACAGTAACTGATGGTTGATGTCAAACTAAATGTCTTCACTGAAGGAAGAGCAATCAGCAGTGAAAAGAAAGCTCGCTGCAGGACGTGGTGGCACAGACTCAGTGGAAGCCAGTGAGATAGGTTGGGGGCTGTGTTGTTTCCTGTGTCCTCAGTTTGTTTTTATGTGAACAGTGATGAATCTTCTCCCTGAAGCACTGAAGAAAGAGGAAGCAGCAGTGAGACAGGAAGTCTCTGCAGCATGTTGTAAAAGATATGGTCCCGGGAAAGAAGCCACTCTGTAGTTTGGTAGGGTGGGGGTTGGGTTGTTTCCAGTGTTCTCAGTTTATTTTTAGATGAACAGTCATGAATCTTCTCCATGTTGGTAACTGAGCACTGTTCCACTTTATTCTTAATAACTTCTTCCATGGAGGTTATGAGCTCTGATTGTTCTACTTGACTAATAATTCTATCTTCTAACAGTTAACAATGATCAGCAGCAATAATGAAACAAAGGCTTTATTCATGTTCTCATAGTTGAAATAAACAGAAACACTTTATTTGAAGATACAACATTTCACATGCTCTCTGTTTGAAATGTTATTTTTAAATGCAGTAAATAAATGTTCTTTTAAACTTTTACTGTTGATCCATGGTGAACAGAAGCTGATCTGGAACTTGAAGATTTCTCTTTAGTGCATCAGTGACAGAAACACATTTGTTGATCAGAGAAAACTTCAACAAACAGCAGGTTTTTCTAGTGACTGCTTCCACTGCAGCGGTTGGAGTTGATGGAGTTTAGTCAGAAAGTTCTTTGGTCGGTGGTTTGGAACAAACAGGATGAAGAACAGGATCAGATGTTGGAACGACTGAATGAAGTCAGACTGTAGATTGTCCTTGTTGTATCTGCAGAGAGTGACCTTTGACCTCATGTGTTCATGACTCTTCACCTCTGTCTCCTCTCACAGGGAGAAGATGATCTGCAGGATCCTGCTGCTCATCATCCTCAACTCATGTGTCTGTGGTCAGTTTAGAAATTGACTTGATGAAGTCCAAATCAATTCAGGATGAACAGTTTTCAGGACGAGTCCAGGGAGACAAAGACGTCCTCAGAGAAGGACGAATCAGACTTCATGTGTCCAGACTCAGGACTGATGACTCTGGTCTGTACCAGTGTGACGTGAAGACAGATTATGGCTCCAGCTCTGGCAGATGTGAACTCAGCGTCACTGGTAAGTTGATAAAGTAGAAGTTACTAGAAGTCCTAGAAAGCAGCGTAGAGAAGGAATTCTCTGAAGCCGAGGCACTCCTCAATTAAAATGTCTTTATTACAAAAATGACATGTCCTGACTGGACAACTTTAAAATGTCCACGCGTAGCGGCATGGGGCCTTCTTCAGGGCATAGTGAAGCAGATAGAAGACTGATCTTATAAGGACAAAGACACACAGGTAGAAGCGGACACACAGGTGCTGACAATCAGTGTTGAAGGTCTGCAGGTAATTGCTAGGACACACCTCTCACACGGTTCTCAGCATTAAAGCTGTTGGTCACAATAATAAACAGAGACACAGGCAACAGATAACATGCATATACATTGATGCATACTGTAATGGTCTCAACCACTAGAGATGGCCAACCTCCCCCTTCCTAACGTGAGATACTGGGCCCTTTTGTCTTTGTGGACTGCAATGTCTGGACTCGGCCTAGCACCTAAATGCAAGATCCTGCAGGTAGGGCTGGGTATCGTGGCCAATTTCCTAAATCGATTCGATTTCAATTCATAAGGTTCTGAATCGATTAATCACGATTCGATTCGATTCGATTTCGATTCAATCTTCTCATAAATAATGAAAATGGCTCAACTGTGTTACAAAATACACTTTATTTTTTATCTTCAACAAAACAGGTTTTAAGCTTGTGAATTGGACATTTTAAACTAGACCTGTAAACAAAAAATTCAAGTTTCAAAAGTGCAATCTTGACAAATAATTCAACCACAACATTCCATCACTGTTTCTTAAAAGTGCAAAAATAATAATAATGGTAACAAAACTAAAAGTAAACTCGCGGCCCGCAGCGAATCGGCTGGTAATGTTAGTGAGTCCCTCAGTTTCTTTTGTTTTGCCCCGGACGGCTTGTTGTCGGAAGCTAACGTTAGCGTAGTGTGATACCTCGTCAAATGGTTTCTGAGATTTGTAGTAGAGATGTACCGATTTATCGGCTGGTGACCGGAATCGGCCGATTTTCACGTGATCGGCCATGACCGGAGACCGGCCGGTCAGTCTGACATGTGCCGATTTTTTGCCGGTCAAATGCACTCGGGCGCCGCATGATTTACGTCGCGCAACATCAGCATCACACGCAGGTCAGCTGACAGTCTTGCCTGGGCCCGGGACGATAATCTTAGACTCTGTCCCTCCGCTCCGAGACAGCGGGCCCCTTCCCCATCACTCTCTCTGTCACCTGACTGCAGCCGGATCTCTCTCCTCTCTGACGGAACTCAACTGTTTCTGTCAAAGATAACGTGTTGTGTCAGGCTTTTATACAAGCTAATGGACGTTAGCATTAGAGCTAGCCAGTTAGCTTACGTTACTGGTAAACGTTGGCTGCGCTGTTTCTAACCTACGTTCACTTTACTAGTCCCAGCTTCACCGTCACCACCTTTTTTTAAATATTTGTTAAGAAAATCTTTAAGGCCTCTATTTTCTTCTCTTCTTCTCTTTTCTTTCCTTTTCTGAGTTCTATTTTTATAGTGATAGCGATTATCTGTTCAAAACATGTTCTATTAAAGAAAAGATAATTTAATATTCTATTAAAGAAGAGAAAATAAATCTTTGTGTGTGTTGTAAAGCGGTTGGAAAAAATGAAATCGGAATCGGCTAAAATCGGTATCGGCAGGTCAAACTGAATGACAAATCGGAAATCGGAATCGGCCAGGAAAATTGTAATCGGTGCATCTCTAGTTTGTAGTATTTCTACAATAACTGACCTCCGCTTGGCAGATCTTGCAAACCACTTTGGTTTTATCCAGCTCTTTGTCCGGTGTTGTTTTAAATCCTAAATGGTTCCAGACGTCAGACTTCAGCTGGGACGGCTCGCTGAGCGGAGTTTTACCTGCATCGGCCATTGTGTGTATGCACACTTGTGAACGTGAACCGGGCGTAAACGCGCCGCTGCTTTGTTGCGCGCGAGACCATTGGGGTTCATGGGAAAAAGAAATCGATCTCATGCCCTATGAATCGATATTGCAAAATTTAAATGAAATCGATCCGAAATCGATTGAATCGATTTTTTTACCCAGCCCTACCTGCAGGATACCTCAGGTGTGAAACACACCAACGGGGGGTTGGCGTCGATACCTGCAATAGACAAAAGGGTGTGGCAACACTTCCTGGAGGGACCGACCCCTGCAGTAGACAAAGGGATGCAAAAGGGGTGTTCCTCTGGTATAAATGTTTAGGTTTCCCCACATTCGGGGTCTTTCTTCACTTTTGACCGCTCGCGTGTTGATTGACCTTTTCTTTGCAAAGAAAATAAAACCTTGTCGGCCGGCAGAAGTCTCCATTTCATTCTTCACCAGCAGCAGAGGATAAACCTCCACAACAATATATTGCTAGGACACACCTCTCACATGGTTCTCAGCATTAAAGCTGTTGGTCACAATAATAAACAGAGACACAGGCAACAGATAGCATGAATATATTCATGCATACACATGCATTCGTCCTTCTCTGAGGACGTCTTTGTCTACAATGCCTCTGAAATGAAACAAATAATTAAGTCCAATTGGGGGTTAATTCAGAGTGATTCTATTCTGAAAGATGTTTTTCCTGAGCCGCCTATGACTGTGTTCAAGAGGGCACCATCCATAAGGGACAAACTTGTAAGAAGTTACCTTCCAGGTCCTAAACAAAACACATGGCTAGAAAAAGGGTTGTGGGGGACCTATAGGTGTGGTTCTTGCAGTCATTGTGAGGGTGTCATTGAAAGCAAGACTTTTTGTGATCTGAGAACGCAGAGAGAATTTAAGACCAATGGTTTTATTAACTGCAACTCTGAGTATGTGGTCTACCGCCTACAATGCCCATGTGGGTGTTTCTATGTGGGCAGAACTAAAAGAACACTAAAAGAGCGGTTTTATGAACACAAATACACAATCCGAGTCAACAAATCCGAGTCAACAACGAAGATTACCCTATGGCCAAACACTATAAAGAAATACACCATAGTGACCCATCATCTTTGAGAATTCAGGGCATTGATTAAAAAATCAATACGTGGAGGTGACATCTTAAAACAGTTATTGCAACGTGAAACCTTTTGGATATGGAGTTTTAAAGCAATGGACTATCCAGGACTAAATGAGGAGATAGATTATAGACCTTTCCTGTGATTTTGTAACGCTGTTTTTTTTTTTTTTTCCTGTGACTACTCACTTTTTATATGTAAATGTTTATGTATTGTATATGTGTATGTATATGCATGCTATCTGTTGCCTGTGTCTCTGTTTATTATTGTGACCAACAGCTTTAATGCTGAGAACCATGTGAGAGGTGTGTCCTAGGAATTACCTGCAGACCTTCAACACTGATTGTCAGAACCTGTGTGTCCGCTTCTACCTGTGTGTCTTTGCCCTTATAAGATCAGTCTTCTATCTGCTTCACTATGCCCTGAAGAAGGCCCCATGCCGCTACGCGTGGACATTTTAAAGTTGTCCAGTCAGGACATGTCATTTTTGTAATAAAGACATTTTAATTGAGGAGTGCCTCGGCTTCAGAGAATTCCTTCTCTACGCTGCTTCTTAGATGTTCTACCTTGGACCGAAGAGCACCCAAATCAAAGTCAAAAGGAATTGACCTATGGCTAAACCACGCCCCCAAACGCGATGAGCCAATCACAGTGCGCATAGCTAACCCATACACTCGGACATTCTCTGCTTCCACGTCCATTGAAATGCATTTTAGTTAGTCAGTTTTCGTTTGTTTTTAAATGTTTTTATATGTTTTTTTGTGACATTATAAGTTTAAAATGGTCAAACGGTGTGCATGGGGTACTGCAACTCCGATACTAGGTATCCCGAGAGGCTGGGCGACGACGGTGTCTATTTTTTACCCTTTCCAAAGCCATATCTCAACCGAGAGAAGTGTCTGCTCTGGATTAATTAGTTATGTGGAAGACCACACCACCAACGTAACGTGAATAAAATCAACAAAGACGTCTACATCTGTTCAAAGGACTTATTAGTTACAGTTTTTCTCAATTGCTAAAACACAATTTCTGAAACCTTGCTCCATTTTCTCAAAACCTTAAACACAAACCCTCAGCTTCAAGCACGATTTACAAAACCTCTGACTCCTCTTGCAAAATGAAACTTTCGCCTCAAAACAGTTTTACCTGTGCCCAAAATGAAACACTGCTCTCATATAATAAACAAATTGCTCAAAATGACATACACTATCAAGCAGTCAGTAAACAATGCACCAAAAAATAGAAAACACATTGTTCAAAACATATAGTTCTCAGGGAGAAGTACATTTTTAATCTCAAAACAAATTTCATATGTTTCTGTCATTATACAAAAAGCTCAAAATTGATCAGAAATTACTGTTTTGCTCTTTGCGTTTTTTTTGTTCTTCCTCCTTCTTGTACCCTTATTTTTACAGTGCTGTACCCTGCATCTCAAAAACTTCATCTCTGTGATACTGTAATTCTTGTTCTTTGATGATATGAACCTGTAACCAGTCGAAATCTATTGAGCAGTCAGTACTGAAAACAAATGGAAAGCACAATGTTCAGGGCCATACAATTTGTTTATTGTACCATATACAGCCAACAACATGGTCTATGATTGTTGCTCGAATTTCATCGGATATTTCCACTCTTTGTCTTCCTCTTCCTCTTCGTCCTCCTCTTTCTCTTTCTTGCCCTCCTCCTCTTTCTCCTCGTCCCCCACCTCGCATACGCACTCGTCCTCGTCCTCTCACATAAATTCTTCTGTCCATTCTCACACTCTCTCATTCCCACCTTCAACAACCTGTTTGCTCTCTGAACTGGCTTATATTGGTTGTCACATCATTTGAAAGAAGTGAAATCAGTTTTGACTGATTGTGTTCAATCAATGACATTTCTGCTCTCTTTATATGTAATTGTTGCCACTTGTGTTTACCAGTATGGATGACATGTGCATTAGAGTGCAGAATGTGTTTTAAGAATGAGAATGTGTTTAGAGTTTTGCTAAACCATGTGAAATGGTTTAAGGTATTGACAACAGACTGAACAGTTAGCTTAATGAGTTCAAGCAACTGAGAACTTTCTTCAGCCAATGGATTTTAGTGTTTTAGCAACTGAGAAAAACTGTAACAACGCAGTCTAACGTAACGTTAGGCTAACGTTAGCTAACGTTAGAAAACATTAGACTAGCCTAATGTTAGCTTCTAGCTGCGTTGTACATCATTTCACTTCGTTTCCTCGGAGTTAATTTGCCTGTTATGTAGTTTTTGTACTTACCTACCTTACAAACCTACCTGAAGTAGAAGCTTCTTACCGACCTTCTCAATGATAACATGATTAATATAACCTTCCAACGCATAGTGTAGACCCTTTTGGTCACTTCGAGATGAAATGTAATCCTTCTGACTCCAAAAATCATCGATAGCCTCCTGACAAATGTCTCTTTCTGTGAAAATTGCCATAGCGCCTGTCACCGAATGTTGATTGTTTGTCCGAGTGAGTGGAGGGGGCGTGGTTTAGCCATAGGTCAATTGAGCACGCCATTTATCTTGAATCTGAACAGTTACTAGAAGTCCTTTTTAAAGATGCTGACTGATTTTTGACACATGAAAAAGTGTCAACTAATATCGTGATGTTCTTTCCAGCAGCTGCTGATCAGCCTCAAACTGAGACACCAAGATCGAGTCCAGAACCAGAGACTGGAGGAAGAAGAAGACGACATGATGGACTGATAGCAGCAGCAGCAGCAGCTGTTCTACTGGTTGTTTGTATGTTTTAGAAAAAGAAAGAAGTGTAACAGGATGAGATGCTCCATCTTGGCTCTCATGATGGTGAGTGTGCTGCTTTGCTCCTCTCTCAGCCTCATTAACCAATCAGCTCATAGGGCCACCCTACATAGAGAGGTGTTGTCCATCTTGTCGTCCATTTCCTCCGTCTCACCGTTGCCTGTCCAGGTACTGTGGCTGTAGCTGCCTTGCTTTGTCTGTGTGTCATTTCAGATTTTGCGTGTCGCCACATTTACTGCTTGTCTGTGTGGAGACGTGACTGAGAGAATCTCCAGTCCAGTGCTCATGACCTGTGCTCAGCTATGATTTACCTCTGCAGCTAACAGAGCATGAAGTGATGCACCCATCATGCCTAGTGTCTACTGTACAAGCCTGTGGGGGCAGTGCTATGATCTGGGGTTGCTGCAGTTGCTCAGGTCTAGGTTCAGCAACATTATGTGTCCAAAGAATGAGGTCAGCTGACTACCTGAATATAGAGACGGTAGGTTGTGAGGTCTCAGACACAGGTAGTAACAGTGTGTCAGATCTTGTTCTTTGAGCTTGTATCAAAAGTCTACTGTCCCACATGTCAGTGTGACTGGTTTTTATATGGACACATTAACAGAAGCAGTAGACACATTGTCCCCGACCAATCACACCAGAGGAGGAGGAGTCTTACTACTCCCTCTTTTTTTTCTCTGAGTCAGTTCCTCACAGCAGATCAGTAACAAGTCGGAGACAACAGCACTTTGTCCTTAACTATGTTTTCACTAAGTGTTGGATATGTGTGTGTGTGTGTCTTTTGGTGAGTAACTTCTTTTTCTAGATAACTGATTGTGTTGTGATGTTGTGTGTTTGTTGTTGTCTAGAATGATATCTTTACTGTATGATGGAACAATGATCAGGTCTTAGAGTTTCACTCCTACTTTATTGTGTTACTACAACTAAAATGAAGTGTAGTCTCAGTTTCTCTTTGCTTTGTTGTCACGGTGACAGTCCACAGTATTTAGCAGAGGTTTCACAAAGTAGTGAAAAATGAGAAGAAACACAGATGACTTTTAGACTTTTAGAGCCTAATGTTAGACCTCATTGTACTTCAGTTTCATCAAGTTTCATTTAGGCACGTATGTGTGCCGACACGGTTTCCAACCACAAAAACCTGAATTGTTTCAGTTACAAAGCTTCTTTTCTTTTCCTTTAACTGATAAAATAAAGAGATTGATTCACCTTTTGATGGATGATATTTTATTTATTTAACCCGCCTGTTGTCTTATAAAGCATCTTGTTATAATCAAGGATGATCTGGAGAATCTTTTTGTCCTCCCTGGTGCTACTAAAAGCAGTGTCCCAATGCTCAGTGCTCATGAGAAGCAGATTTTGTGTGTGTGTGTGTGTGTGTGTGTGTGTGTGTGTGTGTGTTCATTGTGATGCAAAGCACAGTAGTGTGACCCATTGCAGCACTAAATATAACTGGGTCAAATTGACCTGGGAAGACAACAGGTGTTTGTTAAAACACACATAATTTAACAAATATAATTAATGTGACTTGTAAAGAGCATAGCAGGGGACCATCCATGTAATCAGGCAATATGGAAGAAAACCAAAGTTATGACAGTTTACATTTTGAAATGGGGTCAAATTGACCCGAAGACAACAGGAGGGTTAAAGGAAGGAAATCTAAGACATTATTATGATGTCATTATTAGAAACTACACAGTTGGAGCAGTCTGTAATTCATATCTTTACCTGGTAAATACAACATGTGACTGGTCTGAGGAAACAGGAACTAATTGGTTAATATCAAACTAAATGTCCTCACCACTGAAGAAAGAGGAACTCTATGTTGTCACAGACATAGTCTCTGAGCGGAAGCCAGTCTCTGTGGTTTGGTAGGTGGAGGCTGGGTTGTTTCCAGTGTTCTCAGTTTGTTTTTAGGTAAACAGTCATGAATCTTCTCTATGTTGGTAACTGAGCACTGTTCCACTTTATTCTTAATAACTTCTTCCATGGAGGTTATGAGCTCTGATTGTTCTACTTGACTAATAATTCTATCTTCTAACAGTTAACATTGATCAGCAGCAAAAATGAAACAAAGGCTTTATTCATGTTCTCATAGTTGAAATAAACAGAAACACTTTATTTGAAGATACAACATTTCACATGCTCTCTGTTTGAAATGTTATTTTTAAATGCAGTAAATAAATGTTCTTTTAAACTTTTACTGTTGATCCATGGTGAACAGAACCTGATCTGGAACTTGAAGATTTCTCTTTAGTGCATCAGTGACAGAAACACATTTGTTGATCAGAGAAAACTTCAACAAACAGCAGGTTTTTCTAGTGACTGCTTCCACTGCAGCGGTTGGAGTTGATGGAGTTTAGTCAGAAAGTTCTTTGGTCGGTGGTTTGGAACAAACAGGATGAAGAACAGGATCAGATGTTGGAACGACTGAATGAAGTCAGACTGTAGATTGTCCTTGTTGTATCTGCAGAGAGTGACCTTTGACCTCATGTGTTCATGACTCTTCACCTCTGTCTCCTCTCACAGGGAGAAGATGATCTGCAGGATCCTGCTGCTCATCATCCTCAACTCATGTGTCTGTGGTCAGTTTAGAAATTGACTTGATGAAGTCCAAATCAATTGTCAGTCTTCAATGATGGAGTTGAAAGACTCCCATGTTCCAGTTCTCAGTGTGTCTGCTCCTCTCTTTCTCTCTCTGTCTCCTCAGCAGCAACATTTGAAGTGAATGTGACACAGAGCTCCTATCAGGCAGAGGAGAACCACAACATCACCCTGGAGTGGACCTTCACCACCAAACCTGACTCTTCCTACAAACATCTCTTTATCCTCTGTAGCTTGTTCACCAATCAGAAGGAGTTGGTTCTGTATCATGTATATGAAGGTGTTGAGGAGTCAGAGTCTCAGGATGAACAGTTTTCAGGACGAGTCCAGGGAGACAAAGACGTCCTCAGAGAAGGACGAATCAGACTTCATGTGTCCAGACTCAGGACTGATGACTCTGGTCTGTACCAGTGTGATGTGAACACAGATTATGGCTCCAGCTCTGGCAGATGTGAACTCAACGTCACTGGTAAGTTGACAAAGTACTGTATATACACTGATCAGCCACAATATTATGACCACTGACAGGAGAAGTGAATAATATTGGCCATCTTGTGACAATTCATTGTTCTGCTGGGAAACTTTTGGACCTGGCATTCATTCATGTGAATGATGTGACCAGGCACCCCCACCCCACAGCAATGACACTTCTTGATTGCAGCAGACATCCCCAGCAGGATGCAGCCTGACACAGACACACACACAAAAACACTTTAGGAACAACTAAAAAAAACACAAAGAACATCAACAAGGTGTTGATCTGGCCTCCAAATTCACTAGATCCCAAACTGATCAATTATCTGTGGCAGGACACCCTCAGAAGGCCCATGTCCATTCTCTGATGAGTCACCACAAGGGAGACCTACACATTTTTAGGAAGGTGGTCATAATGTTATGTCTGATCAATGTATGTACAGTATACTGTATGCAAAACTATGTATAGTAAATTATCTATTTTAATAAACAGTCTGCTATGTCCAGGGGTTCATGTATAGGTTTGATGTGATATGTTTCACCGTTCTCTTCTGTGGACATCCTGAGGCCTCATGTAAGAAGGGTGCGTGCACACAAAACACAGGAGATGTATCAAGAGTGAAAAGACCGCAAACGTACGCGGCTCACGCAACGCTATGGCTGGCGCATGCTGGCTTTTACAGATATTGATCCTTTGGCGGCACTTAGAGGTGATGCTGGGAAACTGTCATAAATGTGAAAACAATTAGTCTGACCAATCGGGACTGTCCCGGTCGACTCTGAGCAGAGCCATGTCAGCCGTGTGGGACAGAGTTATCCTCATGTCAGTCAGGTATATCAAATTCCCATACAATGCATCTGAACAGGTCAACATTAAAGCGCTGGTTTGAAATAAACTGGAATGCTGTTTCCTGAAAATTCTCCTGAGTTTCTCAGATACTCCAGCCACATAGGGGATGACGATGTTCTTCCTTTTGTTGTTCTCCTCCTCTTTGTCCTTTTTGGGATATCTTTTTGAGCCTTTGAAAAGGCCCATTTGGGATATCCACATGTCTTGAGTGTTTGTTTGATGTGTTTCTGCTCCTTCTCCTTGCCATTCAGTCTTGTGGGCACAGCCTGTGCTCGGTGCTGAAGAGTTGACCCCTAGTTTGTGTTCCAGGGGGTGGTGGGAATCAAATAATAAATGCTGGTCAGTGTGAGTGGGTTTTCTATATACTTCAGTGTTGAGGCTTCGGTCTTCTTCCACATGCACCAGACAGTCCAGGAAGGCCAAACTATCTCCGCTGATGTCCTCCCAAGTGAACTTGATGTTGCTGTCCACTGCATTGATGTGCTGTGTAAAAGGTTCCACTTCCTGCGTCTTGATTTTAACCCAGGTGTCGTCCACGTACGTGAACCTATAAAAGCGCTATCACATGATAAAACATTTTCATTCGATCAATGTACAGATCATATATGATGCGTAAATGCAATTAACATTTTTGCGCACATCCACTCCAGTGAGTAGCTTCTCCAATTTGCTTTCTGTGAAGTTCTTCTTTTTTCCCATCTTACTCATTCTTATGTTTTCATTTTCTGATCGTGCAGAGAGGGGAATCTCAGGTGAAGGGTCAATTTAAATATAATTTGCATATTTAAAAGGGGCGTGGACAGGGAGGGGGGGTACAACATGTGTGCTCAACTGGGATGTACAAAGGAAATGTGATCTGGATCTGAGCCTGCGCCACGTACAATTTTTAATTTGGCCACTTTTAATGTTCTCCTACCTCTCTATTTCCAGCAGCTGCTGTTCAACCTCCAACTCAGAGACCAACGTTGAGTCCAGAAAGATGGTGGACAGCATTTTATCAACTGATACCATCCATAGTAGCAGCAGTACTGCTGTGTCTCTTTTCTATAGTTTTGTTTTATCTGGGATTTCAACAAAACTAGAGACTAAGAGTGATGTTGAATGACTGTCAAAGAACTCAAAGAAATGACCCATCAAGATCAAACAAACCCTGACTGTTGGATCGTCAGTTTCCGAGTGACTAATTAGAGCTGTCGTTAAAGACCTGAGTTACAAAAACTCATCAATCTTAATGCTGTGTTGTAGTGGAAATTTTCTAAGTACTGACTATCATAACAAAATATTGATGAAATGAACGAGTTTTGTGACAGATAATGTGTTATTTAGAAGCTGTGTTTCGATGCCCCACTCACTCTCGTAGTGGAAAAATTCATCTGTGCTGACTGTCATGCTTTTGCTCACACAAGACAAAACATATCTGCACCTGCTCAGCCGTCTCTGTGAAAACCTTCTCAAGGTCCCACTGTTGTTGAGCAAACTAATAGAGACAAAACATCGTACGAGAGGAACAAGAACCAATGAGCAGAAAGTAATTGTACAATACCTTCTTTCAAACATAAAAACTGTCTTCAAAACTAAAACTGCTGAAGAGAATCTGCAGAGTTTTTCACAGATGATTCTTCCCCCTTCATGAACGGTATACCTTTGTTTCTTTTGTTTCTTGCAATAAAACTCACAAAGACAAAACCTTTGTTTTGAGATCTTTTTATTCGAAGTTGTGAAAAAAATCCACAACAAGCTTGGTGTCAGAAGTGGGATTCCAGGCTGATCGCCAGATCCACGGCAGACTGGCCATCCAGGACTCAGACAAACTGACGATCCTGCCTCAACCCTGACAGCTTAAAGGTCGAGAGGGCTGACTGCGTGGACCGCGGCTGTCACCTCGGAATCCAACGAACCAACAAACCGCCAAAATAAACGGTAAAGACATTCTGATCACCTAAAATTCAGTCAAAGGCTGTTGTGTGTTTTGTTGCAAATTCAAAGACACATATATATTTTTTTTTTTTTTACAAAGGGTAAAAGAAATACAAAACAATTAAATTCGGTTTGTGAGTTCGGTTTGTTCTGTTCTTACGTTCCAAACTTACTTAAAGGGAGTCCCCTTTGAGGACTCACCAGGTCCGGTAAGAGTTGATAGTGTCCTCTTAAAAAACTGGGGTATCAACCTGGAGAAACCCAGAGAAAGAGAGAATAAGTAAGAAAAAAGGAGTCAGGGAACTCGCCAGGTCCGGTAAAGAGCTTGGGTAACTCTTAAAATCTGGGGTACCAACCTGGAAGAACCTAGTGTAAAGGGGAAAGATTACACAGATTGATTGGGGACGCCTGATAATCTTAAGGAATAGACACCATGGGGTCTAATGGAAGTAAAAACCAGCCAACCGAACTCCGGGGTCCAATTTTCGATGTTATGAGAAAGAAATATGGGGAAACAAGTTTAAATTGTGTTCAATATTGGATAAAGGAATGAATGCCTTGATCTGGGAAAAGACGGTTTAGATGTTGATTTTTATGTAACATTTGAGTTTCTGCTGAACATGCAGCCTCATTTTATAGATGATTGATATTACAAGACTTTAAATTAAATCAGGTTGTTGATTTTTTCATTATAATTCTCAAAGGCAGTTTTAGCATGAAACAACTGCAACACTTGCAAACCTGTCTAAAAAAGGTAGATAAGGAAAAGGAAAGGAAGCCAGAGATAACCGAAAAAAATGCTTGTACTGATACACCACACTGTCCCACTTTTTCCCTCTCTGTCCGGTGGGGTCCGAGGCAAAAAGGACGACGACTACGTGCCAATATTTCCCGCCCTGCCTGATCGCCTATCTGACGGACAACAACCTCCACCGTACCCTGGACAACATCAGCAGCTTTCGAGGAAGGCCTCCGAAAACCCATCCTCACACAAGTGTGCACCACCCTGGTCGGCGGGTGGGCTGATAACAGGCTCTTGGAGCTCCTCAGGCATGCAAAGCACGGAGAGCAGAAAGAAAAAGAAAAGAAAGATAAGGCCTCCAGCAGACAGATGAATACAGCCACTCTCAACGCTCAGCTGGCCTTGGCTCATCTGGATGAGCGCCCATTCAACAGGCCAAACAGAGGATGTGGACGCGGAAGTGACAGAGGATGGGGACGAGGACATGGCCGCAGGTACAGCCAGTATGACCCCAACAAATGCTTCGCATGCGGCAAGGATGGCCATTGGGCCAGAGACTGTCCGGAGGTGCCATGGGAGGATGACAGAGGAAATCGCAGGGGCGGACGGGACCCTCAGCTCGGACGAAGCTCCTTTGCCTCGGACTGACTACCACAGAGAGGAGTGGGTAATGTAACCGCACACACAACAACACCCACACCCACTTCTTACAATGAAGAGCTGCTTTGCACTGATACAACGCTTGGCTTAGTACAGGATAAGATAGGGGATTTAGAGAAGCCCCCAGAGCAGGGAACATATGCATGTCTGTCTTCCTCAAGTTATAAAGAAATGCCCATAATAACGTGCAGTATCCAAGGTCAAGACTTTTCTTAGTTGATTACGGGGCAACACACTCGGTGTTAAGAACCTCTGAAATGTTCCTGCCTCCTAGCGGTCGTTACACTTTCTCTATGAGTGCTTGTGGTTCCCGTCCGAAAGAAAATTATAGTAAGCCAGTTACTTGCTCCTGGGTTTTTGAAGGGGACACCTGTAAAACTAAACATTCCTTTTTGATGTCTGACATGTGTCCGGTGAATCTTCTGGGCCGAGACCTGATGTGTGCATTTGGTATTGTGTTGATTTGCACCCCCTCTGGAGTGCAAGTGACTCGTCCTAAATTAGAAACAGATGAATCTCTGCCTTTCACTTGTGTGAAGTTTAGCCCAAACACACCGCTGTATGCTTATCAGTGGTGGATAAATTATGACTCCTCAAAGTATTTAACCGCCACAGCTTCCCCCCATATCACCGCCTCTGCAGAGTGCATGAAACCAGAACACTTACATTGTACCTCTTTTGTAAGCAAAGGAGGCCCAGACCCGGAGTATGAAAAGAAGTTCTTTGAAGATCCGAATGATCAACTGACAATCACTGATATCTACACTAATGGTACATGCAGTGCTGCAGCAGTGGCACTCACACCTGCTCAGAAGAAACTCTATGATGTTCAAAGCTCTTATCCACACATTTCACTTTCTAAAGCTCCATCTGAACAGTGGCGTGATTTAGGTTCATTTGTAAGACTATGTAAAGAAGCAAATGACTGGGTTCCCTCCCCCACACATCCAGGAGCCTTTTTCTGTTTCTCTCTTCAAGCTCACAGACATCCTCTCACTATGAGAGCTCAATGTCAGCGAGCGACTCACTTAGTTGATGATCTGTGCAGACGAGTGTCCACTTCCGCATTTTTATCTGCTGCACACACACATGCAGCGAAACCAACAGAGATCTCTCCGCTCCTCGCACAAGTCCCAAGTACGTTATGGGCAGCGCACAAATATGATGTAGGCCTTATACGAAATTGTGAACCGGTTCAAATCACCCCCAAATCTGCGTACAGGCCTCAACAGCGCCAGTACCCTTTGCGCAAAGAAACAATAGATGGCATTACTCCTGTTTTTGAATCTCTTCTCAAAGCAGGTATTATAATACCATGCGAAGACTCCCCTGTACAAACTCCCATTTTTCCTGTGAAGGAGATCCGCCCAGCGGACCAGCCCACTGAGTGGCGTTTTGTTCAAGACCTACAAGCTGTAAATTCTGCTATTATTGCACCTACCCCAAATGTTCCCAACCCTTACACTATCTTGAGTCAAGTGCCTTCCACGTCTCAGTGGTTTTCTGTGGTTGATCTCTCAAATGCCTTCTTTTCAATTCCAGTGCATGAAGACTCCCAGTTTTGGTTCGCGTTCCAATTCAGAGGAAAGAGATATACCTGGACCAGACTTTGCCAGGGGCTCACTTGCAGCGCCACCCTTTTCTGTCAAGCTTTATCTCGAAGTCTCTCTTCTCTCACACTCTCCCCAGGATCAGCCTTGCTGCAATATGTTGATGACCTTCTCATCGCAGCCCCTACGAAGGAACAGTGTGAGACAGACACCATCCTCCTCTTACGCCATTTAGCGGCTGATGGTCACAAAGCTTCATTGTCAAAACTTTTTGGGTCACATTCTTACCCCTGACGGCAAATCCCTCTCTCCCTCACGCGTTGAGGCGGTGGTTAACACCGAAAACTAAAAAACAGGTTCTCTCATTTCTAGGCATGTGTTCCTACTGTCACCATTTATTCCCAATTTTTCAGAGAGAGAGCGTCCACTGAGGGATATTGCCTATCAGAGGGGCCTGACGGCCCACAGCCTTGTCACGTGGACCCCAGAGGCAGACGCAGCGTTTGAAGACCTCAAACTGGCCCTGCAGTCCACTCCTACGTTGGGGATACCTGACCCTGAGAAACCATTCACTCAGTTCGTGGATGAAAGACATGGTTGTATGACCTCTGTTCTCTTACAGGAACACGGTGGTCAGCTCAAACCAGTGAGTTACTTCTCCTGTCTTCTAGATCCAGTGGCCAGAGGCCTCCCATCATGTTTGCGTGCCGTAGCGGCCTGTGAATCCGCAGTGTTGGCCTCACGTGACTTCGTGGGTTATAACCACCTTAACCTCTTTGTACCTCACTCTGCTACTCTCATGCCTCTGCCAGATGATGGCGAACCTCACTCTTGTCTTGCAGAACTCCAACACACCTGCACTCCAAGACCAGACTTAAAGGATACCCCTCTGACTAACCCTGACCTAATCTTTTATGTTGATGGTTCTGCTTTCAGAGATCCCGAGCGAGGAACGGCCCACACTGGCTTTGCTGTTGTTGGGCAAACTAACAGAAATTATAATATCATACGAAAGAATAAGAACCAATGAGTGGAAAGTAACTGTGCCATATGCAAAGTGACAACTAGTATATAAAATCTTGTAAGACCTAAACTGCCCCGAGAGAATCCTCGGAGCACTCACAGCCTGTGTTGTTCTGTGTATGATTCCTCCCTTTCGCGAAAGACACTTCTTTGTTTGACGCAATAAAACTCACAAAGACAAAACCTTTGACTCGAGATCTTTTTATTCAAAGTAAATAGAAAAATCCACGACATTATAGAGGGTAGATAGATAAAGATATAGAAAAAAACACTATTTGAAAATAAAGAACTCACGGGGGAAGACTCCTCCTCTGGTTAAATTGGGCGGGGAGAATGTGTCCACTGCTATTTTTGTCCATATAAAAACTGGTCGCACTCATATATGGGGCAGTAGATGGAGGAATGTGAAGCTGTAACATGGTGGAGACAACAGCAGTTTGTCCTTAACTATTTTTGTGTCTTTCCTCTTTTGATGAGTCTGTTTTTATTTTATTGAGTAAACTGGATGTTTTGTGTTCACTGTGGGTTTAGACGAGGTGTTGTGATAGTTTTTATCGTCTATCCAGAGCAGAAAGAATGTAGACTGAAAGAAGAAACAACCAGATGAGTCAAGAGGAGCTGAACACACTGTCAAGGTACGTGTGAAAGTTAGTTTCCAAGCAGGAAAACCAGAAGTGTCTCAGTTCCAAAGCTACATTTCTTTTGCTGGAACAAGTCAAAGTCCTTGTTCCACTCTGTGGAAAACATTAACTGAAACAACAATGCAGAGAAGGTTGTTGGACAGATGAGTTTTTCTTTGTTGCAGTAAGAAGGACTTGAAATCCTCTTTCAGATCAGAACTCACAAGTTCCTATTGTTACATTCATTTAGCTTTATGTCCAGGAAGGTGTTTTAATGCACCAACAGACTAAAGGAGCTTCCTGCTTGGATGCATTCAGGAGCTGCTTTCTACTGTAGTTCAGCAGCCTTTTAGAAACACTAGGTTCTGGACCCAGACACCGTCCTAAACCAACCTGGACGTTTAACTGAGAAAATAAAGAGACTGATTCACCTTTTGATGGAGGATGTTATGATTGTTGATTTAAGTGAAGGAAATCTAAGAGATTATTATCATGTCACTATTCAAAACCTCATTGGTGGAGCAGTCTGTAATTCATACCTTTACCTGGAAATACCACATGTGGTTGGTCTGGACTTGAGGAAACAGTAACTGATTAATGTAGTCACCAATGAAGGAGGAGGAAGCAGCAGTGAAAGAGAAACTCACTGCAGCATGGTTTGAGAGATGCTGACTCTGGACGGAAACCAGTCTATGGTTTGTTTAGGTTGGGGGCTGGCTTGTTACCAGTGTTCTCAGTTTGTTTTTAGGTGAACAGTCATGAATCTTCTCTATGTTGGTAACTGAGCACTGTTCCACTTTATTCTTAATAACTTCTTCCATGGAGGTTATGAGCTCTGATTGTTCTACTTGACTAATAATTCTATCTTCTAACAGTTAACAATGATCAGCAGCAATAATGAAACAAAGGCTTTATTCATGTTCTCATAGTTGAAATAAACAGAAACACTTTATTTGAAGATACAACATTTCACATGCTCTCTGTTTGAAATGTTCTTTTTAAATGCAGTAAATAAATGTTCTTTTAAACTTTTACTGTTGATCCATGGTGAACAGAACCTGATCTGGAACTTGAAGATTTCTCTTTAGTGCATCAGTGACAGAAACACATTTGTTGATCAGAGAAAACTTCAACAAACAGCAGGTTTTTCTAGTGACTGCTTCCACTGCAGCGGTTGGAGTTGATGGAGTTTAGTCAGAAAGTTCTTTGGTCGGTGGTTTGGAACAAACAGGATGAAGAACAGGATCAGATGTTGGAACGACTGAATGAAGTCAGACTGTAGATTGTCCTTGTTGTATCTGCAGAGAGTGACCTTTGACCTCATGTGTTCATGACTCTTCACCTCTGTCTCCTCTCACAGGGAGAAGATGATCTGCAGGATCCTGCTGCTCATCATCCTCAACTCATGTGTCTGTGGTCAGTTTAGAAATTGACTTGATGAAGTCCAAATCAATTCTCAGTCTTCAATGATGGAGTTGAAAGACTCCCATGTTCCAGTTCTCAGTGTGTCTGCTCCTCTCTTTCTCTCTCTGTCTCCTCAGCAGCAACATTTGAAGTGAATGTGACACAGAGCTCCTATCAGGCAGAGGAGAACCACAACATCACCCTGGAGTGGACCTTCACCACCAAACCTGACTCTTCCTACAAATATCTGATTATCATCTGTGAACTGATAACTGACCAGAAACCCTTAGTCCTGTATTATCTACATTTACGTGAAGGTGTTGAGGCGTCAGAGTCTCAGGATGAACAGTTTTCAGGACGAGTCCAGGGAGACAAAGACGTCCTCAGAGAAGGACGAATCAGACTTCATGTGTCCAGACTCAGGACTGATGACTCTGGTCTGTACCAGTGTGAAGTGGAGACAGATTATGGCTCCAGCTCTGGCAGATGTGGACTCAACGTCTCTGGTAAGTTGATGAAGTAGAAGTTACTAGAAGTCCTTTTTAAAGATGCTGATCACTGTTGCACTGACTGAGCTGTTAAACTAGACTTGATGGAGTCTGACTGGATAGGCTCCAGCAGACCCCGCAATCCTTAACAGGAATAAGCGGGTACAGAAGATGAATGAATAATATAATATACAGGGACATTTGTTCATTTTGGACATGAAAAAGTGTCAACTAATATTTTGATGTTCTTTCCAGCAGCTGCTGATCAGCCTCAAACTCAGAGACCAGTGTTGAGTCCAGGACCAGAGACTGGAAGAAGGAGTAGACGACGTGATGGACTGATAGCAGCAGCAGCTCTGATGTTTATCTGTGTTATAGCTTATTTCACTTTACTAAAAATACAAAAACAAATTCATTGTGCTGCTGTAAAGACTCAGAGAGACAACCTGACAGATGTAGCAGTGGTCTGAGTGGAGGACCTCCTCTATCAAATCATTAGACTTTTAGTTTAGTAGTGGAGGAATACAAGTACCTGGGTGTTCAAGTCAACACAAACGCCTTGTACAAGAAGGGCCAGAGTCGTCTCCACCTGCTTAGATGACTGAGGTCCTTGACTGAGGACACCGCTCAGGACTTTTTCTGACTCTGTGGTGGCTTCTGCCATCCTGTATACAGTGGGAGCTCAGAGAGGGACAGGAAGAGACTTGATAAGCTGGTCAGACGGGCCGGCTCTGTCCTGGACTAGTCTCTGGACTCCGTCGAGGAGGTGGGTGAGAGGAGGATGTTAGCCAAGCTGACATCAATCATGGACAACTCTTCTCACCCACTGCATCAGACTGTAGGAGACCTAAGCAGCTCCTTCAGCAGCAGACTGCTGCATCCACGCTGCAAGAAGGAACGCTACCACAGGTCCTTCATTCCAACTGCCATCAGGCTGTACAACACCAGCCTGAGTCAACAATAACTGTACTTTTGCACAAAAAAAATGTTTTTTTTTTGCACTGCCTCATTTTGCACGAACCACTACCTCACCATCTTATTTTTTTAAAGCAGTTATTTATTTGTAAAGTTTTTTCAACCACCACAGTGTATATTCAGAATGTCTTTATATTTCTATTTTTCTCTAAATATTTAGAGTGTTTTTATTTTCTGTATATAATTTTCCAATTTGTATTTGTCAAAGTCATTATTGTTTTTGTATATATTTTTGCCAAATTATTTTCTGATAAACTTCTGCCTTGGAAACGAAGTGTCTGGAAGTAATATGTCTATAATAGTATTATATGTTTAGTTTCTGAAGGATTTCTTGTTTTATGTTCATGTTTTCAACGTTTACATTGTTTTAATGAATGACGTGAACAGAATTGTATATTTTTTTTAGAATGTTTTAATTTTCCAAACAAAGGAAGCAACAGTTCTTTATTTAAATACCACAAAATTCAAGGCTGTGTGTTTGTTGGAGGACTTGGGATTGTTAACTGTCTGTCTCCAGCATTGCTACAGTCAACGCTCTGCCAGGGCAGCACAATCATTCTTTTAAAGTCTCTTTATATTAGTTGAAAGTCATCTATCTGTCACCATGTGGGCAGTGTGTTTGTTGTTTGTGTGTGTGTAGACTGACAGTGTGAACAGTGGCGGTTCTACATTGAATTGCTCCCCGGGCGAGACCACCATCGAAATAGAGTTGTAGCAAATGGTAAATGTTCATCTATGAAACTACATACAGATATGAGAATTCCGTTGGCTAATTACAGGACCCAACGTGGAAATAAATAATGACTGAACTTGAAACAGTTTTGTTGCAAAGCACAATCTTACGGTGAAATTAGATCTGGTGTTTGTTAAGACGAATTACTGTTGTATAAGCATTGCAAGCATCATAGCAAAAAGTCTAACAAACGTGTACCACTAGTTAACATTAGCCCTTCATTCATGACATGGATACTGTAATCATACAAAGAGAACATCTATCTTTCCTTTTTCTGTCCATCTCTGCGTTTATTTGACACTCGACAATCAACAGATTTCCATCCTCCAACGCTGTCACTCACGACCTGAAGTCAAGACTAAAGCAATTCACCTTGGTCACCATATAATTACCTATTTTTATTTGGGCGTTTCACACAATTCATAAAAACAAAAACGTGCAGGAATGATAGTCCTGTATTTATTATATTATGAATGAAATGTGCGTTACATGGAAGAAAGTGAAGGTGTGACTGACTTTAGCCCTTTTATACAGTGGGACCCCCCTCCGTTCATTTGGGAGAGACCCAGAGGTGAACTGTCACCCACGCGCCCCTCCCCTTTGATTTTTTCACACGGCACCTTCTCAGCAGCAGGGGCGCCTGCAGCTGCAGGGGGCGCCAATTTGCCAATTCCCCACACAGATATGACAGATAATAGAAAACCATCTAGCGTCGCAGATTACAAAAAACAGCTACAACGATGGAGACCAAATCACCTGGAGAATAAAAGACACATTTTAACCAACTGTCCCCTAAAGTGACTTCTGTCTATTTGACTTAAATCAACTCAGCCGAATGAAACGGAAGAAGTCCAGCACAGAGAGGCTGAGTGAATGTGTAAATGTGGTCTGGACTCTGTGGAGGAGAGTCATGGTTTCAGAGATGGTTGTATGCGTCTGCTACACCAACTCCTCTTCCTCTCCTCTCCACCTCCCAGTAACAACGTCCAGTCAGACTCTCTCTACTCAGGACCTGAGGATAATCAGTGAATCTGTCTGGATGATCAGAATAAGACTCAAGTTGTTGCAGCCTGTCCCAGCTGTCATTGGGGCGCGAGGCGGGGTTCACCCTGGACATGTCTCCAGTCTATCTCAGGGCTAACACAGAGAGACAGACAACCATACACACTCACACCTACAGCCAATTTAAAAATATATTGAAACCAGGCAAAATCATTTCAAAACTGAAAACCAGTTTAATGAAACTGTAATGTAGACATTCATATTTTCAGCCCAGTGAGTAAAAGTTTCCGGCCTGACATCACAGATTTTGCACTGATTAGCAACGGACAAGTGTCATTTAGATGTCTGGTGATGCCTCCACAGTTTGTCTTTTTATGTACAGTGAACACAGCATGATGTTGTCTTCAGTTTAGTGGCACTACACTGACTGCAAAGTCAGAACACCTAATAAACTGTTTGTCTTTTCCTGAGACTCAGAGGGAGTTTGGAAAGATTTTCTCGAGATGACCCTGACGTGACGAGTTCAGTCCCTCTAAATCTAAATATCTTGTGGCAGCGTTATGTTCTCAGGAAAAAACATGAAATGTTGCTAGTGGCTTCTTCTTTGAGACCTTTTCTTTTGCAGTGTGGAATAGAAACATCTGATTCTCCAGGGAAAGTAGCGTTCAGTCAGGATGCAGCATGTTGTGGTTTGTTCAGCTCATGTCTCTTTACCATTCACTGAGGAGCCACTTGGGTGAAAAGGAAATAATGAGTCAACACCAGTGATCACTGCTGCCTTCTAACTGAGGTCTTTGTTAGCTTCTGATATGGGGCTGAGAAGAAATAGGAACAGGACACAGCTTTTCAGGAAAGGACTGAATGTTTCTTTACTGATCTGAGGCTCAGCAAAACAGTCACATATCGTTGTTGTAACTGGTACAAAATGTCAGCTGTTAAATCACAGGCTAACTAGATAGTTGAAGGTCCTCTCTCTCCTCTTCCTGTTGTTGTTCTGATGAGGAACATGTCTGCATTGATGTAAATCACATTTGACTGGCCCTGAGTGAGGAGCTGCTCCCCAGTTTTATTTTATTGGTCACCGAAATAACCATAGTTCTTAATTCAGAGTCATTTGATTTATTGTCCAGCAGCTTCTGTTTGTCTTTTCCTGAGACTTGAGTGATAAGGAAATAGTGAGTCAACACCAGTGATCCCTGCTGCCTTCTAGCTGAGGTCATTGTTCGCAATTCACTCAGATCCTAGATGCTCACATATGACCTTCTGATATTGGGCTGAGAAGAAATAGGAACAGGACACAGGATATGATGAAAGTGTGCAGCAACACTACAGGCACGACTCTGACCTTCCTGATCTGGACCAAGTAATACAGAAGTAGATCTACACACAGACTATGTCATAGAGATGCAGACGTCATCACCTTCTTCTGGTCCATGTCACCGTGATGTTTTACACTCGTGTAGAGAAGCACATGAGGCCGTGGTGTCGGCTTCAGTGCAGGGCAACCATCTACGCTGTAGTTATGACCAGAAACATCTCACCTCTCATAAGGCAGTCCAGGTGCTTTGGCTGATGTTTGGGCTCTGCTCTGATGTTTGAAAGTCCAGCGAGTAAAACAGGAAGAATCGCTTTAATTTGCTTTTTATGTTGCCATTAAAATCAACTTGTAAATAGACACAATGCCAGTGGATTAACGGTAATTACTTTTATTGTATCTTCATGTTCCCTTAATGTCCTTTATTAAAGTAAATACTAATTTAATGTGGAAATGTTAATCAACAGACAAGAGACTGGTTCTGATCAAATCAACTTTATTGATGTTGAGTTGGAAACACGTCCAGCATCCGGATGATAAAGAAAAAGAAAGAAAAAGGTGTAACTTGGCTTTATATACAGTCTAAACACGTACATGGAATCTGTTTCCTGCATTTCAACTCATTCTATCTGTGAACACATGGTAGCAAGCACCCTGCTAGTGAAGTGGAGAGCACCGACACCTCACAGCAACCAGACATGTTCTCCCTGTGCCTGCAGGGGTTTTAGTACCAGGTGGTCTACGGTTAGGATTCGGTGCAGCCAGAGCTTGATCCCTGATTTGGGGGAGATGAGACTACAGTGGTTAGAGAAGCAGCTTCAGGGCCACAAGGTCACGGGTTCACATCTCCCTGAGGTGTCCTGAGTGAGGTCCTAACCCTCTAAGTGTACACTCTGCTGAGTGAACAAACAGATGGTTATTGCTCCACGAGGGAAGCTGGTGGGAAGCCACACAGGGGCAGGTAACTAGAAAACAGTGACGGTGAAACTAAACTGACGACCACAACACACCTACAGTGATTACACTGATAAAATATCATTGATATAGCTAAGTAAGGCAGTACAGTTTATTAAATTAAATAAGGCAGAGTTTAAGGTCACATGGTTTCTTTTAGTCAAGTTGCTCCAGAGCAACAGTCGGTTTCATCAACCATCTCAGTGGAAACACTTGACTTCACTGGTGTGGGGGACTATGCTGTCCTCTTCAAACCCTGCTCCACCATCAGAAGACAGCCCGTTCCTGCAGCTTGCTCTTCAGCTTGCAGACCAACCAAATGGCTGAGAGGACAATCAGAACCACCAGTACTGCAGTCAGGACGCAGGCAGTCTCTGTCCACTGTGGACAGTGAGACGGCTACAGAGGGGAAACAAGAAATGTCTCATTATCATCTGTTCAACAACTGCAGCAAAACAAACAGTTTATGGAGACATTCCCATCTGGAGCATGCAGCTCTGTTGTTGTAACCACATTGTGTATAAACTGACAGCAGATTCTTCATAGTAAAGTATATTCAGTGTCTCACCTGGGGAGTAGCAGCAGGAGGAAGTGTGCGCTGGGTTTGGTGCTCTGCTGCTCCGACTCTCAGCCTCACAGCTGCAGGAGTGCCGTGCACCCTGTCCTCCCCCCGGTACGTGTAGCAGTAATACAGTCCTCCATGTGTCTGCAGAGCCTGGTTGATGGTGAGAGACAGGTCTCCCCGTCTGAGCCAGTCCTCAGGCACCGACACCCGGCTTCCCTCCCAGCCTGCCCCGTATGAGACATTATTGGAGAGAGAATGCTGCAGCACCGGCTCCTTTTCCTTCTCCCACAGCACAGACATCACTGACTGCCCTCGGAGGGTGAGGATCTCCGAGTGGCATGGAAGTGTGACAGCCTCACCCTCTGGCACGTAAACTTCAGAGGGGATGAGAATGTCTCCATAAACTGTTTGTTTTGCTGCAGTTGTTGAATAGATGATAATGAGACATTTCTTGTTTCCCCTCTGTAGCCGTCTCACTGCCCACAGTGGACAGAGACTGCCTGCGTCCTGACTGCAGTACTGGTGGCTCTGATTGTCCTCTCAGCCATTTGGTTGGTCTGCAAGCTGAAGAGCAGGAGTTGCAAAGACAACGAGGAACTAGAAGCTGCAGCAACGGACTGTCTTCTGATGGTGGAGCAGGGTTTGAAGAGGACAGCAAAGTCCCCCACACCAGTGAAGTCAAGTGTTTCCACTGAGATGGTTGATGAAACAGACTGTTGCTCTGGAGCAACTTGACTAAAAGAAACCATGTGACCTTAAACTCTGCCTTATTTAATTCCATCAACTGTACTGCCTTACTTAGCTATGTCAATGATATTTTATCAGTGTAGTAACTGTAGGTGTGTTGTGGTCGTCTGTTTAGTTCCACCTTCACTGTTTTCTATTTAACAGCCTGTGGGCCGGCCCACATGCTCCTGTGGTCCGGCCCATAGCCTGTGGGCCGGACCACAGGAGCATGTGGGCCGGCCCACAGGCTGTCCTCAGGCCCGGCCCATAGCCTGTGGGCCGGACCACAGGAGCATGTGGGCCGACCCACAGGCTGTCCTCAGGCCCGGCCCACAGGCTCCCACAGGCTGTCCTCGGGCCTGTGGACAGCCTGTGGCCCGGCCCACAGGCTGTCCACAGGCCCGGCCCATAGGAACAGTTTGGTTTCCTTGGTTACCAACGATGAAGGCGTGTTAGGTTGGTTTACGTCATTTGTTTGTTTTTTTTTCAGACCAAGGCGACTTTTGTTGGATAGCACTTTTACGTATAAACCAATCAGGTTACTTGTTCAGTTTTAGGACATGCCCTTACCTTATACGGAGTAGGCTACACTACTCCTCCTACCTAGTAGGCTACGTACCACAAACTCATAACCTCCTCCTCAGGTTACCTTCGGTCATTTCTCATCTAAACAGCGTCGACTCTGAGTCAGAGTCAGTCACCCTGTGCTTCCTCCTGACAACTCCCGAAATCCAGCAAGCACCGGTTTTAGTTAAACCAGTTTCACACCGTGGACCGAAGAGGACTCCCTCCAGACTCCAGGTATGAACGTCACACAGCGTTAGCTAACAGCTAGCTAGCTCATTAGCTCATTTTGGGGGGCTAGCTAACCTGTACACGCTCGTTAACTAAATGTGAATCTACCAAGCTGCTGACACATCATCGTGGTCATCGTCGCTACTGAGGAGGAAGCTGTGGACGATTTAAACACCACTGACTTACTTGGTGTCTTGCTAACATGCTACACAGCTGTTAGCATGTAGCTTCCAGCTGCTTTACGTTGCAGTTTTATACTCTCTGTGTCCTCCAGTGTCACGCTGTTTGTTCGTTTAATAAAATGACTGTTTGGACTCAGACTTGAGAGTTTAGTGTTTCCTTTAATGTTTGTTCTTCCCACTCGGGACGTGAGATTCTGCGTGTGAGAGGATTACGTCACATGAACATTAAAGTAAACACATATTTTCACATCTTCACGGTAATCCTGAATGACTACAGAGTAGTGAATATGCTTTGAGCCAAGTGTCGGCGCACCGCTGAGTTTAGGACCTCTGCTGAGCTCCAGCCGTCTGGACATTATCCCGTCAGATACTTGATAGTTGAACTCTAGCAGGAGCAGACGGCTCACCCTGTATTTAATGCAGAGAGCCTGACTATACGATGCAGTAAAACACTTTCAGAGAAGATTTAGAAGGCTGCAAAGGAAGTGCTGCAGGTTCAGAAGAAGAAGAATAAGAGTTTCCAGAAACTAAAAGTCCCTGAAGATCAGCTGCTGTTTAACCTGGGCTAGTTTCATATCTGCTGGATGACACAACACTTCTCTTCTGTTCTCATCATTACCATTTTACATATTGTTTAAAAGGCAGCAAAGCAATTCCTGGGCTGTAAATTCCCCTTAGTAGGGTTAACTTAGGCAGTAACTGTTACTTATTTCTGTGGTGTTGTCTCTTTCCTGTGTCAAGCCACAAGTCATAATGGGTTTTCTTTTTTTGGCATAGTAGTTGAGTTACAGGGGAACTTTTTTACTGTAAAAAACAGTAGCTCCACTTTAACAGGCTGTAGCTGCTGTAGATGTCAGAAACGTTTTTCCCCTTTGACCTAAATGAACTCTGAGGTCCTGTCGCTTCAGATATTGCCGTGTTACTCACGTAGCAGCTATCTAGCGTAGCTACTGTATTTGTCTTAGTGCAGCTCCCTCCATTTCAGTCTCCAGCTCAACAGATTCTTTAACTACCAGCATTTATTTACACTTTAGCACAACCATGTAGCACATTAGCATCTGCAGCTTCGACGCTAGCCGGCCGCCTTTGAAACAGAAGAAGTTTTGACGCTACAGGGACGTGGTTTTGGTTCATGGCTCGTCTAAAAGAAATAAATCATTTTACAAATCATTTTAAAAACGCCTGGATCGTGACATCCTCAGAGACTGCTTTAGTTTCAACCCTTCAGTAACCATGGTTACATGTTGGACTGGTTTAGCACAGAGGTGGACATGTGAAACTCAACAGTTAACCCTCTGGCTTGTTCTCCTGCTGCAGGATGTTTGAAGAACAATCCAGATGTGCTCTCATGTCAGCCGTTGAGGGACTTAACCGTTGTTTCCTCTTTGTTCCAGTGTGACGGAGATTCATTCCTCACTCCACCTTATCCTGGAGAGCAGCGAAGGGGCGTCCCGTCCCTTGTATAGGACCCATCACCGCAGCCGCTACGTCAACAAGGCATCTTGTCTTCTTGAGGTTAGGCTGGGATGGTGGTGTTTGTCACAGGTGGTGAGAGTGCAGCGTCAGATCTGAGGCTTTTTGACGTGAACTGACGACATGAACACATGGAGGCCTTTTTGTTGTCGTCTGTTTTCTGTGCACCAACAACAATGATGACAACTACTGCAGGATTAATCCAAATCACTTTACATTAAAAACAGCAATATATTACAACAAGAAGAAGAAGAAGTGTTTATTTCTGACAACGTTGTGGAAGGTGTTATTGTTTTATCTGACTGAGTTTGAGCTGTGTAGTGGAGTATTGTTGACCCAATTAAAAAGAAAAAAACATTTTAAAACGCTCTTTGGTTCTGTTTTATTTCAGAGATAGACTGGGTTTGATTTTTAAAAAAACCTTTATTAGAATAATTATTCACAGAGAATGGTTTTACCAGAATAAATGTCAACGTTGATCATTTCATCAAAGACAGCGTTAAAGGTTAGAACATCTCCAGACTCAGAGCATATCACATCTTCACCACCTCTGGATAAAATCAGCCTTGTTACTCACTGCAGTTTCTCTTTATTCTACTATAGTTTCTACTTTAGATTTATTCTACTATAGTTTCTAGTTTATCTTTATTCTACTATAGTTTCTAGTTTCTCTTTATTCTGCTATAGTTACTACTTTATATTTATTCTGCAATAGTTTCTAGTTTCTCTTTATTCTACTATAGTTTCTAATTTATCTTTACTCTGCTATAGTTTCTAGTTTCTCTTTACTCTGCTATAGTTTCTAGTTTCTCTTTACTCTGCTATAGTTTCTAGTTTTCTAAATGCGTAAAGAGAAATGACAGCAACATATTGGCTCACAGTGTTTGAATGCAGCTTGAACATGATCCTCACGCTCCCAGTCACCATTTTCTCAAGAACAGGAAGTAAACTAATCCAAATGTAACAGCATCCCGTGATGAAGCCTCCCACGCAGACTGATCATCTAGAGTCTAGGAGGAGTGGTGCGTATTTTCCGTGCAGTAGTCTGATCTGACCTGGACGTGGAGCAAATCCCTGCGGCGTAGTGTACTTGAAGTGAAGCCCCTAGTTTCTATGCTGTGACTGCAGGAAAGGCTTTATCACGTACGGCTTGTGGTTTCTCTCCTCCCTCTCTAGCTTTCTGTTCTCTCTTGTGCAGTTGAAGAGCGGAGGGTTTCCTCCTCTGTCCGCGGAGGGAGGAGGGAGTTTGAAGGCTGACATGCAGTCAGAGCTGAGAGACTATGAGCAGCTCCACAGTTACCTTCCACTGTACCGTATGGATCTGCACCTGTACGTAAAGGAGGTCTGGTGCGTAGTTTCTACTCCACCATAGTCTGACATGCTCCTCTCCAGACATGTTACTGCATATCTACGTAGAATTGGAATCAGACACACGAGTTGATCAAATGCTCAGATTATAAATCGATTTATAGTTTTCATTGTTGAGTTTTATTCATATATTTGTTATTTATTCACTTAAATTTGAAAACGACAACATTTCACAACCAGTTACTAAAATAATCACAGTGAGAAAACTCTGGGACACATTTCCAGCACAGGTCCTCACCGTGTTTGAGAGAATGAGCGTAAAGACAGGATGAGTCCTCACATGCAGTCAGAGCTCAGAGACTACAGGAACAACTGCAGTAGCGTATTCCCAACACTCCAGCGCAGAAACGCTCCGCTCTCTCTCTCCAGCGCTCCTCCCCAAAAGCTCCGTTTCCCTGTGCTGGTTTAACAGCAACGTCCCGGAGCTCGTCCTCAGCTCGCTCTGTCCGTGGAGTGGAGAAGGGAGGAGGGAGCTGTCTGAACACCGAGGTCGATCAGTGGGACTCTGAAACACTGCTTTCATGCTCTGATGTGCTCGTCTGCTTCGAGGTGGTGTGTACCTCTGTACGAAGACATGGTAGTGTGGCTGATGAGTAACTTTACAAAAACAATGAAATTTAAAGTGAACGGGATAAAATGGAACATTGTTCAGTTTCTAAACGGATCAGTTTTCCTGGTTCTCTTGTGTTTTTCTATTCTTGTCATTTATTCAGTGAACCTTTCTCACAGACTCGTGGTTGAGATAAATGACAACAGATCACATCCAATGACTAAAATAATCACACTAAAAACTCTCACATTTCCATGCAGTCAGAGCTCAGAGATTACAGGCAGCACCTCGACTCCGTACGGATTCGCTCCAGCGTCTAAAGGTGCTCTGGTGCCCATTTCCGCGTTGAGCGAGCTCCTCTGCTCTGGTGATCAGCAGCCAAATATCAGCGTCCTCCAGTTTCAACATCGCGAGTCTCCTGACTGAGTGTGAGTCTAGCAGAGAGCGCTGACATATGCGGCCGTCCCAATTACGTGCTCCAGTCGTACGGACTGTATCATCCCATGTAGCCACATCCCAGAAACTAGAGGCAGCACCACGGTTACCTTTTATTCCTTGCGGATCCACAACCGCGTGTTAAGGTGGTTCGCTGCGTATTCCCGTCCTAAACTGTAGCCTGGCATTCAACTTCCAGAAAAGTACGAGCCCCAGCGACACAGTCCTCAGCGAGTGACCAGTTCTGACCCGTACGGATTTCTAGCTGCACCAAGGTGGTGCGGTGCGTATTGGTTGGTGTGAAGTTCACTCCCTCGTTCATGTCTGTCCGTGGCTGGAAAAGCACCGAGACTGTACTTTCGCTGTGTCTCAGTCTATTCAGTGATGTCCACGTCGTCTTCTCAGACCTCTCCTCTCCCTTTCTTCTTTCTTTGCACTGATTCATCCTCAGCAGGTTCACTGATCGCACGCGGCGTCTCCTCGGACGTGTTCCGTGTCCTTTCTTCCCTCGTTAAAAATGAGTCTTCTCCCTTTTTGTGGATCTAGCTCCGACATGATACCCACGGTCTCAGTCGCCATAGTTTGAAGTAAAATAGTAGGACCTCAACACCATGAAGCTACAAATCCGTTCGAATCCGTATTGTATGAATCCTGTCATAGTCAGAGCTCAGAGACTACAGGAACAACTACAGTAGCGTATTCCCAACACTCCAGCGCAGAAACGCTCCGCTCTTTCTCTCCAGCGCTCCTCCCAAAAGCTCCGAGTCCCTGGTGCTGGCGAAACTGCAACAGCCCCGAGCTCATCCTCGGAACGCCCTCTGTCCGCGGAGGGAGGACTGAGGAGTGAGGAGGGAGGAGTGAGGAGGGAACTGTCTGAGCAGAGAGCGCTGAGTCGGACGTACGTCATAATAACGTGCTCGAGCCGTACGGACTGAATCCTCCCATGTAGTCACATCCCAGAGACTAGAGGCAGCACCACGGTTACTTCGTACAGTGTTCCCTCGTCTGTCGCGGGAGTTACGTTACAGACATCTCCCCCGAAAACAGAATCCGCGAAGTAGCGACCACACTTTATTTTATGAATTATACTGTTGTCTGCGTGGAATTGGAATCAAACACATAAATTGATCAAATGTGGTTCAGATTATGAATCGATTTTCAGTTTTTACTGTTGAGTTTTATTCATATATTTGCTCACTTAAACTTGAAAAATGACAACATTTCACAACCAGTTACTAAAATAATCACAGTGAGAAAACTCTCTCACATTTCCATGCAGTCAGAGCTCAGAGATTACAGGCAGCGTCCGAATCAGAGCTCAGAGCTGTCTGAGCAGAGAGCGCTGAGATGGCTGTGAGCTCGATTCACGTCCACGATCCGTTCGGACTGAATCTTCCCAGTCAGTCAGAGCTCAGAGACTATGAGCAGAATTTATCCAAGGAAGAAAAGCTCCATCACATTATGGATGGATTTGAACTTTTTAACAGTTGTGTTTATTAATATTCTTGTCATTGATTCGGTCAGTCTTTATTCCACACTCATGGTCCAGAGAAATGACACCACCTTACATCAAATGATTAACATCAGCACAGTAGGAACCAGTAGCCACAGGTTTAACGACACAACGATGAAAAGAAACAAAACTAGACTCAGACACAATGAAGATATAAGTAATTTAATATGACACAGTGAATATTACAGAGGTCCATGTGAGAGATGAGTGAGTGGAACCATGTCCCGTGTCCAGTTAGATTTCAGCCAGCCAACTGAAGTACAGATGATCAACGACGGAGCTTATTTTCTGCACACTCTAAGAACAGTTTCCAGCATTTCCTCTTCACATTTTGGTGTCAGCTGCTGAGGACACGAGACAAAAAAGCACATTAGTTCAACTGTGACTTGTTTCTACTTCTACTTGTTAGCTTCTTGAAATAGACGTAGCAGAAGCAGTCACCTCCATCCTCCAGCTGAGCTTCCTCCACAGTCAGAGAGAAGTTTCTACGTGAGCACGATGATCCAGACAGTCTGTCACCATCAGTCCTGGTGTCACTGGAGCAGCAGTTCTTCAGAAACACAGACTCTCTGTTCTTCTCCAACTGTGCACACCAACAAGTTTGGTCTGTAGCTGGATAGAAGATAGTTTCATGCTCTGTGACTGATGGCTCCTCTGGGTCACCAGAAATGGAGGAGTTCAAATTCACCGGTGCAACCAAGAAGAAGAAGAGGATGGTGAGGACCAGTATCTTCCGTCCCATTATCAATCTTCTCTGTGTCCAGATGAGGGGTTGATCAGTTTCTGTAGTCAGAGTTAACCTGATGCTGAGAGGCTGGAGTGAACCTTGTAGAGTCCGCCCTCCTTATATTGAAACCAGAGCTCCTCCCAGTTTTCACTCGCGGAAAAAATATGCGGCTCTCTCTCTGGCGCTCCTCTCAAAAGCTCCCCTTCCCTGTGCTCGTGGAACAGCAACGTCGCGGAGCTTGTCCTCGGCTCTCTCTGTCTGCGCAGTGCGGAGGTAGGAGGGAGCTGTCTGAACACAGAGGCCGTTCAGTGGGACTCTGAAACACTGCTTTCATGCTCTGATGTGCTTGTCTGCTTCGAAGTGGTGTTTACCTCTGTATGAAGACAGGGACTCTAACCCCCGGGGCCTTGCACCCCAAAATGTGAGTTTGGAGGGATTCTTATTGTCATATAAGGACTCTTATAGTTGAATGGACGTTATGACAGTAGTCACGGCTACCGTAAATCGGGTCGTGTTTACGTCAGTTTTCCCCGCTCAGCATGTTGTTGTTGCACGTACATGCCCGAGTGATACGAGTGTTCTGTGTGCTTGTGCTTATGTGTGACTGAGAGCCAAGAGTAAAGTTTATTAACTCATTCCAAAGTATCGTGTGGACATTTCACTACTTTACATGGTGTCAGAAGCTCGTGACGGACGCACGGCTTCAGGAAGATGGCAAAGTTTAATCCCCCGGAGAGCTTCCCGTTTGACCGCCCGACTGAATGGGGAGATTGGAAGCAGCGGTTCCAGCGCTTTCGTGTGGCTACGAGACTGAGCAAGGAGGACGGTGAGGTCCAAGTCAGCTCTCTAATATACGCAATGGGTCCGGAGGCTGAGAACATCTTCAAGGCATTCACTTTTGCGGCAGAGGCGGATCAAACGAACTTTGACGTCGTGTTAAGCAAATATGACGAGTACTTCTACCCCAAGAGGAATGTAATCCACGAGCGCGCTTGTTTTCACCAGAGAATACAGCGGCCCGGTGAGAAAGCTGAGATGTTTATCAGAGCTCTTTATGACCTATCTGAACATTGTGACTTCGGAACACATAGAGAAGAGCACATCAGGGACCGCATAGTCGTGGGAATAAATGATAAAGATCTGTCGCGTAAACTGCAGTTGGAGGCAAACCTGACGTTACCCCAAACTATCCAGACCGTGCGCCAGTCCGAAGAGGTGGCTATGCAAGTGCACCAGCAGGGGGCAGCATGCGCTGCGGTGCAGGAAATTGCACACGGTAAACCCTCATACAGAGGAAAACAGCAATGGAAAAATAAAAAGAAGGAAAGTGGGGAACAAACAGAATCAAAGTGTGGAAGATGTGGAAAAATAAAGCACAGAGACCAGGATAAGTGCCCAGCCAAGAAATCAGCCTGCAACAAATGCAAAAAGGTGGGTCATTGGGAGAGAATGTGCCACAGTACATCCATCAGGGAGGTAACAGAGGCAGAGACTGTTTCACAGACACCATACTTCCTAGGGGCAGTCACAGATGCTAACAGAGATTTTGATCAGTGGACTGTACAGGTTGTCATAGGTGCAACACCAGTTAAATTTAAAATTGATACAGGGGCGGATCTAAACATTATGGAGGAAGAGACATTCAACATGTTAGTCCCTGAACAAGAACTGGTTCAGTCAAACATTCCACCAATGAACAGCCCTGGTGGTCAGCTAAATTGCATGGGGAAGTTTCAGGCTAATGCAAAATACAAAGAGAAACATTACTCTTTTCCAGTGTATGTCATACACAGCCAGACTGCAAACAATCTGCTTGGCAGAGACACAGCATGTGCAATGGGACTAGTTAAACGCATTGAAGAAGTGCACAATGCATTTGGTGAGCACGGGACACTCAGGACAGAGCCTGTTAAAATACAGTTAAAAGAGAACGCTGAGCCATACGCAGTGCACACGGCACGGAGAGTCCCCTTGCCTCTCATTCAAAAAGTAAAAGAGGAAATACAGCGCATGGAAGAGAACGGTGTAATTGAGAAAGTGACGGAGCCTACGGACTGGTGCGCACCCATGGTGCCAGTTCCACGGCGAAATGGCAGGTTACGCATCTGTGTGGATCTGAAACGGTTAAACGAGGCTGTAAAGAGAGAGAGATATGTCCTTCCAACTGCTGAAGAAATAACTGCAGAGTTGAGCGGCGCCACCATGTTTACATCACTGGACGCTGCCTCTGGGTTTTGGCAGATACCTCTTCATCCTGAAAGCAGCAAGTTAACCACGTTCATTACACCCTTTGGGAGATATGCATTCAAACGTCTCCCATTTGGCATCACGAGCGCTCCAGAGATTTTTCAGCGAAAAATGACAGAGACCCTCAACGGTCTTGAAGGAGTGGCTGTATACATGGACGATATACTTGTGTATGGCAGCACTGCAGAACAGCATGACCTCCGCTTAAAGAAGGTACTGGAGAGAATAGAGTCCGCCGGCTTAAAATTGAACAGAGACAAATGTGTGTTCAGACAGAACCAGCTTCACTTCCTTGGCCAGGTGATTGACAAGTCAGGAGTAACGCCCGACCCAGACAAAGTAAAAGCAATCCGGGAGCTTCCTCAACCACAGAACGTCCATGAGTTGAAACGCGTCCTTGGGATGTTTACGTACCTGGGAAAATATATTCCTCATTTGTCAACTGTGGCCCAACCACTGTATGAACTGTTGAGGTCTAAGACTGCGTGGACATGGGACCACCCCCAACAGGATTCATTCCAGCGTGTCAAGGACATCCTGTCCACGTCTCCTGTACTGAAGTTCTATGATGTGAACCGACCTACTGCTGTTTCGGCAGATGCCAGCAGCTACGGCATCGGCGGTGTGCTGCTACAGCAACATGATGGGGACTGGAAACCTGTCGCCTACTGTTCACGCCGCCTGTCCGACGCAGAAACCAGATATGCCCAGATAGAAAAAGAATGTCTGGCCAGCGTTTGGGCATGCGAGAGGTTCGAAAAGTACCTCGTTGGCCTTGAGAACTTTAAGTTGGTCACTGACCACAAACCCTTAGTGCCACTCATGAATAAAAAGGATCTGGACAATGTCCCCATACGCTGTCAGAGACTCCTGATGAGACTTATGAGATTCAAACCGACTGCCGAATATGCACCAGGCAAGACACTCACCGTAGCAGACGCCCTCTCACGAAGTCCGCTACAGTGCACAACAGAGGGGAGTGACACTCATTCAGACGTAGAGTGTTACATTGCAGCCGTTGTTGGCTGCATGCCAGCTACTCCACACAGACTGGAAGCCATACGGGTGGCCACAGCAGCTGACGGTAACCTACAGACGGTGCTGCGGTACATTAAGTCGGGTTGGCCAGATTATGTAAGAAATGTTCCTTTAGCCATCAGAGAATACCACCCTATTAAAAGTGAACTGTCAGAGTACAATGGGATCGTCACAAGAGGCTGTCGCATGTTGATCCCACCCCCTTTGAGAGCAGGCATATTAGCTCGGATCCATGATGGACATCAGGGTCTGACTAAATGCAGAGAGCGGGCTAATACATCCGTGTGGTGGCCTGGCATCTCATCTGACATCAAGCAGAAAGTAGAGACTTGTGTGGTCTGCCGTGAGATGAAACACACACAGCGTAAAGAGCCCCTCATCTCAACCCCTCTACCTGACAGGCCCTGGAAGAGACTCGCTATTGACCTGTGCGACTACAACAAACAGTCTTACCTAGTAGTATCAGACTATTTTTCTAGGTTCCTCGAGATCCTCCACATGCCCACGACCACTGCATCACAGGTGGTGCTGAAGTTAAAGGCGCTGTTCGCGCGTTTTGGTTGCCCGGATCAGGTCGTTTCGGACAACGGACCACAGTTTGCATGTGTGGAGTTCCAGGAGTTCGCTAGAGAGTTTGACTTTCAACACATTACTTCAAGTCCACATCATCCCCAAGGGAATGGACACGCAGAGAGAGGAGTGCAAATCGCAAAGAGGATCCTGAACCAGAAAGACCCTCTACTTGCTCTCATGTGTTACCGTTCTACTCCCTGCACGACCACAGGTGTCAGCCCTGCTGAACTGCTGATGGGGAGGAAGATTAAAACAACTCTTCCTACGCTTGAGACCAACCTCCAACCCAGATGGCCAGATCTTCAAGCAGTCAGGAGCAAAGATGAAGAGGAGAAACGGAAACAAGCATTCTACTTCAACCTGCGTCACGGAGTAAAACCTCTGCCACTGCTGAGACCTGGTGATCCTGTCATCGCCAAGCTGGATCATCAGAGCTCTTGGGGAACACCTGCTGTCGTTGCCAGCGACAGCACTACCTCAAGATCTTATGTCATCGAGACGCAGCAGGGTGTGACCCTGAGACGCAACCGTCGTCACCTGCAAAGTGTCCCTGCATCGGCGGGAGATACACCACCTCCAGGACCACAAAGACTACAGCCTGAGGTTGCTATGCAGCAGTCTGATCCGGCTGTTGTTACTGCCACTGCTACTCCGGCAACTAGTGTCCAGCCGCCTTACGCACAGGATGGACATTTGTTCACTCGGTGTGGCAGACTGAGCAAACCTGTGGACAGATTGAATCTGTAAGGGTGTACGAAGAACGCTGCCCTTACAGACAAAAAAAAAAAAAAAAAAAAAACAACAAAAAAAAAAAAAAGATGAGATGATTTTCACTCGTTGTTTGAAAAGTGAAATAGAAGTGAATGTTTTCATTTGCACTGTTGACTGTTGATGTTGTTTACATTTCATGTTGTTACTGACATCGATGGGATTTGCATGTCTTTGGCAGAGTAATTTCACAGAGTAATTTTGTTTTGTTAACAGGAGGTAAAGGAAAAAAACAAAAGTAAAAAAAAAAGGGAGATGTCATATAAGGACTCTTATAGTTGAATGGACGTTATGACAGTAGTCACGGCTACCGTAAATCGGGTCGTGTTTACGTCAGTTTTCCCCGCTCAGCATGTTGTTGTTGCACGTACATGCCCGAGTGATACGAGTGTTCTGTGTGCTTGTGCTTATGTGTGACTGAGAGCCAAGAGTAAAGTTTATTAACTCATTCCAAAGTATCGTGTGGACATTTCACTACTTTACACTTATCTCCCGGGGCCTGTCACCCCAAAATGTGAGTTTGGAGGGATTCTTATCTCCCGGGGCCTGTCACCCCAAAATGTGAGTTTGGTGGGACTCTAAACCCCCTGGGGCCTTTCAACCGAAAATCAGAGTTCGAAAGACTCTAACCACCGGGACATTTCACCCCAAAATGTGAGTTCGTAAGACTCTAACCACCGGGACCTTTCAATCCAAAATGTGAGTTCGGAAGATTCTAACCAAAGGGATCTTTCACCCCAAAATGTGAGTTTGGAGGGACTCTAACCCCCCGAGGCCTTTCACCCCAAAATGTGAGTTTGGGGGACTCGAACCCCCGAAGGCCTTTCACCCCAAAATGTGAGTTTGGAGGGACTCTAACCCCCCGAGGCCTTTCACCCCAAAATGTGAGTTTGGGGGACTCGAACCCCCAAGATCTTTCACCCCAAAATGTGAGTTCTGAGAGATTCTAATCTCCCAGGGCCTTTCACCCCAAAATGTGAGTTTGGGGGACTCGAACCCCCCAAAGCCGTTCACCCCAAAATGTGAGTTTGGAGGGACTCTAACCCCACGAGGCCTTTCACCCCAAAATGTGAGTTTGGAGGGACTCTAACCCCCAATTACTTTCACCCCAAAATGTGAGTTCGGAGGGACTCTAACCCCACCCTCGGGGCCTTTTTTCAACTGAAAATGTGAGTTCGTAAGAGTCTAACCACCGGGGTCTTTCACCTCAAAATGTGAGTTCTGAGGGACTCTAACCCCCCGGGGCCTTTCACCCCAACATGCACAATTTTAAGCTTATTTCTTTGGCGTCTTTGGTTCAGACTCGTGCTTCAGATAAATGACAACAGATCACATCCAAAGACTAAAATAATCACAGTAGAAACTCTCTCACATTTCCATGCAGTCAGAGCTCAGAGATTACAGGCAGCACCTCGACTCCGTACGGATTTGCTCCAGCGTCTAAAGGTGCTCTGGTGCCCATTTCCTCGTTGAGCGAGCTCCTCTGCTCTGGTGATCGGCAGCCAAATATTTGCGTCCTCCAGTTTCAACATCGCGGGTTTCTTTACTGTGTGTGAGTCTAGCAGAGAGCGCTGAGATGTGCCGGCGTCCGAATTACGTGCTCCAGCCGTATGGACTTCATACAGTGTTCCCTCGTCTGTCGCGGGAGTTACGTTCCAGACTTCTCCCCCGAAAACAGAATCCGCGAAGTAGCGACCACACTTTATTTTATGAATTATACTGTTGTATTATGCATATCTGCGTAGAACTGGAATCAAACACATAAGCTGATCAAATGTAGTTCAGATCATGAATCGATTTTCAGTTTTTACAGTTGAGTTTTATTCATATATTTGCTCACTTACTTGAAAAACGACAACATTTCACAACCACTTACTAAAATAATCACAGTGAGAAAACTCTGGGACACATTTCCAGCACAGGTCCTCACCGTGTTTGAGAGAATGAGCGTAAAGACAGGATGAGTCCTCACATGCAGTCAGAGCTCAGAGACTACAGGAACAACTGCAGTAGCGTATTCCCAACACTCCAGCGCAGAAACGCTCCGCTCTCCCTCTCTAGCGCTCCTCCCCAAAAGCTCCGTTTCCCTGTGCTGGTTTAACAGCAACTTCCCGGAGCTCGTCCTCAGCTCGCTCTGTCCGTGGAGTGGAGAAGGGAGAAGGGAGAAGGGAGAAGGGAGGACTCTGAGCACCGAGGCCGATCAGTGGCCAGCGCTCCTCCCAAAAGCTCCGAGTCCCTGGTGCTGGCGAAACAGCAACAGCCCCGAGCTCATCCTCGGAACGCCCTCTGTCCGCGGAGGGAGGACTGAGGAGTGAGGAGTGAGGAGGGAACTGTCTGAGCAGAGAGTGCTGAGTTGGACGTACGTCCGAATAACGTGCTCCAGCCGAACGAACTGAATCCTCCCATGTAGTCACATCCCAGAGACTAGAGGCAGCACCACGGTTACTTCATACAGTGTTCCCTCGTCTGTCGCGGGAGCAGACTTCTCCCCCGAAAACAGAATCCGCGAAGTAGCGACCACACTTTATTTTATGAATTATACTTTTGTATTATACATATCTACGTAGAATTGGAATCAAACACATAAGTTGATCAAATGTGGTTCAGATTATGAATTGATTTTCAGTTTTTACTGTTGAGTTTTATTCATATATTTGCTCACTTAAACTTGAAAAATGACAACATTTCACAACCAGTTACTAAAATAATCACAGTGAGAAAACTCTCTCACATTTCCATGCAGTCAGAGCTCAGAGATTACAGGCAGCGTCCGAATCAGAGCTCAGAGCTGTCTGAGCAGAGAGCGCTGAGATGGCTGTGAGCTCGATTCACGTCCACTATCCGTTCGGACTGAATCTTCCCAGTCAGTCAGAGCTCAGAGACTATGAGCAGAATTTATCCAAGGAAGAAAAGCTCCATCACATTATGGATGGATCTGAACTTTTTCACAGTTGTGTTTATTAATATTCTTGTCATTGATTCGGTCAGTCTTTATTCCACACTCATGGTCCAGAGAAATGACACCACATTACATTAAACGATTAACATCAGTACAGTAGGAACCAGTAGCCACATGTTTAACGACACAACGATGAAAAGAAACAAAACTAGACTCAGACACAATGAAGATGTCAATAATTTAATATGACACACAGTGAATATTACAGAGGTCCATGTGAGAGATGAATGAGTGGAATCATGTCCAGTGTCCAGTTAGATTTCAGCCAGTCAACTGAAGTACAGATGACCAGCGACTGAGCTTCTGCAGAAAAGTTTCCACGTGAGCACCACTCAGATGATCCAGACCGTCTGTCACCATCAGTCCTGGTGTCACTGGAGCAGCGGTTCATCTGAAACACAGACTCTGTTCTTCTCCAACTGTACACACCAACAACTTTGGTCTGTAGCTCGATAGAGGCACAGAAGGTTGACCGTTTCAGTCTCTGTGGCTGATGGCTCCTCTGGGTCACCAGGAATGGAGGAGTTCAGATTCACCGGCACAACCAAGAAGAAGAGGAGGAGGAGGACCAGTGTATTTCGCCCCATTATCAGTCTTCTCCGTTTCCAGATGAGCGGTTGATTAGTTTCTTTCGCGAGAGCTGATGTTGACGGACTGAACATTGTAGAGTCCGCACTCCTCATTTATAGGCAGAGGGCGGAGTCTACGGTAACGCGGTACTATAGCGGATGACAATAACAGGTGACAGGTGAGAGTTTCTGCGCATGAGTGAGAATTAGGCGGAGAGAGGAGCGTCTACGCTACTGTAGTTGTTCTGCTCTGACTGCATGACAAGAATTATACAATACGGATTCGGCCGGATTTGTATCTTAATGGTGTTGACTTCCTACTACTTTCCTAACTTAAACGTGGAGCTGCCTCTCATCTCTGGGATGTGACTACATGAGATGATACAGTCCGTACGGCTCGAGCACGTAATTCGGACGCCCGCATATCTCAGTGCTCTCTGCTAGACTCACACTCAGTCAGGAGACTCGCGGTGTTGAAACTGGAGGACGCTGATATTTGGCTGCTGATCACAGGAGTATAGAGGAGCTCGCTCAACGCGGAAATGGGCACCAGAGCACCTTTAGACTTAGAGAGCGCTGAGATGGGCGTGCGTCCGATTTACGTGCACGATCCGTTCGGACTGAATCTTCCCAGTCAGTCAGAGCTCAGAGACTATGAGCAGAGTTAATCCAAGGAAGAAAAGCTCCATCACATTATGGATGTATCTGAACTTATTCACAGTTATGTTTATTAATATTCTTGTCATTGATTTGGTCAGTCTTTATTCCACACTCATGGTCCAGAGAAATGACACCACATTATATCATTCAAACGATTAACATCAGCACAGTAGGAACCAGTAGCCACACGTTTAACGACACAACGATGAAAAGAAACAAAACTAGACTCAGACACAATGAAGATATCAGTAATTTAATATGACACACAGTGAATATTACAGAGGTCCATGTGAAAGATCAATGAGTGGAATCATGTCCAGTGTCCAGTTAGATTTCAGCCAGCCAACTGAAGTACAGATGATCAACGACGGAGCTTATTTTCTGCACACTCTAAGAACAGTTTCCAGCATTTCCTCTTCACATTTTGGTGTCAGCTGCTGAGGACACGAGACAAAAAAACACATTAGTTCAACTGTGACTTGTTTCTACTTCTACTTGTTAGCTTCTTGAAATAGACGTAGCAGAAGCAGTCACCTCCATCCTCCAGCTGAGCTTCCTCCACAGTCAGAGAGAAGTTTCTACGTGAGCACGATGATCCAGACAGTCTGTCACCATCAGTCCCGGTGTCACTGGAGCAGCAGTTCTTCAGAAACACAGACTCTCTGTTCTTCTCCAACTGTGCACACCAACAAGTTTGGTCTGTAGCTGGATAGAAGATAGTTTCATGCTCTGTGACTGATGGCTCCTCTGGGTCACCAGAAATGGAGGAGTTCAAATTCACCGGTGCAACCAAGAAGAAGAGGATGGTGAGGACCAGTATCTTCCGTCCCATTATCAATCTTCTCTGTGTCCAGATGAGGGGTTGATCAGTTTCTGTAGTCAGAGTTAACCTGATGCTGAGAGGCTGGAGTGCACCTTGTAGAGTCCGCCCTCCTTATATTGAAACCAGAGCTCCTCCCAGTTTTCACTCGCGGAAAAAATATGCGGCTCTCTCTCTGGCGCTCCTCTCAAAAGCTCCCCTTCCCTGTGCTCGTGGAACAGCAACGTCGCGGAGCTTGTCCTCGGCTCTCTCTGTCTGCGCAGTGCGGAGGTAGGAGGGAGCTGTCTGAACACAGAGGCCGTTCAGTGGGACTCTGAAACACTGCTTTCATGCTCTGATGTGCTTGTCTGCTTCGAAGTGGTGTTTACCTCTGTATGAAGACAGGGACTCTAACCCCCGGGGCCTTGCACCCCAAAATGTGAGTTTGGAGGGATTCTTATCTCCCGGGGCCTGTCACCCCAAAATGTGAGTTTGGAGGGATTCTTATCTCCCGGGGCCTGTCACCCCAAAATGTGAGTTTGGAGGGATTCTTATCTTCCGGGGCCTGTCACCCCAAAATGTGAGTTTGGAGGGACTCTAAACCCCCTGGGGCCTTCAAACCGAAAATCTGAGTTCAAAAGACTCTAACCACCGGGACCCTTCACCCCAAAATGTGAGTTCGTAAGACTCTAACCACCGGGACCTTTCACTCAAAAATGTGTTTGGAGGGACTCTAACCCCCCGAGGCCTTTCATCCCAAAATGTGAGTTTGGGGGACTCGAACCCCTGAAGGCCTTTCACCCCAAAATGTGAGTTTGGAGGGACTCTAACCCCCCGAGGCCTTTCACCCCAAAATGTGAGTTTGGGGGACTCGAACCCCCAAGATCTTTCACCCCAAAATGTGAGTTCTGAGAGATTCTAATCTCCCAGGGCCTTTCACCCCAAAATGTGAGTTTGGGGGACTCGAACCCCCCAAGGCCTTTCACCCCAAAATGTGAGTTTGGAGGGACTCTAACCCCCCGAGGCCTTTCACCCCAAAATGTGAGTTTGGGGGACTCGAACCCCCAAGATCTTACACCCCAAAATGTGAGTTTGGAGGGATTCTAATCTCACGGGGCCTTTCACCCCAAAATGTGAGTTTGGAGGGACTCTAACCCCCCGGGGCCTTTCACCCCAACATGCACAATTTTAAGCTTATTTCTTTGGCGTCTTTGGTTCAGACTTGCGCTTCAGATAAATGACAACAGATCACATCCAAAGACTAAAATAATCACAGTAGAAACTCTCTCACATTTCCATGCAGTCCGAGCTCAGAGATTACAGGCAGCACCTCGACTCCGTACGGATTTGCTCCAGCGTTTAAAGGTGCTCTGGTGCCCATTTCCTCGTTGAGCGAGCTCCTCTGCTCTGGTGATCAGCAGCCAAATATTTGCGTCCTCCAGTTTCAACATCGCGGGATTCTTTACTGTGTGTGAGTCTAGCAGAGAGCGCTGAGATATGCCGGCGTCCGAATTACGTGCTCCAGCCGTACGGACTGTATCTCATGTAGTCACATCCCAGAGACTAGAGGCAGCACCACGGTTACTTCATACAGTATCCCCCTCTTCTGTCGCGGGAGTTACGTTCCAGACTTCTCCCCCGAAAACAGAATCCGCGAAGTAGCGACCACACATTATTTTATGAATTATACTGTTGTATTATACATATCTGCGTAGAATTGGAATCAAACACATAAGCTGATCAAATGTAGTTCAGATCATGAATCGATTTTCAGTTTTTACAGTTGAGTTTTATTCATATATTTGCTCACTTACTTGAAAAACGACAACATTTCACAACCACTTACTAAAATAATCACAGTGAGAAAACTCTGGGACACATTTCCAGCACAGGTCCTCACCGTGTTTGAGAGAATGAGCGTAAAGACAGGATGAGTCCTCACATGCAGTCAGAGCTCAGAGACTACAGGAACAACTGCAGTAGCGTATTCCCAACACTCGAGCGCAGAAACGCTCCGCTCTCTCTCTCCAGCGCTCCTCCCCAAAAGCTCCGTTTCCCTGTGCTGGTTTAACAGCAACTTCCCGGAGCTCGTCCTCAGCTCGCTCTGTCCGTGGAGTGGAGAAGGGAGAATGGAGAAGGGAGGACTCTGAGCACCGAGGCCGATCAGTGGCCAGCGCTCCTCCCAAAAGCTCCGAGTCCCTGGTGCTGGCGAAACAGCAACAGCCCCGAGCTCATCCTCGGAACGCCCTCTGTCTGCGGAGGGAGGACTGAGGAGTGAGGAGGGAACTGTCTGAGCAGAGAGTGCTGAGTTGGACGTACGTCCGAATAACGTGCTCCAGCCGAACGAACTGAATCCTCCCATGTAGTCACATCCCAGAGACTAGAGGCAGCACCACGGTTACTTCATACAGTGTTCCCTCTTCTGTCGCGGGAGTTACGTTCCAGACTTCTCCCCCGAAAACAGAATCCGCGAAGTAGCGACCACACTTTATTTTATGAATTATACTTTTGTATTATACATATCTACGTAGAATTGGAATCAAACACATAAGTTGATCAAATGTGGTTCAGATTATGAATCGATTTTCAGTTTTTACTGTTGAGTTTTATTCGTATATTTGCTCACTTCAACTTGAAAAATGACAACATTTCACAACCAGTTACTAAAATAATCACAGTGAGAAAACTCTCTCACATTTCCATGCAGTCAGAGCTCAGAGATTACAGGCAGCGTCCGAATCAGAGCTCAGAGCTGTCTGAGCAGAGAGCGCTGAGATGGCTGTGAGTTCGATTCACGTCCACGATCCGTTCGGACTGAATCTTCCCAGTCAGTCAGAGCTCAGAGACTATGAGCAGCATTAATCCAAGGAAGAAAAGCTCCATCACATTATGGATAGATCTGAACTTTTTCACAGTTGTGTTTATTAATATTCTTGTCATTGATTCGGTCAGTCTTTATTCCACACTCATGGTCCAGAGAAATGACACCACATTACATTAAACGATTAACATCAGTACAGTAGGAACCAGTAGCCACATGTTTAACGACACAACGATGAAAAGAAACAAAACTAGACTCAGACACAATGAAGATGTCAATAATTTAATATGACACACAGTGAATATTACAGAGGTCCATGTGAGAGATGAATGAGTGGAATCATGTCCAGTGTCCAGTTAGATTTCAGCCAGTCAACTGAAGTACAGATGACCAGCGACTGAGCTTCTGCAGAAAAGTTTCCACGTGAGCACCACTCAGATGATCCAGACCGTCTGTCACCATCAGTCCTGGTGTCACTGGAGCAGCGGTTCATCTGAAACACAGACTCTGTTCTTCTCCAACTGTACACACCAACAACTTTGGTCTGTAGCTCGATAGAGGCACAGAAGGTTGACCGTTTCAGTCTCTGTGGCTGATGGCTCCTCTGGGTCACCAGGAATGGAGGAGTTCAGATTCACCGGCACAACCAAGAAGAAGAGGAGGAGGAGGACCAGTGTATTTCGCCCCATTATCAGTCTTCTCCGTTTCCAGATGAGCGGTTGATTAGTTTCTTTCGCGAGAGCTGATGTTGACGGACTGAACATTGTAGAGTCCGCACTCCTCATTTATAGGCAGAGGGCGGAGTCTACGGTAACGCGGTACTATAGCGGATGACAATAACAGGTGACAGGTGAGAGTTTCTGCGCATGAGTGAGAATTAGGCGGAGAGAGGAGCGTCTACGCTACTGTAGTTGTTCTGCTCTGACTGCATGACAAGAATTATACAATACGGATTCGGCCGGATTTGTATCTTAATGGTGTTGACTTCCTACTACTTTCCTAACTTAAACGTGGAGCTGCCTCTCATCTCTGGGATGTGACTACATGAGATGATACAGTCCGTACGGCTCGAGCACGTAATTCGGACGCCCGCATATCTCAGTGCTCTCTGCTAGACTCACACTCAGTCAGGAGACTCGCGGTGTTGAAACTGGAGGACGCTGATATTTGGCTGCTGATCACAGGAGTATAGAGGAGCTCGCTCAACGCGGAAATGGGCACCAGAGCACCTTTAGACTTAGAGAGCGCTGAGATGGGCGTGCGTCCGATTTACGTGCACGATCCGTTCGGACTGAATCTTCCCAGTCAGTCAGAGCTCAGAGACTATGAGCAGAGTCAATCCAAGGAAGAAAAGCTCCATCACATTATGGATGTATCTGAACTTATTCACAGTTATGTTTATTAATATTCTTGTCATTGATTTGGTCAGTCTTTATTCCACACTCATGGTCCAGAGAAATGACACCACATTATATCATTCAAACGATTAACATCAGCACAGTAGGAACAAGTAGCCACACGTTTAACGACACAACGATGAAAAGAAACAAAACTAGACTCAGACACAATGAAGATATCAGTAATTTAATATGACACACAGTGAATATTACAGAGGTCCATGTGAAAGATCAATGAGTGGAATCATGTCCAGTGTCCAGTTAGATTTCAGCCAGCCAACTGAAGTACAGATGATCAACGACGGAGCTTATTTTCTGCACACTCTAAGAACAGTTTCCAGCATTTCCTCTTCACATTTTGGTGTCAGCTGCTGAGGACACGAGACAAAAAAACACATTAGTTCAACTGTGACTTGTTTCTACTTCTACTTGTTAGCTTCTTGAAATAGACGTAGCAGAAGCAGTCACCTCCATCCTCCAGCTGAGCTTCCTCCACAGTCAGAGAGAAGTTTCTACGTGAGCACGATGATCCAGACATTCTGTCACCATCAGTCCCGGTGTCACTGGAGCAGCAGTTCTTCAGAAACACAGACTCTCTGTTCTTCTCCAACTGTGCACACCAACAAGTTTGGTCTGTAGCTGGATAGAAGATAGTTTCATGCTCTGTGACTGATGGCTCCTCTGGGTCACCAGAAATGGAGGAGTTCAAATTCACCGGTGCAACCAAGAAGAAGAGGATGGTGAGGACCAGTATCTTCCGTCCCATTATCAATCTTCTCTGTGTCCAGATGAGGGGTTGATCAGTTTCTGTAGTCAGAGTTAACCTGATGCTGAGAGGCTGGAGTGCACCTTGTAGAGTCCGCCCTCCTTATATTGAAACCAGAGCTCCTCCCAGTTTTCACTCGCGGAAAAAATATGCGGCTCTCTCTCTGGCGCTCCTCTCAAAAGCTCCCCTTCCCTGTGCTCGTGGAACAGCAACGTCGCGGAGCTTGTCCTCGGCTCTCTCTGTCTGCGCAGTGCGGAGGTAGGAGGGAGCTGTCTGAACACAGAGGCCGTTCAGTGGGACTCTGAAACACTGCTTTCATGCTCTGATGTGCTTGTCTGCTTCGAAGTGGTGTTTACCTCTGTATGAAGACAGGGACTCTAACCCCCGGGGCCTTGCACCCCAAAATGTGAGTTTGGAGGGATTCTTATCTCCCGGGGCCTGTCACCCCAAAATGTGAGTTTGGAGGGATTCTTATCTCCCGGGGCCTGTCACCCCAAAATGTGAGTTTGGAGGGATTCTTATCTTCCGGGGCCTGTCACCCCAAAATGTGAGTTTGGAGGGACTCTAAACCCCCTGGGGCCTTCAAACCGAAAATCTGAGTTCAAAAGACTCTAACCACCGGGACCCTTCACCCCAAAATGTGAGTTCGTAAGACTCTAACCACCGGGACCTTTCACTCAAAAATGTGTTTGGAGGGACTCTAACCCCCCGAGGCCTTTCATCCCAAAATGTGAGTTTGGGGGACTCGAACCCCTGAAGGCCTTTCACCCCAAAATGTGAGTTTGGAGGGACTCTAACCCCCCGAGGCCTTTCACCCCAAAATGTGAGTTTGGGGGACTCGAACCCCCAAGATCTTTCACCCCAAAATGTGAGTTCTGAGAGATTCTAATCTCCCAGGGCCTTTCACCCCAAAATGTGAGTTTGGGGGACTCGAACCCCCCAAGGCCTTTCACCCCAAAATGTGAGTTTGGAGGGACTCTAACCCCCCGAGGCCTTTCACCCCAAAATGTGAGTTTGGGGGACTCGAACCCCCAAGATCTTACACCCCAAAATGTGAGTTTGGAGGGATTCTAATCTCACGGGGCCTTTCACCCCAAAATGTGAGTTTGGAGGGACTCTAACCCCCCGGGGCCTTTCACCCCAACATGCACAATTTTAAGCTTATTTCTTTGGCGTCTTTGGTTCAGACTTGCGCTTCAGATAAATGACAACAGATCACATCCAAAGACTAAAATAATCACAGTAGAAACTCTCTCACATTTCCATGCAGTCCGAGCTCAGAGATTACAGGCAGCACCTCGACTCCGTACGGATTTGCTCCAGCGTTTAAAGGTGCTCTGGTGCCCATTTCCTCGTTGAGCGAGCTCCTCTGCTCTGGTGATCAGCAGCCAAATATTTGCGTCCTCCAGTTTCAACATCGCGGGATTCTTTACTGTGTGTGAGTCTAGCAGAGAGCGCTGAGATATGCCGGCGTCCGAATTACGTGCTCCAGCCGTACGGACTGTATCTCATGTAGTCACATCCCAGAGACTAGAGGCAGCACCACGGTTACTTCATACAGTATCCCCCTCTTCTGTCGCGGGAGTTACGTTCCAGACTTCTCCCCCGAAAACAGAATCCGCGAAGTAGCGACCACACATTATTTTATGAATTATACTGTTGTATTATACATATCTGCGTAGAATTGGAATCAAACACATAAGCTGATCAAATGTAGTTCAGATCATGAATCGATTTTCAGTTTTTACAGTTGAGTTTTATTCATATATTTGCTCACTTACTTGAAAAACGACAACATTTCACAACCACTTACTAAAATAATCACAGTGAGAAAACTCTGGGACACATTTCCAGCACAGGTCCTCACCGTGTTTGAGAGAATGAGCGTAAAGACAGGATGAGTCCTCACATGCAGTCAGAGCTCAGAGACTACAGGAACAACTGCAGTAGCGTATTCCCAACACTCGAGCGCAGAAACGCTCCGCTCTCTCTCTCCAGCGCTCCTCCCCAAAAGCTCCGTTTCCCTGTGCTGGTTTAACAGCAACTTCCCGGAGCTCGTCCTCAGCTCGCTCTGTCCGTGGAGTGGAGAAGGGAGAATGGAGAAGGGAGGACTCTGAGCACCGAGGCCGATCAGTGGCCAGCGCTCCTCCCAAAAGCTCCGAGTCCCTGGTGCTGGCGAAACAGCAACAGCCCCGAGCTCATCCTCGGAACGCCCTCTGTCTGCGGAGGGAGGACTGAGGAGTGAGGAGGGAACTGTCTGAGCAGAGAGTGCTGAGTTGGACGTACGTCCGAATAACGTGCTCCAGCCGAACGAACTGAATCCTCCCATGTAGTCACATCCCAGAGACTAGAGGCAGCACCACGGTTACTTCATACAGTGTTCCCTCTTCTGTCGCGGGAGTTACGTTCCAGACTTCTCCCCCGAAAACAGAATCCGCGAAGTAGCGACCACACTTTATTTTATGAATTATACTTTTGTATTATACATATCTACGTAGAATTGGAATCAAACACATAAGTTGATCAAATGTGGTTCAGATTATGAATCGATTTTCAGTTTTTACTGTTGAGTTTTATTCGTATATTTGCTCACTTCAACTTGAAAAATGACAACATTTCACAACCAGTTACTAAAATAATCACAGTGAGAAAACTCTCTCACATTTCCATGCAGTCAGAGCTCAGAGATTACAGGCAGCGTCCGAATCAGAGCTCAGAGCTGTCTGAGCGGAGAGCGCTGAGTTGGCTGTGAGTTCGATTCACGTCCACGATCCGTTCGGACTGAATCTTCCCAGTCAGTCAGAGCTCAGAGACTATGAGCAGCATTAATCCAAGGAAGAAAAGCTCCATCACATTATGGATAGATCTGAACTTTTTCACAGTTGTGTTTATTAATATTCTTGTCATTGATTCGGTCAGTCTTTATTCCACACTCATGGTCCAGAGAAATGACACCACATTACATTAAACGATTAACATCAGTACAGTAGGAACCAGTAGCCACATGTTTAACGACACAACGATGAAAAGAAACAAAACTAGACTCAGACACAATGAAGATGTCAATAATTTAATATGACACACAGTGAATATTACAGAGGTCCATGTGAGAGATGAATGAGTGGAATCATGTCCAGTGTCCAGTTAGATTTCAGCCAGTCAACTGAAGTACAGATGACCAGCGACTGAGCTTCTGCAGAAAAGTTTCCACGTGAGCACCACTCAGATGATCCAGACCGTCTGTCACCATCAGTCCTGGTGTCACTGGAGCAGCGGTTCATCTGAAACACAGACTCTGTTCTTCTCCAACTGTACACACCAACAACTTTGGTCTGTAGCTCGATAGAGGCACAGAAGGTTGACCGTTTCAGTCTCTGTGGCTGATGGCTCCTCTGGGTCACCAGGAATGGAGGAGTTCAGATTCACCGGCACAACCAAGAAGAAGAGGAGGAGGAGGACCAGTGTATTTCGCCCCATTATCAGTCTTCTCCGTTTCCAGATGAGCGGTTGATTAGTTTCTTTCGCGAGAGCTGATGTTGACGGACTGAACATTGTAGAGTCCGCACTCCTCATTTATAGGCAGAGGGCGGAGTCTACGGTAACGCGGTACTATAGCGGATGACAATAACAGGTGACAGGTGAGAGTTTCTGCGCATGAGTGAGAATTAGGCGGAGAGAGGAGCGTCTACGCTACTGTAGTTGTTCTGCTCTGACTGCATGACAAGAATTATACAATACGGATTCGGCCGGATTTGTATCTTAATGGTGTTGACTTCCTACTACTTTCCTAACTTAAACGTGGAGCTGCCTCTCATCTCTGGGATGTGACTACATGAGATGATACAGTCCGTACGGCTCGAGCACGTAATTCGGACGCCCGCATATCTCAGTGCTCTCTGCTAGACTCACACTCAGTCAGGAGACTCGCGGTGTTGAAACTGGAGGACGCTGATATTTGGCTGCTGATCACAGGAGTATAGAGGAGCTCGCTCAACGCGGAAATGGGCACCAGAGCACCTTTAGACTTAGAGAGCGCTGAGATGGGCGTGCGTCCGATTTACGTGCACGATCCGTTCGGACTGAATCTTCCCAGTCAGTCAGAGCTCAGAGACTATGAGCAGAGTTAATCCAAGGAAGAAAAGCTCCATCACATTATGGATGTATCTGAACTTATTCACAGTTATGTTTATTAATATTCTTGTCATTGATTTGGTCAGTCTTTATTCCACACTCATGGTCCAGAGAAATGACACCACATTATATCATTCAAACGATTAACATCAGCACAGTAGGAACCAGTAGCCACACGTTTAACGACACAACGATGAAAAGAAACAAAACTAGACTCAGACACAATGAAGATATCAGTAATTTAATATGACACACAGTGAATATTACAGAGGTCCATGTGAGAGATGAATGAGTGGAATCATGTCCAGTGTCCAGTTAGATTTCAGCCAGCCAACTGAAGTACAGATGATCAACGACGGAGCTTATTTTCTGCACACTCTAAGAACAGTTTCCAGCATTTCCTCTTCACATTTTGGTGTCAGCTGCTGAGGACACGAGACAAAAAAACACATTAGTTCAACTGTGACTTGTTTCTACTTCTACTTGTTAGCTTCTTGAAATAGACGTAGCAGAAGCAGTCACCTCCATCCTCCAGCTGAGCTTCCTCCACAGTCAGAGAGAAGTTTCTACGTGAGCACGATGATCCAGACAGTCTGTCACCATCAGTCCCGGTGTCACTGGAGCAGCAGTTCTTCAGAAACACAGACTCTCTGTTCTTCTCCAACTGTGCACACCAACAAGTTTGGTCTGTAGCTGGATAGAAGATAGTTTCATGCTCTGTGACTGATGGCTCCTCTGGGTCACCAGAAATGGAGGAGTTCAAATTCACCGGTGCAACCAAGAAGAAGAGGATGGTGAGGACCAGTACCTTCCGTCCCATTATCAATCTTCTCTGTGTCCAGATGAGGGGTTGATCAGTTTCTGTAGTCAGAGTTAACCTGATGCTGAGAGGCTGGAGTGCACCTTGTAGAGTCCGCCCTCCTTATATTGAAACCAGAGCTCCTCCCAGTTTTCACTCGCGGAAAAAATATGCGGCTCTCTCTCTGGCGCTCCTCTCAAAAGCTCCCCTTCCCTGTGCTCGTGGAACAGCAACGTCGCGGAGCTTGTCCTCGGCTCTCTCTGTCTGCGCAGTGCGGAGGTAGGAGGGAGCTGTCTGAACACAGAGGCCGTTCAGTGGGACTCTGAAACACTGCTTTCATGCTCTGATGTGCTTGTCTGCTTCGAAGTGGTGTTTACCTCTGTATGAAGACAGGGACTCTAACCCCCGGGGCCTTGCACCCCAAAATGTGAGTTTGGAGGGATTCTTATCTCCCGGGGCCTGTCACCCCAAAATGTGAGTTTGGAGGGATTCTTATCTCCCGGGGCCTGTCACCCCAAAATGTGAGTTTGGAGGGATTCTTATCTTCCGGGGCCTGTCACCCCAAAATGTGAGTTTGGAGGGATTCTTATCTTCCGGGGCCTGTCACCCCAAAATGTGAGTTTGGAGGGATTCTTATCTTCCGGGGCCTGTCACCCCAAAATGTGAGTTTGGAGGGATTCTTATCTTCCGGGGCCTGTCACCCCAAAATGTGAGTTTGGAGGGACTCTAAACCCCCTGGGGCCTTCAAACCGAAAATCTGAGTTCAAAAGACTCTAACCACCGGGACCCTTCACCCCAAAATGTGAGTTCGTAAGACTCTAACCACCGGGACCTTTCACTCAAAAATGTGTTTGGAGGGACTCTAACCCCCCGAGGCCTTTCATCCCAAAATGTGAGTTTGGGGGACTCGAACCCCTGAAGGCCTTTCACCCCAAAATGTGAGTTTGGAGGGACTCTAACCCCCCGAGGCCTTTCACCCCAAAATGTGAGTTTGGGGGACTCGAACCCCCAAGATCTTTCACCCCAAAATGTGAGTTCTGAGAGATTCTAATCTCCCAGGGCCTTTCACCCCAAAATGTGAGTTTGGGGGACTCGAACCCCCCAAGGCCTTTCACCCCAAAATGTGAGTTTGGAGGGACTCTAACCCCCCGAGGCCTTTCACCCCAAAATGTGAGTTTGGGGGACTCGAACCCCCAAGATCTTACACCCCAAAATGTGAGTTTGGAGGGATTCTAATCTCACGGGGCCTTTCACCCCAAAATGTGAGTTTGGAGGGACTCTAACCCCCCGGGGCCTTTCACCCCAACATGCACAATTTTAAGCTTATTTCTTTGGCGTCTTTGGTTCAGACTTGCGCTTCAGATAAATGACAACAGATCACATCCAAAGACTAAAATAATCACAGTAGAAACTCTCTCACATTTCCATGCAGTCCGAGCTCAGAGATTACAGGCAGCACCTCGACTCCGTACGGATTTGCTCCAGCGTTTAAAGGTGCTCTGGTGCCCATTTCCTCGTTGAGCGAGCTCCTCTGCTCTGGTGATCAGCAGCCAAATATTTGCGTCCTCCAGTTTCAACATCGCGGGATTCTTTACTGTGTGTGAGTCTAGCAGAGAGCGCTGAGATATGCCGGCGTCCGAATTACGTGCTCCAGCCGTACGGACTGTATCTCATGTAGTCACATCCCAGAGACTAGAGGCAGCACCACGGTTACTTCATACAGTATCCCCCTCTTCTGTCGCGGGAGTTACGTTCCAGACTTCTCCCCCGAAAACAGAATCCGCGAAGTAGCGACCACACATTATTTTATGAATTATACTGTTGTATTATACATATCTGCGTAGAATTGGAATCAAACACATAAGCTGATCAAATGTAGTTCAGATCATGAATCGATTTTCAGTTTTTACAGTTGAGTTTTATTCATATATTTGCTCACTTACTTGAAAAACGACAACATTTCACAACCACTTACTAAAATAATCACAGTGAGAAAACTCTGGGACACATTTCCAGCACAGGTCCTCACCGTGTTTGAGAGAATGAGCGTAAAGACAGGATGAGTCCTCACATGCAGTCAGAGCTCAGAGACTACAGGAACAACTGCAGTAGCGTATTCCCAACACTCGAGCGCAGAAACGCTCCGCTCTCTCTCTCCAGCGCTCCTCCCCAAAAGCTCCGTTTCCCTGTGCTGGTTTAACAGCAACTTCCCGGAGCTCGTCCTCAGCTCGCTCTGTCCGTGGAGTGGAGAAGGGAGAATGGAGAAGGGAGGACTCTGAGCACCGAGGCCGATCAGTGGCCAGCGCTCCTCCCAAAAGCTCCGAGTCCCTGGTGCTGGCGAAACAGCAACAGCCCCGAGCTCATCCTCGGAACGCCCTCTGTCTGCGGAGGGAGGACTGAGGAGTGAGGAGGGAACTGTCTGAGCAGAGAGTGCTGAGTTGGACGTACGTCCGAATAACGTGCTCCAGCCGAACGAACTGAATCCTCCCATGTAGTCACATCCCAGAGACTAGAGGCAGCACCACGGTTACTTCATACAGTGTTCCCTCTTCTGTCGCGGGAGTTACGTTCCAGACTTCTCCCCCGAAAACAGAATCCGCGAAGTAGCGACCACACTTTATTTTATGAATTATACTTTTGTATTATACATATCTACGTAGAATTGGAATCAAACACATAAATTGATCAAATGTGGTTCAGATTATGAATCGATTTTCAGTTTTTACTGTTGAGTTTTATTCGTATATTTGCTCACTTCAACTTGAAAAATGACAACATTTCACAACCAGTTACTAAAATAATCACAGTGAGAAAACTCTCTCACATTTCCATGCAGTCAGAGCTCAGAGATTACAGGCAGCGTCCGAATCAGAGCTCAGAGCTGTCTGAGCAGAGAGCGCTGAGATGGCTGTGAGTTCGATTCACGTCCACGATCCGTTCGGACTGAATCTTCCCAGTCAGTCAGAGCTCAGAGACTATGAGCAGCATTAATCCAAGGAAGAAAAGCTCCATCACATTATGGATAGATCTGAACTTTTTCACAGTTGTGTTTATTAATATTCTTGTCATTGATTCGGTCAGTCTTTATTCCACACTCATGGTCCAGAGAAATGACACCACATTACATTAAACGATTAACATCAGTACAGTAGGAACCAGTAGCCACATGTTTAACGACACAACGATGAAAAGAAACAAAACTAGACTCAGACACAATGAAGATGTCAATAATTTAATATGACACACAGTGAATATTACAGAGGTCCATGTGAGAGATGAATGAGTGGAATCATGTCCAGTGTCCAGTTAGATTTCAGCCAGTCAACTGAAGTACAGATGACCAGCGACTGAGCTTCTGCAGAAAAGTTTCCACGTGAGCACCACTCAGATGATCCAGACCGTCTGTCACCATCAGTCCTGGTGTCACTGGAGCAGCGGTTCATCTGAAACACAGACTCTGTTCTTCTCCAACTGTACACACCAACAACTTTGGTCTGTAGCTCGATAGAGGCACAGAAGGTTGACCGTTTCAGTCTCTGTGGCTGATGGCTCCTCTGGGTCACCAGGAATGGAGGAGTTCAGATTCACCGGCACAACCAAGAAGAAGAAGAGGAGGAGGAGGACCAGTGTATTTCGCCCCATTATCAGTCTTCTCCGTTTCCAGATGAGCGGTTGATTAGTTTCTTTCGCGAGAGCTGATGTTGACGGACTGAACATTGTAGAGTCCGCACTCCTCATTTATAGGCAGAGGGCGGAGTCTACGGTAACGCGGTACTATAGCGGATGACAATAACAGGTGACAGGTGAGAGTTTCTGCGCATGAGTGAGAATTAGGCGGAGAGAGGAGCGTCTACGCTACTGTAGTTGTTCTGCTCTGACTGCATGACAAGAATTATACAATACGGATTCGGCCGGATTTGTATCTTAATGGTGTTGACTTCCTACTACTTTCCTAACTTAAACGTGGAGCTGCCTCTCATCTCTGGGATGTGACTACATGAGATGATACAGTCCGTACGGCTCGAGCACGTAATTCGGACGCCCGCATATCTCAGTGCTCTCTGCTAGACTCACACTCAGTCAGGAGACTCGCGGTGTTGAAACTGGAGGACGCTGATATTTGGCTGCTGATCACAGGAGTATAGAGGAGCTCGCTCAACGCGGAAATGGGCACCAGAGCACCTTTAGACTTAGAGAGCGCTGAGATGGGCGTGCGTCCGATTTACGTGCACGATCCGTTCGGACTGAATCTTCCCAGTCAGTCAGAGCTCAGAGACTATGAGCAGAGTTAATCCAAGGAAGAAAAGCTCCATCACATTATGGATGTATCTGAACTTATTCACAGTTATGTTTATTAATATTCTTGTCATTGATTTGGTCAGTCTTTATTCCACACTCATGGTCCAGAGAAATGACACCACATTATATCATTCAAACGATTAACATCAGCACAGTAGGAACCAGTAGCCACACGTTTAACGACACAACGATGAAAAGAAACAAAACTAGACTCAGACACAATGAAGATATCAGTAATTTAATATGACACACAGTGAATATTACAGAGGTCCATGTGAAAGATCAATGAGTGGAATCATGTCCAGTGTCCAGTTAGATTTCAGCCAGCCAACTGAAGTACAGATGATCAACGACGGAGCTTATTTTCTGCACACTCTAAGAACAGTTTCCAGCATTTCCTCTTCACATTTTGGTGTCAGCTGCTGAGGACACGAGACAAAAAAACACATTAGTTCAACTGTGACTTGTTTCTACTTCTACTTGTTAGCTTCTTGAAATAGACGTAGCAGAAGCAGTCACCTCCATCCTCCAGCTGAGCTTCCTCCACAGTCAGAGAGAAGTTTCTACGTGAGCACGATGATCCAGACAGTCTGTCACCATCAGTCCCGGTGTCACTGGAGCAGCAGTTCTTCAGAAACACAGACTCTCTGTTCTTCTCCAACTGTGCACACCAACAAGTTTGGTCTGTAGCTGGATAGAAGATAGTTTCATGCTCTGTGACTGATGGCTCCTCTGGGTCACCAGAAATGGAGGAGTTCAAATTCACCGGTGCAACCAAGAAGAAGAGGATGGTGAGGACCAGTATCTTCCGTCCCATTATCAATCTTCTCTGTGTCCAGATGAGGGGTTGATCAGTTTCTGTAGTCAGAGTTAACCTGATGCTGAGAGGCTGGAGTGCACCTTGTAGAGTCCGCCCTCCTTATATTGAAACCAGAGCTCCTCCCAGTTTTCACTCGCGGAAAAAATATGCGGCTCTCTCTCTGGCGCTCCTCTCAAAAGCTCCCCTTCCCTGTGCTCGTGGAACAGCAACGTCGCGGAGCTTGTCCTCGGCTCTCTCTGTCTGCGCAGTGCGGAGGTAGGAGGGAGCTGTCTGAACACAGAGGCCGTTCAGTGGGACTCTGAAACACTGCTTTCATGCTCTGATGTGCTTGTCTGCTTCGAAGTGGTGTTTACCTCTGTATGAAGACAGGGACTCTAACCCCCGGGGCCTTGCACCCCAAAATGTGAGTTTGGAGGGATTCTTATCTCCCGGGGCCTGTCACCCCAAAATGTGAGTTTGGAGGGATTCTTATCTCCCGGGGCCTGTCACCCCAAAATGTGAGTTTGGAGGGATTCTTATCTTCCGGGGCCTGTCACCCCAAAATGTGAGTTTGGAGGGATTCTTATCTTCCGGGGCCTGTCACCCCAAAATGTGAGTTTGGAGGGATTCTTATCTTCCGGGGCCTGTCACCCCAAAATGTGAGTTTGGAGGGACTCTAAACCCCCTGGGGCCTTCAAACCGAAAATCTGAGTTCAAAAGACTCTAACCACCGGGACCCTTCACCCCAAAATGTGAGTTCGTAAGACTCTAACCACCGGGACCTTTCACTCAAAAATGTGTTTGGAGGGACTCTAACCCCCCGAGGCCTTTCATCCCAAAATGTGAGTTTGGGGGACTCGAACCCCTGAAGGCCTTTCACCCCAAAATGTGAGTTTGGAGGGACTCTAACCCCCCGAGGCCTTTCACCCCAAAATGTGAGTTTGGGGGACTCGAACCCCCAAGATCTTTCACCCCAAAATGTGAGTTCTGAGAGATTCTAATCTCCCAGGGCCTTTCACCCCAAAATGTGAGTTTGGGGGACTCGAACCCCCCAAGGCCTTTCACCCCAAAATGTGAGTTTGGAGGGACTCTAACCCCCCGAGGCCTTTCACCCCAAAATGTGAGTTTGGGGGACTCGAACCCCCAAGATCTTACACCCCAAAATGTGAGTTTGGAGGGATTCTAATCTCACGGGGCCTTTCACCCCAAAATGTGAGTTTGGAGGGACTCTAACCCCCCGGGGCCTTTCACCCCAACATGCACAATTTTAAGCTTATTTCTTTGGCGTCTTTGGTTCAGACTTGCGCTTCAGATAAATGACAACAGATCACATCCAAAGACTAAAATAATCACAGTAGAAACTCTCTCACATTTCCATGCAGTCCGAGCTCAGAGATTACAGGCAGCACCTCGACTCCGTACGGATTTGCTCCAGCGTTTAAAGGTGCTCTGGTGCCCATTTCCTCGTTGAGCGAGCTCCTCTGCTCTGGTGATCAGCAGCCAAATATTTGCGTCCTCCAGTTTCAACATCGCGGGATTCTTTACTGTGTGTGAGTCTAGCAGAGAGCGCTGAGATATGCCGGCGTCCGAATTACGTGCTCCAGCCGTACGGACTGTATCTCATGTAGTCACATCCCAGAGACTAGAGGCAGCACCACGGTTACTTCATACAGTATCCCCCTCTTCTGTCGCGGGAGTTACGTTCCAGACTTCTCCCCCGAAAACAGAATCCGCGAAGTAGCGACCACACATTATTTTATGAATTATACTGTTGTATTATACATATCTGCGTAGAATTGGAATCAAACACATAAGCTGATCAAATGTAGTTCAGATCATGAATCGATTTTCAGTTTTTACAGTTGAGTTTTATTCATATATTTGCTCACTTACTTGAAAAACGACAACATTTCACAACCACTTACTAAAATAATCACAGTGAGAAAACTCTGGGACACATTTCCAGCACAGGTCCTCACCGTGTTTGAGAGAATGAGCGTAAAGACAGGATGAGTCCTCACATGCAGTCAGAGCTCAGAGACTACAGGAACAACTGCAGTAGCGTATTCCCAACACTCGAGCGCAGAAACGCTCCGCTCTCTCTCTCCAGCGCTCCTCCCCAAAAGCTCCGTTTCCCTGTGCTGGTTTAACAGCAACTTCCCGGAGCTCGTCCTCAGCTCGCTCTGTCCGTGGAGTGGAGAAGGGAGAATGGAGAAGGGAGGACTCTGAGCACCGAGGCCGATCAGTGGCCAGCGCTCCTCCCAAAAGCTCCGAGTCCCTGGTGCTGGCGAAACAGCAACAGCCCCGAGCTCATCCTCGGAACGCCCTCTGTCTGCGGAGGGAGGACTGAGGAGTGAGGAGGGAACTGTCTGAGCAGAGAGTGCTGAGTTGGACGTACGTCCGAATAACGTGCTCCAGCCGAACGAACTGAATCCTCCCATGTAGTCACATCCCAGAGACTAGAGGCAGCACCACGGTTACTTCATACAGTGTTCCCTCTTCTGTCGCGGGAGTTACGTTCCAGACTTCTCCCCCGAAAACAGAATCCGCGAAGTAGCGACCACACTTTATTTTATGAATTATACTTTTGTATTATACATATCTACGTAGAATTGGAATCAAACACATAAGTTGATCAAATGTGGTTCAGATTATGAATCGATTTTCAGTTTTTACTGTTGAGTTTTATTCGTATATTTGCTCACTTCAACTTGAAAAATGACAACATTTCACAACCAGTTACTAAAATAATCACAGTGAGAAAACTCTCTCACATTTCCATGCAGTCAGAGCTCAGAGATTACAGGCAGCGTCCGAATCAGAGCTCAGAGCTGTCTGAGCAGAGAGCGCTGAGATGGCTGTGAGTTCGATTCACGTCCACGATCCGTTCGGACTGAATCTTCCCAGTCAGTCAGAGCTCAGAGACTATGAGCAGCATTAATCCAAGGAAGAAAAGCTCCATCACATTATGGATAGATCTGAACTTTTTCACAGTTGTGTTTATTAATATTCTTGTCATTGATTCGGTCAGTCTTTATTCCACACTCATGGTCCAGAGAAATGACACCACATTACATTAAACGATTAACATCAGTACAGTAGGAACCAGTAGCCACATGTTTAACGACACAACGATGAAAAGAAACAAAACTAGACTCAGACACAATGAAGATGTCAATAATTTAATATGACACACAGTGAATATTACAGAGGTCCATGTGAGAGATGAATGAGTGGAATCATGTCCAGTGTCCAGTTAGATTTCAGCCAGTCAACTGAAGTACAGATGACCAGCGACTGAGCTTCTGCAGAAAAGTTTCCACGTGAGCACCACTCAGATGATCCAGACCGTCTGTCACCATCAGTCCTGGTGTCACTGGAGCAGCGGTTCATCTGAAACACAGACTCTGTTCTTCTCCAACTGTACACACCAACAACTTTGGTCTGTAGCTCGATAGAGGCACAGAAGGTTGACCGTTTCAGTCTCTGTGGCTGATGGCTCCTCTGGGTCACCAGGAATGGAGGAGTTCAGATTCACCGGCACAACCAAGAAGAAGAAGAGGAGGAGGAGGACCAGTGTATTTCGCCCCATTATCAGTCTTCTCCGTTTCCAGATGAGCGGTTGATTAGTTTCTTTCGCGAGAGCTGATGTTGACGGACTGAACATTGTAGAGTCCGCACTCCTCATTTATAGGCAGAGGGCGGAGTCTACGGTAACGCGGTACTATAGCGGATGACAATAACAGGTGACAGGTGAGAGTTTCTGCGCATGAGTGAGAATTAGGCGGAGAGAGGAGCGTCTACGCTACTGTAGTTGTTCTGCTCTGACTGCATGACAAGAATTATACAATACGGATTCGGCCGGATTTGTATCTTAATGGTGTTGACTTCCTACTACTTTCCTAACTTAAACGTGGAGCTGCCTCTCATCTCTGGGATGTGACTACATGAGATGATACAGTCCGTACGGCTCGAGCACGTAATTCGGACGCCCGCATATCTCAGTGCTCTCTGCTAGACTCACACTCAGTCAGGAGACTCGCGGTGTTGAAACTGGAGGACGCTGATATTTGGCTGCTGATCACAGGAGTATAGAGGAGCTCGCTCAACGCGGAAATGGGCACCAGAGCACCTTTAGACTTAGAGAGCGCTGAGATGGGCGTGCGTCCGATTTACGTGCACGATCCGTTCGGACTGAATCTTCCCAGTCAGTCAGAGCTCAGAGACTATGAGCAGAGTTAATCCAAGGAAGAAAAGCTCCATCACATTATGGATGTATCTGAACTTATTCACAGTTATGTTTATTAATATTCTTGTCATTGATTTGGTCAGTCTTTATTCCACACTCATGGTCCAGAGAAATGACACCACATTATATCATTCAAACGATTAACATCAGCACAGTAGGAACCAGTAGCCACACGTTTAACGACACAACGATGAAAAGAAACAAAACTAGACTCAGACACAATGAAGATATCAGTAATTTAATATGACACACAGTGAATATTACAGAGGTCCATGTGAAAGATCAATGAGTGGAATCATGTCCAGTGTCCAGTTAGATTTCAGCCAGCCAACTGAAGTACAGATGATCAACGACGGAGCTTATTTTCTGCACACTCTAAGAACAGTTTCCTGCATTTCCTCTTCACATTTTGGTGTCAGCTGCTGAGGACACGAGACAAAAAAACACATTAGTTCAACTGTGACTTGTTTCTACTTCTACTTGTTAGCTTCTTGAAATAGACGTAGCAGAAGCAGTCACCTCCATCCTCCAGCTGAGCTTCCTCCACAGTCAGAGAGAAGTTTCTACGTGAGCACGATGATCCAGACAGTCTGTCACCATCAGTCCCGGTGTCACTGGAGCAGCAGTTCTTCAGAAACACAGACTCTCTGTTCTTCTCCAACTGTGCACACCAACAAGTTTGGTCTGTAGCTGGATAGAAGATAGTTTCATGCTCTGTGACTGATGGCTCCTCTGGGTCACCAGAAATGGAGGAGTTCAAATTCACCGGTGCAACCAAGAAGAAGAGGAGGATGGTGAGGACCAGTATCTTCCGTCCCATTATCAATCTTCTCTGTGTCCAGATGAGGGGTTGATCAGTTTCTGTAGTCAGAGTTAACCTGATGCTGAGAGGCTGGAGTGCACCTTGTAGAGTCCGCCCTCCTTATATTGAAACCAGAGCTCCTCCCAGTTTTCACTCGCGGAAAAAATATGCGGCTCTCTCTCTGGCGCTCCTCTCAAAAGCTCCCCTTCCCTGTGCTCGTGGAACAGCAACGTCGCGGAGCTTGTCCTCGGCTCTCTCTGTCTGCGCAGTGCGGAGGTAGGAGGGAGCTGTCTGAACACAGAGGCCGTTCAGTGGGACTCTGAAACACTGCTTTCATGCTCTGATGTGCTTGTCTGCTTCGAAGTGGTGTTTACCTCTGTATGAAGACAGGGACTCTAACCCCCGGGGCCTTGCACCCCAAAATGTGAGTTTGGAGGGATTCTTATCTCCCGGGGCCTGTCACCCCAAAATGTGAGTTTGGAGGGATTCTTATCTCCCGGGGCCTGTCACCCCAAAATGTGAGTTTGGAGGGATTCTTATCTTCCGGGGCCTGTCACCCCAAAATGTGAGTTTGGAGGGACTCTAAACCCCCTGGGGCCTTCAAACCGAAAATCTGAGTTCAAAAGACTCTAACCACCGGGACCCTTCACCCCAAAATGTGAGTTCGTAAGACTCTAACCACCGGGACCTTTCACTCAAAAATGTGTTTGGAGGGACTCTAACCCCCCGAGGCCTTTCATCCCAAAATGTGAGTTTGGGGGACTCGAACCCCTGAAGGCCTTTCACCCCAAAATGTGAGTTTGGAGGGACTCTAACCCCCCGAGGCCTTTCACCCCAAAATGTGAGTTTGGGGGACTCGAACCCCCAAGATCTTTCACCCCAAAATGTGAGTTCTGAGAGATTCTAATCTCCCAGGGCCTTTCACCCCAAAATGTGAGTTTGGGGGACTCGAACCCCCCAAGGCCTTTCACCCCAAAATGTGAGTTTGGAGGGACTCTAACCCCCCGAGGCCTTTCACCCCAAAATGTGAGTTTGGGGGACTCGAACCCCCAAGATCTTACACCCCAAAATGTGAGTTTGGAGGGATTCTAATCTCACGGGGCCTTTCACCCCAAAATGTGAGTTTGGAGGGACTCTAACCCCCCGGGGCCTTTCACCCCAACATGCACAATTTTAAGCTTATTTCTTTGGCGTCTTTGGTTCAGACTTGCGCTTCAGATAAATGACAACAGATCACATCCAAAGACTAAAATAATCACAGTAGAAACTCTCTCACATTTCCATGCAGTCCGAGCTCAGAGATTACAGGCAGCACCTCGACTCCGTACGGATTTGCTCCAGCGTTTAAAGGTGCTCTGGTGCCCATTTCCTCGTTGAGCGAGCTCCTCTGCTCTGGTGATCAGCAGCCAAATATTTGCGTCCTCCAGTTTCAACATCGCGGGATTCTTTACTGTGTGTGAGTCTAGCAGAGAGCGCTGAGATATGCCGGCGTCCGAATTACGTGCTCCAGCCGTACGGACTGTATCTCATGTAGTCACATCCCAGAGACTAGAGGCAGCACCACGGTTACTTCATACAGTATCCCCCTCTTCTGTCGCGGGAGTTACGTTCCAGACTTCTCCCCCGAAAACAGAATCCGCGAAGTAGCGACCACACATTATTTTATGAATTATACTGTTGTATTATACATATCTGCGTAGAATTGGAATCAAACACATAAGCTGATCAAATGTAGTTCAGATCATGAATCGATTTTCAGTTTTTACAGTTGAGTTTTATTCATATATTTGCTCACTTACTTGAAAAACGACAACATTTCACAACCACTTACTAAAATAATCACAGTGAGAAAACTCTGGGACACATTTCCAGCACAGGTCCTCACCGTGTTTGAGAGAATGAGCGTAAAGACAGGATGAGTCCTCACATGCAGTCAGAGCTCAGAGACTACAGGAACAACTGCAGTAGCGTATTCCCAACACTCGAGCGCAGAAACGCTCCGCTCTCTCTCTCCAGCGCTCCTCCCCAAAAGCTCCGTTTCCCTGTGCTGGTTTAACAGCAACTTCCCGGAGCTCGTCCTCAGCTCGCTCTGTCCGTGGAGTGGAGAAGGGAGAATGGAGAAGGGAGGACTCTGAGCACCGAGGCCGATCAGTGGCCAGCGCTCCTCCCAAAAGCTCCGAGTCCCTGGTGCTGGCGAAACAGCAACAGCCCCGAGCTCATCCAGGGAACGCCCTCTGTCTGCGGAGGGAGGACTGAGGAGTGAGGAGGGAACTGTCTGAGCAGAGAGTGCTGAGTTGGACGTACGTCCGAATAACGTGCTCCAGCCGAACGAACTGAATCCTCCCATGTAGTCACATCCCAGAGACTAGAGGCAGCACCACGGTTACTTCATACAGTGTTCCCTCTTCTGTCGCGGGAGTTACGTTCCAGACTTCTCCCCCGAAAACAGAATCCGCGAAGTAGCGACCACACTTTATTTTATGAATTATACTTTTGTATTATACATATCTACGTAGAATTGGAATCAAACACATAAGTTGATCAAATGTGGTTCAGATTATGAATCGATTTTCAGTTTTTACTGTTGAGTTTTATTCGTATATTTGCTCACTTCAACTTGAAAAATGACAACATTTCACAACCAGTTACTAAAATAATCACAGTGAGAAAACTCTCTCACATTTCCATGCAGTCAGAGCTCAGAGATTACAGGCAGCGTCCGAATCAGAGCTCAGAGCTGTCTGAGCAGAGAGCGCTGAGATGGCTGTGAGTTCGATTCACGTCCACGATCCGTTCGGACTGAATCTTCCCAGTCAGTCAGAGCTCAGAGACTATGAGCAGCATTAATCCAAGGAAGAAAAGCTCCATCACATTATGGATAGATCTGAACTTTTTCACAGTTGTGTTTATTAATATTCTTGTCATTGATTCGGTCAGTCTTTATTCCACACTCATGGTCCAGAGAAATGACACCACATTACATTAAACGATTAACATCAGTACAGTAGGAACCAGTAGCCACATGTTTAACGACACAACGATGAAAAGAAACAAAACTAGACTCAGACACAATGAAGATGTCAATAATTTAATATGACACACAGTGAATATTACAGAGGTCCATGTGAGAGATGAATGAGTGGAATCATGTCCAGTGTCCAGTTAGATTTCAGCCAGTCAACTGAAGTACAGATGACCAGCGACTGAGCTTCTGCAGAAAAGTTTCCACGTGAGCACCACTCAGATGATCCAGACCGTCTGTCACCATCAGTCCTGGTGTCACTGGAGCAGCGGTTCATCTGAAACACAGACTCTGTTCTTCTCCAACTGTACACACCAACAACTTTGGTCTGTAGCTCGATAGAGGCACAGAAGGTTGACCGTTTCAGTCTCTGTGGCTGATGGCTCCTCTGGGTCACCAGGAATGGAGGAGTTCAGATTCACCGGCACAACCAAGAAGAAGAGGAGGAGGAGGACCAGTGTATTTCGCCCCATTATCAGTCTTCTCCGTTTCCAGATGAGCGGTTGATTAGTTTCTTTCGCGAGAGCTGATGTTGACGGACTGAACATTGTAGAGTCCGCACTCCTCATTTATAGGCAGAGGGCGGAGTCTACGGTAACGCGGTACTATAGCGGATGACAATAACAGGTGACAGGTGAGAGTTTCTGCGCATGAGTGAGAATTAGGCGGAGAGAGGAGCGTCTACGCTACTGTAGTTGTTCTGCTCTGACTGCATGACAAGAATTATACAATACGGATTCGGCCGGATTTGTATCTTAATGGTGTTGACTTCCTACTACTTTCCTAACTTAAACGTGGAGCTGCCTCTCATCTCTGGGATGTGACTACATGAGATGATACAGTCCGTACGGCTCGAGCACGTAATTCGGACGCCCGCATATCTCAGTGCTCTCTGCTAGACTCACACTCAGTCAGGAGACTCGCGGTGTTGAAACTGGAGGACGCTGATATTTGGCTGCTGATCACAGGAGTATAGAGGAGCTCGCTCAACGCGGAAATGGGCACCAGAGCACCTTTAGACTTAGAGAGCGCTGAGATGGGCGTGCGTCCGATTTACGTGCACGATCCGTTCGGACTGAATCTTCCCAGTCAGTCAGAGCTCAGAGACTATGAGCAGAGTTAATCCAAGGAAGAAAAGCTCCATCACATTATGGATGTATCTGAACTTATTCACAGTTATGTTTATTAATATTCTTGTCATTGATTTGGTCAGTCTTTATTCCACACTCATGGTCCAGAGAAATGACACCACATTATATCATTCAAACGATTAACATCAGCACAGTAGGAACCAGTAGCCACACGTTTAACGACACAACGATGAAAAGAAACAAAACTAGACTCAGACACAATGAAGATATCAGTAATTTAATATGACACACAGTGAATATTACAGAGGTCCATGTGAAAGATCAATGAGTGGAATCATGTCCAGTGTCCAGTTAGATTTCAGCCAGCCAACTGAAGTACAGATGATCAACGACGGAGCTTATTTTCTGCACACTCTAAGAACAGTTTCCTGCATTTCCTCTTCACATTTTGGTGTCAGCTGCTGAGGACACGAGACAAAAAAACACATTAGTTCAACTGTGACTTGTTTCTACTTCTACTTGTTAGCTTCTTGAAATAGACGTAGCAGAAGCAGTCACCTCCATCCTCCAGCTGAGCTTCCTCCACAGTCAGAGAGAAGTTTCTACGTGAGCACGATGATCCAGACAGTCTGTCACCATCAGTCCCGGTGTCACTGGAGCAGCAGTTCTTCAGAAACACAGACTCTCTGTTCTTCTCCAACTGTGCACACCAACAAGTTTGGTCTGTAGCTGGATAGAAGATAGTTTCATGCTCTGTGACTGATGGCTCCTCTGGGTCACCAGAAATGGAGGAGTTCAAATTCACCGGTGCAACCAAGAAGAAGAGGAGGATGGTGAGGACCAGTATCTTCCGTCCCATTATCAATCTTCTCTGTGTCCAGATGAGGGGTTGATCAGTTTCTGTAGTCAGAGTTAACCTGATGCTGAGAGGCTGGAGTGCACCTTGTAGAGTCCGCCCTCCTTATATTGAAACCAGAGCTCCTCCCAGTTTTCACTCGCGGAAAAAATATGCGGCTCTCTCTCTGGCGCTCCTCTCAAAAGCTCCCCTTCCCTGTGCTCGTGGAACAGCAACGTCGCGGAGCTTGTCCTCGGCTCTCTCTGTCTGCGCAGTGCGGAGGTAGGAGGGAGCTGTCTGAACACAGAGGCCGTTCAGTGGGACTCTGAAACACTGCTTTCATGCTCTGATGTGCTTGTCTGCTTCGAAGTGGTGTTTACCTCTGTATGAAGACAGGGACTCTAACCCCCGGGGCCTTGCACCCCAAAATGTGAGTTTGGAGGGATTCTTATCTCCCGGGGCCTGTCACCCCAAAATGTGAGTTTGGAGGGATTCTTATCTCCCGGGGCCTGTCACCCCAAAATGTGAGTTTGGAGGGATTCTTATCTTCCGGGGCCTGTCACCCCAAAATGTGAGTTTGGAGGGACTCTAAACCCCCTGGGGCCTTCAAACCGAAAATCTGAGTTCAAAAGACTCTAACCACCGGGACCCTTCACCCCAAAATGTGAGTTCGTAAGACTCTAACCACCGGGACCTTTCACTCAAAAATGTGTTTGGAGGGACTCTAACCCCCCGAGGCCTTTCATCCCAAAATGTGAGTTTGGGGGACTCGAACCCCTGAAGGCCTTTCACCCCAAAATGTGAGTTTGGAGGGACTCTAACCCCCCGAGGCCTTTCACCCCAAAATGTGAGTTTGGGGGACTCGAACCCCCAAGATCTTTCACCCCAAAATGTGAGTTCTGAGAGATTCTAATCTCCCAGGGCCTTTCACCCCAAAATGTGAGTTTGGGGGACTCGAACCCCCCAAGGCCTTTCACCCCAAAATGTGAGTTTGGAGGGACTCTAACCCCCCGAGGCCTTTCACCCCAAAATGTGAGTTTGGGGGACTCGAACCCCCAAGATCTTACACCCCAAAATGTGAGTTTGGAGGGATTCTAATCTCACGGGGCCTTTCACCCCAAAATGTGAGTTTGGAGGGACTCTAACCCCCCGGGGCCTTTCACCCCAACATGCACAATTTTAAGCTTATTTCTTTGGCGTCTTTGGTTCAGACTTGCGCTTCAGATAAATGACAACAGATCACATCCAAAGACTAAAATAATCACAGTAGAAACTCTCTCACATTTCCATGCAGTCCGAGCTCAGAGATTACAGGCAGCACCTCGACTCCGTACGGATTTACTCCAGCGTTTAAAGGTGCTCTGGTGCCCATTTCCTCGTTGAGCGAGCTCCTCTGCTCTGGTGATCAGCAGCCAAATATTTGCGTCCTCCAGTTTCAACATCGCGGGATTCTTTACTGTGTGTGAGTCTAGCAGAGAGCGCTGAGATATGCCGGCGTCCGAATTACGTGCTCCAGCCGTACGGACTGTATCTCATGTAGTCACATCCCAGAGACTAGAGGCAGCACCACGGTTACTTCATACAGTATCCCCCTCTTCTGTCGCGGGAGTTACGTTCCAGACTTCTCCCCCGAAAACAGAATCCGCGAAGTAGCGACCACACATTATTTTATGAATTATACTGTTGTATTATACATATCTGCGTAGAATTGGAATCAAACACATAAGCTGATCAAATGTAGTTCAGATCATGAATCGATTTTCAGTTTTTACAGTTGAGTTTTATTCATATATTTGCTCACTTACTTGAAAAACGACAACATTTCACAACCACTTACTAAAATAATCACAGTGAGAAAACTCTGGGACACATTTCCAGCACAGGTCCTCACCGTGTTTGAGAGAATGAGCGTAAAGACAGGATGAGTCCTCACATGCAGTCAGAGCTCAGAGACTACAGGAACAACTGCAGTAGCGTATTCCCAACACTCGAGCGCAGAAACGCTCCGCTCTCTCTCTCCAGCGCTCCTCCCCAAAAGCTCCGTTTCCCTGTGCTGGTTTAACAGCAACTTCCCGGAGCTCGTCCTCAGCTCGCTCTGTCCGTGGAGTGGAGAAGGGAGAATGGAGAAGGGAGGACTCTGAGCACCGAGGCCGATCAGTGGCCAGCGCTCCTCCCAAAAGCTCCGAGTCCCTGGTGCTGGCGAAACAGCAACAGCCCCGAGCTCATCCTCGGAACGCCCTCTGTCTGCGGAGGGAGGACTGAGGAGTGAGGAGGGAACTGTCTGAGCAGAGAGTGCTGAGTTGGACGTACGTCCGAATAACGTGCTCCAGCCGAACGAACTGAATCCTCCCATGTAGTCACATCCCAGAGACTAGAGGCAGCACCACGGTTACTTCATACAGTGTTCCCTCTTCTGTCGCGGGAGTTACGTTCCAGACTTCTCCCCCGAAAACAGAATCCGCGAAGTAGCGACCACACTTTATTTTATGAATTATACTTTTGTATTATACATATCTACGTAGAATTGGAATCAAACACATAAGTTGATCAAATGTGGTTCAGATTATGAATCGATTTTCAGTTTTTACTGTTGAGTTTTATTCGTATATTTGCTCACTTCAACTTGAAAAATGACAACATTTCACAACCAGTTACTAAAATAATCACAGTGAGAAAACTCTCTCACATTTCCATGCAGTCAGAGCTCAGAGATTACAGGCAGCGTCCGAATCAGAGCTCAGAGCTGTCTGAGCAGAGAGCGCTGAGATGGCTGTGAGTTCGATTCACGTCCACGATCCGTTCGGACTGAATCTTCCCAGTCAGTCAGAGCTCAGAGACTATGAGCAGCATTAATCCAAGGAAGAAAAGCTCCATCACATTATGGATAGATCTGAACTTTTTCACAGTTGTGTTTATTAATATTCTTGTCATTGATTCGGTCAGTCTTTATTCCACACTCATGGTCCAGAGAAATGACACCACATTACATTAAACGATTAACATCAGTACAGTAGGAACCAGTAGCCACATGTTTAACGACACAACGATGAAAAGAAACAAAACTAGACTCAGACACAATGAAGATGTCAATAATTTAATATGACACACAGTGAATATTACAGAGGTCCATGTGAGAGATGAATGAGTGGAATCATGTCCAGTGTCCAGTTAGATTTCAGCCAGTCAACTGAAGTACAGATGACCAGCGACTGAGCTTCTGCAGAAAAGTTTCCACGTGAGCACCACTCAGATGATCCAGACCGTCTGTCACCATCAGTCCTGGTGTCACTGGAGCAGCGGTTCATCTGAAACACAGACTCTGTTCTTCTCCAACTGTACACACCAACAACTTTGGTCTGTAGCTCGATAGAGGCACAGAAGGTTGACCGTTTCAGTCTCTGTGGCTGATGGCTCCTCTGGGTCACCAGGAATGGAGGAGTTCAGATTCACCGGCACAACCAAGAAGAAGAGGAGGAGGAGGAGGACCAGTGTATTTCGCCCCATTATCAGTCTTCTCCGTTTCCAGATGAGCGGTTGATTAGTTTCTTTCGCGAGAGCTGATGTTGACGGACTGAACATTGTAGAGTCCGCACTCCTCATTTATAGGCAGAGGGCGGAGTCTACGGTAACGCGGTACTATAGCGGATGACAATAACAGGTGACAGGTGAGAGTTTCTGCGCATGAGTGAGAATTAGGCGGAGAGAGGAGCGTCTACGCTACTGTAGTTGTTCTGCTCTGACTGCATGACAAGAATTATACAATACGGATTCGGCCGGATTTGTATCTTAATGGTGTTGACTTCCTACTACTTTCCTAACTTAAACGTGGAGCTGCCTCTCATCTCTGGGATGTGACTACATGAGATGATACAGTCCGTACGGCTCGAGCACGTAATTCGGACGCCCGCATATCTCAGTGCTCTCTGCTAGACTCACACTCAGTCAGGAGACTCGCGGTGTTGAAACTGGAGGACGCTGATATTTGGCTGCTGATCACAGGAGTATAGAGGAGCTCGCTCAACGCGGAAATGGGCACCAGAGCACCTTTAGACTTAGAGAGCGCTGAGATGGGCGTGCGTCCGATTTACGTGCACGATCCGTTCGGACTGAATCTTCCCAGTCAGTCAGAGCTCAGAGACTATGAGCAGAGTTAATCCAAGGAAGAAAAGCTCCATCACATTATGGATGTATCTGAACTTATTCACAGTTATGTTTATTAATATTCTTGTCATTGATTTGGTCAGTCTTTATTCCACACTCATGGTCCAGAGAAATGACACCACATTATATCATTCAAACGATTAACATCAGCACAGTAGGAACCAGTAGCCACACGTTTAACGACACAACGATGAAAAGAAACAAAACTAGACTCAGACACAATGAAGATATCAGTAATTTAATATGACACACAGTGAATATTACAGAGGTCCATGTGAAAGATCAATGAGTGGAATCATGTCCAGTGTCCAGTTAGATTTCAGCCAGCCAACTGAAGTACAGATGATCAACGACGGAGCTTATTTTCTGCACACTCTAAGAACAGTTTCCAGCATTTCCTCTTCACATTTTGGTGTCAGCTGCTGAGGACACAAGACAAAAAAACACATTAGTTCAACTGTGACTTGTTTCTACTTCTACTTGTTAGCTTCTTGAAATAGACGTAGCAGAAGCAGTCACCTCCATCCTCCAGCTGAGCTTCCTCCACAGTCAGAGAGAAGTTTCTACGTGAGCACGATGATCCAGACAGTCTGTCACCATCAGTCCCGGTGTCACTGGAGCAGCAGTTCTTCAGAAACACAGACTCTCTGTTCTTCTCCAACTGTGCACACCAACAAGTTTGGTCTGTAGCTGGATAGAAGATAGTTTCATGCTCTGTGACTGATGGCTCCTCTGGGTCACCAGAAATGGAGGAGTTCAAATTCACCGGTGCAACCAAGAAGAAGAGGATGGTGAGGACCAGTATCTTCCGTCCCATTATCAATCTTCTCTGTGTCCAGATGAGGGGTTGATCAGTTTCTGTAGTCAGAGTTAACCTGATGCTGAGAGGCTGGAGTGCACCTTGTAGAGTCCGCCCTCCTTATATTGAAACCAGAGCTCCTCCCAGTTTTCACTCGCGGAAAAAATATGCGGCTCTCTCTCTGGCGCTCCTCTCAAAAGCTCCCCTTCCCTGTGCTCGTGGAACAGCAACGTCGCGGAGCTTGTCCTCGGCTCTCTCTGTCTGCGCAGTGCGGAGCTAGGAGGGAGCTGTCTGAACACAGAGGCCGTTCAGTGGGACTCTGAAACACTGCTTTCATGCTCTGATGTGCTTGTCTGCTTCGAAGTGGTGTTTACCTCTGTATGAAGACAGGGACTCTAACCCCCGGGGCCTTGCACCCCAAAATGTGAGTTTGGAGGGATTCTTATCTCCCGGGGCCTGTCACCCCAAAATGTGAGTTTGGAGGGATTCTTATCTCCCGGGGCCTGTCACCCCAAAATGTGAGTTTGGAGGGATTCTTATCTTCCGGGGCCTGTCACCCCAAAATGTGAGTTTGGAGGGACTCTAAACCCCCTGGGGCCTTCAAACCGAAAATCTGAGTTCAAAAGACTCTAACCACCGGGACCCTTCACCCCAAAATGTGAGTTCGTAAGACTCTAACCACCGGGACCTTTCACTCAAAAATGTGTTTGGAGGGACTCTAACCCCCCGAGGCCTTTCATCCCAAAATGTGAGTTTGGGGGACTCGAACCCCTGAAGGCCTTTCACCCCAAAATGTGAGTTTGGAGGGACTCTAACCCCCCGAGGCCTTTCACCCCAAAATGTGAGTTTGGGGGACTCGAACCCCCAAGATCTTTCACCCCAAAATGTGAGTTCTGAGAGATTCTAATCTCCCAGGGCCTTTCACCCCAAAATGTGAGTTTGGGGGACTCGAACCCCCCAAGGCCTTTCACCCCAAAATGTGAGTTTGGAGGGACTCTAACCCCCCGAGGCCTTTCACCCCAAAATGTGAGTTTGGGGGACTCGAACCCCCAAGATCTTACACCCCAAAATGTGAGTTTGGAGGGATTCTAATCTCACGGGGCCTTTCACCCCAAAATGTGAGTTTGGAGGGACTCTAACCCCCCGGGGCCTTTCACCCCAACATGCACAATTTTAAGCTTATTTCTTTGGCGTCTTTGGTTCAGACTTGCGCTTCAGATAAATGACAACAGATCACATCCAAAGACTAAAATAATCACAGTAGAAACTCTCTCACATTTCCATGCAGTCCGAGCTCAGAGATTACAGGCAGCACCTCGACTCCGTACGGATTTGCTCCAGCGTTTAAAGGTGCTCTGGTGCCCATTTCCTCGTTGAGCGAGCTCCTCTGCTCTGGTGATCAGCAGCCAAATATTTGCGTCCTCCAGTTTCAACATCGCGGGATTCTTTACTGTGTGTGAGTCTAGCAGAGAGCGCTGAGATATGCCGGCGTCCGAATTACGTGCTCCAGCCGTACGGACTGTATCTCATGTAGTCACATCCCAGAGACTAGAGGCAGCACCACGGTTACTTCATACAGTATCCCCCTCTTCTGTCGCGGGAGTTACGTTCCAGACTTCTCCCCCGAAAACAGAATCCGCGAAGTAGCGACCACACATTATTTTATGAATTATACTGTTGTATTATACATATCTGCGTAGAATTGGAATCAAACACATAAGCTGATCAAATGTAGTTCAGATCATGAATCGATTTTCAGTTTTTACAGTTGAGTTTTATTCATATATTTGCTCACTTACTTGAAAAACGACAACATTTCACAACCACTTACTAAAATAATCACAGTGAGAAAACTCTGGGACACATTTCCAGCACAGGTCCTCACCGTGTTTGAGAGAATGAGCGTAAAGACAGGATGAGTCCTCACATGCAGTCAGAGCTCAGAGACTACAGGAACAACTGCAGTAGCGTATTCCCAACACTCGAGCGCAGAAACGCTCCGCTCTCTCTCTCCAGCGCTCCTCCCCAAAAGCTCCGTTTCCCTGTGCTGGTTTAACAGCAACTTCCCGGAGCTCGTCCTCAGCTCGCTCTGTCCGTGGAGTGGAGAAGGGAGAATGGAGAAGGGAGGACTCTGAGCACCGAGGCCGATCAGTGGCCAGCGCTCCTCCCAAAAGCTCCGAGTCCCTGGTGCTGGCGAAACAGCAACAGCCCCGAGCTCATCCAGGGAACGCCCTCTGTCTGCGGAGGGAGGACTGAGGAGTGAGGAGGGAACTGTCTGAGCAGAGAGTGCTGAGTTGGACGTACGTCCGAATAACGTGCTCCAGCCGAACGAACTGAATCCTCCCATGTAGTCACATCCCAGAGACTAGAGGCAGCACCACGGTTACTTCATACAGTGTTCCCTCTTCTGTCGCGGGAGTTACGTTCCAGACTTCTCCCCCGAAAACAGAATCCGCGAAGTAGCGACCACACTTTATTTTATGAATTATACTTTTGTATTATACATATCTACGTAGAATTGGAATCAAACACATAAGTTGATCAAATGTGGTTCAGATTATGAATCGATTTTCAGTTTTTACTGTTGAGTTTTATTCGTATATTTGCTCACTTCAACTTGAAAAATGACAACATTTCACAACCAGTTACTAAAATAATCACAGTGAGAAAACTCTCTCACATTTCCATGCAGTCAGAGCTCAGAGATTACAGGCAGCGTCCGAATCAGAGCTCAGAGCTGTCTGAGCAGAGAGCGCTGAGATGGCTGTGAGTTCGATTCACGTCCACGATCCGTTCGGACTGAATCTTCCCAGTCAGTCAGAGCTCAGAGACTATGAGCAGCATTAATCCAAGGAAGAAAAGCTCCATCACATTATGGATAGATCTGAACTTTTTCACAGTTGTGTTTATTAATATTCTTGTCATTGATTCGGTCAGTCTTTATTCCACACTCATGGTCCAGAGAAATGACACCACATTACATTAAACGATTAACATCAGTACAGTAGGAACCAGTAGCCACATGTTTAACGACACAACGATGAAAAGAAACAAAACTAGACTCAGACACAATGAAGATGTCAATAATTTAATATGACACACAGTGAATATTACAGAGGTCCATGTGAGAGATGAATGAGTGGAATCATGTCCAGTGTCCAGTTAGATTTCAGCCAGTCAACTGAAGTACAGATGACCAGCGACTGAGCTTCTGCAGAAAAGTTTCCACGTGAGCACCACTCAGATGATCCAGACCGTCTGTCACCATCAGTCCTGGTGTCACTGGAGCAGCGGTTCATCTGAAACACAGACTCTGTTCTTCTCCAACTGTACACACCAACAACTTTGGTCTGTAGCTCGATAGAGGCACAGAAGGTTGACCGTTTCAGTCTCTGTGGCTGATGGCTCCTCTGGGTCACCAGGAATGGAGGAGTTCAGATTCACCGGCACAACCAAGAAGAAGAGGAGGAGGAGGAGGACCAGTGTATTTCGCCCCATTATCAGTCTTCTCCGTTTCCAGATGAGCGGTTGATTAGTTTCTTTCGCGAGAGCTGATGTTGACGGACTGAACATTGTAGAGTCCGCACTCCTCATTTATAGGCAGAGGGCGGAGTCTACGGTAACGCGGTACTATAGCGGATGACAATAACAGGTGACAGGTGAGAGTTTCTGCGCATGAGTGAGAATTAGGCGGAGAGAGGAGCGTCTACGCTACTGTAGTTGTTCTGCTCTGACTGCATGACAAGAATTATACAATACGGATTCGGCCGGATTTGTATCTTAATGGTGTTGACTTCCTACTACTTTCCTAACTTAAACGTGGAGCTGCCTCTCATCTCTGGGATGTGACTACATGAGATGATACAGTCCGTACGGCTCGAGCACGTAATTCGGACGCCCGCATATCTCAGTGCTCTCTGCTAGACTCACACTCAGTCAGGAGACTCGCGGTGTTGAAACTGGAGGACGCTGATATTTGGCTGCTGATCACAGGAGTATAGAGGAGCTCGCTCAACGCGGAAATGGGCACCAGAGCACCTTTAGACTTAGAGAGCGCTGAGATGGGCGTGCGTCCGATTTACGTGCACGATCCGTTCGGACTGAATCTTCCCAGTCAGTCAGAGCTCAGAGACTATGAGCAGAGTTAATCCAAGGAAGAAAAGCTCCATCACATTATGGATGTATCTGAACTTATTCACAGTTATGTTTATTAATATTCTTGTCATTGATTTGGTCAGTCTTTATTCCACACTCATGGTCCAGAGAAATGACACCACATTATATCATTCAAACGATTAACATCAGCACAGTAGGAACCAGTAGCCACACGTTTAACGACACAACGATGAAAAGAAACAAAACTAGACTCAGACACAATGAAGATATCAGTAATTTAATATGACACACAGTGAATATTACAGAGGTCCATGTGAAAGATCAATGAGTGGAATCATGTCCAGTGTCCAGTTAGATTTCAGCCAGCCAACTGAAGTACAGATGATCAACGACGGAGCTTATTTTCTGCACACTCTAAGAACAGTTTCCTGCATTTCCTCTTCACATTTTGGTGTCAGCTGCTGAGGACACGAGACAAAAAAACACATTAGTTCAACTGTGACTTGTTTCTACTTCTACTTGTTAGCTTCTTGAAATAGACGTAGCAGAAGCAGTCACCTCCATCCTCCAGCTGAGCTTCCTCCACAGTCAGAGAGAAGTTTCTACGTGAGCACGATGATCCAGACAGTCTGTCACCATCAGTCCCGGTGTCACTGGAGCAGCAGTTCTTCAGAAACACAGACTCTCTGTTCTTCTCCAACTGTGCACACCAACAAGTTTGGTCTGTAGCTGGATAGAAGATAGTTTCATGCTCTGTGACTGATGGCTCCTCTGGGTCACCAGAAATGGAGGAGTTCAAATTCACCGGTGCAACCAAGAAGAAGAGGATGGTGAGGACCAGTATCTTCCGTCCCATTATCAATCTTCTCTGTGTCCAGATGAGGGGTTGATCAGTTTCTGTAGTCAGAGTTAACCTGATGCTGAGAGGCTGGAGTGCACCTTGTAGAGTCCGCCCTCCTTATATTGAAACCAGAGCTCCTCCCAGTTTTCACTCGCGGAAAAAATATGCGGCTCTCTCTCTGGCGCTCCTCTCAAAAGCTCCCCTTCCCTGTGCTCGTGGAACAGCAACGTCGCGGAGCTTGTCCTCGGCTCTCTCTGTCTGCGCAGTGCGGAGGTAGGAGGGAGCTGTCTGAACACGGAGGCCGTTCAGTGGGACTCTGAAACACTGCTTTCATGCTCTGATGTGCTTGTCTGCTTCGAAGTGGTGTTTACCTCTGTATGAAGACAGGGACTCTAACCCCCGGGGCCTTGCACCCCAAAATGTGAGTTTGGAGGGATTCTTATCTCCCGGGGCCTGTCACCCCAAAATGTGAGTTTGGAGGGATTCTTATCTCCCGGGGCCTGTCACCCCAAAATGTGAGTTTGGAGGGATTCTTATCTTCCGGGGCCTGTCACCCCAAAATGTGAGTTTGGAGGGACTCTAAACCCCCTGGGGCCTTCAAACCGAAAATCTGAGTTCAAAAGACTCTAACCACCGGGACCCTTCACCCCAAAATGTGAGTTCGTAAGACTCTAACCACCGGGACCTTTCACTCAAAAATGTGTTTGGAGGGACTCTAACCCCCCGAGGCCTTTCATCCCAAAATGTGAGTTTGGGGGACTCGAACCCCTGAAGGCCTTTCACCCCAAAATGTGAGTTTGGAGGGACTCTAACCCCCCGAGGCCTTTCACCCCAAAATGTGAGTTTGGGGGACTCGAACCCCCAAGATCTTTCACCCCAAAATGTGAGTTCTGAGAGATTCTAATCTCCCAGGGCCTTTCACCCCAAAATGTGAGTTTGGGGGACTCGAACCCCCCAAGGCCTTTCACCCCAAAATGTGAGTTTGGAGGGACTCTAACCCCCCGAGGCCTTTCACCCCAAAATGTGAGTTTGGGGGACTCGAACCCCCAAGATCTTACACCCCAAAATGTGAGTTTGGAGGGATTCTAATCTCACGGGGCCTTTCACCCCAAAATGTGAGTTTGGAGGGACTCTAACCCCCCGGGGCCTTTCACCCCAACATGCACAATTTTAAGCTTATTTCTTTGGCGTCTTTGGTTCAGACTTGCGCTTCAGATAAATGACAACAGATCACATCCAAAGACTAAAATAATCACAGTAGAAACTCTCTCACATTTCCATGCAGTCCGAGCTCAGAGATTACAGGCAGCACCTCGACTCCGTACGGATTTGCTCCAGCGTTTAAAGGTGCTCTGGTGCCCATTTCCTCGTTGAGCGAGCTCCTCTGCTCTGGTGATCAGCAGCCAAATATTTGCGTCCTCCAGTTTCAACATCGCGGGATTCTTTACTGTGTGTGAGTCTAGCAGAGAGCGCTGAGATATGCCGGCGTCCGAATTACGTGCTCCAGCCGTACGGACTGTATCTCATGTAGTCACATCCCAGAGACTAGAGGCAGCACCACGGTTACTTCATACAGTATCCCCCTCTTCTGTCGCGGGAGTTACGTTCCAGACTTCTCCCCCGAAAACAGAATCCGCGAAGTAGCGACCACACATTATTTTATGAATTATACTGTTGTATTATACATATCTGCGTAGAATTGGAATCAAACACATAAGCTGATCAAATGTAGTTCAGATCATGAATCGATTTTCAGTTTTTACAGTTGAGTTTTATTCATATATTTGCTCACTTACTTGAAAAACGACAACATTTCACAACCACTTACTAAAATAATCACAGTGAGAAAACTCTGGGACACATTTCCAGCACAGGTCCTCACCGTGTTTGAGAGAATGAGCGTAAAGACAGGATGAGTCCTCACATGCAGTCAGAGCTCAGAGACTACAGGAACAACTGCAGTAGCGTATTCCCAACACTCGAGCGCAGAAACGCTCCGCTCTCTCTCTCCAGCGCTCCTCCCCAAAAGCTCCGTTTCCCTGTGCTGGTTTAACAGCAACTTCCCGGAGCTCGTCCTCAGCTCGCTCTGTCCGTGGAGTGGAGAAGGGAGAATGGAGAAGGGAGGACTCTGAGCACCGAGGCCGATCAGTGGCCAGCGCTCCTCCCAAAAGCTCCGAGTCCCTGGTGCTGGCGAAACAGCAACAGCCCCGAGCTCATCCTCGGAACGCCCTCTGTCTGCGGAGGGAGGACTGAGGAGTGAGGAGGGAACTGTCTGAGCAGAGAGTGCTGAGTTGGACGTACGTCCGAATAACGTGCTCCAGCCGAACGAACTGAATCCTCCCATGTAGTCACATCCCAGAGACTAGAGGCAGCACCACGGTTACTTCATACAGTGTTCCCTCTTCTGTCGCGGGAGTTACGTTCCAGACTTCTCCCCCGAAAACAGAATCCGCGAAGTAGCGACCACACTTTATTTTATGAATTATACTTTTGTATTATACATATCTACGTAGAATTGGAATCAAACACATAAGTTGATCAAATGTGGTTCAGATTATGAATCGATTTTCAGTTTTTACTGTTGAGTTTTATTCGTATATTTGCTCACTTCAACTTGAAAAATGACAACATTTCACAACCAGTTACTAAAATAATCACAGTGAGAAAACTCTCTCACATTTCCATGCAGTCAGAGCTCAGAGATTACAGGCAGCGTCCGAATCAGAGCTCAGAGCTGTCTGAGCAGAGAGCGCTGAGATGGCTGTGAGTTCGATTCACGTCCACGATCCGTTCGGACTGAATCTTCCCAGTCAGTCAGAGCTCAGAGACTATGAGCAGCATTAATCCAAGGAAGAAAAGCTCCATCACATTATGGATGGATCTGAACTTTTTCACAGTTGTGTTTATTAATATTCTTGTCATTGATTCGGTCAGTCTTTATTCCACACTCATGATCCAGAGAAATGACACCATATTACATTAAACGATTAACATCAGTACAGTAGGAACCAGTAGCCACATGTTTAACGACACAACGATGAAAAGAAACAAAACTAGACTCAGACACAATGAAGATGTCAATAATTTAATATGACACACAGTGAATATTACAGAGGTCCATGTGAGAGATGAATGAGTGGAATCATGTCCAGTGTCCAGTTAGATTTCAGCCAGTCAACTGAAGTACAGATGACCAGCGACTGAGCTTCTGCAGAAAAGTTTCCACGTGAGCACCACTCAGATGATCCAGACCGTCTGTCACCATCAGTCCTGGTGTCACTGGAGCAGCGGTTCATCTGAAACACAGACTCTGTTCTTCTCCAACTGTACACACCAACAACTTTGGTCTGTAGCTCGATAGAGGCACAGAAGGTTGACCGTTTCAGTCTCTGTGGCTGATGGCTCCTCTGGGTCACCAGGAATGGAGGAGTTCAGATTCACCGGCACAACCAAGAAGAAGAGGAGGAGGAGGAGGACCAGTGTATTTCGCCCCATTATCAGTCTTCTCCGTTTCCAGATGAGCGGTTGATTAGTTTCTTTCGCGAGAGCTGATGTTGACGGACTGAACATTGTAGAGTCCGCACTCCTCATTTATAGGCAGAGGGCGGAGTCTACGGTAACGCGGTACTATAGCGGATGACAATAACAGGTGACAGGTGAGAGTTTCTGCGCATGAGTGAGAATTAGGCGGAGAGAGGAGCGTCTACGCTACTGTAGTTGTTCTGCTCTGACTGCATGACAAGAATTATACAATACGGATTCGGCCGGATTTGTGTCTTAATGGTGTTGACTTCCTACTACTTTCCTAACTTAAACGTGGAGCTGCCTCTCATCTCTGGGATGTGACTACATGAGATGATACAGTCCGTACGGCTCGAGCACGTAATTCGGACGCCCGCATATCTCAGTGCTCTCTGCTAGACTCACACTCAGTCAGGAGACTCGCGGTGTTGAAACTGGAGGACGCTGATATTTGGCTGCTGATCACAGGAGTATAGAGGAGCTCGCTCAACGCGGAAATGGGCACCAGAGCACCTTTAGACTTAGAGAGCGCTGAGATGGGCGTGCGTCCGATTTACGTGCACGATCCGTTCGGACTGAATCTTCCCAGTCAGTCAGAGCTCAGAGACTATGAGCAGAGTTAATCCAAGGAAGAAAAGCTCCATCACATTATGGATGTATCTGAACTTATTCACAGTTATGTTTATTAATATTCTTGTCATTGATTTGGTCAGTCTTTATTCCACACTCATGGTCCAGAGAAATGACACCACATTATATCATTCAAACGATTAACATCAGCACAGTAGGAACCAGTAGCCACACGTTTAACGACACAACGATGAAAAGAAACAAAACTAGACTCAGACACAATGAAGATATCAGTAATTTAATATGACACACAGTGAATATTACAGAGGTCCATGTGAAAGATCAATGAGTGGAATCATGTCCAGTGTCCAGTTAGATTTCAGCCAGCCAACTGAAGTACAGATGATCAACGACGGAGCTTATTTTCTGCACACTCTAAGAACAGTTTCCAGCATTTCCTCTTCACATTTTGGTGTCAGCTGCTGAGGACACGAGACAAAAAAACACATTAGTTCAACTGTGACTTGTTTCTACTTCTACTTGTTAGCTTCTTGAAATAGACGTAGCAGAAGCAGTCACCTCCATCCTCCAGCTGAGCTTCCTCCACAGTCAGAGAGAAGTTTCTACGTGAGCACGATGATCCAGACAGTCTGTCACCATCAGTCCCGGTGTCACTGGAGCAGCAGTTCTTCAGAAACACAGACTCTCTGTTCTTCTCCAACTGTGCACACCAACAAGTTTGGTCTGTAGCTGGATAGAAGATAGTTTCATGCTCTGTGACTGATGGCTCCTCTGGGTCACCAGAAATGGAGGAGTTCAAATTCACCGGTGCAACCAAGAAGAAGAGGATGGTGAGGACCAGTATCTTCCGTCCCATTATCAATCTTCTCTGTGTCCAGATGAGGGGTTGATCAGTTTCTGTAGTCAGAGTTAACCTGATGCTGAGAGGCTGGAGTGCACCTTGTAGAGTCCGCCCTCCTTATATTGAAACCAGAGCTCCTCCCAGTTTTCACTCGCGGAAAAAATATGCGGCTCTCTCTCTGGCGCTCCTCTCAAAAGCTCCCCTTCCCTGTGCTCGTGGAACAGCAACGTCGCGGAGCTTGTCCTCGGCTCTCTCTGTCTGCGCAGTGCGGAGGTAGGAGGGAGCTGTCTGAACACAGAGGCCGTTCAGTGGGACTCTGAAACACTGCTTTCATGCTCTGATGTGCTTGTCTGCTTCGAAGTGGTGTTTACCTCTGTATGAAGACAGGGACTCTAACCCCCGGGGCCTTGCACCCCAAAATGTGAGTTTGGAGGGATTCTTATCTCCCGGGGCCTGTCACCCCAAAATGTGAGTTTGGAGGGATTCTTATCTCCCGGGGCCTGTCACCCCAAAATGTGAGTTTGGAGGGACTCTAAACCCCCTGGGGCCTTTCAACCGAAAATCTGAGTTCGAAAGACTCTAACCACCGGGACATTTCACCCCAAAATGTGAGTTCGTAAGACTCTAACCACCGGGACCTTTCACTCCAAAATGTGAGTTCGGAAGATTCTAACCAAAGGGATCTTTCACCCCAAAATGTGAGTTTGGAGGGACTCTAACCCCCCGAGGCCTTTCACCCCAAAATGTGAGTTTGGGGGACTCGAACCCCCCAAGGCCGTTCACCCCAAAATGTGAGTTTGGAGGGACTCTAACCCCCAAGAACTTTCACCTCAAAATGTGAGTTCGGAGGGACTCTAACCCCACCCTCGGGGCCTTTTTTCAACTGAAAATGTGAGTTCGTAAGAGACTAACCACCGGGGTCTTTCACCTCAAAATGTGAGTTCTGAGGGACTCTAACCCCCCGGGGCCTTTCACCCCAACATGCACAATTTTAAGCTTATTTGTTTGGCGTCTTTGGTTCAGACTCGTGCTTCAGATAAATGACAACAGATCACATCCAAAGACTAAAATAATCACAGTAGAAACTCTCTCACATTTCCATGCAGTCAGAGCTCAGAGATTACAGGCAGCACCTCGACTCCGTACGGATTTGCTCCAGCGTCTAAAGGTGCTCTGGTGCCCATTTCCTCGTTGAGCGAGCTCCTCTGCTCTGGTGATCGGCAGCCAAATATTTGCGTCCTCCAGTTTCAACATCGCGGGTTTCTTTACTGTGTGTGAGTCTAGCAGAGAGCGCTGAGATGTGCCGGCGTCCGAATTACGTGCTCCAGCCGTATGGACTTCATACAGTGTTCCCTCGTCTGTCGCGGGAGTTACGTTCCAGACTTCTCCCCCGAAAATAGAATCCGCGAAGTAGCGACCACACTTTATTTTATGAATTATACTGTTGTATTATGCATATCTGCGTAGAACTGGAATCAAACACATAAGCTGATCAAATGTAGTTCAGATCATGAATCGATTTTCAGTTTTTACTGTTGAGTTTTATTCATATATTTGCTCACTTACTTGAAAAACGACAACATTTCACAACCAGTTACTAAAATAATCACAGTGAGAAAACTCCGGGACACATTTCCAGCACAGGTCCTCACCGTGTTTGAGAGAATGAGCGTAAAGACCGGATGAGTTCTCACATGCAGTCAGAGCTCAGAGACTACAGGAACAACTACAGTAGCGTATTCCCAACACTCGAGCGCAGAAACGCTCCGCTCTCTCTCTCCAGCGCTCCTCCCAAAAGCTCCGCTTCCCTGTGCTGGTTTAACAGCAACGTCCCGGAGCTCGTCCTCAGCTCGCTCTGTCCGTGGAGTGGAGAAGGGAGAAGGGGTATGGAGGAGTCTGAGCACCGAGGCCGATCAGTGGCCAGCGCTCCTCCCAAAAGCTCCGAGTCCCTGGTGCTGGCGAAACAGCAACAGCCCCGAGCTCATCCTCGGAACGCCCTCTGTCCGCGGAGGGAGGATTGAGGAGTGAGGAGGGAACTGTCTGAGCAGAGAGCGCTGAGTCGGACGTACGTCCGAATTACGTGCTCGAGCCGTACGGACTGAATCCTCCCATGTAGTCACATCCCAGAGACTAGAGGCAGCACCACGGTTACTTCATACAGTGTTCCCTCTTCTGTCGCGGGAGTTACGTTCCAGACTTCTCCCCCGAAAACAGAATCCGCGAAGTAGCGACCACACTTTATTTTATGAATTATACTTTTGTATTATACATATCTACGTAGACTTGGAATCAAACACATAAATTGATCAAATGTGGTTCAGATTATGAATCGATTTTCAGTTTTTACTGTTGGGTTTTATTCATATATTTGCTCACTTAAACTTGAAAAATGACAACATTTCACAACCAGTTACTAAAATAATCACAGTGAGAAAACTCTCTCACATTTCCATGCAGTCAGAGCTCAGAGATTACAGGCAGCGTCCGAATCAGAGCTCAGAGCTGTCTGAGCAGAGAGCACTGAGATGGCTGTGAGCTCGATTCACGTCCACGATCCGTTCGGACTGAATCTTCCCAGTCAGTCAGAGCTCAGAGACTATGAGCAGCATTAATCCAAGGAAGAAAAGCTCCATCACATTATGGATGGGTCTGAACTTTTTAACAGTTGTGTTTATTAATATTCGTGTCATTGATTCGGTCAGTCTTTATTCCACACTCATGGTCCAGAGAAATGACACCACATTACATTAAACGATTAATGAAGTTAAATAACTGAGGTTCAGGAACAGGACCACGCCTCAAACACCCAATTAACCGCACCTGCCTATATAAGCGCACCTAACCTCGCCTCGCCCGTTTGACTCAGTTCTCAAACGAGCGTTCGAGAGCACAGACACAATTAAGAAAATCAGATTACCTTCACCATGAACCGCGAGTTGATCCTCATCCGAAAGCGAATGTTCGACATCCCGTCGATCATCCTCGATTCTCCTTCCATCTACTTCAATCCGTTCGCCTCCAGCTAGCCACCTCTCCCGACTACACTCCTTCATCCAAGATCCTCAAAACCTCGTACATTATCCTCCATCCAGCGACTACGACCTCCATTCTACACCTCCTCTACCTCGTCCAGACAGAGGCCACGGTACTCGGCGCCGCTCACCTGAGCTAAGTCCACCCAGACACCGCAGCAGCCAGCCGGCAACGGCACGCCGCATCGGCCGCCCTCCATCGGTTCACCTCCTGCCGGCACTCCTCCACGCCCGACTACAATCGCAGACCGGACAGTCGCTCGCCTCCAGCACGCCTCGAGAAGAAGGGCATTCCATTCCACCGCAGCGATAACAAGGTAAAACTTCGATCCGCTCCAAAACTTCATCTCCCCCACCAGACGAACAACGCGCTTCGACTCAGGTCTTCCGGCTCGACCCCGACACGTCATCACGTCCGTGCACGCTGACGTCATCACGCAGGCCGCAGCACCAGGTTGGGTCCTAGTTCCTCCAGCCATATCCAGCCAGAGACAGGTCGTATCAGTTCCACATTCACCCACTTGTCGAACGTGTTCTCTTCCTTCATCTCATCACTTACCCATACACCCCACCATCTCACCATTCTTTCCTCTTCCCTTCCTCCAGCCGTTTCCAACACGGCGCCTTCAGTTTCAATAGCTCCCTCATTCTCGTCCTTTTCAAATACTTCCACCTCGGTAACTGCAAGACACGGGGACCCTTCTCTTCACTCGAAACCCTTCCTACCAACATATCCCTCTTATCCTCCTTTTCCATCCCAAACCCGACCTCCCTCCCCCAACAACCCTGCATTTCTTTGTACTCTCATTCCTTCAGCAGCAGCACCTTCCTCTCTTCCAATACGCCTTTGAAGTCTCGCCTTCACGGCCTCACGATTCAGTTCAATTACGACACGCGGTGCTACGATTCAATTATTATTATAATTGTATAACTACCATTATATAACGACCATTATGATTTTCGCGATTCTCACCAACCTCCGCCGGCCCTTCCTTCCTCGATTCCTTCACCCTTGACCCAACTGGCCATCTAAGGCTCATCACGATTCAATTTGATTAAATTCACGGCGTTACGATTCGATTATCCAACGATTATTGTGATCATCACAATTATCGCGATCACCACGATTTTCAATGCATCTTTTCCCCATTCAGGATTTTCATGGAGTCCTTTGGCACCACTCTGAACTAAAGATGGGCGATATGGACTAAAAATGTATCCCGATAATTTCTGGTATTTATCACAGTAACGATTAAAAAAAAAAAAAAAAAAAAAAAAACGACGATAAACACCAATTCAGCCAAATCTTTTGACTATAATGAATCGGCAAGTTTCATCTGAGTGTGAGGCTTTGGATGAAGTCAACGCTGCTTCTGCATCCTTGCACATTTTCCGGCTTTCTTCACATTCTGGTTTGTGCTCGTGTTCGAGGTGGTGGAACAAATTAGTGATGTTACTGTCCTTCGTAGGCACTATTTGTTAGCAAAACCTTGCAGCAAAACTACAGGTAAGTACCCAAATGTTAATGTAACGTAGCCACACCAGTTTCTGGTTGTTTACATACAAGCAAGTTTCAGGAGGAGTTCCTATTTAAACCTCAGAATTCCCACCAGTCCCCTAGAACTGAAGCCCAGTGCCTTATTGAACTTTGGATATACTTGCATATCGTAAATTGCTGCTCCGCATCAGACCTTTTGAAACCAAACCAGTTCCAGATAATGAAGGCGGAGCTTAGTTTAGGAACGAGCTCCTCGCTGCCCACCTTCCGCCATCGTCAATTATCCACATGCATTGGGCGAGTGTGTCGTGAACATATATATGTCATTAATGGGAATTTATCGTTTTATTGCAGGATGACACATTCTTGCCATGGGAATGTTTTTGACGCGATATTGTAAACGATGAAATATCGCACATCCCTACTCTGAACCCTGTTTCATTCCAAGTATCTTTACCTCGTTAATTTCCATTAACGCATCGTTCCCCAATGTCGACCTTTCTTTTCGCACCTCCCGCCACCAGCCTCTGCCGCTCCTTCCCTCCTCGATTCCTTAACCCTCGACCCAACCCGCAATCACCCCCATCGGTCTCACCACACCCACTTCGGAGGCGTACCATCTACAGCACCTCACAATTCTATTCGATTCCAACTCACAGTGCTAAGATTCCATTACTCAACGATCATTGCGACCATCACGATTATCAATGCATCTTTTCCCTGTTCAGGATTTCTATAGAGTTCTTTGCCATCACTCCGAACCCTATTTCATTCCAAGCATTTTTGCCGCCGGAAAAACTTTTCCGTTCCTCTAGATCCCAGCCTTTCTAATCGGCAGCTTCTCCCCCTTTTCAGCCATCTCGATCGCGACATCCGCATCATTCCCCAGTGTCAAAATTCCTTTTCACACCTCCTGCCACCGTCCTCAGCCGCTCCTTAACCTGTTATCCAAGACACCTCACGATTCGATTCAATTACAGCTCACGCCGCCACCGTTCGATTACAGCTCACGCCGCCACCGTTCGATTACAGCTCACGCCGCCACCGTTCGATTACAGCTCACGCCGCCACCGTTCAATTACAGCTCACGCCGCCACGGTTCGATTATTTGATTACAACTTCATCTCCCAGCCCGTAGACATCCAGCTTTACACAGATGCAGTGCCCTCCGTCAGATTTGGAGGATACTACAGGAGTCTATGGTCCGCTTCTCAGTAGCCGCCAGAAACGTCCTCACCGTCCCATTCCTCTGCCCCGTACAAGTTATACCCCATCGTCATCTCGTCCCTTCTTTGGGGGGCTTGAGTGGTTAAAGGTTATTCCCATCCACTCTGACAACATAGTCATCACCAACATCACCATTGAAGGCCGTTCCAAATCCCTCGAAACAATACAATCCATGCGCAGACTCTAATTCGAGCCCAACACCAATTTATCACACGTGCGAGCCATGTTCCAGGTCACGTGAACATGATAGCCGATTCTGTCTCGTTTTCTTTCCAGAAATTCAGATCCTTAGCTCCAGACTCGAGTCTTTATCCAACTTCAGTCCCACTGTCTTCAGCCACCACCTTCGATTAAAACCTCAGCTCCGCTACCCCGTGTCAGCGTTGCAAGAATCCATCTTAAACAACCTCTCACCCGCTACGCCTCCTTCATACTACACCGGTTAGAACTGCTTTAAAGCTTTCATGCATCCCTTCATCCGCCTTTCCCAGCATTAGACGTTGCCTCATTTGCTAGCTTTTAACGTACACCCGTTCTATTCAAGAAATCAAAACTACCATCCAAGTCTACATCATCGGCATCAGTTTCTTCATCGAACCGATCACCCCAGTTCCTTGCCCTACCATTTCTATTCTCACGCCAGCATGTTAATCAAAGGCTTACGCAAGGCAGAACAGGTTACTTGTGCCATCCTATTGATTCTACTCTTGAAGCCATGTTTCTCCTCGCTTCCTTGGCGTCCTGCGATGTTCTGAAATTACAACTTCCTCATCCTCGCACGATCGTTCGACCCATGCAAATATGTGAATGCCCGACTAGCCCTCTATGCGTGCCCTCTTGATCCATTTTTCACCACCGAATTAGGTAAGTAGCTACATAATTCCTGTTTCAGCAGGTTTTGGCCAGATCAGGGATTCCACACGATCGCTACTCCGGACACTCATTCCGTATCCGAGCCGCATCCACAGCTTCTTGCCAAGGTATGGCCGATCGAGCTACATCTGTAACAGCCACTTTCTTCTGTCTGTACCCGGCTGGCCTTAGGCAGATGGGTCCCTCCATATGAGCCGGGTTCTGCTCAAGGTTTCTTCCTGTTAAAGGGAGTTTTTCCTTGCCACTGTCGCCTTCAGGCTTGCTCTGGGGGTTTCAGGCCGGGTTTTGTAAAGTGTCCTGAGATGATTTGCATCCTTATTGACGCTATATAAATAAAATTGAATTGAACGATGTCAGAAAAGTCCATTTCCGACTCGCCCCAGCAAACTCTTTTGGGGGTCAAGGAGCCGACGCCTCCAGAGATATGCCCCCACCCTGAATCTCTCTCCCTGGGATCCTACGTCCAGTCGTCCAAGGATCATCATCAGCCGCAACTCAATTCTCTTCCTTCCCCTCGAACCGTCGACCCCTCGATCCCTCGAACCGTCGACCCCTCGATCCCAAGAACCATCGAACCCTCGACCCTTCCGTTCGATCTCCTATCTTTCCCTTCTCTTTAATCTTGTCAAATAAACTTCTTTGAACATCAAGAGGTGTGGTCTTGTTAGTGAAACATCAGTACAGTAGGAACCAGTAGCCACACGTTTAACGACACAACGATGAAAAGAAACAAAACTAGACTCAGACACAATGAAGATATCAGTAATTTAATATGACACGCAGTGAATATTACAGAGGTCCATGTGAGAGATGATTGAGTGGAACCATGTCCAGTGTCCAGTTAGATTTCAGCCAGCCAACTGAAGTACAGATGATCAACGACGGAGCTTATTTTCTGCACACTCTAAGAACAGTTTCCTGCATTTCCTCTTCACATTTTGGTGTCAGCTGCTGAGGACACGAGATAAAAAAGCACATTAGTTCAACTGTGACTTGTTTCTACTTCTACTTGTTAGCTTCTTGAAATAGACGTAGCAGAAGCAGTCACCTCCATCCTCCAGCTGAGCTTCCTCCACAGTCAGAGAGAAGTTTCTACGTGAGCACGATGATCCAGACAGTCTGTCACCATCAGTCCTGGTGTCACTGGAGCAGCAGTTCTTCAGAAACACAGACTCTCTGTTCTTCTCCAACTGTGCACACCAACAAGTTTGGTCTGTAGCTGGATAGAAGATAGTTTCATGCTCTGTGACTGATGGCTCCTCTGGGTCACCAGAAATGGAGGAGTTCAAATTCACCGGTGCAACCAAGAAGAAGAAGAGGATGGTGAGGACCAGTATCTTCCATCCCATTATCAGTCTTCTCTGTGTCCAGATGAGGGGTTGATCAGTTTCTGTAGTCAGAGTTAACCTGATGCTGAGAGGCTGGAGTGAACCTTGTAGAGTCCGCCCTCCTTATATTGAAACCAGAGCTCCTCCCAGTTTTCACTCGCGGAAAACAACATTCGGCTCTCTCTCCTTCGCTCCTCCGAAAAGCTCCCCTTCCCTGCGCAGGCGGAACAGCAACGTTGCGGAGCTCGTCCTCGGCTCCCTCTGTCCGCGCTGTGCGGAGGGAGGAGGGAGCTGTCTGAACACCGAGGCCGTTCAGTGGGACTCTGAAACACTGCTTTCATGCTCTGATGTGCTTGTATGTTTCGAGGTGGTGTTTACCTCTGTATGAAGACAGGGACTCTAACCCCCCGGGGCCTTGCACCCCAAAATGTGAGTTTGGAGAGATTCTTATCTCCAGGGGCCTGTCACCCCAAAATGTCAGTTTGGAAAGATTCTTATCTCCAGGGGCCTCTCACCCCAAAATGTGAGTTTGGGGGACTTGAACCCCCAAGATCTTACACCCCAAAATGTGAGTTTGAAGGGATTCTAATCTCCCAGGCCTTGTCACCCCAAAATGTGAGTTTGAAGGGATTCTTATCTCCCGGAGCCTATCACCCTAAAATGTGAGTTTGGAGGGACTCTAAACCCCCCCCCCCCCCCCCCCCCCCCCCCCGGGGCCTTTCAACCGAAAATCTGAGTTCGTAAGACTCTATCCACCGGGACCTTTCACCCCAAAATATGATTTCGGAGGACTCTTACCTCCCGGGGCCTTTCACCCCAAAATGTGAGTTCGGAGGACTCTATCCCCCAGGGTCTTTCACCCCAACATGCACAATTTCAAGCTTATTTCTTTGGCGTCTTTGGTTCAGATTCGTGCTTCAGATAAATGACAACAGATCACATCCAATGACTAAAATAATCACAGTAAAAACATTTCCATGCAGTCAGAGCTCAGAGATGACAGGCAGCACCTCGACTCCGTACGGATTTGCTCCAGCGTCTAAAGGTGCTCTGGTGCCTATTTCCGCGTTGAGCGAGCTCCTCTGCTCTCCTCTGCAGCCAAATATTTGCGTCCTTCAGTTACTACATCGCAGGTTTCTTTACTGTGTGTGAGTCTAGCAGAGAGCGCTGAGTCGGACCTACGTCCGAATTACGTGCTCCAGCCGTACGGACTGAATCCTCCCATGTAGTCACATCCCAGAGACTAGAGGCAGCACCACGGTTACTTCATACAGTGTTCCCTCGTCTGTCTCGGGAGTTAAGTTCCAGACTTCTCCCCCGAAAACAGAATCCGCGAAGTAGCGACCACACTTTATTTTATGAATTATACTGTTGTATTATACATATCTGCGTAGAACTGGAATCAAACACATAAGCTGAACAAATGTGGTTCAGATCATGAATCGATTTTTAGTTTTTACTGTTGAGTTTTATTTATATACTTGCTATTTATTCACTTTATTTCACAACCAGTTACTGGAATAATCACAGTGAGAAAACTCTGGGACACATTTCCAGCGCAGGTCCTCACAGTGTTTGAGAGAATGAGCGTAAAGACAGGATGAGTCTTCACATGCAGTCAGAGCTCAGAGACTACAGGAACAACTACAGTAGCGTATTCCCAACACTCCAGCACAGAAACGCTCCGCTCTCTCTCTCCAGCGCTCCTCCCAAAAGCTCCGCTTCCCTGTGCTGGTTTAACAGCAACGTCCCGGAGCTCGTCCTCAGCTCGCTCTGTCCGTGGAGTGGAGAAGGGAGAAGGGAGAAGGGAGGAGTCTGAGCACCGAGGTCGATCAGTGGGACTCTCAAAGAAAAGCAACTATTTATATGTAAAGTTTATTCCACCACCACACTGTATATACAGAATGTCTTTATATTTCTAGTTCTTTCTTAAAGACTTAAAGACAGACCTCCGCCCAGTTCTCACTCATGCGCAGAAAGTCCCACCTGTCACCTGTAATCGACCGCTATCATACCGCGTTATCTGTAGACTCCGCACTGTCCTGTCTATAAATGAGGAGTGCAGATTCCACAATGTTCAGTCCGTCAACATCCGCTCTGCAGAAGAAACTAATCAACCGCTCCTCTGGAAACGGAAAAGACTGATAATGGGACGAAAGACAACGGTCTTCATCCTCCTCTTCTTCATGTTTGCACCGGTGAACTTGAACTCCTCCATTGCTGGTGGCCCAGAGGCCTCAGTCACAGAGAATGAACGTGTTTACCTTCTGTGCCTCTATCCAGCTACAGACCAAACTTGTTGGTGTGTACAGTTGGAGAAGAACAGAGAGTCTGTGTTTCAGAAGAACTGCTGCTCCAGTGACACCAGGACTGATGGTGACAGACTGTCTGGATCATCCGAGTGGTGCTCACGTGGAAGCTCCTTCGTTGATCATCTGTACTTCATTGACTGGCTGAAATCTAACTGGACACTGGACATGGTTCCACTCATTCATCTCTCACATGGAGCTGTGTAATATCCACTGTGTCATATTAAATTATTGACATCTTCATTGTGTCTGAGTCTAGTTTGTTGTGTCGGTGTGTGGTTGTGCGGCGGCAGGGTAACACGCTGTTGTGTGGACACCCGTACTGACTTTGTGTTTTTATTTTCTCCCGGGGATGCCCACTGCAAACGGCACCTGCAGCACATGGCGCGGCAGCAGGCCTCTGTCACCCCCTCTGAGCTGCCTCGTACCTGGTCTGGCTACCATAATGGACTCTTTTATGCTCCTTTTACCAATGGACTGTTTTAATGTGGGTCTGGACATTTTAGCCTTTGGGTTTAAAACATGTCAAGGTTTTAAACTGCCCCACAGAGGGAAACTCTCCGCTCTCCAAGGGTGCAGCAGCGGAGAGAATGTGGGAGAGGGAGGAGAGGAAGTTAGAGTTGGAGGAGAGATAGAGAGGGAGGAGTGAAGGCTAGAGAGGGAAGAGAGAGTTACATAAGGTATCTTCTCGCTGATTATCAGTCTTCTCTGTGTCCAGATGAGCAGATGATTAACTTATTTCGTCAAACCTTAAGCTGGACGCGCCTTGTAGAGTCTGCACTTGTAGGAACCTGTGGTCCTCTCAATTCTTCCCCTCTCTGGAATTTAAATTTACGGAGTTGTTTTGCAGAAGAACTCTCCTAACAGATCAACCTTTTTCACCTCAGCCATAAAGGTGCCATGTCCGAACGTGGTACAGGCCCGCGCTATCGGACCTCCCTGATGCTCTGGACGTCATCTGAGCCACAAGGGGACAGATTTACAGTTCTCTGGAATTTCACACCCTCTTTCTTCTTCTAATCTTCCTCTTTTCACTTGAGGAGACATCAATACGATCCCAGGAATTAAAGGGGGATCTTAATGAAAGACTCACCTTTTTGGATTCGAAGGACAAAGTCTAGAAGCCTTAATGTGATGTTCAATTATGTTTTAAACTTGTGATGTACTAATTTTCTTTTTCAGAGACGAATGCAAACATACCATTTTAACAGGTTTTGCCCCCCTCTCTTGGAATGACCAAGAGAGCGAAACACTGATAAGCCGGTCGTAAATAACTTTCTTTCCCCAGAACCAGACTCTGATATGCATTTTCCTCTGAAAAGCACCTAAGTTTTATAATATGACTATTGAAAATGTAATAACCTGGTAAGTTATATATTATTGTTCAGGAAGTGCTTACGATCACAATGAGACGATTTTGATCATTGTACGATAATGCTAGCCCAAATTCACATAATTTGTCACAGTAAGGATGGATCAACATTGCCATCAAGTGGCTATCTTTAAAAGTATTTTCTCTCTTTTAATCAATTGTTGAAGTTAAATAATGTTGAACCTTAGATATGTTCTTATACTAATAGTAGCTATTAGTTGAAATCATAACTGTTGGAATTGTTATTTTAGAAACCCCGACCTTTTTTTATTAGCAAAATGTCAATGTAAAGAGAACTTGAGTTTATTAATTTATTGATGTTTTTGAGTTACTTTGATGTAGTCATTCTGATACCTCATCTTGTCATGTTGTAATGTTGAGTGTTGTCGCATACGGAAAACATTGCTAACGAGTCATGATGAGTGATGGAATGATTCAATTTAGTAATATAAAATAGGTTAAGAAGATCAGGCAATAAGACACCTCAAGACAAAGGAGAAGGCGTTCTCTTCTCTTTCCGCGCGAAGATTCTGGAAACCCGATCCAAAACACGCCCTGAATAATTAACTCATAAAACCAGAGAGACGCTCCCATTTCTCTGCACTTTAGGACTTTTATACTTTCGCTCTTTCCGCCGCTCTTTCTCCAGACTTTTGCACTTTCCACTTTACGTACACGTTTATACTTAGTAACTTTAAGAACAACTTGAATATTGACAATATGGTCCTTTTCAAGCTCTGTTTGTTTCTCGTCGGATGTTTTTCCCGACGTACGATTTTTATAGTGACTTAAATATTTTTCTAGCTTTATTCATTTTATACTCTACGAACCGAAGTACTAACCAACATCGTTTATAAGTTAGCCAGCGTAGTCAGCTGGGATATCAGAGAAAGACCCAATCTCTTCGACGGATCAAGAAATCAAGAAGCTGTTGCCATAGCAACGACATCAAGAAGACGTGACGATCCGACTTCTTTCTTCAAACACAAAGACATTGCCAAGTGTCATCTGCCTTTGACTGAACACCTACAACGCTCTCAAGCAAAGCTGGGTGTTGGAGTTGCAGACCAAGCAACAAGTCCTATCTACCGGTCCCAGAGAGACCTGCATCAGCTGTGCCGTTTCGTCACTGACCACCTCGTCACACCGACGCTCCGCCATCACCGACGCCGAGAAGACTCTACGGAAAAGTAGGCTGAATCGTTCCTACCGCTTAAGACAAAGAGTTGGTGTCACTACTTTGAAACTCCCTACTAACATCTTTTAGAGAAGATTGATTAGATTAGGTATCAAATCTATTCCCCTTAGTTTAGGACTTAAACACCTCCATCTCTTACCATCGCTCCAGAAATTAACTATTTCATACCTTATTATATTCGTTCATTTGATTACACTCCTATATTCTATTAGTCCCTCATTTATTCATAGTTGTCACTTTATTAAATAAATATTTATTCACACTTAAGAAGTTGTTTGTGATGTTGTTTTACGGCAGAGAATGACTGGTACAAATTGTAGTAAAGGATTCACTCCTTCAGATATGCAAATTATTTAACTGAGACTGATAAACTGATTTAAACCGTGTTCTTCCTACGATAACAGGAGGTGGTGCCCTAACGAGACATTTAAAGGTGTAGACTATCCTACACACTCTTTATTGAAACCTTTATTGTCCTTGCACAGACTGGAGCACCAGGAGGAGGAGCTCCAGAAGGAGGTGCCTTGTGTATTGGTTGGTGTATCTGTCCCGGGACAGATTCCAGCATCGGGAGGAGGAGCTCCACAAGGAGGTGCCTTGTGTATTGGTTGGTTTATCTGTCACGGGACAGATTCCAGCATCGGGAGAAGGACTTATTGGTTGGTGTGCCTGTCCCGGGGCAGGTTCCAGCATTGGGAGGAGGAGCTCCACAAGTCGGTGCTTTGCTGATTGGTTGGTGCGTCTGTCCTGGGACAGACCAGAGCATCGGGAGGAGGAGCTGTGGTTTCAGTATAAAGATGGCCTACTCTGCAAGGTGCACCCCAGTCCGTCAGCGTCAGCTGTGACGAAGGATCGCAACAAAGCATTTAACACTCATCTGGACACGGAGAATATTGATAATGGGATGGAAGACAAGACACTGGTCCTCAACATCCTCCTCTTCTTCATGTTTGCATCGGTGAACTTGAACTCCTCCATTCCTGGTGGCCCAGAGGCCTCAGTCACAGAGAATGAACGTGTTTACCTTCTGTGCCTCTGTCCAGCTACAGACCAAACTTGCTGGTGTGTACAGCTGGAGAAGAACAGAGAGTCTGTGTTTCAGAAGAACTGCTGCTCCAGTGACACCAGGACTGATGGTGACAGACTGTCTGGATCACCTGAGTGGTGCTCATGTGGAAACTTCTCTCTGACTGTGTATAAAGTTCAGCTGGAGGATGGATGTGACTACTTCTGCTACCTCTATGGCAGTAAATATTAAATCTGTTGCTGCACAAAAACTAATAATACATCAAAGTCAGTATTTTAGATGATCTTGGTCATATCTAAGACTGATTTCACATTTCAACATTAGTTTATAGAAAATAACTGGGTACATTTAAAGTGACACTATCAGTATATTTAGTAGACAGTATTTGTTTCCTGATCAACAACATTCATTCATTCATTTTCTACACCTGCTTATTCCTGTTAAGGAACAAGCGGGGTCTGCTGGAGCCTATCCCAGCTGTCATCGGGCGAGAGGTGGGGGTACACCCGGTACAGGTCGAGGTCACAAGTTTAACGACACAACGATGAAAAGAAACAAAACTAGACTCAGACACAATGAAGATGTCAGTAATTTAATATGACACACAGTGAATATTACAGAGGTCCATGTGAGAGATGAATGAGTGGAACCATGTCCAGTGTCCAGTTAGATTTCAGCCAGTCAACTGAAGTACAGATGATCAGTGACGGAGTTCATTTTATGCTGACTGTAAAAACCTTTTCTGGCATTTCCTCTTCACATTCTGGTGTCAGCTGCTGAGGACACGAGACAAAAAAGCACATTAGTTCAACTGTGACTTGTTTCTACTCCAGTGTAATAAAGCTTCTTGAAGGAGATAGACGTAGCAGAAGCAGTCACCTCCATCCTCCAGCTGAGCTTCCTCCACAGTCAGAGAGAAGTTTCTACGTGAGCACGATGATCCAGACAGTCTGTCACCATCAGTCCTGTGTTTCAGAAGAACTGCTGCTCCAGTGACACAAGGACTGATGGTGACAGAAAGAGAAGAAAGTGGCTGCTATCGCCAGCTCAGAGATGAAGAGGAGAGACCTGATCACAATAACACACAACAAGAATATGAATGAAACAGAACTGTGGAAAGTTCAAATCCATACATAATGTGATGGAGCTTTTACTCCTTTGATTACCTCTGTTTAATGTGATTCGATTCTTATTGTTCCTGGACCATTTTGTGAGTTCTCACTCTCGAAAAAATATTCGGTTCTCACTCCAGGAAAAAATATGCGGCTCTCTCTCCGGCGTTCCTCCCAAAAGCTCCCCTTGCTTGTGCTCGCGGAACAGCAACGTCCCGGAGCTCGTCCTCGGCTCCCTCTGTCCGCACAGTGCGGAGGTAAGAGGGAGCTGTCTGAACACAGAGGCCGAACAGTGGGACTCTGAAACACTGCTTTCATGCTCTGATGTTCTTGTATGTTTCGAGGTGGTGTTTACTTCTGTATGAAGACAGGGACTCTAACCCCCCAGGGCCTTGCACCCCAAAATGTGAGTTCGGAGGACTCTAATCCCCGGGGCCTTTCAACCAAAACTCTGAGTTCGTAAGACTATAATCACTTACGGATTCGAACCACCAAATGTGAGTTTGGAGGACTCTAACCCCCCGGGGCCTTTCACCGCAACATGCACAATTTTAAGCTTATTTCTTTGTCGTCTTTGGTTCAGACTCGTGGTTCAGATAAACGACAACAGATCACATCCAAAGACTAAAATAATCACAGTCAAAACTCTCTCACATTTCCATGCAGTTAGATGCTCAGAGATTACAGGCTGCGTCTAAATGTGCTCTGGTACATCTATCACCTTCAAGAAGCTTTATTACACTTGGAGTAGAAACAAGTCACAGTTGAACTAATGTGCTTTTTTTGTCTCCTGTCCTCAGCAGCTGACACCAGAATGTGAAGAGGAAATACTGTGGAGTTTGCATGTTCTCCCTGTGTCTGCGTGGGTTCTCTCCAGGTTCTCCAGCTTCCTCCCACCAGCCAAAGACAAGCTGGTTAGGTTCATTGGTGTTTCTAAATTGGCCGTAAGTGAGACTTGTCGCTCAGCATCAGCAGGCTCTGCAGACACATGAAGGACTCTATTACTGCTACAAATGTGATTGTGGATTATGGTCCACATCAGAACAACAATAGGAAGAGGAGAGAGAGGACCTTCAACTATCTAGTTAGCCTGTGATTTAACAGCTGACATTTTGTACCAGTTACAACAACACGATATGTGACTGTGTTGCTGAGCCTCAGATCAGTAAAGAAACATTCAGTCCTTTCCTGAAGAGCTGTGGATCACACTGCAGACTAACCCTCTCAGTGTCAGTCTGACCATTTTAAAGGTAAATCCTCCTCAGTGGATTCACATACACGAGGTCTATTTGCAGAGAGCCAGGAGGCGGGCTGGTCTTGACAGGGAAGAGCCACGTGAGCGTGATGTTACCGTGTTCCTCTGCCTGCTGGACGTCCTGAGTTACTCTCACCGTGAATGAAGTCTGACCTGCAGAGGTCAAAGGGCAGCAAGGGCAAAGGAATCATGAATCTGATTGGACTCTTCTGACATCTAGTGGTATGTCTTGGTTACTGCAACATGTCAGCAACGACTTGAGTATTATTGAGCAATGTGCTACAAAACATTGTCCAAACAGTCCCAGTTGTTGTGTTGGTGTGAAGTGTGCTCGGTTATATGTGCAGTATTGTTGTTCCTCGATGTTCCTCGATCCGCTGCTGTTAGGATTTACTATTTCTATTTCTTAAAGCTACACAACACATCTTTGTTGGTGTCTGCCTGTGGTTTTAATGATGAGCTCAAGTTTGAAAAAATACTGACAGTCACAGAGACATTTTGAAACAGCTCAGCATGTGACAACAGTAACACGCATGACTCACATCAGAAAGAAGAAGTTAAAAATGGGTAAAATGAGTTTTCATCAGTGGATAATTTGACCTAATACCTTGTTTTGATTAATTACTGTCAAGTTGAAACAAGATCAATCCTTACTTATAAATCAGCTGTTTTCATTTTTAAGGCAGGAGAGCTTTTAACAAGTTTTACTGACTTGGAATGTTTTACAGTGTAGTTTATGATAAACTGGAGTTTTATTGTTGTGGTTTTGTCACTGAAAAGAAGTCAACAAACACATTAGAAGCAGCAGGTTGATCAGTGAACTGTGACGGATGTTTGAATTCTCCTTTAACCACTGTTCTATGATCAATGATGAAGCTTTAGAAGGAAAAAAAGCATTCAACCTCTAGAGACTCAGTTTGACTGGAAATCAGATAATGAGCTTATAGCTCCACCATCTGGCCGATTTTTGTAATTTCAGTTGTGACTGTTCACTGATTTCTGCTAATAAATAATTGTAATAAAGAATATTGTCAGGATTTATGTCTAATTTCTTGCTTTCTTTATTTTTTCTACAAGTGAAAATGTTGTGATGGTATCCTGACCGAGCTCAAGAACTAAATCTGAGTTGTAAAAATCACCACGTGACAGAAAGTCTTCTCATTTCTCTGTGACCGAGCTGTTTCAGTGAAGAGAGTTGACTGACTGACAAACGTTCTTCTGCTCTAAACATCAACTCTGTACTTTGTGGTGTTTCAGGAGGAAAACTGCCTCAGTTATACTCTCATATTAGCTCCACATTTTCTCCATGGGCTTTGTTTGAGATCCTGGAATAAAGACAGGAGACATTTCTTCATCTGTGACAAACACAAGACGGCTCTGCAGAGGGTGGTGAAAGCTGCACAGAAGACTGTGGGGCGCAGTCTATCCACCACCACGGACATTTACACCTCCAGACGCAGGAAAAGGGCCACCTGCATCAGGAAATACCCCACTCACCCCGCACACACACTGTTTGCCCCTCTCCCTTCAGGCAGGAGGCTGCATTAAGAGGAGGACCACCAGACTGAGGAACAGCTTCTTCCTGGAGGCTGTGAGACTGTTGCATGTACCTTAGGTTTGGCTGACCACCTGAGGCGTGTGGCTCCTATAAGTTACCAAACAAAGATCTTTTTACTTTATCACCAACACATTCCAGTCATCAGAACCAGCCCTAACTTTTACTGCTCTTGTTATTGTTAAATAGGAGTTCGCTAGCTGACGTTTTTTTCTCTCTCTGGCAAGCTAATAGTGCAGGTTGTCAATCAACCTCTGTCCACAGATTATATTGGAGCTGTTGTCACATGTTGTCAGCGGTTGGCATATGTGTTGATGTTAAAGCCAAGGTGTAAGACTAATACTGCCTGTACGCCCATGTGTATCAGCTAATTAATGTAACACAGTGATGGTAGAGAGTATGATCTTAGGCATTTGTAATATTTTCAAGAAAAAAGAACCAGTAGCAGCACAGAGTGGAGAGAGGATGGAGAGGAAGAACCAGGTGAGAAAGTTGATAGTTAACGTTAGTGTTACAGGTACCGGCTGGTACCGAGTGAACAGATGTATATTCTGTAAACAGGAGGAATGAGTGAGACAGGGCAACCTTGCTTCCGCTCATTTCAGCCTCGCTCGGCAGAATGACTTTATTCTCAGTTTGCTATTAAAACAATAAAACATTCTCTTTATAATCCATTCACAAATCGGCCATCAAAACCAAAACTCATAATCACATGTTGTCTTGCCTTCAGTGTTTTTACTGAGTTACAATTTGTGCTTCAATTCACCAAATCTTAATAAAACAATCACAATGTTTATACTCTTGCAGGTTGTATCTTAACCTTAAATAAATTACCATTCCTGTCCTAGTCACAGGTTTCTTTGTACGAGCATTCAATAGCTCTTAGCAGGCTACTCCTAGCAATGAAATGGTTTCTCTGTGCAGGCTCTTACGGCTTTACTATTTTTAGATGTAAATAAACCTTTCTTAACAAATTTTAACAGTTGTTACATATTTAAACAGTATCATGAAATGTTTTCAGAATATTTATACACCAAACCAAATGTACAGAAATGACGCACTGCGGGATGAAAGTGTATGGCGCTATGTTGTGCTCATCGTAGCATGCTAGCAACATACATTCTTCACATTACGTACACATATTTTGTTACTATTCTTATTCCAGATAACTCAAATATTACTCGACATATTCATAAAGCAAGCACCAGTAGATTACAGCTTTACAAACCTGTAAACAGGAGAAATGAGTGAGACAGGGCAACCTTGCTTCCGCTCGTTTCAGCCTCGCTCAGCAGAATGAGAGAAACCTTATGTGCCGCCCTAAAAGCCGTAAAGCGACATAACGTGCCCTACTGCCTCCTGCTGGCTACGGATGGGTATAGCATGTCAATTCCCCACAGCCGAAATCAGTGCGCTGCCTACTGTAGACAAGTTAGAAGCATCTTGATGCTATTATCAAAACAAAATACATTATCAAAATTGTGACTTCACAATTGTGGCGTCACATTAGTCAGACCACATACTCATAATGCCATAGGACAGAATGATGTTGTCTCATATCCTCCTGACTACCAGTAGTTCACATATGTCATTTGACATTTGTAAACCTGAATATTTTGCTCTCTACAGAGGACGTTCAGGGCTTTTCACACCAAATGTGAAGGGGTGGGGCTTTGGTATCTTTGTCTTTCTCATTAAGGAAAATGTCTCCATCAGTTATATGATATCTTAAAAATAAATACTTTTTTTCAAAAACAAAAATGTTTTCAGTATTCTAATTACCTTACAAAGACAGTGTAATTAAAAAAAAAAAGAAAAAAAGAAAAATTGTGACAATATATTTTTTTCCTGCTAGTCAGGCAGGATTGCCTATGTTTATTGACCTCTTTAAGTTTGTTTTGCACCTATTGTTCTTTATCTTCTCATTTAAATGCAATTTTTTTTATTTTTTTTTATTTTTTAAACCAAATGGTAGCTTTGTGACACAATAGTTCGCTCAGCATCCTAAAGCTCTGAATCTACAGTCGCCCCTGTGTGGGTGTATGTACAGCAGGGGCGGACTGGGGGAGGGAAGTGGCCCGGGAGTCATTGACAGACCGGCCCATTTCATGCACGGCGTGGTGAGCCAGCCAGCCAGCCGGCAACACAAGTTTCATGTACCTTGATGAAAACAACTGCATTTGATGTTGTTTTGGACCATAATCATATAGTAATTATTAACCTGAACCCTTAAGTAGCCTACAGTAAAATAATTACAGCAGTAGTCTATAGTGATTTCACAGCATGTAGTGATTTTAATGCAAACAGGTCGTTGATACAATCAAATTTGTCTGAGCAATTTGCCAGGCTGTTAGAACTGAATGACACTGAATGTCTAGACCAGGGGAGGGCAATTATTTTTCTCAAGGGGCATGAGAAACTGTATCTTGGAGGGCTGTGTGGCTGCAGCAGTGGTATGTTTTATTTTGTGCTGGTGTTTTTAGTAAAGGGATGATCAAGAAAGCAATTAGTCATACTTAAAGCTTGAAATGCTTTACAATGAACACATTCTCATATAAAGTGCAGGTAATTAAATCTTAAATTAAATCTGTGCAGATGAACTTTTAAAATAACAAGTTTATTTATTTATTAACTGTTAATCTATTAGTATGATTTGTGTTTTTAAATGACCATATATAATATTTATATTGGCTAATACTACTGTATATTAAATAAATGATCATTCATAAACCACACATGTCAAACTCAAGGCCCATAACTGTATCAGGGTAGATAATATTTATATCTATCAGAACTGACCCGCAGGTGTTTTACGTGCGTCAGGTAGGTACGTCATTTAGCTCCTCCTCCCAACTTTATTGACAAACTCGTCAGAGTCTCTTGGTTGCCTTGGCAACCGCTCCGCATATCGGTACAGCAGCGCGGCGCACCAATATACTAAATGGAGACTCTGACACAACGTAGTAACTCTGTACCAGTTACTACGTCTTTGTAACCAGTTAGCAGACAACGATCTAAATCTGTTAGCCTACTGTTCCACGGTAGCACACACGGCTAGTAAGTTTTCTGTTGATCGCCTGTACCTGTACCGTGTTGTCATATAAATGACAATACCACTGCAGCAAGTCTGTTAGCATACATGCTAACATACTGTAACGTCCGGCCGGACGTTAGAATGATGACACGGAGTTGATGGCGAACCAGTCTTTTATTTAACGGAACCTCAATAGTTACTGTCGGCCGCAACTACGCCAAAGAAAACAACAACGACTCCTATATCCAACTTTTCTCTTTTTTAACTTCCGCCAACACAACACACATGACCCTCACTTCCTCTCTCTCACCCCGCCCCCTCGCTTTCTCATCCAACCACATATCTGCCTGTACCATATACATTCACAGCCTGTCGGAAATCACAGAACTTAAACATTACAACATTAACATTCCTACAGGTCGTTACAATACAGACACACTGAAAGTGACCGTTAGCCAAATAACAGCAGCATGTTTAACAGCATGTTAACTTAGGACACCACGCAAAAAACAAAACAAAACAAAAACTCTGTCCGGATGATCTGTGGAGAACAAATGACAAGCTTTACGCGGGCCATTCAGAGTCAGAGAAAGGGCAGTATACGGCAACATAATTACAACAATTAGCCCATTTCAATAAACATGTTATTTAAAAATAGACAGCACTGGCTCTCAATCCACCAAAGCTGCTTTACACCGTTAGCGCATCGTGATTTACAAGTGACAGGCTGTCACTGACAGCTGCAGCAGCCTGAGGAAATGGGTGGGACTTACCCACATGGACGAAATGTGATTGGCTATCAGCAGGCAGCGATACATGAACACAATAGTCTATCACAACAATAGCCGCCCGACCCAGCCCCCCAGCCGACCACAACGCTGTTGGCCGTTGTGATACACCCCCTATCCCCCTTTATTTTTATTTTTCCCATGGCCCGGACCACCGGGGAAATCCCCGGGGAAATCCCCGGTGTCCCCGTACGCAAGTCCGCCCTTGAACAGTGCGTCAGACACATCGTCCCCGACCAATCAAACCAGAGAACGAGGAGTCTTCATTCGTGGGTCTTCGTGTTTTTTTTCTGTCTCCTCACAGCTGGTCTGGACTGTTGTAACATGGCGTAGAGAGTTTATCAGCAATTTATCCTTAAAAGAGGAAAGACGTATACGTCTTTCCTCTTTTGGTGAGTAACTTATTTTAGTAGATAACTGATTATGTTATGATGTTGTGTGTTTGTTGTTGTCCAGAATGATTTCTTTACTGTATAACGGAACAATGATCAGGTCTGAAGAGTTATTGTTGTCAGGGTAGTTTTTATTGCGAAAACTGGATGTTTTGTGTTCACTGTGGGTTAAGACGAGGTGTTGTGATGCAGAAAGAATGCGTAGACTGAAAGAAGACTCCCCCTGGACAGAAATGTCCTACACAGTAAAGGGCACTGTGCCGTGGCGTGCCGTGAGAGATCGTCAAGTGTGCCGTGTCAATTTCACTTTATTTTTTTATTTTTTTGTTTTTTATTTTAACATTTTCGGTTGGTGGTGTGCCTTGTGAGTTTTTCAATGAAAAAAAATGTACTTTGGCTCAAAAAAGGTTGAAAAACACTGTGGTAGAGATCACAGCGTTTACCTCTGTTTCTGTGGTTCCTTGATCAACAAAGGTTCTGTCAAGACGCCTTAGAACATAACAAATTAAAAACTGTCTATTTAAGATTAGAGACCCATTGAGTAATGTCGTAAAAGAGGAACTAGGCAGGGATGTTGCCTCAGCTCTTCCCTCTTCATGTTATATATTGAGCCGTAAGGTCAAGATATCAGACAAAATAATGAACTAGAAGATATTAACATAGCAGAGGAACACAAAATAGGTCTGTTTGCTGATGATATGCACCTACTTAAAAAAACCAAAGGTAATAATTCCCAGACTTCCCAGAATAACACTGGTACTCTGATTAAATTACATACCAAACAGCAAAATTAGGAGTAACTATGAACTGATCAAATATCTAGGAGTAATAATCACACAGAACTTAAATAGCCTGTATGAATATAATTACTGTACTTTGAGCGATAAAATTCAGAAAGACATAACATGATGGTCAACGTTAATTTTGGATTTCAGTTTGAGGACAGAGGTGATAAAAATTAATGTTCTTCTCAGGCTATTATGACTTCATCTCACTCCTCGTTAGGATCCCACAATCCCAGTTCTCTGCATGGAACAAATTAATATCTAGATTTATTTGGCAGGCGCTAAACCAAGGATAAAACTCAGAACACTGGGTTTAGGTCTGTGTCTAAATAATCATTCTACTGATATGAGTTTGCTGATTGACAAAGTTACCTCAGCACTTGATGATATTTGATACAGATAAGTGCAGAGTAGTCCCAGCACACCTGTTACCTCAGCTAGTAAACCAGCGTAGATGGGTGGAGTCTTTGTGTCCACTGATCCTGCTCTTTGTACTATCCTGTTATTACAGAGTAAATGTTTCAGGAAGTAGCTGCAGCAGAGAGTTTACCACTGACAGAACAACTGTATCAGAAGTGTCACCTCCTAAAATGATGGTTGTGATCATTGTTGGTGTTTGTGTCTGTGTAGAATCACAGTGTGAATGGAGGAGTCTGGAGGGATTGTGTTTCAGAGACCAGTCAAATATTCTCAGCAGTTTGATTTAACTCATGAACTCTGGATGTTTGAATCTGATAGAATCAATGACTCATGAATGAAAGAAGCTGTGTTCTCATTTAATGAAAAATAGATTCAGAGAGATTTATTGATATATGAAGGTGCTTTCTATTACTTATTTAAATGAAGGAAATCTAAGAGATTATTATCATGTCACTATTCAAAACCTCACTGGTGGAGCAGTCTGTAATTCATACCTTTACCTGGAAAATACCACATGTGGTTGGTCTGGACTTGAGTAAACAGTAACTGATTGGTTAATGTCAAACTACATGTCCTCATCACTGAAGGAGGAGGAAGCAGCAGTGAAATAGAAACTCTCTGCAGCATTTTTTCAAAGATGTGGTGTCTGGACAGAAGCCTGTGGTTTGGTAGGGTGGGGGTTGGGTTGTTTCCAGGGTTCTCAGTTTATTTTTAGGTGAACAGTCATGAATCTTCTCTATGTTGGTAACTGAGCACTGTTCCACTTTATTCTTAATAACTTCTTCCATGGAGGTTATGAGCTCTGATTGTTCTACTTGACTAATAATTCTATCTTCTAACAGTTAACAATGATCAGCAGCAATAATGAAACAAAGGCTTTATTCATGTTCTCATAGTTGAAATAAACAGAAACACTTTATTTGAAGATACAACATTTCACATGCTCTCTGTTTGAAATGTTATTTTTAAATGCAGTAAATAAATGTTCTTTTAAACTTTTACTGTTGATCCATGGTGAACAGAACCTGATCTGGAACTTGAAGATTTCTCTTTAGTGCATCAGTGACAGAAACACATTTGTTGATCAGAGAAAACTTCAACAAACAGCAGGTTTTTCTAGTGACTGCTTCCACTGCAGCGGTTGGAGTTGATGGAGTTTAGTCAGAAAGTTCTTTGGTCGGTGGTTTGGAACAAACAGGATGAAGAACAGGATCAGATGTTGGAACGACTGAATGAAGTCAGACTGTAGATTGTCCTTGTTGTATCTGCAGAGAGTGACCTTTGACCTCATGTGTTCATGACTCTTCACCTCTGTCTCCTCTCACAGGGAGAAGATGATCTGCAGGATCCTGCTGCTCATCATCCTCAACTCATGTGTCTGTGGTCAGTTTAGAAATTGACTTGATGAAGTCCAAATCAATTGTCAGTCTTCAATGATGGAGTTGAAAGACTCCCATGTTCCAGTTCTCAGTGTGTCTGCTCCTCTCTTTCTCTCTCTGTCTCCTCAGCAGCAACATTTGAAGTGAATGTGACACAGAGCTCCTATCAGGCAGAGGAGAACCACAACATCACCCTGGAGTGGACCTTCACCACCAAACCTGAAATGTCTTTCACTTCACTTGACATCCTCTGTTACACAGTAACTAAGGGGAAAGTCTCTGTCCTGTATCGTCTCCATGAAGGTGTTGAGGTGTCAGAGTCTCAGGATGAACGGTTTAAAGGACGAGTCCAGGGAGACAAAGATGTCTTCAGAGAAGGACGAATCAGACTTCATGTGTCCAGACTCAGGACTGATGACTCTGGTCTGTACCAGTGTGACGTGAACACAGATTATGGCTTCAGATCTGGCAGATGTGAACTCAACGTCACTGGTAAGTTGATAAAGTAGAAGTTACTCGAAGTCCTTTATAAAGATGCTGACTGATTTTTGAGACATGAAAAAGTGTCAACTAATATCTTGATGTTCTTTCCAGCAGCTGCTGGTCAGCCTCAAACTCAGAGACCAACGTTGAGTCTAGAACCAGAGACTGGAGGAAGGAGGAGACTAAATGATGGACTAACAACAGTAGCAGCCTTAACAGGGGCAGCATTAGCTCTACTGTCTGTCTGTGTTTTGGTTTGTTGTCAGAAATCAAGAAAAAAAGACAACCACATGTGTAAAACCTAAGACACAAAACCATCAGACTCCAAGACTCTTCTCCTCCAACGTCACTTACTTATTCATGTTTTTCATTGTTAAATAATGTTCCTGTTACTCTGAGTCAGAGTTTAAATGATTTCTTCCATCATTAATAACTGATGTCAGTGTAAATGATTCTTCTAAAGTCTCTTTATATTTAGTCCAAAGACTCTAAACTGTCACCAGCTCCACTTCTTCTGATGTGACTCGTCATGTTTCTTCATCTAAAGCTCCATCCAGATGTTAACAGCTTTTATCATCACTGATGTCTTTCCTAATGTACAGTGGATTATAATTACTATTTGTTTATTGCAGAATGATGCTGCTGTTGTTATTGTTCATCAGAATCAGAATCAGAATCAGAAAATACTTTATTGCCAAGCATGATCGTACATACAAGGAATTTGCTTTGGTGTTGTTACGCCTAAAAATAAAATAAAAATAAAATATAGAAACTATATTATAGAATAAATATAGAAACTTGCTCTCAGATATATAAAATATAAAATACAATGAATGACTTGTAAATAAAACGGTTGATCTTTAAACTTTTAACTTTTCTTCTGGAGTTTTGAATGGTGACATGATATTATTCCCACATTTCCTCCACATTCATCTTCCATTGATTAAAAGTCCATGTAATCAAACAGCACTTCAGTCAGACTAAGAGCAGAGAAACAAACTAATAGCTGTTGTTGAGGCTCCTTAAGCTGCTAGATACAGTATGTGATGCTGCTAAACAGGTTTCATTGAAGATAGTAGATATGGTGAAGACATGGACTTGATGATGATTCATGGGACATCTGACTGAACTGTACTCTCAGACCAGCGTTAGCTTTGAAAAACATCCTGACAAATAAGTCGCTGTGTGCATCATATGAAATGATTTACACACTCAGAACAATGAGCAGCCACACATGTGGTGACCAGGGAGCAGTTTAGGAGGTTAGAGGCTTTGCTCAAGTGGAGGAAAGGTGTTGGAATTATAAGCATTTTATACATAGTCCTTGATTTTCAGCAGGGACTCAAAAGCTCTTTCATGGACAGATATGAGATATTCCTTCATTACTTCTTCATCAGTTAAGCAGATAAAATGACTGAGTTATCTCCCAGTGTGTTACTTGATTTGGAAATTGTTGCTGCAAAGTCAGAAGATGTGTTTAAAGGAGCTCCAGTGAAACTGGGCTTGTAATTCCTCCAGTTTGTATGTGAATATCCTCAAATTAAAGCTGAGAGTGTGAACTTTAATCCCAGATTCATTATAGAACTGTAACTTGAATATGTTCTGATCAACAGGTAAAACAACAGAAACAGTGTCCAAACACATATGGACATGAGTGGATTTATAAAAGTGGTGTTTTATCCCACGGGACTTGAATGCATCAGATCATTTCACAGCTTCTAAATGTGGTTTGATCTCCCTGATAACACGTGATGAAGTCAAACTGTGGACAAAGTGAGTTGAGGAGCTTTAACCTCCACTACATCCCTGGTTAGCAGGATGAAGGCGCCCTCTTGTGGTCTTCATCACATTTCAGAACAGATCTGATTTGTGCCTGAAGAAGCCTTGGATGAGTGCTGGAACGTCTTCAGGAGACAGTGAACTAACACAAGTTATGAATATGTGATGTTTACGTTAACAAAGCAGCAGATGATGGAGAAAAACTCTGACCTTCTGGCCTCAAATGAGCCTTTAAATCAGAGGTCCTCATTTAGCAGGTCATGGACCAGTACCAGACAACAAACCATTTACTACTGGACCATGAGGAGACAATATGATCCTGCAAACTCCCTGAATAATGAACACATCATTGTAGGTTATCTGTGCTGCAGACTCACTGAACTTGTCGTGTCCTCTCACCACCAGGGGGAGCTCTCTGTTTATGAGCTGCTGCAGAGAAACAACAAATGTCAGTGTGTGATAAATATGGGAATACAACCAGATCTCTTTTTACAGTGTTCCTCCAACACATTTCACAACTTTTAAACTAAATGAGTCTCTTTTCTTTGATTGGATTCAAACATCCAGAGCTCATGTTGTCATAGAAACTGAGTCAATGCTTAAATTCAAAAAAACATCTGGATTAAGACTGATACTAAATGAAAATGATTAAATGAAACTAAATGAAATGATGAGTGAACATGAGTCTTAACTGAATCTAAATGAGACTTTAGCTGAAGTCAAAGTGAACACAGCTCAGAGCAGAACACAGGACGACATGAAGACATGTCTGGAGCAGCTTCTCTTCAATGATTCCATCAGTCAGTGACAGAAAAATAGCTCAAAGAGTTGATGTTGTTGGCTTCACATGATGAAGCTGCTGTTTGTCACACATGAAGAAATGATCGTCTCCTGTCTTTATTCCAGGATCTCAAACAAAGCCCATGGAGAAAATGTGGAGCTAATATGAGAGTATAACTGAGGCAGTTTTCCTCCCGAAACAAAAAAAAAGTGACTTAAAGCTACACAACACATCTTTGTTGGTGTCTGCCTGTGGTTTTAATGATGAGTTCAAGTTTGAAAACACTGACAGTCATAGAGACATTTTGTAACAGGTCAGCATGTGACAACAGTAACACACATGACTCACGTCAGAAAGAAGTTTTCATCAGTGGATAATTTAACCTAATACGTTGTTTTGATTAATTACTGTCAAGTTGAAACAAGAATCAATCCTTACTTATAACTCAGCTGTTTTCATTTTTAAGGCAGGAGAGCTTTTAACAAGTTTTACTGACTTGAAATGTTTTACAGTGTAGTTTATTATAAACTGAAGTTTTAATGTTGTGGTTTTGTCACTGAAAAGAAGTCAACAAACACATTAGAAGCAGCAGGTTGATCAGTGAACTGTGACGGATGTTTGAATTCTCCTTTAACCACTGTTCTATGATCAATGATGAAGCTTTAGAAGGAAAAAAAGAGCGTTCAACCTCTAGATAGATAGATAGATAGATAGATAGATAGATAGATAGACAACTTTATTGATCCCTTTGGAAGGTTCCCGCAGGGAAATTGACATCTCCATCGCATACAACACTGTCAGACATACAAAAAGTACAGTAAGCCAAACACCAAAAACACCCAGTAAAGAATAATAGATAAATAATAAAAATAAATACTGTGACTGTACATAGATGGTTGTTGCATAAATAGAGAAATACCGGGTACATTTTTATTGCACATTACTGTTGTAGGTTAGGTTGAAAAAAAGTCATTCAGGCACTTTTCTTTTTGTCCTCCTCCCCCCAAGTGAGTGGTGGTTGTACAGTTTGATGGCACGGGGGACAAAGGAGTTCCTCAGTCTGTTTGTCCTGCACTTTGGGAGGAGCAGCCTCTCGCTGAAGGTGCTTCTCTGGCTACTGATGATCGTGTGCAGAGGGTGGCTGGCATTGTCCAGGATACTCGTTAGTTTTTTAAGTGTCCTGCTCTCTGCTACAGTAGCTAGAGGGTCCAGCCTCGTGCCAACCACAGAGCCAGCCCGCCTGATCAGCTTCTCCAACCTGTCATCAGAACCAACCCTAACTTTTACTGCTCTTGTTATTGTTAAATGTTAAATAGGAGTTCACTGACGTTTTTTTCTCTCTCTGACAAGCTAATAGTGCAGGTTGTCAATCAACCTCTGTCCACAGATTATATTGGAGCTGTTGTTAAGCTTTTGGTTGGCATATGTGTTGACGTTAAAGCCAAGGTGTAAGACTGAAGCTGCCTGTAAGCCCATGTGTATCAGCTAATTAATGTAACACAGTGATGGTAGAGAGCATGATCTTAGAACATTTGTAATGTTTTCAAGAAAAAAGAACCATGTTCAGGTGAGAGAGTAGCAGCACAGAGTGGAGAGAGGATGGAGAGGAAGAACCAGGTGAGAAAGTTGATAGTTAACGTTAGTCAGACCACATACTCATAATGCCATAGGACAGAATGATGTCTCACATCCTGACTACCAGTAGTTCAAGTTTGTCCTCTGTGGAGGACATTTGTAAACCTGAATATCTCCCACCCACTGCATAGTACTGAATTAACTCCTTTTGCTCTCTACAGAGGACGTTTAGGGCTTTTCAATGACACCAGATGTGAAGGGGTGGGGCTTTGGTAGCTTTGTCTTTCTCATTGAGGAAAATGTCTCCATCAGTTATATGATATCTTAAAAATAAAAACTTTTTTTTTCTCAAAAAATAAATAAATAAATAAATGTTTTCAGTATTCTAATTGCCTTACAAAGATGGTGGCATTTGTCACTCTTTGTTCTTCATTTTCTCATTTAAATGCAATTTCTTTTTTTTTTCTTCCCATTTATTTCTTTTTTAAACCAAATGACAGCTTTGTGACTCAGCAGTTCGCTCAGCATCCTAAAGCTCTGATCCTACAGTCGCCCCCGTGTGGGTACAGTGCGTCATAGCAGACACATCGTCCCCGATTAATCAAATCAGAGGACGAGGAGTCTTCATTCGTGGGTCTTCGTGTTTTTTTCTGTCTCCTCGCAGCTGGTCTGGACTGTTGTAACATGGCGTATAGACTTTATTAGCAGTTTATCATGAACTACGTCTTTCCTGTTGTGGTGAGTAACGTATTTTAATAGATAACTGATTATGTTGTGATGTTGTGTGTTTGTTGTTATCCAGAATGATTTATTTACTGTATAACGGAACAATGATCAGGTCTTAGAGTTATTGTTGTCAGGACAGTTTTTATTTTATTGCGAAAACTGGATGTTTTGTGTTCACTGTGGGTTTAGACGAGGTGTTTACATCGTCTATCCAGAGCAGAAAGAATGACGACTGAAAGAAGACCCCGCCTGGACAGAAATATCCTACACAGTATTCTGCAGCAGAGACTGGAGAGTTGGTAGAGAGAACCGCATTTACCTCCGTCTCTGTTTCTGCGGTTCCTTGATCAACAAAGATTATGTCCAGACGCCTTAGAACATAACAAATTAAAAATTTAAGATTAGAGACACATTGAGTAATGGCTTAATAGAGGCACAAGGCAGGGATGCTGATTTGTTCTTAAATGCAGGATAGTCCCAGCACACCAGTTACCTCAGCTAAACCAGCATAGATGGGCGGAGCCTTTGTGTCCACTGATCCTGCTCTTTGTACTATCCTGTTATCTCAGAGTAAATTTTTCTGGAAATAGCTGCAGCAGAGAGTTTACCACTGACAGAACAACTGTATCAGAAGTGTCACCTCCTAAAATGATGGTTGTGATCATTGTTGGTGTTTGTGTCTGTGTAGAATCACAGTGTGAATGGAGGAGTCTGGAGGGATTGTGTTTCAGAGACCAGTCAAATATTCTCAGCAGTTTGATTTAACTCATGAACTCTGGATGTTTGAATCTGATAGAATCAATGACTCATGAATGAAAGAAGCTGTGTTCTCATTTAACTTCAAATAGATTCAAAGAGATTTATTGATATATGAAGGTGCTTTCTATTATTTATTTAAATGAAGGAAATCTAAGACATTATTATCATGTCACTATTCAAAACCTCATTGGTGGAGCAGTCTGTAATACATACCTTTACCTGGTAAATACAACATGTGATTGTTCTGGACTTGAGGAAACAGTAACTGATTGTAAAACTAAATGAACAGAAAATGATCAAGAGCGACTCCGTTATTAAGAACATTTTAGCAGACCTCAGGAGGAGGAAGACTATAGACTTAAGGAACAATAGTCCTCTACCCTGGGACAGCTTAGACATATGAAAATCCTCTTCACTGACATACCTGATGTATTAGACTATATATTGTATTGGAATGTGTATGTGTGTGTAGGTATGTACACGTATATATGTGTGTGTGTATATATGTATGGAAGTGTATGTATATGTATATATTTGTATGTATGTGTGTATATATGTGTGTACAAATATGTATATATATGTATGTATGTATGTATATGTATATATGTATGTGTATGTATGTAGATATAGGTAGATGGGTGTGTTAAGGGCGTATTCACACCAGGAAGGTCCGTTAGTTCACTTGCTTTGGTCCGGACCAATTTATTTTTTCTTTTTTTTTTTTTTTAGTGCGGTTCGCTTTCACACTGTGATTAATTGCACCAGAATTAGACCAGAATTAGACCAGAATTTATAAACAAAAACACATGTGCTAAGGTCGTTCAGCCATTGGCTGGTAAACGTATAGGCGGGGTAAAGAAGGAAGCCAAATGTCCCACGTAAATAGGCTACAATGGAGACTTTGCGTACTGTAGGTCTACTTGTTATTATGCTAGCAATATGGTTTATAAACTGAGCGCTGGAATCCCCTCTCTCTCATTTGTTTACTAAAAATCTTATATACTTCTGCATTTTAATGTGTTTTCTCCAGCATTTGAGATATCTGGACATCTAGGAGGCAGCGTGTCTCCTCAGAGCTCCAGGTGAAGCCACGGCTCATCTCTACCTAACCTACCTGCGTTTGTTTGCTTCACGTGTCTCTCTCTGTTGTGTGTGTCACTGGGCTATCCTACATTTCCCATAACTAGTGCAGTGCCCGTCGGAAGTATGTATTCCTATAGTGGGAGCTGAAGAAGATTTTTCAGTTGTGACCATTGTCGTGACCCATGTCTCCTCCCCACAAAGACATTAATTGTAATGTTTTTACTGGTGGTTTTAACTGTATTAGCAGTGCACATCTTTGTGCCCGTAGCGAGACACCTGCCCAGTTTCAAATCAGCGTGCCACAGACAGACAGACAGACACAAACTCACCAAATAAGTTAAAAGAAATTCTTGATTTATAGATAGATGATCAAATCACTCATGTTGTGTCTGTAAACTGTAAAATAACGTTGAGTCTCCGTTGCCATGGTTACCATCTAGCGTTTGAGCCAGCGCAATAAGAACTGTCATCAGGCAACTGGAAATATTAGAGCGGAGAAAACCTATTTTACCGATATATTTTACATTTCTTATCCAAACAACGTCAAACTTAGCAGTGCACATCTTCGTGCCCGTAGCGAGACACCTGCCCAGTTTCAAATCAATCGGGCCAACGGTTCGCGACATATGCGTGCTACAGACAGACACACACACAGACGCTTCTTGATTTATAGATAGATGCGCGAAAACTACGGGAGCTCGTCAAATCCAAAAAGGTAGATTTTTGCAACTTGGGTCGGATTGAGGTCGGGCTGCTTTCACACCATAAAGGAACCGCACCAGGGTTCGGTAGGAACCGCTCCGAGACCACCTCCTCAGCTGGGTCTCGGTCCGCTTGTTTGGTCCGCACCAGAGTTCGAGTGATTGTATTCACACCAGTCAAAAAGGTCCGAACCAAGCAAGGAAACGAACTTGAGTTCGTTTTAATCGAACTAAACAAGGCAGGTGTGAATACACCCTAAGATATGTGTGAAGATGTAGGGAGTGAGTATACATGGAAATATGGGTGTGTATGTATGAATGAAGGTAGGCACACACTTTTATATTTGGAAGGATTTATATAAACACAGGTAAATTGAAGAATGTACCTTGTCAATGGACTGTCTTGTACTGTGGTGTGGTGGAATGTGACCATGTTTGTAAACCATGTTGTTAAAGAAAATTGAATAAAGTATCTTTAAAAAGTTGAAGGAGGAGGAAGCAGCAGTATGTGTGTCTGTAGTGAGATAGGGCTGGCTTGTTTCCAGTGTTCTCAGTTTGTTTTCAGGTGAACAGTGATGAATCTTCTCTATGTTGGTAACTGAGCACTGTTCCACTTTATTCTTAATAACTTCTTCCATGGAGGTTATGAGCTCTGATTGTTCTACTTGACTAATAATTCTATCTTCTAACAGTTAACAATGATCAGCAGCAATAATGAAACAAAGGCTTTATTCATGTTCTCATAGTTGAAATAAACAGAAACACTTTATTTGAAGATACACACATGCTCTCTGTTTGAAATGTTATTTTTAAATGCAGTAAATAAATGTTCTTTTCAACTTTTACTGTTGATCCATGGTGAACAGAACCTGATCTGGAACTTGAAGATTTCTCTTTAGTGCATCAGTGACAGAAACACATTTGTTGATCAGAGAAAACTTCAACAAACAGCAGGTTTTTCTAGTGACTGCTTCCACTGCAGCGGTTGGAGTTGATGGAGTTTAGTCAGAAAGTTCTTTGGTCGGTGGTTTGGAACAAACAGGATGAAGAACAGGATCAGATGTTGGAACGACTGAATGAAGTCAGACTGTAGATTGTCCTTGTTGTATCTGCAGAGAGTGACCTTTGACCTCATGTGTTCATGACTCTTCACCTCTGTCTCCTCTCACAGGGAGAAGATGATCTGCAGGATCCTGCTGCTCATCATCCTCAACTCATGTGTCTGTGGTCAGTTTAGAAATTGACTTGATGAAGTCCAAATCAATTGTCAGTCTTCAATGATGGAGTTGAAAGACTCCCATGTTCCAGTTCTCAGTGTGTCTGCTCCTCTCTTTCTCTCTCTGTCTCCTCAGCAGCAACATTTGAAGTGAATGTGACACAGAGCTCCTATCAGGCAGAGGAGAACCATAACATCACCCTGGAGTGGACCTTCACCACCAAACCTGACTCTTCCTACAAACATCTGTTTATCCTCTGTAGCTTGATAACCTATCTGAAGGAGTTTGTTCTATATCGTATATATGAAGGTGTTGAGGTGTCAGAGTCTCAGGATGAACAGTTTTCAGGACGAGTCCAGGAAGACAAAGACGTCCTCAGAGAAGGACGAATCAGACTTCATGTGTCCAGACTCAGGACTGATGACTCTGGTTTGTACCAGTGTGAAGTGGAGACAGATTATGGCTCCAGATCTGGCAGATGTGAACTCAACGTCACTGGTAAGTTGATAAAGTAGAAGTTAAGTTGATTTTTGAGACATGAAAAAGTGTCAACTAAAGTCTTGATGTTCTTTCCAGCAGCTGCTGATCAGCCTCAAACTCAGAGACCAACATTGAGTCTAGGACCAGGGACTGGAGGAAGAAGAAGACTAAATGATGGACTGACAGCAGTAGTAGTAGCAGCAGTAGTAGTAGCAGTTTTACTGGTTGTTTGTATTCTTTGGAAAAAGAGATCAAGATGATAAAGAAGGGAACAGAGTGAGTTATCAAGCATTAGTTCAAGACCTGAGTCACAAGATTAACTGATAAACTGTCTGTCTTAAATGATGGCCTTATTACTAAGGTTATAAGTTTATATTAACAGTCTTCATAACCTTAACTATTATTAGTGTCTATAATGACTAAATCCTGACAGATTTGCCTTCACACAACTTCATACAACTAAATCCAGTAATGGAAGATTTTGGAGTTTTAAATAAGAGATGGACAGTTTTCAAGACTGTCCATCATTTAATGGGCCAGCTTATATATTTAAAACGATTTTCTCTTTAGGTCAAGAGCAAGAACACAAAAACCACTACCTGATCTAACCAAGTGCTCCTCACTACAAAATACTAACAGTGTGAGAAAGTGTAATAGGTGGTTTCGACTTCTGCCTTAAATTGACGCATAAGCTACAGCAACAGCCCAAACCCTACGCAGACCCTAGAGGTGCAGCTGACGTGCACCTCTCCAGAATTATAACTATTCGCCATGGCAACGCAGACCGCAAGCGACCGCTTTAATATTTACGGCTGCTTCTCCATGTCTGCAGTTTTCAAATTAATTGATTGATTAATTGAAATTTCGGCGAAGATTTCAGTCGTCGTTGTTAAAAGTGAAGCAGGAAGAAGAAACACAAATTAACCCGACTGGCAAAAACAACATAGCACCGACTAGCCTTTGGATGGAGATGCTCCAAGTATAAATGGCTCGCACAAGTGCAGGCTGCGTACGTAGGTTGCGCTGTCTATGTCCTGCAGTACTATAAAAGAGCCTTAAGTGTGTGTGTGTGTGTGTGTGTGCATGTCATGTTCAGAAAGAATGTGTTTTGCTTTGTGCTGCCTCTGTAGGTTGAGCATGAACACGTGTGAGGTCAGAACAAAGAAGTTTGAGTCTAGTCTAGTCTGTGTTTATTGCTTATTGTTTATTGTTTATAGGATCCCCATTAGCTGGGGCTTACGTCCCAGCTATTCTTCCTGGGGTCCGACAATACAGACAGATAATAAATAATTTAATCATAGTTTATGATCTGTGTAGGACAACAAGAGGATGGAGGTGCTAACACCAACTCAGTGGTGTGGTGAAGCCAACTACACAACTAGACTATGAAGATTCAGAGCAATAATGCTCAAAGAATAACCCACTATATCACTACATCAACTGTACCTAGCCATGTGAGCTCAGAGTGTACACCATCTTAGCTGTGCATGTGCACTCAGTTAGCAGTCGTGAGAGGAAAGGAGTTCCTCTGTGTCTGCAGCTTTGTTAGCTGGTGAACTTGTCTGTTGTGGTTGCAGTTTGTTCTGTAGCATATTAAGTTGCTGAAGGTCGGTGGACTGTGCTCTGACAACTGACACAGCTAAGTTACACATCAGGTTAGCTTAGCCTGAGCGTTAGCCGCTAACTGTTTGTGGCCTTCATAGAAATCAAACCCTACCACAACCCGTGCCTTATACAATGTGTGATAAAGGAGGCTGTGGACTTTTGTACTGTTCTATGTAGATTTTTCAAAGCATGCTGACTGCCACGGTCCTCCTCTTCAACATGTGCTTTTGCTGACAAGCTTCTGTGTTATTGTCATTGTTCTCCATGTAATACATGGCAGAGAAGATGGTTTGTCTGTTCACAGCTACAGGCTAAGTTAATCTGATATAGTAAAGAGACACAAGTGATTTGTTTCACACGCAGACAAATGAGCAGTGCAGGTGCTTCCAGCTGTGGCTCAGCAGGTACAGTGGGTTTTCCACAAACCAGAGGCCTGATCCCTGGTACATGGACCACATGCCAGAGTCTCCTTGAGCAAGACACAGCAGGTCCAAGCTAGGCACTGGAGTATGAATGTGGGTATGCTTGTGTGAATGAATGTGTAGATGTGTCATTGCGACTGTGAAGCTCTTTGAGCACCAATGATGAACAAATACAACCCCATTTACACCTACTGCCCAACGGCTGCAGCCCAGAAACATCAAGAACACTCAAGATAAAAATACACCACCACACACCAGTGGATCCTAAGTGATTACTGAGACTGAATACTACTGTATGAGTCTAAAAACTGCTTTGAAGAAAATCCTGCATGTGATACCTTTAACTAAGGATGTTTCTAAACTATTTCATTGGCAAGTTTCTTCCTGAGATCACGGCTCTTGTTGTGAAAGAAACACTGAAAAGATTCTGCTGACTGATTGTGAAAGCTTTGAAAGGAGCAAAGGTCCAGTGTGAAGGACATAGCTGAATATTAGAAGACATTTCTGACAGAGTGGAAATTTTAATTATTTGCCAATTTATGTGTTATTAAGGGACAGTAACATTCATTCATGCAAATTGTGCACTTTTTTGTGTTGGATGTTGTAGATGTATTTTATATTGTTGTATGTGGATGTCAGAGTATCTATGTTTGCCTACTGTAGCTAAACAAGACAAAAAACTATTTTGTATATATCCTGTTCCACTGGAATGTTTGTATATGGTAAATATTAATTATAATAATTTAATAAGGTATACTGTATTAGAGTTACAGTTGGAGCAGAGGGCTGCTGCCTCTAAAGTGTTACACCCAGGGAGCAATGTGGGGTTAGGTGTTTGCTCAAGGCAGCTCAGACATGGGCTGCACCTCTAACCACAACTCCACAGCTCCCTGTAATGAATAAAACTCTATTTACATGAAAGAAGTGTTTCTAGCTCTTTCATTTCTAATACAAGAGGTAAACTGAAAACACTTTATTACAATTATTTAGTAGCAATATTCAGCAAACAGCCTCACTGAAGCTGAGCTGCAATTACACCCACTGTTCACATGGTGGCACTATGAGTTTATAGCCCAGGGCCTTGGTTTGAATGAGGAAGACACACAGAGCACTGAGAACGCTGAAAACTGCTACAACAACATGCTGGGTTCTGCTCAAGGTTTTTTCCTGTTAAAGGGAGTTTTTCCTTGTCACCGTCGCCTTCAGGCTTGCTCTGGGGGTTTCAGGCCGGGTTTTGAAAAGCGTCTTGAGACGATTTGTATCGTTATTGACGCTATATAAATAAAATTGAACTGAATTGAACATACACACGACTACTTTCAGAACAAAACACTTTACATTTATACTCTCAAAAGACATTTGTTGCTTTGAAGCTACATGTGCAATGTGACTCATATGAACAAATTAAATAATGTCATTCTATTTTACCCATGCACGAACACAAATCTGCTTCCCAGGAGCACTGGTTTAAAAGTCTGAGACATCATCCTTGCTAGCATGACTTATTTTTTGTTTCTTGGTTTGGAGCTCTTTAAGATGATGAAGTGTTTCCTCTGATCTGTCATGGATCGTGGAGTCAATGCTAAAAAAAGAAAAAAAAAAAGAATTGCAGACCAAATTGCAGTTCAGAGCTAAACAAATCAAAATCCAGAAAGTCCATGACGAGACAGAACGATTTACTGACAATTTAACAGAAGATAAACAAGAGTGGAGTCTTAAAAGGAGGCAAAGGAGGAACAGAGGTAAACTGAAGAACTTAAGCCTGAACTTAAAATCAGTTTATGGCTTGAATGGATGAGTGGACACAGGTCAGTCAGCAGCCCAGTGTAACGCACATGACCACCAGCAGAGGCACACCTGAGGTACAGACAGGAACACAGGAAAATGGCAAGTCAGCAGCGGGCTACAAATCTCCTCTTAAAACTAAAAGACTCAGCTGAATATTTCTAATAAATATTAGAAATTAGTAGAAGTAGAATTATTGGATTCTCTTGTAAAGACACACAGCTGCATTGCCATACCACCACCTACATAAAAACTGCCTAGCACATTTTTCAAAGGTCAAAAAGTAGCTTAGCCTTGGGCTAGCCTACTACTCTATCTATCTATCTATCTATCTATCTAGATATAGATATATCTATATAGATTAAGCAATGAACCTAACGAGCATGTCATGTCAAACCAGAGGAGGAGTCTTCTTCCGAGTCTCCTGTTCCTCTTTTGACTCTGAGTTGGTTCCTAACAGCAGTTCAGTAACAAGTCAGAGATAACAGCAATCATTCATCTTCTGCACCCGCTTATTCCTGTTAAGGGTCGTGGGGTCTGCTGGAGCCTATCCCAGCTGTCATCGGGCGCGAGGCGGGGTACACCCTGGACAGGTCTCCAGTCTATCTCAGGGCTAACACTGAGAGACAGACAACCATTCACACTCACACCTACAGCCAATTTAGAATCACCAATGAACCTAACCAGCATGTCTTTGGATGGTGGGAGGAAGCTGGAGAACCTGGAGAGAACCCACACAGACACAGGGAGAACATGCAAACTCCACACAGAAAGGCCCAGTCGGCCGAGACAACAGCAGTTTGTGCTTAACTATGTTTTCACTAAGTGTGGGATGTGTGTCTTTTGGTGAGTAACTTCTTTTTCTAGATAACTGATTATGTTGTGTTGCTGTGTGTTTGTTGTTGTCCAGAATGAATTCTTTACTGTATGATGGAACAATGATCAGGTCATAGAGTTAGTGTTGTCAGTAGTTTTTATTTTATTGAGAAAACTGGATGTTTTCTGTTCACTGTGAGAGAATGTCGACTGAAAGAAGAAATAACCAGACAAGTCAAGACGAGTCTTCTTCCTACTTTATTGTGTTACTACAACTAAAATGAAGTGCAGTCTCAGTTTTTCTTTGCTTTGTTGTCACGGTGACAGTCCACAGTATTTAGCAGAGGTTTCACAAAGTAGTGAAAAATGAGAAAAAAAACTCAAGACTTTTAGACTTTTAGAGTTTACTGTTGGTCCTCATTGTACTTCATAGTTTCATCAAGTTTCATTTAGGCGCGTATGTGTGTCATCTACGGGGGTTTCTGAGGAAAACTTGAAGTGTTTCAGTTACAAAGCTACTCGACTTTTGTCCTTCTGCGTCAATTTGACCCAGGCTGGTTTGACTGCTTATAAAGCATGATGTAGAAATTTTTACAAAACATTTTTATGTTTCACCTTTTTATTGAACTTGTTTCCAACACATTAACATCAAATGTATATTTAGTTATGAAATTTATGGTATGATACACCTAATTTACAAAAAAAAAAAAGTACAAATTGTTTTTCACTCTGCTTATGATCAGAGGCATATGTGTTGATCCATTATCACAGACTGGTAGATGCCAGTGTCCAGTCAGGATATTGTTTTGAAATCTTTTTGAATTTTTAATGGCAGCAAATAGTCACACCTGTTGTTCTCCAGGTCAGTTTGACTCAAGATGTTTTAACTGCTTATATCACATAATGTGTAAAATGATCACACCATTCTGTGTTACATATTTTACAGCCAACTTCATTACAAGTCATCACCACAAAATTTAAACTTCTCCTACATCTGTATTTATGAAAATAACCCTAATTTACATGAAATTATTAGTTATTTGGGATAATTATTGATTGGTATATGTCAAGCATTAGCCAGGATACTCCCAGGTCAAAACCGACTGACTGTTTTCATCAATAAGGATAAGATCAATAAGAGAGTGAGATCTTTGACCTTCTTTATAAAATAATAAACACAGTGCGAGTGTGTGTGTGCATGAGGGTCCTGTTGGTCCCCGACAGGGGTCTGTGATCTGTTTACAGCTGTATACACCGGTGACCTTCAACAAAAGTAATAAACAACAAATCATTCAAAAATTAATTCTCATTTCACACAAGAATGCAGTGGATTGATCTGAATGATTATCGACAAATATTACGTGAAAAAAGAGCAATACCTTGTCGAGACTGTGGACTCCCTCTTGTTCTTGTTATAGTCCAAGATGATCTGGGGCTTTTTGTCCTCCGTCCTGCTACTAAAAGCAGTGTCCCAATGCTCAGTGCTCATGAGAAGCAGTGTCTAAATGCAGTGCTCATGTGTGGCGGTTATGGCTCAGTAGGTAGAGTCCACGAACCAGAGGGTTAGATCCCCAGAATGTGCCAAAGTGTCCATGAGCAAGACACTGCAGACACCCCAGTTGCTCCCAGTGCATGGCACTGGTGTGTGAATGTGTGTGTGGGTAGATGTGTCTGTGACTGCAATGTGCTTTGAGTACCAATAGTTAGAAAAGCGTTATATAAAAGTAAGGCCATTTACCATGAGAAGCCATAGAGAATGTGTCCTCTATGTCACGCTGTCTCAGAGTAAAATGTGAAATTCCCCGAGGACGCTGTATTTATAATCTCAGTTTTTTAGTTTATAATTATCTTGTCCAGAACTGGAGAAAGGCAAAGGACAGGTGTGAAATTAACATGTTTACAAATGTTTAGCTTTGACATTTGGTGTTGTCTAGAGGCCGAATCACATCAGAGATTGTAGATTTTACACTGAAAGAATTGGTGTGTGTGTGGGTGGTTGTACGTGTGTGTGTGTGTTCATTGTGCTGCAAAGCACAATAGTGTGACCCATTGCAGCTCTAAATATAACTGGGTCAAATTGACCTGGAAAGACAACAGGTGTTTGATAAAACACACATAATGTAACAAATATAATCATAATTAATTTGACTTGTAAAGAGCATAGCAGGGGACCATCCATGTAATCAGGCAATATGGAAGAAAACCAAAGTTATGACAGTTTACATTTTGAAATGGGGTCAAATTGACCCGAAGACAACAGGAGGGTTAAAGGAAGGAAATCTAAGACATTATTATCATGTCATTATTAGAAACTGCACAGTTGGAGCAGTCTGTAATTCATACCTTTACCTGGTAAATACAACATGTGACTGGTCTGAGAAAACAGGAACTGATTGGTTAATATCAAACTAAATGTCCTCACCACTGAAGAAAGGGGAACTCTATGTTGTCACAGACATAGTCTCTGAGCGGAAGCCAGTCTCTGTGGTTTGGTAGGTGGGGGCTGGGTTGTTTCCAGTGTTCTCAAGGTTTGTTTTTTGTTTTTTTTACAAAAGGTGATCAGTGATGAATCCTCTCTATGTTGGTAACTGAGCACTGTTCCACTTTATTCTTAATAACTTCTTCCATGGAGGTTATGAGCTCTGATTGTTCTACTTGACTAATAATTCTATCTTCTAACAGTTAACAATGATCAGCAGCAATAATGAAACAAAGGCTTTATTCATGTTCTCATAGTTGAAATAAATAGAAACACTTTATTTGAAGATACAACATTTCACATGCTCTCTGTTTGAAATGTTATTTTTAAATGCAGTAAATAAATGTTCTTTTAAACTTTTACTGTTGATCCATGGTGAACAGAACCTGATCTGGAACTTGAAGATTTCTCTTTAGTGCATCAGTGACAGAAACACATTTGTTGATCAGAGAAAACTTCAACAAACAGCAGGTTTTTCTAGTGACTGCTTCCACTGCAGCGGTTGGAGTTGATGCAGTTTAGTCAGAAAGTTCTTTGGTCGGTGGTTTGGAACAAACGGGATGAATAACAGGATCAGATGTTGGAACGACTGAATGAAGTCAGACTGTAGATTGTCCTTGTTGTATCTGCAGAGAGTGACCTTTGACCTCATGTGTTCATGACTCTTCACCTCTGTCTCCTCTCACAGGGAGAAGATGATCTGCAGGATCCTGCTGCTCATCATCCTCAACTCATGTGTCTGTGGTCAGTTTAGAAATTGACTTGATGAAGTCCAAATCAATTGTCAGTCTTCAATGATGGAGTTGAAAGACTCCCATGTTCCAGTTCTCAGTGTGTCTGCTCCTCTCTTTATCTCTCTGTCTCCTCAGCAGCAACATTTGAAGTGAATGTGACACAGAGCTCCTATCAGGCAGAGGAGAACCACAACATCACCCTGGAGTGGACCTTCACCACCAAACCTGACTCTTCCTACAAACATCTGTTTATATACTGTAGCTTGTTAACCAATCAGAAGGAGTTGATTCTGTATCATGTAGATGAAGGTGTTGAGGTGTCAGAGTCTCAGGATGAACAGTTTTCAGGACGAGTCCAGGGAGACAAAGACGTCCTCAGAGAAGGACGAATCAGACTTCATGTGTCCAGACTCAGGACTGATGACTCTGGTTTGTACCTGTGTGAAGTGAAGACAGATTATGGCTTCAGCTCTGGCAGATGTCGGCTCAGTGTCACTGGTAAGTTGATAAAGTAGAAGTAAATAGAAGTCCTTTTTAAAGATGCTGACTGATTTTTGAGACATGAAAAAGTGTCAACTAATATCTTGATGTTCTTTCCAGCAGCTGCTGATCAGCCTCAAACCCAGAGACCAACGTTAAGTCCAGAACCACAGACTGAAGGATGGAGCAGACAACGTGTTGGACTGATAGCAGCAGTAGTACTAATAGCAATATTAGCAGCAGCTCTACTCATTGTCTGTACTAACATTTGGTTTAAGGAAAGAAAAAAGAGAAAATAATCTTCTATTTATCTCCAACTGGAAATTTAGGTGTTGCAGCAGAAGGGAAAACAATCAAATGAGAAAAAAATATTTAATGGAGAATATATTACAAAAGCAATAGTTAAACATGTAAGCATCAAAAAAAGACATCAGAGCTTTTGTTAAAAACCTAAGACACAAAACCTTCAGACTCCAAGACTCTTCTCCTCCAGTCACTTTCTTCCATATTTGTCTGTGTTAAATAATGTTCCTGTTACTCTGAGTCAGAGTTTAAATGATTTCTTCCATCATTAATAACTGATGTCAGTGTAAATGATTCTTCTAAAGTCTCTTTAGATTTAGTCCAAAGACTCTAAACTGTCACCAGCTCCACTTCTTCTGATGTGACTCATCATGTTTCTTCATCTAAAGCTCCATCCAAATGTTAACAGCTTTTATCATCACTGATGTCTTTCCTAATGTACAGTGTATTATAGTTACTATTTATTTATTGCAGAATGATGCTGCTGTTGTTCTTGTTCATCATAAATTGCTCAGTGACTTCTAAATAAAGCGGCTCATCTTTAAACCTCTAACTTTTCTTCTGGAGTTTTGAATGGTGACATGATATTAATCCCACATTTCCACCACATTCATTTTCCATTGATTAAAAGCCCATGTAATCAAACAGCACTTCAGTCAGACTAAGAGCAGAGAAACAAACACAATTGTCTGTCATGAGCTCTGTATTTTACATCAAATAGAACAACTGACATGTGAATGAGAGATTCAAGTTCAGTTCTTATAATCTCACCAGTGTAGTTTTTGTTTGTGTGATCAAGTCTCACTTTCAGTCCTGGGCAGTGTAACAACAAATGTTTGGTCAAATTGAAGGTGAAACAATAAGAGGAAGATGGGGTTTCAGGGTGCCACCAATTTTTACAAACAACAACAGTTTTCACATCACCACTTACAAGATTTCAAACTGGGAAAACGTATTTGTGTATTTGCAGTTTTAAATCATAGCATGACTTTAATTCTAAACTACCTGTAGCAGCATCTCATAAACAGAGAGCTCCCCCTGGTGGTGAGAGGACATGACAGGTTCAGTGAGTCTGCAGCACAGATAACCTACACTAGTATTCGCTCATCTGCCTTTACACTCGTATGAAATTAAGTGACATCCCATTCTTAATCCATAGGGTTTAATATGACGTCGGCTAACCCTTTGCAGCTATAACAGCTTCACACCATAATCCCCCCTCCACCAAACTTCACACTTGGCACAATGTAGTCAGACTAGTATCATTCTGCCGCCAAACCCAGATTCATCCATCAGATTGTCAGATGAAGAAGCGTGATTCGTCACTCCAGAGAACACCTCTCCACTGCTCTAGAGTCCAGTGGTGGTGTGCTTTACACCACTGCATCTGACGCTTTGCATTGTGTTGGTGATGTATGGCTTGGACGCAGCTGCTCGGCCATGAAGCTCACTACTGTTCTTGAGCTAAGTTTGGAAGTCTGAAGCGACTGACTCTGCAGAAAGTTGGCGACCTCTGTACACTATGAACCTCAGCATCCACTGACCCCACTTCCTGGCTGACTCGCTGCCATTCCCAATCACTTCCACTTTGTTATAATACCACTGACAGTTGACTGTGGAATATTTAGTAGAGAGTTTCATGACTGGACTTGTTGCACAGGTGGCATCCTATCACAGTACCACGCTGGAATTCACTGAGCTCCTGAGAGCGACCCATTCTTTCACAAATGTTTGTAGTCTGCATGACTAGGTGCTTGATTTTATACACCTGTGGTCATGGAAGTGATAGAAACACCTGAATTCAGTTATTTGGATGAGTGAGTGAATAGTTTTGGCAGTATAGTGTACAATGATGTGTTCATTATTCAGGGAGTTTGCAGGATCATATTGTCTCCTCATGGTCCAGTAGTAAATGGTTTGTTGTCTGGTACTGGTCCATGACCTGCTAAATGAGGACCTCTGATTTAAAGGGACATTTGAACCAATATTCTACTAATCATGGATACTAACTTATTTATTAGAAAGATTCACTTCAGTCGTTTTACTGTCATGAAATAAAGATATATCAGCTGACTCCTGAAACAACTGGAAATTACAGTATGAGAAGATAATGCAGAGTTTTGTAATGTAATTAATTAAACAGTTGTGAGATACAAGAGGAAGAATGCCTTCAGAAATATAAAGAAAAGTGCTGGAACTGTTATTATTATTATTACTATTGATTATTATTGATATTATTGACAAACTGAAATGACACCACTTGACCAGATGGCGGCGCTATAAGATAATTACAGTTTTTCTCAGTTGCTTTGGTGCTTTTCTCAGATCAGAATGAAAGTTCTCACAACTATTAGTTCAACCTCCACAACATTGAGTCATTTGTGCACATCATCGTAGCAGTTTCTCATTCCTTTGAACACATTGCAAATGCTTTTGGACATGTATCAGTTACTTTCATACAATTCTCTGCTGTTTTATAACATTATCATTTGCTTAAGTCATGTCAGTCAAAATGAAACATACTTATGAATGCTGAATAGTCATTCCCTATAAAACTAATAGTCCTTATTTCATTGCTTGAGTCATTACATACAAAATTGTTGAACTAGTTGTCAAAATCTGTCCAGCTAATTTCATACATTCCTTTATCATTTTTTTCCTGAAAATGTCTCCTAAATTGAACAATTGCTCTCAGGTGAACTTCAGCTTTCATTCATGAGGAGGTGTGTGAAGCATTAGTTGTAACCAATGACAGGCCACTTGTCCACAGTCACTCAGAGCTGAATCCCATGAACCCTCACTTGGCAAGCATATATGAACCAAGCAGGACATAGTGTGTACCATTTCTACAATTCTGAGGGGTGAGAATCCGCGGAGGAAGGGGAAGGGGACAAAACAGGGGCAGAGGAAGAAGAGGTGAAGTACATAGGCAAATTCCTGATGAAATTAGGGCTACACTTGTGGACCATGTTGTGAATCACGGCCTCACTATGGCTGAGGCTGGTCGACAAGTGCAACCAAATGTAGGGAGAACCACTGTGAATTCCATCATTCAAACATTTTGTAGGGAGAACAGGTATGTATAGTATTGGACAGTAATCCAATACCTTGTTATATCTCATATTTACTGTACATTACTATAATTTTACTCTGCAACACATAGGACTGCAAGACAACCTCGCAGAGGTGGAAGGGGGCCTGTTTTTACTCCACAACAAGAGGAAGCCATTTGTGCAATGGTGATTGCAAACAATGCAATAAGACTGAGAGAGATTCAGAGCGCTGTTATAGATGATGACAATATCTTTGGCAATATTGAATCTGTTTCAGTCGCAACAATTGACCGAGTGCTCAGGAGGAATGGAATGCGCATGAAACAACTTTACAATGTGCCATTTGAAAGGAACAGTGAAAGAGTGAAGGAGACCCGTCACCAGTATGTACAGGTAAAGCTTGAGTGTGCGTTCTATGGATACTCTGATGTTCAGCACTGTAAACTGTTTTACTTTGTGTAGTTCCATGCAGTACACTTAACAGTTCTGTGTATCCACAGTAGGCTACATACTGTACACTATGTTGTCAAAAATGCATTATGTTACACAGGGAAAGTTCTTACAATTGGGTTTTTTTTCTCTCTCCGTCTCTTCTGGGATAAAGCGTATACTGGAGCTAGAGGCCAGGGAACCACTGCACACATTCATCTACATCGATGAGGCAGGTTTCAATCTGGCCAAAGGCAGAAGGCGTGGAAGAAACAGAATTCTTCTTACTTTTCTAGACACTCTTTACAGAACCATAGTCCCTGAGAATGAGAGGGGTCTAACTGGAGACCATCTGAGCAAGTATGTTGTCGTGTGGGATAATGTGAGCTTTCACCACTCACATCTGGTCAGAGAGTGGTTTGCAGCACATGGCAGGATGGTGGTTGGTCCTTAATCCAATAGAAGAGTTTTTTTCTGCCTGGAGGTGGAAGGTTTATGACCGGCGTCCACATGCCCAAATGGCCCTGCTAACAGCCATGGATGCTGCATGTGATGACATCACAGTGGAGTCCTGCAGAGGGTAGATTCGCCACTCAAGGAGATACTTTCCTCGTTGCCTTGCAAGGGAAGACATCCGCTGTGATGTAGATGAAAATATGTGGCCAGACAGACAGGAACGTGTGGATGTCCAGGAATAATTTATGTTCAGTTTACAGTAATATGTACTGTTATATTGTTTACATTTGTGCACAGTTCTACCATAATGGTATTTCTTATGTTTGTTCTAAATAAGTGACTGTGTCTTTTTTTGCACAATGCTAGATGCTAGAATTGCAAAGAGCATATGCAGTAAATATGTCACAATGAAAACATGACAAAGCCATTTGACTGTCTTGTTCATAAACAATGGTGTCAGGACTTATTATTTTGATGACACAGACAGTTTCATTGACATGAATACTTGCTTTTGAGGAATCAACTATTCATTTTGCAGGTTATCCACTAGGTTTTGCAGTTTGCACTAATTGTTCTGAGAAATGCAGTAACTGTTGTGCAAATGTTAATAGTGATGTGAGAAATGCACCAAAGCGACTGAGAAAAACTGTAACAAAAAGCTGCTGACTCTCCAACTTTCTCCACCAGGTTTCTTCTTGGATGTGTTTAAAGTTTCTTTGGTGAGCATGAGCCTTTAAATCACACTCACGAGGAAACAGCTGATGTGTTACTGGCACATCTCTACTAAATGGGTTACTGTGGTAACAGTGAGACAGATGTGGGGAAAAAATCATCTACATGTGTCTTATTACAACAGCTCCAGTTTTCTCCATAAAGAACTAGCTTCATTTTGTTTCTAAACATTTCATCTTTTATCTGTCCTTATAAGGCTCCGATGTTCAAGAATTAGAAGATATTCAACCTCCTACAGAAACAGAAAGAGAATACTACCCACATTTGATATCTGGTTGAACAACAAATACAATAACTGAATATGTGTGTGCCAATGAACTTCAACAACTGCAATTAATCTGAAGAAATTGTATAAAGTAAAACTATTATTTGACACCAGAGTTTTCCTGAATGAGCTCTCTGCAGCTCTCATATCAGAGTTTCTCCAACGTCTTTTTCTAATGTGTCTCTGATCTCCAGGTGGATTAGTTTATTGTCCACCATTAAAACATTTTGAAACACTGAAAGTTGAGTTTTTAAAAAGCTGAAACTTTATGATTGAATCTTTATACCAGATTCCTATGTTTTTATCTTCTTGAGCTGACGTTACAGCACAAGTTGATTATCAGTTTGTTGTGTTCCATACCACTGAAGACCAGCATGCTAGATGTTTCCGTGCTCCTGCTTTAGATGAGGTGTTGTGATCAGGGCTTGACGCTTAGCATTTTTCCCAAGTAGCACGTGTGCTACTAAGTTGAAAAAATGTAGTAGCACACAAATAATTTTAGGGGCACGATGAAAAGTTACCAAATAAAGTGTTTTTCTTTAATAAAGTGACATGAGGTCAACGAGGAGGCATTTATAAGCAAAACAATTAAATTCATAGCTTTTTAAGTTTTAGTTATAACTAAAACTAAAAATATATATATTCTCTAAAGAGTGCAGAGAGAATAATACTGTAACATCTCATGTATTGTCAGTTATTTATAGGTGCGAATGTGCACAGTGCAACTGAGACAGTATCAAAACAGCAAGTAAAATTCTCCAAAAAGTGCAGAGAATAATACTGTAACAAGTACTGACAACAGACTTAAGCTTGTTTGGCCTGTGTTATAACATAGAACATTCATACAGCAGGCAGGGTTCACAATGCCTATGAGATTTACTGTGTTTCACTAAATTATCTCGTTTGAAGTTTGCATTGCCTGTGACATAAACAGACTTCCAGCTGCTTGCTTCTGTGCTTTGCAGTACTTACATTAATTCGTTTTCGTAAAGGAGCCACGGGAATGTTCACATTAATTGTCAATTGTTGCTACAGTGTTAAAAGAACTATCCATCTTTGCTTTTATTTTTATCAAGAAAAATTGGTGCACTGCACCTTTAGAAAAATAGCGCTGTCTCTGTAAGAAAGACGGTAGTCTTGAGTTGTTGATTGTTGTTGAAGTTGTGCGTGGCTGTGGATGTGTGCCGCTGCCTGAGGGCATGTTGCAAAAATATATATAAATATAATAATATAAATATAATAATAAAAAAGTAAAAATAAATAACGATGAACGTTTGTCTTGTTGTTTGTTTTGGAGTTGCAATGGATGAATGTTTTAGACTAAAATTTCAAATGGCACGCGATCTACCCGCACTACCTTCGAGATCCACTCAGTTGATTCAGGACATTGCTGAATGACATGTTGTTAATTGACTGAATGTCCTGATCATTGTTCTGTCATGCAGTAAACAACCATAACAACACAAACAGATATTAATATTAGTTGTGAACTAGCTTAATTTTATTTCTAGACATTTTCTTGTTATCTCTTCTTCTAAGCCCCTGATATTCAGGAAGAGATGAACTGATAATTATCATCATGATATAATCAAACAGGTAAAACAGTCTAGATTTCAGTCAGAAACATAAAACTAGATAACAGCCATGTTGATTTAATAACTACAGACCCAGCTCTATTTTTATGTTTATTGCTTTACTCTCCTGACAGATACCTCAGTCAGGTCAAGTTGCAGTCTGCAGGCATATAATTGGTTGTTCAGGTGTGAGAGAAGAATTATCAAGTCATAGAGTTGATGTTGTTGTCAAACTGGAAGTTGTCATCAAGGATGTTCATTCTCTCTCAGGCTGTCAGCCAGAGTTTGACACTAAACAAGCACACAAGTGCATGCCTTGCTTGCGTGTCCTCTTAGACACAGAACTTGTTTGTTCAGTATTTTACTATGCTCCAAATGACGATGTTATCTCCAGACAGTGTTTATGCAGGTTGTGTCTTCAAGGATGGAGAAATATGTAGATGTTAAACACAGAAACACATACTGACATCCTTTCCTCCTCTTTGTCTCTGTGTAGAATCACAGTGTGAATGGAGGAGTCTGGAGGGATTGTGTTTTAGAGACCAGTCAAATATTCTCTGACGCTGCGTTCTCATTTAACTTCATATCAAATAAAGCAGGTGAACAGACTGCAGCTGATCTTTGTGTCATCACAGTGTGTTTTATCAACTTGTACCAGGTTTGTAACTGCATCAGTCTAAGAATGATCAGAATAAATATGATACTGAGAGGTTGAATTAAAATAAGATGACACTTTTTCTTTATTTTACAGACCTGCCTCTAAACCTTTAAACCCTCTGCTCCCTAGTTGGACAATGAAGTTGTGTTATTTACAAAAAGGAATAAAAAAAAGTCTGACAGGTCAGACAGGGCTCCTCTTAGAACAAGTTATCAACAAAGTGTCATTTCCATTGTCGTCCTTTCAAAGGAGAGACATGATTCCTTCAGTCCTTCAGTCATGTTTCTCAGCTTTGTTTCAATCAATTGATCAGTGCAGATTTCAGACCTGCTGACAAGTCCTAAACTCTGACAAGTGAAGAGAAAATAAAGACTTTAAAGATCCTGCAGCATCTAAAGAGAACACATGACAACAAGAACCAATGCTGCTGTTTCTTTGCACTGTTGGACTTTTAAACAATAGATAATGCGATAATCTAGATAATGATATCTGATCTCTGGAGGCCTAACTATTATTTGATACCAGAGTTTTCCTGCTTCACAACTGCAGATCTCTAGTCAGAGTTTCTCCAACGTGTTCTCAGAGTTTCTAATATGTCTCCAGGATGAATTAGTTTGCTTTTAAAAATTGAAAGTTGTGTTTTTAAAAAGATGAAGCTTTATAATTTAATCTTTCTACTGCATTCCTGTTCTTTGTCTTCCTGATCTGACATCACAACACAAGAAGGCCTTTTTCTGTCTTTCTGTTCCGCAGAAAACTAGCACGCTGTCTCTACTAGAGTATGACAGGGTGGAGATTTACTGGTTGTTCTAGGGAATTCCCATTGAATGCAGGTATTTCCTTTAAGCAGGTATGCCATCAACATTTCTTTCTCTTCTGTTCTGATGAAATATAAATATATTTGCACCTATTCTAAAGCAGCAGCCTGAATCATAAATCACTGATTGTTCTGATATACAGTGAAGAAATCATTCTGAATGACAACAAACACACAACAACACAAACAGCTGTTAATATTAGTTATGAACGAGATTCATTTTGTTTCTAGACATTTTCCTATGATCTGTTCTTGAATATCAGGGTCTTAGAAGAAGAGATGAATTAATAATTATCATCATGATAATGTCAAACAGGTAAAACAGTCAATACAGCAGCTACAAATATAAACTAGATAACAGTCATGTTGATTTAATAACTACAGACCCAGCTCTATTTTTCTGTTTATTGCATTAGTCTCCATATACGTCAGTCTGTTTGCAAGCTCCTCTTGCAGGTATGTCGAGTAGCCGGAACCTATCTCTGTCACACCCATAACATCCACATAAAAACCTCATGCTCACATGTGGTACAGTAGAAGGAGGAATGTGAGGCTGTAACACGGTGGAGACAACTACTATTTCCTCTTTTGGTGAGTCAGTTTTCATTTTACTGAGAAAACTGGATGTTTTGTGTTCACTGTGGGTTTAGACGAGGTGTTGTGTTTTTATCGTCTTTCCAGAGTGGAAAGAATGTAGACTGAAAGCTTTTATATGATATATCTGAATAAGTTAGTTTCCAACCAGGGAAACCAGAAGTGTCTCAGTTACAAAGCTACATTTCTTTTGCTTGAACAAGTCAAAGTCCTTGTTACACTCTATACAGTTTTCATTAATTTAGACAAAGGCTTTATTCATGTTCTCATAGTTGAAATAAACAGAAACACTTTATTTGAAGATACAACATTTCACATGCTCTCTGTTTTGAATGTTATTTTCAAATGCAGTAAATAAATGTTCTTTTAAACTTTTACTGTTGATCCATGGTGAACAGAACCTGATCTGGAACTTGAAGATTTCTCTTTAGTGCATCAGTGACAGAAATACATTTGTTGATCAGAGAAAACTTCAACAAACAGCAGGTTTTTCTAGTGACTGCTTCCACTGCAGCGGTTGGAGTTGATGGAGTTTAGTCAGAAAGTTCTTTGGTCGGTGGTTTGGAACAAACAGGATGAAGAACAGGATCAGATGTTGGAACGACTGAATGAAGTCAGACTGTAGAACAGGGGTGTCAAACTCATATTTGTTCAGGGGCCACATACAGCCCAGTTTGATCTCAATCAGTCCAGACCAGTACATCTCCAATAGAAAACACCAGCTTTGTTAAAAATGGGAGTTTCACACATATTAGATGTTGATATGTGTGACTAATGGGAAAGTTGGGACATTGTCATCAACTAATAAAAAGACTTCTTTTTATTGCTTCAGGTGCTTTATTCATTATTTTAAACGTGTTTTTTTTTCCACTTATTTTTCTCTTTGTGTTATTTCTTTACTGTATGAGAGAAGAGTGATCAGGTCCTAGAGTTGGTGTTGTCGTCTGTACTGAGAGAACTGGAGGTTCAGACAAAGTGTCCTGAAATGAAGAATAGACGTGTTGATAGAAATCAGACTGATGTCCAGGAAGGTGATCTGACAGACTGACTCACTGAGAGCACTACGTCAGAGGACACATTCAGGAAATGCTTTCAGCTGGTTTTAGGAGCAAAACATTATCGCCCACTTCTGTGTTTCACCTTGTTAGTCAACCTCACTCCAACTCAGTACCACCAATTTTACACTTATTTATGGAATATATGGTAAACAGAGCTCATTTACATAGCACCACCCAGTGGTGGGCAGGTCAAACTGGCATCACAGGTGGAGAGAAATTGAATAATGTCGGTGCGCACATACGCACATGGACACCGATTCAAAGGTAAATGTAAATGAAACCTCTGATATTACAATCCTTCTAGCTGACGTGACCCAGGCAGAACAAAGGAACAATTTACAGTAGCAGATTAACAAGGGCTCCTGACCGCAAACTAGCAGACCGGTGTGACAGCAAGGTGGAAAATTAAACGATAGCAAGTTGTACTATTTGTAAAAAGGCTGTAAGATACAATGGTAACACAACAAACTTGTATAAACATATTTAATTGTTTATTTAGATAGGGACAGTGCATATTGATGGACATCAGTACAAGTACACAATGTAAATATGCTAGAGTTAGCACCATAGCTAGTTTTCATCTATTGTCCCTAGGCAGATACATAAAAAACAAACAAACAAAAAAACACATATGGATTTGTTTAAATTCCCCTGCCCACCTAGCCCCTACAGACCCCTGAAAAGAAGAAAAAAAAAGTGCACTAAAGGGGAGAAATGCCTAAACACTTCCTTACATTATTTATAGTATTTGTTGTGGAGTGATAATTTTGTACACTTTGTTTATTTAAGAAAAAAAAAAATCCAGAAATAAGTGCAATAAATGAAGAGATTTAGTTTTTTATTGTAGTTTCTGAACACTGTGCCTGAAAAATAATTTGTTTTTATTTGTCCTCAAGATCATTTTGTGTCGTTTCTGAACAAAAACTTTTATTGTGATAATAAAGTATTTTGTATTTACTTATAAACTTTGCCCAAATTCTGTACCGCATTTTAACTGATTAATAATCCAAAAGGGAAATCACAAAAACACTTAAAATGTCATTAAAATTCATTCAGATTTAGATTGATGGTTTGTCCACCTTAATTATTAAAAAGTATCGATATCGGTATCGGCGATACTGGCCCTGTATTTACTTGGTATGGATCAATACCACATCTAGTGGTATGCACACCTCTAAGTGACAGCGGGGACGGCCAATCATACAAGAAACGGCAGAGCCAATGGAGGAGCTTGTGGGCGGGGCTAAACTAAGAGAAACAGGCTTCAGCTAGAGCGGCCGTTTTCCGCTTGGTCCTAGTGCTTGATGTTTCTCTGTTTACTATAGTAACATTGTTTTTGGACGGTAAAAAGTGCAGGGGACCAAAACCTGGAACCTGGACACAAAGTGGAACGGTGTGCTGTGGTCTGATGAGTCCACAATTCGAAAAGGTTTTGGAAATTATGAACGCTGTGTGTTTGAGGTGTCTGAGTGCCTGTGTGGTAGGCTACTATGTTCCCTCACAGCCTGCAGCGGTTGTTTCCTTTTTTTTATTTTTGTTTCAGCTTCTTGTAGGTCAGCCACTGATTTACAGAGACTGGCTGAACTGGAGTTCAAAATGCCTTTTGTTGTAGACGTTACACATTCTCCTCTTTTCCCGTGGCCCGTCCTGAGGTGAACCACTCCACATCTTGAATGTATCGTCACTTCATGATCAGAGTGTTTTGCTATCAAAGTTCTGCCAAGTAGAGATGAGAAGCCATTTTTTCTTGTTTCTCCTGTTTTTGGTTTGGGAGTGTATTTCATATTTCATTCATGACACGGATACTGTAATCATACAGAGAGAACATAGCATACCTTTATCTTTTCTTTTTTTCCTAAACTGGTCACCTGATAGCTTTGACCTTTTTCTGTCCATCTCTGTGTTTATTTGACACTCGACAATCAACAGATTTCTATCCCCCAACACTGTCACTCACGACCAGAAGTCAAGACTAAACCAATTCACCTTGGTGACCACATAATCGTTTTGTATTACCTATTTTTATTTGGCTATTTCACACAATTCATAAATACAAAAACGTGCAGAAGTTATAGGCCTGTATTTATAATATTATGAATGAAATGTGCGTTATATGGACACAATTTTCACAGTACATGCGTGGAAGCATGTACATGTAGCAACATGCGTCGACTGTCGCTCACAGTGTTTTCATTTTCCTGATAGGACTTGTAGTTTTTGAGATACAGTAGGAGGACAGACCCCATGACCTTACCTTATTGAATGATTAGACAAAGAGATAGATTTTACAACAGCTGACAAAAGCTCATTGAGTGATTAGACAAACAGACATATAAACTAATTTAATATGATTTCTCAGAACATTAAGTTTGAGGGCAGACCCTCAAGCCCAGTTTTGTACTTTTCTTTTCATAATAAATAACAATTAATAATTAACACGTCATAGAGGTTGATCCACAGTTTCATCAAATAAAGAGTGAATATAGTGTGAACAATCATGGGTTTTCAGTTGATCAGTTCATTTAACTTTAACTTGACATGCAACAAACTATAATACACTGATTTTTATTTTATTTTTTACAGTGATCCACCATGACATTACTGAAGGCTCTCCTGCCCCTCGCTGCTCTCCTCCTTCTGTCCGTCGTTCCCACAGAAACTAAAGTGGTGAACTCGATGGCAGAGTGTAATGAATTCTTTCTTGACAATAATCCACCAAATATCCCAAGAATCTTGGAGGGAGGGAACATCCTGGACCAGAACAGATACAAACCTATCTGCCAGACTTTGGACAACATAAGAACCTTTGTGACGCTTTACGACACCGAGAACAAGATCCCAGTGTTTTCTGCTGCAAAGTTCAGAGGGAGTTATAAAGGCGAAAAAATTACCCCCCCTAAGTGGATGATTGAACCACAGGTGAGCTTTTTAACAAAGAAAATACCATAATACTAAAGTATTTGTAGATGTTTTATGACAAGTCTCATTTTATCTGCCATCAGTTAAAAGTTGTTAATCAGTTGAAAATACATGAAATAAACTGTTATGATGCTGCAGTGCATTGCCACAGTGTCAGTTACTCTACCTGACTCTTTGGACATTGTTGAGACCAAATTATTGTCTAAACTCTCAATCTGAATTTACTTTGAAAATGAAGCAAAAGCACCAAAAATAGTCTTGTTTACTTCCTAAGGATAATTATGTGGAACCAAATACTATATTTACTTTGAATCTACTTTGATGTAACCTTGTATGAAACAGTAATTTAGTTTTTAATTATTACAGCTTGAGGACCCAGATGACAGCGACAACATGAAGTCACCATACAAGGAGAAAACCTACGAAAACCAGGCTGTGTCCACCGACTACAAAAATGAAAAAGGTTTTAATAGAGGCCATTTGTTACCAAGCTCTTATGGATCTGATAAAACTGAAATAAAATCCACCTTCACCCTGACCAACATTGTTCCACAAAACAGAAAATTCAACAAGGATACCTGGGGCCACATGGAAGAATGCATCAGATGTGTTATGGATGAATACTGCATCAACAACAATAATAAAATAGAAGGTTTTGTAGTAATTGGAGCACAGCCCAGCACCAACAACACCCTCAACAACAAGGTTAATATTCCTTCCATGCTCTGGTCAGCATTCTGCTGCTACAACAGCACAGAGGAGAAATGGTTAGCAAGTGCACACTGGGGTGAGAACAGTAAAATTAAAGACAAACACCTGCAGCCTAAAACTCTGGAGGAGCTCCACGAGGAACTGGGAGTAGAAGTGTTTCCTGGACCACACTGTCCTCTCAACACAACTATCAGACAGGTTGACCCAAAACTTATAAGTGACTGCAAATGCCCAAAGTAGGCGTACATGACTACTCCTACTGAGATTACAGCAGAAATGTCATCAAAACAACTTACAGATGCATTAACATGTCAATATATAGATTGTGCAGAAGCCGCCGTTACTCTCCCAAGTACGTCTCTTCCTTTCAGCTTTCAGCTCCTCATCAAACTCCATCAAACTCACCTCCTTCTCCAACCTCTAACCCTCCTTTTCCTCCCTCTAACACAATTCTCTCTCCGTCACCAGAATGTCCTTTCCTACTACCCGTAACAGAATAACAGCTAGCTTTGCTTTGTGCTGACCTATTTGTATATCCATAATCTAAAATAAACATCGACAGTAAATTCAAATGGTAATGATGGAAAACACACTTGTGTCTTTGTGTGATCAGTTGAAATCTGTATTTAATCCAGAAATAAAAGTGGCACAAGGAAAACCCACGTCTCAGAGTGTCTTACTTCTCAATATACATCTCCAATAGAAAACACCAGCTTTGTCTTTAATAGAATCAATGACTCATGAATGAAAGAAGCTGTGTTCTCATTTAATGGAAAATATAAATCAAGTCCAGCAGGTAAACAGACTGCAGCTGATCTTTGTGTACATTCAGTGAAAACAAAAGCTTATATGGAAATGAGTTCCATGGAACTGAACCAAGCAGGAAGACAGAGACAGAAAGTCTGTCACTGATCCTTTGTTTATTTTACTGTAGTCTCTACTACTATACGGTCATAACTGGTTTTCAGGAAGGTGGGAAACTGAGAATTTCTTGTGTCGTGATGTCAGCTCAGGAAGATAAAGAACAATTTATAGAGTTTCAAAATGTTTTTAATTCTGGAAAACAAACTAATCCACCTGGAGATCAGAGACACATTAGAAACTCTGAGGACATGCTGGAGAAACTCTGACTAGAGAGCTGCAGCTGTGAAGCAGGAAAACTCTGGTATCAAATAATAGACCTCAAAGAGCAGAGAAAGAAATACACACAGAGACACTTGGTAATGACTCAGCAACTTTAACAACAGGTTGACGTGACACAGGACTCCAGACTAAACTGACAGAGGAGAGAGAGAGTAGAAAGGTGAAGTCTTTGTGAGTTGTTGTGTTCACTGCTCCTTTCTCTTACTTTGAATTCTGTCACAGCAGATGAAATGTGAGCAGCAAGAGAAAGAGGTGGTCGTACATACCTGCCTGCAGGTGGGCATCAATCATTTTGAAGGTTAGTTATCACATCATTTACTGATAGATTCAGAGATCTATTATTTTACTTAACACATTTTATCAGCCTACTCAGTGTTTAATCTATTAGACTTCAATTCAGTTTTTATTCATTGTGGGTCAGTAACAATTCAAACTGCCTCAAGAAGCTTTGCAGAAGCCTCTGTGTGTGCAGGGAGTCAGAGAGACACACCTTGTGATACACATTTGCATAACACAGCAGGTTATAAACCCAGTGTACCAGGGTGTCTTTGATCAGTGCTATATTATATTCAGAGGTGGTTACTATGGGAAACACATGGCAACCCCACGCCCCCCAGTCTTCCTGCAGAGTCCCGATTCTAAACACGATGAGCACATTCAGTGCTGTTCAGAGCCCACTTTTCCATAAGTCTGACTTCCTCAGGGCCTGACTATGCTGCTGGAAATGTCTTGTTTCTGTGGGCGGTCTCTGCAAGAGCATAACTCGTGAAGAAGGGCTCAAAATAACTCCAGAGTAAGGGTGAGTTAGTAAAAAAGCATGAGGAATTCACTGGGATATTCCATTCCTTCTATAGGAAGACGTTGCTCTAGGATGGGACGTCCAGGGCAGGGAGATTTTCAGCAGCTTTATCTGTTTACCTAAGTGTAGCTGGGTGAACAAGGGGAACGGCATTTTCATTTTGGACTGTTTTCAGAGTAAGGTACTCATAATTTCGTGAGAGTATTAGTGCAATAGCTTTACCTCCACACTCTAGGGGTGAAAGGTATCGGAAGAAAGGGAGTGGTAGTAGCAGAGGGACACAGGCTGCTCAGATTCCTAGAGATTGTCCTATTTGAACCTGTGGGTTCTTTGTGAGCGACACTAAACGACAGAACAGCAGGGACGTTATAGTGCTGTCCTGAGTTCCAGATGTGTATCTAAGCATGCAGGCTGTACACACATGAGAGAGCGAAGTACACAACACTACTGTTGCCTATGTGTTCAGATTTAAAGAGGCCACTAAGTTGAGCTGCATGCAGGAGATACTGAGCTATAAGGGGACTTTTTATTTATAGATTTTCCTAAGCATTCACAGCTTGAAACTGCTGCATGATACGTGGAAGGTTGACAGCGACTAAAATGGATGCACAGGTGCATTCATTCAGTATTAAGAGTATGTCCAGTGAGTAAACATTGTGTTCATGAGAATACAGTATACATACAGCAGAGGCTTAATTTAAAGCCCAACCGTAACAGTAAAGAGAGTGTCTGCCTCCTGAACCCAAACTGGGAGTTGGATCCACAGGAGAGGAGCCTCCTTCCGCACTTAGAGACTGTTGAGGTATAGTACTGTGTTTCCTCAAGTCCAGATCAATCACATATCGTAGTTACCAGTTAAGATATGAATTACAGACTGCTCCACCTGTACAGTTTCAAATAATGCCGTGATAATAACAGAATGCACCATCAAAGGTGAATCATTGTCTTTATTTTCCCAGTTAAAGTTTCAAGTTCAGGACGGTGTCTGGGTCCAGAACCTAGTGTTTCTAAAAGGCTGCTGAACTACAGTAGAAAGCAGCGTCTTCCCACAGATCTCTTTCAGAGAGTTAGTCCGTCAGATCACCTTCCTGAACATTAAGCTGATTTTATATGAATGTGTTTGAAGTTTGATCCAGAACAGTTTCTATGAACAACAACAAGGACCAACAGTAACAGACCAGCTAGAAAAGTCTTTCCCCACGCCTGAAAGAGACCTGGTTGTGTCGTCTTTTGTGTGATTGGCTGTCCCCGCTGTCACTCCACCTTGATTGCACACCGGTCTGCTAGTCTGCGGTCAGGAGTCCTTGTTAACCTGCTACTGTAAGTTGGGCGTTTGTTTTGCCTGGGTCATGTCAGCTAGAAGGATTGTAATATCTGAGGTTTCATTTACATGGTGTCCATGTGCGTATGTGCGTGCCGACATTTTATTCAATTTCTCCCCACCTGTGATGCCAGTTTGACCTGCCCACCACTGGGTGGTGCTATGTAACCCTGCTACTCCAAGGGGCAACGTTCAAGCAAGGAACCACGGGCAAGTTGTGGCTAGCCTGGCAACACCATGGGGTGAGTCTTGTAACACTGCCTCACATTATTACTTTTGTGCCTTTTTGAACTACAACTGTGTTATCCATTTCTTTCTATCAAAATCAGTATTAATATTTATAAGAGCAGTCAGTCTGTAGCAAAGATCTGTTGTTAGTGTCACTTCATTTCCTAGTGATCACTGTAGTTGGTGCAAACAAAATATTTCCTCGTTCACGTCTGTCAGTTCACAGGAGTGTGGGGTTTTATGGGTCTGGAGACAGTGGCCAGCTGCCTCCAATCCCAAGAATTTACAAATAAAATTGAAACCAGATGGATGGAATAAAACAGAATGAATACGGAAGAAAAAAAACAGACCATTGCTTCTTTTTATATATATTTTCTTTTCATTGATTTACAGTTCTAGTATACAGTACAGTCAAGAGAATCACCTTTTCATTTTTCTGTATATCCCAACACCCACACCACCCATCCTGAAGACCTTTAGCAAGTACTAGTAGCAAGAAAAAAGAAAAGAAATTGCAAAGTAAAACAGAATAAATAATGATAATAATAGTAAAAGCAGAGAGAGAGATTGTCACATAGATTGCTCGTTTGCTGCCCACGTCTCTACATGATGTTCAGCAGCTTAGCCCCCTGTTCCTGAGCCCGTCTGAGCGCAAGGGGTCATATTTAGGGGGATCGGTGGACCGACAGACCGTTGCTTTTTAACTCAAACGTTATTACAGACTCGCAGTACACATTACGGTACACGTTACGGTATATACAATTTACATGTTCCTGTAAATTGTATATACCATTTCTGTTAAATATTCCTGCTGTACTATGAGCCATTGTACCGAAATTTCTTTTTGATGACAATCAAAATGACAAATAAAGTCTGTCTAAGTCTAGGTCTAAGCGTACACATTAAGCCGCATTATTAATATGATCACTGTTAGTAAAGATCCATCGTTCACCAGCACGCTGCATCACCTGCGTTTATGTGGTGAGGTTCCATAACACGTCGTAAGGACTCGGACAGTAGTACTGGAGTCGTTATGGTCCTTTGTGAGTACTTCCCTTTCGATAGGTCACGCATTCGTTTGTAACGTCGTAAAAGTTGTACTGCTGTTGAATGCACTTCCCCTGGAGTGCGGGTATAATTGGTGGCAATTTAGAACACGCAACTCACCCTCGACCAGGTTCAGTCGGTTTGGTGATCGGGTAAAACGCTGTTGTCCGCAATCGCGTAACTGTCATCTAATTTAGACACACAGTGGTTCGTACGTTGTCGAGTTGTCCACAAATGTAGTTCACTGTCTAAATGTAGCCGTGGCTGTTTTCTTACCACGAGGACGGTGGGTCTGTAGCAGTTTCCGTTCAAGCTCATTGTCGTTTCTCAAAATGTTAGTAAGTCAGGTTTCGCATGCAGCCTAAACTAAGACGTTATTAGTCAAAAGTCACCACCATCACCACAAACACCAACCCTGCTGAAACCAGCAGATATTCTCCAACACGTAGGGTCACAATGACCACGAGTATGAAAATAAAGATGACTACGCATTCTGCCATTGTTAGTCGTTTCTTGTTTGCTACCATTGAGAGTTGCGAGAGGGTTTAAGTGCTGACGTGTCGGCCCTTGCTTTTTATGTACCTGAGGGAAGGAGGAGCGTGGAGGGGAGGATCGCTAGAAATTGCAATGTGTCGTCAGATATCCAGACTGTGAGTATGTAATAAAGTCTGAGTGAAAAAGTAACGAGAATATTAATAAAAGGATTCTGAAAACTCAAAATGCTTTTATAGTCAGATTATTTCTTCCACATTTATTCTGTTTGATTCCATTCATCTGGTTTTATTTGTAAATTCCTTCATATCTTCATACCTAGAGCTTTATTTGTCTTGGATGTGCCTTTTTGAACTATAATCGTGTTATCCATTTCTTTCTATCAAAACCAGTATTAATATTTATAAGAGCAGTCAGTCTGTAGCAAAGATCTGTTGTTAGTGTCACTTAATTTCTGGTGATTGCGGCAGTAGGTGCAAACAAAACACTTCTTTGTTCACGTCCATTAGTTTCATGCCAGAGGCTAGTTCTGATCTATTCATGCCAACAGTTTGACAAACACTTAAACTGAGCGAGGCGTCTGCGGCTTCACCCTTCAAAGACAAATAAAGCTCTAGATATGAATGAAGTTGGAACCAGATGAAGGAAATCAAACAGAATTTATTACAGACTCAGAGTACACATTACACCACATTAATAATATGGCAGTTGGTGCACACAAAACACTTCTTTGTTCACGTCCGTTTGTTTTGCCAGAGGCTAGTTCTGATTCATGCCTTCCTCAGTTTGATAAACAGTTAAATTGAGAGAAGCATCTGCACCTCCATCCTTCCTACAAGACACATAAAGCTCTAGATATGAAGATATGAAGGAATAACAAATACAAATACAAATAAAATTGAAACCAGATGGATGGAATCAAACAGAAGAAATATGGAAGAAATAATCAGACTATAAAAGCATTTTGAGTTTTCCAAATCCTTTTATTAATATCTGGTGGTGATTTTTGACTAATTCGCTTCCTTATTCAGTGTCACGTTGGGTCTGATACTTAATGTCTTAGTTTAGCCTGACTTACTAACATTTTGAGAAAAGAAATGAGCTTGAATGGAAATTGTTACAGACCCACTGTCCTCATGGTAAGAACATATACAACATTTACGTGTGCGTGACCTATCGAAAGGAAACACTGTGAATCTAAAACACTCACAAAAGATAACAGCAACTCTACTAACGTCGCATTATGGAACCTCACCTCATGAACGCAGGTGAAGCACATGAACAACGGATCTTTCCTAAAGGTGCTGATATTATTAATGTGGTGTAATGTGTACTCTGATAAATTCTGTTTGATTCTATTCATCTGGTTTCAGTCAATTTTATTTGTAAATTCTAACTTTCTTCATATCTAGAGCTTTAACTGATAATAACTCTAACTGATAATATCTTATCTTGTGCTGTGATGTCAGCTCAGGAAGATAAAGAACAGGAATGCAGTCAAAAGACTCAATTCTAAAATTTCAGCTTTTTAAAAACTCAACTTTCAATTTTTCTAAATGTTTTCAATCCTGGAAAACAAGCTAATCAACCTGGAGATCAGAGACATGTTAGAAACTCTGAGAAGATGTTGAAGAAACTCTGACTAGAGAGCTGCAGCTGTGAAGCAGGACAACTCTGGTATCAAATAACAGTTAGGCCAATAGCTTTGACTTTTATGGTATTTTAATAAATACTTGTTGCTTCCTTTGCTTTGTTTGTAAAACTGAAACATTACAAAAATATACAAAATTTGGTTCAATTAATTAAGTAAATTAGAAAGAAATTAAATAAATATAACATGAAATCAATATAATACTATTATAGACATATTACTTACAGACACATTATTTCCAAAGCAGAAGTTTATCAGGAAAGAAACCAGTGACTGTTTGACTCTGAGCTCAATGAAAACTGTCTGACTGCAGTAAATAGCTCTGGGCAGTAGGTGTTCTGTTGTTTTACCTGCTGATCAGAACATATTCAAGTTACAGTTCTACAATCAATTTTGGATTAAAGTGCAGACTCTCAGCTTTAATTTGAGGATATTCACATACATATACTGGAGGAATTACAAGCCCAGTTTCACTGGAGCTCCTTTAAACACATCTTCTGAAATACAACAATTTCCAAATCCAATGTAACACACAGGAAGATAACTCAATAATCATATCCACGTTCAGAGTTTTTTAAATTTGGTTAACAACAGACGACAAATAAGCAAACATGAAAGACACAAAGAGAAGAAACCAGCCTCTAACTAGCTATTTAAGGGGTGCCAACAAACAGTTAATATTTAAAAAAAACTTATGCAGCATGAAACCCAACAGAAAGAATTCACACTTGCATGAAGACAGATTCATTAATCAGGGAAACATATAGTTCAATCTATACCTCATCAGCTCTTTAGTATTCCTTTCAAATTGTTTTATTTTGTTCTTAAAGTTTCTCGACCACTTGTTTTGGTCTGAATCTCTGTGATGTGTTGTAATATATCTGGAGAGGTGCATGTCAGAGTACTGCATAGTGGAGTATGAAGGAACGCAAGGCACCACAGCTGATGCAACTCTGTAAGGAATGAGCTAATATGGTGGAGGTTCCGCCTGTCGTCTCTCTGATCAGGCTGCATGTGAGGATTCTCTCTTTGTATTCACACTCACTGGGAGCCAGTGTGTTGGAAATGATTGTGAAAACTGCAAAAGCATCTATAATCTAAACTTTGTTCTCCTTGTTTTACTATATTTAATTTCTGAAAAGATTACTTTTTGGATTTCTACTACTTACTTTCTAGTACTTTCTAGCAATTTCAAGCAATCCTCCCCTCCACGCTCCTCCTTCCCTCAGGTGCATAAAAAGCAAGGGCCGACATGTCAGCACTTAATCCTGTCGCAACTCTCAATGGTAGCGAACAAGAGACGCTTAATAATGGCACAACGCAGAGTCATCTTTATTTTCGTACTCGTGGTCTTTGTGACCCTACGTATTGGAGAATATCTGCTGGTTTCAGCAGGGTTGGTGTTGGCAGTGATGGTGGTGATTTTTGACTAATTCGCTTCCTTATTCAGTGTCACGTTGAGTCTGATACTTAACGTCTTAGTTTAGGCTGACTTACTAACATTTTGAGAAAAGAAATGAGCTCAAACGGAAACTGCTACGGACCCACTGTCCTCGTGGTAAGAACATATACAACATTTACGTATGCGTGACCTATCGACCTATCGAGTGTTATGGAACCTCACCTCATGAACGCAGGTGAAGCACATGAACAACGGATCTTTCCTAAAGGTGCTGATATTATTAATGTGTTGTAATGTGTACTCTGAGTCTGTAATAAATTCTGTTTGTTTCCGTTCATCTGGTTTCAGTCAATTTTATTTGTAAATACCAACTTCATTCATATCTAGAGCTTTATTTGTCTTGTAGGAAGGGTGGAGGCGCAGATGCCTCGCTCAGTTTAACTGTTTGTCAAACTGAGGAAACTTAATCCTCAAATTAAAGCTGAGAGTCTGAACATTAATCCCAGATTCATTATAGAACTGTAACTTGAATATGTTCTGATTAACAAGTAAACCAACAGAAACAGTGTCCAAACACATATGGACATGAGTGGATTTATAAAAGTGGCATTACAGCATTAACAACTGATGTCAGAGTTTATAGTTGTTCTGTCGTTATATTAAATGAGTTGAAATATGACCTTCATGAGCTCAGAGGTTAAAAACAGTTGTTTACTGACACCTACTGGCCAGAGCTATTTACTGCAGTCAAACAGTTTTCATTGAGCTCAGAGTAAAACAGTCACTGGTTTCTTTTCTGGTAAACTTCTGCCTGGGAAACAATGTGTCTGGAAGTAATATGTCTATGATATTATTATATTGATTTCATGTTATATTTATTATGTATTTATTTAATTTCTTTCTAATTTACTTAATTAATTGAACCCAGTTTTGTATATTTTTGTAATGTTTCAGTTTTACAAAGCAAAGGAAGCAACAAGTATTTATTAAAATACCATGAAAGTCAAAGCTATTGGCCTGACTATTATTTGATACCAGAGTTTTCCTGCTTCACAGCTGCAGCTCTCTAGTCAGTTTCTTCAACATCTTCTCAGAGTTTCTAACATATCTCTGATCTCCAGGGGGGTATTCCAGAAAGCAGGTTTACTGGCTTAACTGGATATGTAAACCCAGAGTTAGCGGTAAACCTGGGATTTCGGTTCCAGAACGCTCAAATATGATCAGGCTATGTAAGTAACTATGGTAACATAGGCTCTGAACTTAACTGGGTATGTAAACCCAGAGTTAGCGGTAAACCTGGGATTTCGGTTCCAGAACGCTCAAATATGATCAGGCTATGTAAGTAACTGTGGGTATGGTAATAGGCTCTGAACTTAACCTGGTAGGGGTAGGTTTTGTTCAGGTTATGTTCGGGTATTTAAGTGCACGTTCAGCCAAACCACTGTTTCCACACTTGTCACACAATGACGTTTCCTTTTGAGGAAGATCCAATTGACATTGAAGCACAAATCATTCGGGCTATTCACCGTGAGAGGGTGATAAGACCACGACTTAATATCCTTTTTTTTCCTAATGAGTTTTTGCCAGAGCACTACTGTTTTTCTGCGGAATCTTTAATATATTTAAACAACATTCTCCATCCCCACATTTCGAACGTTACGCATCGTGGATTCGCTCATCGTAATTGTTGCGCGTGCGGGCTCCACCACTCCACCTCCACCTACAACTGAGAAGTTCATAAATTGGTCATTTTCGAACTTGCAAGGCTACACAAATTAGACATAAGTGATTTAGGCGTAGGCCTATTAGGGAAAATACATTGCACTTGTTCATTTTGCTCCTCCTGGAAGGTTGAGGGCTCCGATGACGTGCCCCCAGAAATCCCCTCCATCATCGGACGCCCTCGATTGATACTGATCGCCAACTCCTCCACAGGGGTGAGGGGGGACACCGCTGGCCCAGAACCGGTCTTCCTCTCCTCTGCTTTCTTCCTATTGGCTTTGAAATGAATGTAACTTGTTGCAATATGGCAATTCAAGAATATAATACTGGATAAGTGATGAAGATGATGCACTCAGATATATCTTACCAACTTGGACAATGTTTTTATATTTTGTTTTGACCTGCGGCCACGTTCTCTTGAGGGCGGTCGGGTTACATCTAATTAAAAATAATACAATATATGACAAGGTAGTCTATAAGAAAGTCTCATACAAAGCAGTTAATATGTAGCCTAATATCTACTGAATTATTGTGCTTCTGACACATTAATGTGCTATATCCTACTAAACTTACGCATTTACGCGGTCGGCAATTCTCTGCCAAGCAAGATCTCGTTCCTTGGCAGACGCGCAAGTATTGCTTTTTTTCGTGATTATCGCTCTTTCCTCCTCGTACGCCTCGAGCAGAACTTGCTGCTCCGCTTCACAAAAATAGGCTGCTCTGCGCTTTGCCATTTTTACTCATGGTTTCGACTCTCAATAGATGATGCCTTTATAACTTCGCCGTGAACGCGCACAACTCTAGGTTAAACAATCCGGGGTTGATTGAACTGATTGCAAACCGGTGTTTTGGAACCGACAGCTCGGGTTTAGTCGCCTCAGGTTCAGACAACCCAGAGGTTCAGTTTTTATCTCAGTGTTTGTTAAACCTGCTTTCTGGAATACCCCCCAGGTGGATTAGTTTGTTTTCCAGGATTGAAAACATTTTGAAAAATTGAAAGTTGAGTTTTTAAAAAGCTGAAACTTTATAATTTAATATTTCAACTGCATTCGTGTTCTTTATCTTCCTGAGCTGACATCACAACACAAGATAAGATATTATCAGTTTGCTGTCTTTCTGTACCACCAGCTATGCCGTTTCTGCTAGAGCTGACTGGCAAAACAGACACAGCACGGACTATTATTTGGGTGGTGTTGTTTCAGAGCGAGCCAGAATGATGAGCGCACAAGTATAAATGGCAGCATAGGCTACGTGCTGTCAAACGGTTGGGGGATAGTGGGATAGGACCCAAATGCAGGACCGAGCAAGCTGAAGCAGGAGTAGGCACAAAATGTACTTAATGAAAAAAAAAAAAACAAGACAAAATAGAAAGCGCTGCAGATACAGCAGGGGGGTATTCCAGAAAGCGGGTTATGTGAAAACTCTGAGTTTGTTAACCCTGAGATGAGGGAAACTCTGAGTTATCCGTTCCAGAAAGAGAGGTAACTTAAACTCTGGGTCTGTTTCTGCGGTAACTTAGCCTACTCTGTGAACATAACCTGCTCGCTGGCAGGTTTACTATAAGAAACCCAGAGTTTCTACCTGTCTCCTCCCACACGAAGAAAGCAGTTAGACATGGATTGCCCATTCATTAGAAATCCAATCGACATCAAAGCCGTATTGATTAGAAATGCATTACGTCGTGAGAGAATCTTCCGACCCAGATTAGACGTTTTATCATTTCCCGAGGATTTTCTTTTACCGTTTTTCATCCAACAGTGTCATTTATCTCAATAACCTTCTCCGGCCTTATATCACCAACCTCACACACCGCGGACGAGCACTCACATCAGAGCAAACTTTTTGCAAACGGCAGTTTTCTTTATAACATTGGGGATGCAGAGCATTACGGAAAGGCAACAGTGTGTAGAGCTGTGAGGAAGGTAACCCTCGCACTGAAACGCCTGTTACCAGTGATGGTGGTGTTCCCCGGACACAAACCTGTTCGCACCATCAAAGAGGAATTCCACAGGATTGCAGGTTGTGACTGATGTAGAAATCATATATTCTGTTATTTTAAATTATGATATAGGCCTACATTCTGCTGCGGCCTCAGAGTGGGGTCAGTAGCTTAATTAGCTGTCATTTTGCAGGCCTTCCAAATGTGATAGGATGCATAGATGGGACACAAATTCCTATTACCGCGCCTACACAAAATGAAGGGGACTTTGTGAATCGAAAATCCTTTCACAGCATCAATGTCCAGGTATGTGACCTACCATCTTAAAAAATATGTACATGAAAATGTATACATTACAATACAACTAACTCATGTCATTCTCTGCACTGTAAAGATCATATGTGATGCAGCTTCTCTTATTACAAATGTAGAAGCTAAGTGGCCTGGCTCAGTTCATGATTCCTGGATCTACCGGGAGTGTAGTCTGAGCAACAGATTTGCACGTGGTAAGGAAGCTAAAGCTTTGTACAAATGTTCTTTGTCTCCCTTTCTAAATGCACTCAAATGTGTCCTCTATAATTACAGGAGAGTTTGATGGCTACCTGCTGGGGGATCGAGGCTATCCATGCCAGCCCTCTCTGTTGACCCCTTACCCTGACCCTGAGCCGGGGCCCCAACAACGTTTTAATGTGGCCCACTGCAGGACTAGAGCCCGGGTTGAGATGACCATAGGCATACTCAAATCCCGGTTCCAGTGCCTGCGTAAGCTCAGGGTCACCCCAGAGAGGGCATGTGACATCATTGTGGCATGTGTTGTTCTCCAGTAGCTATACATAATATTAAGACACACTTCAGTAGGCCCCTCCGGATCTCTCCCTGTGGCAGCAGACAGCGTTACCTCATCATCATCATCATCATCCTCCTCCTCCTCCTCCTCCTCCTCCTCCTCCTCCTCCTCCTGTGATGCAGGAAAAGATACTGTTTCAGAATACTTTGAACTACCATCTGAGGCAAGATCTGGGTATGGAATACTTACAGCTGCAGGGTTAACGACTGTTTCAGTCGGAGGCTGAACCAGGCAGATATATATATATATATATATATATATATATATATATATATATATATATATATATATATATGTATGTATATAGCCTACTTTTTAACAAATATATATCCACCCACCCAACAGTTGTGGATGGTGTCATGTTTTATTTTTAAAAAAGACACAAGAGTATACTTGCATCTGATGTAGGCACTTGTGTCCTGGGGGGTGACAGGCTCAGATGAGCTTCCCCCGGGGATGCCTCCAGCCACAGGGCGACCCCTGAGAGCCAGCTCCTCAGCCTCTGTCAGAGGTGGTGGAGGTGGCCCTCCACCCGTTTTTCGGGCCTCTGCCTTCTTTCTGTTGGCTGAGCAGAACTCAATGTTTGCAATCTGAATTAATATTTACTTTACGTTTAATAGCCTAAGTCAATTAAAAAAAAAAAAAAATCAAAGTGAGGTGCAATCATAGCCTAGCAAAATATGCCTTACCTTTTTGAATGATGTTTTTATGTTTCATTTTGAGCTGCTTCCAAGTCCTCATTTCTCCTGTTGGATTGCACCTAAATGAAAAACTCAGATTTCATTCCTACTGATATTCATAACTATAGGCTATGCTACGATCTTACGGTTAATTGTTACGTCAATGGAATAGTACATTCAAACTTACGCGTTGACTCGGGCAGCAATTTTCTCCCATGCCGTCTCTCTCTCCTTCGCTGCTGCAGCTGTGTTGCATTTGCGGCGAAATATGTGCTCATATTCTCCGTAGGCCAGCATAAGGATCTCCAACTCCTTCTCACTGAAATAAGTTGATCTTTTTTTTTTCTCGGTTATCATGGTGACTCGTGGTATCGGGGCTCCACTGATGATGGCTTTTTATAGTGGTTGTGCACGCGCGTAACTCGAGGTTAACATACTCAGAGTTGATTGAACTAACTCAGATCAGCTGTTCTGGAACCGGATATTCAGAGTTTCCTGACTCAGAGTAAGTCAACTCAGAGTTCAGGGATAGACTCAGAGTTTGTTGAACCTGCTTTCTGGAATACCCCCCTGTTGTCTGTGGTGGCCCAGTGTTTAGTGTTTTGCAGGTAGGTGTCTTGGCATTGTATGTACCTAATAAGCATTTCTTACTGCAGGATTGACTAACTGGCTCCCTTATTTTAGTATGGTGTGGCGTTGCTGTGTGCAAGCCCCATTGTTGTCCCCTGCAAGCTGATGTTAGTGCCCTATACAAGGTGGTGAGTAGGGTTATGGCCCCTATATGACCGTTTGCAGCACAATGAACCAGGCTAACTAGTTCTTTGCTTTTTGTAGGTTCACTTCATTTACCTGCTGCTGTTTTGCCCTTAGTGATGAGCCCCTTCATCGTGCCCTCCTTTACTATTTAGTGCTCATTGTATCCCTGCTTTGCCCTTTGTTTGGTTTTGTTTAGCCCTGTTGGGTTTCATGACTTCTTTTGGTTGAGTTATTATTTTGATTATACTGTTAAAACCAACTGGGTTCATTCGTTCATTCATTCAGTTGTCTACTTGTTTGTAATTGTTTTGCTATTCTTTTTCAGTGTAGTGGAGTGCCACATTGTAGTGAGGCTAGGCACCCCTGGTGAGGTTCCTACACTTAAGCATGTGAGTAGAAGCACCGGGACACGAGTGTAGACTGCACCATATTTGCTGTGAGGATTGTTGTGTTGCTGTGTTTCACGAGGTGAGTAGTGGTAGCACCCCTAGGCACTCCTCAGTGTAGTCTGCCTCATTCTATAGGTGGCCTCCACTCACTTTTCTTTAGTTTCAGTAGTTTATGTTGAATTGGTAATTTTAAATATTTTAACATATTTTAACCTAGTTTTAGATTTGAATGTCAGGGCCCTTTTTCTTAATTTTTATAATAAAGAGATTTCAGTTCCCTTAATGTCTTGTTGACTTATTTTCTCCTCAGCAGTTCCAGTCCCTGTTTATTTAATTATTAATGTTAATAAAATTTGTTTTGCTTTTCATTACAGTTTTGAAGTAGTATTTCCTGGGGTGCAATTCCCTAGGTGGCGTTGTCGGTTATTTCCTCTACTTATAATAATTCATCCACCCTTGCCACATTTCCATATTTGTCTGTGTTAAATAGTGTTCCTGTTACTCAAGTTCTTTCAGCATTAATAACTGGTGTCAGTGGAAATAATTAGTCTAAAGTCTCTTTAGTCCAAACACTCTGAACTGTCACCACATGTGTTTTCACACCCATCCAGCATTGTTTTCACACTTATGCTGGATGGGTGTGTTTCGCACCCATCCAGCATAAGTGTGATGGGTGTTTCACATCCATCCTGCTTGGCCATGAACAGTTAACTACTGTTTTTTGTTTTTTGTTTTTAATTACAACAACCTTATTTCTGGCATAAAATACGATCGTTTACTCATCCATATAACTTTCGTGTCATTTGGAGTCGTTCGGACGACATTTACATCTGCATATATTCATATAGTGGGAGTGAATGGGGCACCAAAACACAGCCTCTAAATAACACATTATCTGCCACAAAACTCGTTCATTTCACCAATATTTTGTTATGATATGCTAGTGCTATTCCTCGTCCGGAGTCCGGAGTTACCTGTTATCTATTCGCGGATGTGCAACCGTTTGTTGTTCTTTGGCCAGCTGTTCCTCTCTCTGCCTCCACATCCTCTTTTCAACAAGCTCCTCATCCGTATACTCTGGCTCAAAATGATAAGGACGTCCATCATAAACAAAGTCGTCGTCCACAACCTCAGAACCTTGTGACAGAACAGTGCAATAGCTAGTCCTTGTTGTATCTGCAGAGAGTGACCTTTGACCTCATGTGTTCATGACTCTTCACCTCTGTCTCCTCTCACAGGGAGAAGATGATCTGCAGGATCCTGCTGCTCATCATCCTCAACTCATGTGTCTGTGGTCAGTTTAGAAATTGACTTGATGAAGTCCAAATCAATTCTCAGTCTTCAATGATGGAGTTGAAAGACTCCCATGTTCCAGTTCTCAGTGTGTCTGCTCCTCTCTTTCTCTCTCTGTCTCCTCAGCAGCAACATTTGAAGTGAATGTGACACAGAGCTCCTATCAGGCAGAGGAGAACCACAACATCACCCTGGAGTGGACCTTCACCACCAAACCTGACTCTTCCTACAAATATCTGTTTATCATCTGTAGCTTGTTCACCAATCAGAAGGAGTTGGTTCTGTATCATGTATATGAAGGTGCTGAGGTGTCAGAGTCTCAGGATGAACAGTTTTCAGGACGAGTCCAGGGAGACAAAGACGTCCTCAGAGAAGGACGAATCAGACTTCATGTGTCCAGACTCAGGACTGATGACTCTGGTCTGTACCAGTGTGAAGTGAAGACAGATTATGGCTTCAGCTATGACAGATGTGAACTCAACGTCACTGATAAAGGGATACAGTGCTGTATATACACACATCAGCCACAACATTATGACTACTGACAGGAGTAGTAAATAACATTGACCATCTTGTGACTGTTCAGTGTTCTGCTGGGAAAGTTTTGGACCTGGCAAAACAGTTGTGATTCATCAGGAAATGGACATGGGCCTTCTGAGGGTGTTACTCGGGGGCCTTTGAGGGGAGGGGCCTCCTCTGTGGATCATCCCACAGATACTTGATCAGTTTGGGATCTAGTGAATTTGGAGGCCAGGTCAACACCTTGTGCTGTTCTTCATGTTTTTTATTAGTTGTTCCAAAACTGTTTTTGTGTGTGTGTCTGTGTCAGGCTGCATCCTGCTGGGGATGGCTGCTGCCATCAAGGAGTGTCATTGCTATGGGGTGGGGGTGCCTGGTCTGGTCTAGGTGGGTGCTGCATGTCTAAGTAACATCCATAGGAATGAATGCCAGGTCCAAGAGTTTCCCAGCAGAACAATGTTTGGTTATTTAGTTCTCTGGTCAGTGGTCATAATGTTGTGGATGATAGAATATATTTCTTCAAAAAACTCACTTTTAAACCTGGTTGTTCTGTTTTAGTTTAAGCCAGTTTCAGGTTTTCACAACATTCAGTGTTCAAACCACAATGAGCTTTGTTGTTTGAAAAAGGAAACTGAGACTCTGAACGTGTGAAGGAGAGACACGGTGTGGTTTAGCTTCTTCAGCTTTCTCAGGTTAATGCAAATTAAAGGGAATTCAACTATTTAAAAATTATGCAGAAAAAGAAAAAAAGCTGGACTTCCTCTTCAGGCTGAGTTTATATTGGAGGAGGACCATCATGCTGTTACTGCTGCTGTGAACACAGAGAGACAAGGTCAAGAGATTTTCAGGAAACCTTCGCAACGGTGAGTTTTTCTTCAGTTTCAGTTTATTTTCTCCTTGTGTCTGTAATTCAGTGAATACAAACACAGAGCACAAGTTACTGAGACATTTGTATTTTATTAAGAATTTTCTGAAATTTTAAGTGTAGTTTTATTTTATTTATTTTTTTTTATCATTTATTTTATTTTTTGTGGACACAGTCAGACTAAACTGAGTCTGTTAATAGAGCTGACGTAAGCAGCAACAAAGATAATTAACATTTTCTTTCAGGATGAATCTATCCATCTATCAAACTTTAAATGTGTTTTATTAGATTTGTCTTTTCTCTTCTAACACATGACTAGTAATTAATAATTAACACGTCTTCATAGAGGTTGATCCACAGTTTCATCAAATAAAGAGTGAATATAGTGTGAACAATCATGGGTTTTCAGTTGATCAGTTCATTTAACTTTAACTTGACATGCAACAAACTATAATACACTGATATTTATTTTATTTTTTACAGTGATCCACCATGACATTACTGAAGGCTCTCCTGCCCCTCGCTGCTCTCCTCCTTCTGTCCGTCGTTCCCACAGAAACTGAAGTGGTGAACTCGATAGCAGACTGTGAAGGATTCTCTCTTAACAATAATCCACCAAATATCCCAAGAATCTTGGAGGGAGGGAACATCCTGAACCAGAACAGATACAAACCTATTTGCCAGACTTTGAACAACATCAGAACCTTTGTGACGCTTTATGACACCGTGAACAGGATCCCAGTGTTTTCTGCTGCAAAGTACAGAGGGAGTCATGGCAACAGACCTAAGCCCCCCCCCCATGGATGATTGAACCACAGAAAATACCTTAATACTAAAGTATTTGTAGATGTTTTTGACAAGTCTCATTTTATCTGACATCAGTTAAAAGTTGTTAATCAGTTGAAAATACATGAAATAAACTGTTATGATGCTGCAGTGCATTGCCACAGTGTCAGTTACTCTACCTGACTCTTTGGACATTGTTGAGACCAAATTATTGTCTAAACTCTCAATCTGAATTTACTTTGAAAATGAAGCAAAAGCACCAAAAAATAGTCTTGTTTACTTCCTAAGGATAACTTTGTGGAACCAAATACTAACTTTACTTTGAATCTACTTTGATGTAACCTTGTATGAAACAGTCATTTAGTTTTTAATTGTTACAGCTTGAGAACCCAGATGACAGAAACGACAACATGGTGTTAGTAGACAAACAGAAAACCTACAACCACCAGGCTGGGTTCATCGACTACAATGACAACAACAATTATGACAAAGGCCATTTGTTACCAAGCTCTTATGGATATGATCAAACTGAAATAAATTCCACCTTCACCCTGACCAACATTGTTCCACAAATCAAAAACTTAAACCAGAAAAGCTGGAACTACATGGAACAATGCATCAAATGTGTTATGGATAAATACTGCATCAACAACAATAATAAAATAGAAGGTTTTGTAGTAATTGGCGCACGGCCCAGCACCAGCAACACCCTCAACAACAGGGTTAATATTCCTTCCATGCTCTGGTCAGCATTCTGCTGCTACAGCAGCAAAGAGAAGAAATGGTTAGCTAGTGCACACTGGGGTGAGAACATTGAACCTACAGAACAATACCTGGAGACTATGACTCTGGAGGAGCTCCACAACGAACTGGGAAAAACATTTGAAGTGTTTCCTAGATCAGAATGTCCTCTCCACACAAATGTTAATAAGTTTTACAAAGACCTTAACAAGTTTTACAAAGACCTTAACCGTACATGCAACTGCCCGCCACCTACAGCATCTGCGTCTTCTACTTCCACATTCAGTCCAGCTACCACCACTTATAATACTTTTTGCTGGTTCTTTCTGCTTCTGCTTTTTTCTGGTTAATGTTTCTGCTCCTAGTCACACTCTAGACACCACCACCCTACGTGTTACTGTGACTGTCAAACACAAACCACTTGCCTCCATTTGCCTTGCAACATGTCAATATATAGCTCGTGCAGACGCCGCCGTTACTCTCCCAAGTACATCTCTTCCTTTCAGCTTTCAGCTCCTCATCAAACTCCATCAAACTCACCTCCTTCTCCAACCTCTAACCCTCCTTTTCCTCCCTCTAACACAATTCTCTCTCCGTCACCAGAATGTCCTTTCCTGCTACCAGTAACAGAATAACAGCTAGCTCTGCTTTGTGCTGACCTATTTGTATATCCGTAATCTAAAATAAACATCGACAGTAAATTCAAATGGTAATGATGGAAAACACACTTGGGTCTTTGTGTGATCAGTTGAAATCTGTATTTAATCCAGAAATAAAAGTGGCACAAGGAAAACCCACGTCTCAGAGTGTCTTACTTCTCAGTATACATCTCCAGTAGAAAACACCAGCTGATGGGAAAGTTGGGACATTGTCATCAACTAATAAAAAGACTTCTTTGTATTGCTTCAGGTGCTTTATTCATTTATTTAAACGTGTTCAAATCCACTTAGTTTCACCCTCCATGACTTTAAAAACGTTGTTGTATTGACAGAAGAAAGACTGCTGGAACATCTTCAAAAGACAGTGAACTAACACAAGTTTTGAATATGTGATGTTTACGTTATCAAAGCAGCAGATGATGGAGAAAAACAGAATGAAATCATTTTTGTTTTCTAAAGAGCTTCTGCACAAAAGCACAATCTGTAACTACTGACCCACTCTGACCTTCTGGCCTTTAAAGTGTGAGAGCTTCAAAATTAATGAAATCATCTTTGTTTTCTAAAGAGCTTCCGTTGTTTTTTTTCTGAAGACCTTAGAGAGCAGTAGCTCTGACCCAGAGGTTAAATTAAGACAACTTGAAGGAAGATCTGAAGACTGGCAGCAAATCTGGAACCCTGATTGTAGTCTGAACCATTTTAAAGGTGTTATGAATGTAGGGGTTTACTTTCTTCTTTTCATGTGATATGAGTGTTATGACTGCATGTCCAAATGTTGCATGACAAAACGCAGATAGTCCCTTAGCTCATTCAAAAACTTCCAGCAGTCTCTTCTTCTAATGACTCCATCCAGCCTCAACATAATATCTCACTTTTCATAGCTGTAATTTCAGTGTTTGTTTTCCCTCACTTTGAGATTTATTTTCATCTCCACAGTTGTGGACGACCATACGGTCAATCTGTGAGTCTTGTGAAGAGAGTTGACTGACTGACAAATGTTCTTCTGCTCTAAACATCAACTCTGTACTTTGTGGTGTTTCAGGAGGAAAACTGCCTCAGTTATACTTTCATATTAGCTCCACATTTTCTCCACGGGCTTTGTTTGAGATTCTGGAATAAAGACAAGAGACGGTAATTTCTTCATGTGTAAGAAACAGCAGCTTTATTCATCATGTGAAGCTTCAGTTTGTTCTCCCATTAAATCAGTAAAGTCTGATAAATGACTCTTGTTCAGTGATTTCATGATTCACAGATTGACTTCATCCACACAATCAGTTAGTTGAACTCAGAATATCAGCTATGTACAATCAAATAATGACTGATGTCCTGATTGATGATGATCATGATCACTACAGTTGACATGAGCTCGTCTGTTCATCCATTTCAACAACAAACCAATCAATGGAGATGTAATTGTAGATTTATTTCTTTCAAAAGTCAGAATTCTTAACTGTCAGAACAGAGAAACAACAACATACAAACACATCAACACAAATAATCATGAGACGTTCAGAGCAAGTTTAGATTTTCATGTGGACAAATATCAGTTTAGCTGAATCAAAGTCATGTTGAGCAAGGAGAGCCTCCGTGGCTAAACAGACACAGGAAGGAGCGCCACCCAAACAAAGTCCAGCATCAAGCAAACAACAAACCAGGAGACGTCAAAGTACCGCCCAGAAAGTGTGATTGACAGCTGACCTCTGTGCAGTGAAGACATGACACAACAATGAGCTCTCAGCTACAGCGATGGACACCAAATCACCTGGAGACTAAAAGACACATTTTAACCAACTGTCCCTAAAGTGACTTCTGTCTATTTGACTTAAATCAACTCAGCAGTGACTCCAGAACCAAGAGGGTGAAGTCCAGCATAGAGAGGCTGAGTGAATGTGGTCTGGACTCTGTGAAGGAGAGTCATGGTTTCAGAGACGCTGTAGAAAGACAGAATACCTGCTCTGTGATCCAGGTACACTCCTACTCTGGAGGAATCAGGACCTGAGACGACACTTGAGACTTTGTTGTAGTAAAATACATAGCTATTTGTGTAACAATATAATGACCAAGATTTGTCATTTGATCCAAATGAGCATTCATCTGAGCTTCCTGCTCTGCTGATATTCTTGTATGCGACTGCTACATAAACTCCTCCTCCTCTCCACTCCACCTCCCAGTAACAACGTCCAGTCAGACTCTCTCTACTCAGGACCTGACAATAATCAGTAAATCTGTCTGGATGATCAGAATAAGACTGTTGTTGATTCATTAATGTTACTTTTCTGTTGTCCTCAGATAATAACAGCCATGTGTTTGCTGTGTTTGGATCCAGTGTGATTTCACATGAATATTTCAAGAATTCATCTCTGGTCTTTGGCTCTGGTTGTGGCAGTAAAACATCCACTTCAGTCACTGTCAGTGAGATGTTTGTCCATGTCTCTCTCAGAATGTCCTGTAGTTTCTCTCTGGTCTCTGTCACAGCTGCTTTCACATCATCAAAGTTCCTCAGAGGACGAATCTTGATGCTGGATGAGTGTGTAGACTCACTGGGTGGTGGCAGTGAGGGGTAGTTGTGTAGAAACTGGTTGTGGTCCTCTGTGTTTAAGAGCTGCTTCAGCTCGGAGCCTTTCCTCTCCAGCTCAGTGATCTCCTGCTCCAGCTTCTCCTGAAGATCTTTGACTCGACTCTTTTCAGTTTCCTGCTGGGATCTGACCAGCTGCTCCACATCAGAGCTACTTTTCTGGATGAGACGGATCATCTCATTGAAGATTTCCTGACTGTCCTCCACTGTTTTATCAGCAGAGCCATTGATGGCCTTCAGCTCCTGTCCAAGCAGCTCCACATCTTTCTTTCTCTCCTGGATTCCATGCAGGATTTTTTGTAGCATCACCTGCACCTCTTTCTGATTCTCAGTCCTTTCTGCTGCAACTGGGACTGTTTCATGGCCTTTATGTTCATCCATTGTGCAGAGATAACAGATACTCTGCTGATCAGTACGACAGAAAATCTTCATCACCTCATCATGACGAGAGCAGATGTTCTCCTGGAGCTTCTTGGAGGGCTCCACCAGCTTGTGTTTCTGTAATGGAGCTGCATCATAGTGAGGTTGGAGGTGTTTCTCACAGTAACAGGCCAGACAGATCGGACAGGACTTGAAGGCTCTCAGCTTCCTCCCAGTGCAGACATCACAGGCCACATCTTCAGGTCCAGCATAGCAGTGATCAGCTGGAGCAGCTTGGAGTCCAGTCTGCTTCAGCTGCTCCACTAACTCTACCAATATGGTGTTTTTCTCCAGGACAGGCCTCGGTATGAAAGTCTTCCTGCACTGAGGGCAGCTGTAGATTCCCCTCTGGTCTTCTTCATCCCAGTGGCTTTTAATACAGTTCATGCAGTAGCTGTGTCCACAGGAAGTAGTCACAGGATCTTTCAGTAGATTCAGACAGATGGAACAAGAGAAGGTTTTTCTGTCCAGCTGAACTCCTTTCTGCTCCATTTCACCTCTCAGTGTTGGTGACTGTGTGAGTTTCTGTTTGCTAGAAGTGAAACTGGTTTGATCTCTGATCTGAACAACATGTGATTTTACAGTGAATGGAGCCTGTCAGCTCTCACACTTCACCACATGCTGGTTACACCCATCTTTAATGTAGAGATCTGAAGGAGAGGGAACAAGGAAACATGAGGAAATATGAGTGGAACTGCTCCAAGAAGAGGGAGTGGTTATCAGACTTTGACTTATTACTAGATGAGGCATACATTGTTTGTTTGTGAAGTTTTACTGCTAAAACCCTTTCTGGTGTTTTGCAGTCAGATGTTGATCTGGACATAAAAACTGATTGTTGACATATGGTGACTCTTTACCCCTCACTCTCTGGAGTCAAATTCCCATCATTACCAAATGTCTTAGAATTATATCAGTAGTTATCTCTATAAACAGTGTTGTTCATTTTGGTGAGATTTGGCGTGAATAAGAACGTTAAGTGAATAAGATCAAAAAATAAAGCAGGATAAAATCCACATCATTCATGTCATAGCTACTACAGACGTTTTACATCACTTTACACTAATTCTAGTTTATAAGCTTTCAGTGTTGGCTAATTTGATCTATTAATGTAGATAATATAGATCTTTCATTTTGTTAAATTCATCAAGATCATTCAGCATTTGTATAATGAGACATACATAAAACCGATAAATCTGTGTTTTACATACAAATATGCAGCAGCTACTTCTGTGATCAATCCAAACGTAAGGGCTTATTATGGTGACATTTTTTAACTACTACTGAACAATGAAGAGTCATGGGAAAGAATTTAAGATTTAACAGCTAATATGAAAACTTTTGTCTGCTTTGAACTGATTTCCTGATCTGAATAAATGACCTACCATCAGTCAGGTAAATAATCTACAGTGAATACAAACAGTTAGAGCCTACTTACCTGTTTGTAGTTGCACGGAGGAACTGCTTCAGAGGAGTAAGAAGTTGGTCCAACAGTTGCTTCATAAATCTAAACTCATGACAAAGAAGGAGGGTGGTTATTTTCCAGTCTCCTATTTAAAAGATAAATGAGGATCAATTGCTCTTTACATCTCTTTTGACATCAACAACACTACACTGGGTGCGTCTGAGAGATGCAGCATCAGGTCTAACTGGATTTAAAACCTGTCAAAATATTGTTAGTCACTGACGCATTGAATATTTCTCTTTGGTGGATCAGTTGAAAGTTGCAGCTCCTTATGACACAAAGACATTCCTGTCACAGAGAAAACTGAGAAGTTTTCAGACAAAAATCAACAAGAGGTTTTATTGTTACTGCTTCCATTGGTTTTAGTTGATAAGAGCTAACATTTCATGTGTGCTGTTGATAGTGAGTGAAATGTTCAGCATCAAGATTTAAGCTCTAAAAGCCTTGAGTGGATTGTTGGCTTTGATTTCTCAGTAAAATGAAGGAGCTGATTGACTCTTTATAAACTCTGCCACCTCCATATGTAGCCTTGTGATTCACCAGTGTATTAGCTGTATCTATGGATGTACACAATGTGTATGTTTGGCAAAGTGGTACTAGGAGATCTTCATTCAATACTATGAGTATGAGTTACCCTCATCACACTTCATTAACTTTAACATACCTATTTCTTGGACAGTCACACGGTATAGACGTGATCTAGGAGAATGCAGGGACAATAAGAAAAGCCTTTATGAATCTCATCATTTTATTTATTTAAGATTAGATAGGGACCCAGAAGGGCATGGCAACATTCTCCAAAGTTGACTCAAGGTGGAACATAGTAACTGATAGTAACAGCTAATTCCATTAGCTTATTTAACTCATTCACTGGCTGGTACATTTTTAAGGCTGAAACGTGTGTCAGCAACAGTCAGTACTAAACTCTTAATTCTCTCTATATATTCTAAATGTTCACAAAAATGCACAAAATATTTCTGGATGTCAAATCCTGTGATGGATGGTCTTGAATATAGAAATCCTTTGTCAGTCTAAACACAGAGTCAGATTTCTTTGTGTTAATCAACTTGAGGACATTAAGAATAATTGCTTACAGTACTGTGCCTCACGCGGGGCATCACTTGTGTTGGGTTTAGTAGGAGCCGATATAGTTATTATCAGTATGATTGTTAAAATGTCAGGACATCTCTCCACGAGCTGAGTCTGAAGAGAAAACTGAGTCCTGTCCGGCCAAGACAAAGTCCTGACCTTAATCTAATAGAAATGTTGTGGAAGGACCTGAAGCAAGCAGTTCATGTGAGGAAACCCACCAACATGGTAAATGGTAAATGGCCTTGCTTTTATATAGCGCTTTTCTACCTATTGGTACTCAAAGCGCTTTATAGTCAGAGACACATCTACCCGTTCGCTCACACAAACAGTCACGCATTCACACACCAGTGCCACACACTGGGAGCAACTGGGGGTTCAGTGTCTTGCTCAAGGACACTTCGGCCTGTGGCACAATCCGGGGATCGAACCGCTAACCCTCTGGTTCGTGGACAACCCGCTCTACCTACTGAGCCACAGCCACCCCGTCTGTGGCTCAGAACTGAAGTGGTTCTATTCTGAGGAATGGGCTAAAATTCCTCCAAGCTGTTGTAGAGGACAGATCAGCAGTTACCAGAAACTATAGCTGCGGTTATTGCTGCAGAAGGAGGTCACAGCAGATACTGGAAACAAGTGTTTTGCACCTCACAGATTGGTACAAATAATTCATTTTTTTGTTTATTCATTTTGAATAAACAAACACAAAAACATATTTTTGTTTCATTTGTTTGATAGGGTTCTCTTTGTCTTCTGTCAAGACTTCTGTGAAAATCCGCTGATTATTTTCATGCAGAAATTGTGAGGGGTGCAAATACTAAGCTGCATTGTATATTCAAAAACACTTATTCAAAAGACAATAAATGAAAACACAATGTATACTTCTAACCTTCCTATGATTCCTCTTACATTTTCAAACTGTCATGTAACATCATCAGTTTGTATCATAAGATTCCACATGTACGCTTTAGTCAGATATGTGTATCTATGACAGATGTATGTTTATCTTGCTGTTCTCTTCTCTTCTCTCTTTGCTGTTCTCTTCTCTCTTTCTTCTGTCTGTACCCGGCTGGCCTTAGGCAGATGGGTCCCTCCATATGAGCTGGGTTCTGCTCGAGGTTTCTTCCTGTTAAAAGGGAGTTTTTCCTTGCCACCGTTGCCTTCAGGCTTGCTCTGGGGGTTTCAGGCCAGGTTTTTGTAAAGCGTCTTGAGACGATTTGTATTGTTATTGACGCTATATAAATAAAAATTGAATTAAATTAATGTAACGGAAAACCAAATGGTGAGAGAGAGAGATAGAGTGTGTGAAAAATATTTTTCCTTTGTTCGGTCTGTGCCACATGCGGGACCAGAACGCATGATGCAGGACAAATGATTCTGTTATGCGGAAGATTTAGCTCTATCCTGCACATGTGTGGCTGTGTTACATGCATGAGTTGGTGTCTGTAATTCTTAAGATGCCCAGTTTGAAGAGAGGATTGTTGGGATTGGTGCAGCCACACACCTAGCTTGTTACTGACTCTGGTTGTTGCTTCCATTGCTGGTAAAACTTTGCAGGTAGACTATGTGTTATATCAGCAGCTTGTTGCACTCACTTGGCATTGTGTTCATGGCCAACGGGGAATCCTCGTACTCTCACATTTCCTCATACTCTCACATTGTCGTCAAAATGTTCCAGAAGATGACCTCTGTGTCATCTGACCAATGTGACCAAAATGCTGTCTAGTCATCACAGTTTGGTCCTTTTCAGGGGCGTTCTAATCCTTACACTTGTCCATTATTCCTGCTTCTAACATCTTCTTTGAGGACAAAATGTTCTTTTGCTGTCTGATATATCTCACACACTGACAGGAGCCATGATACCCAGATAATCATAACATCATAATGTTATGGTCGATCTGTGTATGAATTAAAGGAATCACTCAAGTGTTTATTCTTATTTTCCTCATTAAGGACCATGTTCTATTGGTGTTGGTACTCTTTTCTAACCAAATATGAAATGATTACATTCACTGCAAAGCAACAGTTTGTTCAAACTCTCACTTTGAAATCAACGATAACAGAAATCATCTTTATAACACCTGTTCTGTTACAACAGCTCCAAATTACTTCATAAAGAAACAACAATGGGATCAATAGAAGAATAAGACACTTCAACTTAAACAGGCCAAACGTTCCTCTTAACTTCTAGTGAACACTGACAAAGGGAAGCTGACACTCACCAACTGGGCAGATGAAAGAATAGGAGTAGCTGGAGAAGGCCCATATCTAGAAGACCTGTCCACTGGAGACAGTTGATTGACTGACTGGCTGCTCCAAAAAGGGGGAGGAGTTATCAGATTTTGATTTATTCCAGAAAGAGGAGCAGACCTACAAAACAAATCAGAATAAAATCCACATCATTCATAGTCATAGATGCCACAGACATGTTACAGTTGCACACTAATTCTACTGGATGAGCTTTTAATGCTGATTAATTCAGTCCCTTGAAAAAACTTAAGTTATAATCAGCTTTTATTTTAGTCATTAGAAGTCTATTGGTCAGTCGACTATTGATTCAGACTGAACATGAAAACAAAGTAACTCACTGATACTGAAGCTGCAGCTAACATACTGAAGAAGAGCATTACTGGAAGACCTGAAGACTTTAAGGAGACACTAGAGGTTCAATCCATGTTTTTTCATGGGTCAACTCAGTTTTCAGATTTGCTCTCTGAAAACTGACTTATTTGCTCTCTTCTGCCTCTACTGTATAACTTGTCTTCTTTCAGACTGGTGGAAAGAAAATGTTCAACAACACATTTAGGTTTTTGTTTGAGCACAGTTATGAAAACCAACAACAATATCGAATATCAACCGTGGAGCTTTCATGGGGACATTGTTGTTTCCCTTTTTAGTGCAGCAGCCAATAATCTGTGTTTTACTACAAATACACAGCAGCTACTTTACTTCTGTGATCGATCCAAGCACATATGGATGGAGAAGCTTGTGGAAAGAACTGCTTCACTACACAACAGCAAAACAATGTTTCAGAGGAGCTGCAGGATTGAACTTGGTTCAAAAGTGAATGAGGAGGGACTGTGTTTATTTTCCAATCAGAGCTATAAAAGATAAATGAGGATCAATTTTTCTGATAGTTTTTTTTTTTTTTTTTTTACATTACACAACACTTCACAGGGTGTGTCTGAGAGGTGCAGCTTCAAGACTAACTGGTTTCAGAACTGCCAAAATATTTTAGTCACTATTGAATAGTTCTCGCTCCTTGTGACAGAAACACATTCTTGTCATAGAGAAAACTGGGATGAACAGAAGAGTTCTGCTGATACTACCTCTGTTAAATGTCAGGAGCATCAGTATAGGCCGGAACCAAGCAGCTTCTATCAGCTGACCTTTCATTTAAGGATTCCTCCAGTCTGGAGCAGATGCATAAAAACTATTGTTGAAATGATCTGAGCTGAGCTGAGCCAGGGAGTCATTCTAGTTCATTGGTCCACCTGGCTGTGATGCCACATAAAGCTGATGGTTTCCTGAATGCAAGAGTAGATGAGGCACATGCAGCGATCATCTACTCTTGCAAGTGGTGCTTCCTCAGTAATGAAAAAAAAAAAAATGCAGAAATGATCCTGAACCAGTTATTCACCTTCACAACTCTATTTTGGCAACCCACTGAGTGCCACTCATAAAGTAATGGTACCACTAGGAAGAAAAAATCTTTATACACAGATGACTGGAGAACTAAAGCCATCTGGGCTGTTGCATATTTTATGGAGGAAAATGGAAAGAACACTGAGATTTCAACTTCAATGTTCTGCTAAAGATAATAACAAAACATCAAGAGCCATACAAACATATTTAAAGTCAACTTTAGAGGATAATAAATTTAGAAATGTATTCTGAGAATAGAAGTAGAAATGTTTTCGGAAAATACATTTAGAAATGCAATTCTGTCTTTTAGTTCTGTTCATTTTTATGAAATGGGTCCTGACACCTTGCATGGAAAGTTTCCCCTTTGCCTATCCAATGAAAGTGGCGCCACCTTGTGACAGAACAGTGCAATAGATTGTACTTGTTGTATCTGCAGAGAGTGACCGTCGGCCTCATGTGTTCATGACTCTTCACCTGAAGATGATCTGCAGGATCCTGCTGCTCATCATCCTCAACTCATGTGTCTGTGGTCAGTTTAGAAATTGACTTGATGAAGTCCAAATCAATTCTCAGTCTTCAATGATGGAGTTGAAAGACTCCCACGTTCCAGTTCTCAGTGTGTCTGCTCCTCTCTTTTTCTCTCTGTCTCCTCAGCAGCAACATTTGAAGTGAATATGACACAGAGCTCCTATCAGGCAGAGGAGAACTGACAACTGATCAGAAAGTCACAGTCCTGCATCGTGTACATGAAGCAGCAGCTCTGATGTTTCATGATATATTTATAGCAGCAGCAGCAGCAGCTCTTGCCTTCGAAATTAACTTTATTGAGATATTTAACCTCCATATTTTCCTGTATTAAATAGTCATATTACTCAGTTTGTCAGTGTTCTGTCTTTAAGTTAAACAAGTTGAAAAGTGACCTTTATGAGTTCAGAGGTTAAAATCAGTTATTTACTGACACCTACTGGTCAGAGGTATTTACTGCAGTCAAACAGTTTTCATTGAGCTCAGTCACTGATTTCTTTTCTGATAAACTTCTGCCTTGGAAACAAAGTATCTGGAACTAATGTGTCTATAATTGTATTATGTGTTTTGTTTTTGAAGGCATGTTTTAAACGTTTACATTGTTTTAATGAATGAATGAATTAAGTGAACTAAATGTGACAAAAAGTGAACTGTATATTTTTTGTAATGTTTCAATTTTCCAAACAAAGCAAAGGAAGCAACGAGTCTTTATTAAAATACCATAAAAGTCAAGGCTGTGTGTTTATTGGAGGACTTGGGATTGTTAACTGTCTGTCTACAGCATTGCTACAGTCAACGCTCTGCCAGGGCAGCACAATCATTCTTTTAAAGTCTCTTTATATTTAGCTGATTGATTCTGATGGTATTCCCATATTTATCACACACTGACATTTGTTGTTTCTCTGCAGCAGCTCATAAACAGAGAGCTCCCCCTGGTGGTGAGAGGACACGACAAGTTCAGTGAGTCTGCAGCACAGATAACCTACAATGATGTGTTCATTATTCAGGGAGTTTGCAGGATCATATTGTCTCCTCATGGTCCAGTAGTAAATGGTTTGTTGTCTGGTATTGGTCCATGACCTGCTAAATGAGGACCTCTGATTTAAAGGGGCATTTGAGGCCAGAAGGTCAGAGTTTTTCTCCATCATCTGCTGCTTTGATAACGTAAACATCACATACTCATAACTTGTGTTAGTTCACTGTCTCTTGAAGATGTTCCAGCACTCATCCAAGGCTTCTTCAGGTACAAATCTGATCTGTTCTGAAATGTGATGAAGACCACAAGAGGGCGCCTTCATCCTGCTAACCAGGGATGTAGTGGAGGTTAAAGCTCCTCAACTCACTTTGTCCACAGTTTGACTTCATCACATGTTATCAGGGAGATCAAACCACATTTACAAGCTGTGAAATGATCTGGTGCGTTCAAGTCCTGTGGGATAAAACGCCACTTTTAGAAATCCACTCCATATGTGTTTGGACACTGTTTCTGTTGTTTTACCTGTTGATCAGAACATATTCAAGTTACAGTTCTATAATGAATCTGGGATTAAAGTGCAGACTCTCAGCTTTAATTTGAGGATATTCACATACAAACTGGAGGAATTACAAGCCCAGTTTCACTGGAGCTCCTTTAAACATATCTTCTGACTTTGCAGCAACAATTTCCATATCAAGTAACACACTGGGAGATAACTCAGTCATTTTATCTGCTTAATTGATGAAGAAGTAATGAAGGACTATCTCACATCTGTCCATGAAAGAGCTTTTGAGTCCCTGCTGAAAATCAAGGACTATGTATAAAATGCTTATAATTCCAACACCTTTCCTCCACTTGAGCAAAGCCCCTAACCTCCTAAACTGCTCCCTGGTCACCACATGTGTGGCTGCTCATTGTTCTGAGTGTGTAAATCATTTCATATGATGCACATGACGACTTATTTGCCAGGATGTTTTTCAAAGCTAACGCTGGTCTGAGAGTACAGTTCAGTCAGATGTCCCATAAATCATCATCAAGTCCACATCTTCATCATATCTACTATCTTCAGTTTGCTGAGGACTAAACGTGTTCACCACCAAACTTCTCCCACTTCATTTGGAGTCTTTTCAACATTTTAAGTCTCGTGGAATGAAACCTGTTTATCGACTGAGATCAAGAACTAAATCTGGGTTGTAAAAATCACCACGTGACAGAAAGGCTGCTCATTTCTCTGTGACCGAGCTGTTTCATTGAAGAGAGTTGACTGACTGACAAACGTTCTTCTGCTCTAAACATCAACTCTGTACTTTGTGGTGTTTCAGGAGGAAAACTGTCTCAGTTATACTCTCATATTAGCTCCACATTCTCCATGGGCTTTATTTGAGATCTTGGAATAAAGACAAGAGACGGTCATTTCTTAATGTGTGACAAACAGCAGCTTTATTCATCATGTGAAGCTTCAGTTTGTTCTCCCATTAAATCAGTAAAGTCTGATAAATGACTCTTGTTCAGTGATTTCATGATTCACAGATTCACTTCATCCACACAATCAGTTAGTTGGACTCAGAATATCAGCTATGTACAATCAAATAATGACTGATGTCCTGATTGATGATGATCATGATCACTACAGTTGACATGAGCTCGTCTGTTCATCCATTTGAACAACAACAACATGTGGTCCCCAAACCAATCAATGGAGATATAATTGTAGATTTCTTTCTTTCCAAAGTCAGAACTAAATCTCTGTGATAAAGGAAGGTCTGCTGATTTCTCTGTTGGGGCCCATGCAGCAGAAGAGAAACAACAACATACAAACACATCAACACAAATATTCATGAGACGTTTAGAGCACAGACAAGTTTAGATTTTCGTGTGGACAAATGTCAGTTTAGCTGAATCAAAGTCATGGTGAGCAGGGAGAGACTCCGTGGCTAAACAGACACAGGAATGAGCGCCACCCAAACAAAGTCCAACATCAAGCAAACAACAAACCAGGAGACGTCAAAGTACCGCCCAGAAAGTGTGACTGACAGCTGATCTCTGTGCAGTGAAGAACAATGAGCTCTCAGCTACAGCGATGGACACCAAATCACCAGGAGACTAAAAGACACATTTTAACCAACTGTCCCTCAAGTGACTTCTGTCTATTTGACTTTAATCAACTCAGCAGTGACTCCAAAATCAAGTAACCGAAGGCCAGCATAGAGAGGCTGAGTGAATGTGGTCTGGACTCTGTGGAGGAGAGTCATGGTTTCAGAGACGCTGTAGAAAGACAGAATACCTGCTCTGTGATCCAGGTACACTCCTACTCTGGAGGAATCAGGACCTGAGACGACACTTGAGACTTTGTTGTAGTAAAATACATAGCTATTTGTGTAACAATATAATGACCAAGATTTGTCATTTGATCCAAATGAGCATTCATCTGAGCTTCCTGCTCTGCTGATATTCTTGTATGCGACTGCTACATAAACTCCTCCTCCTCTCCACTCCACCTCCCAGTAACAACGTCCAGTCAGACTCTCTCTACTCAGGACCTGAGGAGAAACAGTGAATCTTTCTGGATGATCAGAATAAGACTGTTGTTGATTCATTAATGTTACTTTTCTGTTCCCCTCAGATAATAACAGCTTTGTGTTTGCTGTGTTTGGATCCAGTGTGATTTCACATGAATATTTCAAGAATTCATCTCTGGTCGTTGGCTCTGGTTGTGGCAGTAAAACATCCACTTCAGTCACTGTCAGTGAGATGTTTGTCCACGTCTCTCTCAGAATGTCCTGTAGTTTCTCTCTGGTCTCTGTCACAGCTGCTTTCACGTCATCAAAGTACCTCAGAGGACGAATCTTGATGCTGGATGAGTGTGTAGACTCACTGGGTGGTGGCAGTGAGGGGTAGTTGTGTAGAAACTGGTTGTGATCCTCTGTGTTTAAGAGCTGCTTCAGCTCGGAGCCTTTCCTCTCCAGCTCAGTGATCTCCTGCTCCAGCTTCTCCTGAAGATCTTTGACTCGACTCTTTTCCGTTTCCTGCTGGGATCTGACCAGCTGCTTCATATCAGAGCTTGTTTTCTGGATGAGACGGATCATCTCAGTGAAGATCTCCTGACTGTCCTCCACTGTTTTATCAGCAGAGCCATTGATGGCCTTCAGCTCCTGTCCAAGCAGCTCCACATCTTTCTTTCTCTCCTGGATTCCCTGCAGAATATTTTGTAGCATCACCTCTACCTCCTTCTGCTTCTCAGTCCTTTCTGCTGCAGCTGGTACAGCTTCATGGCCTTTATGTTTATCCATTAAACAGAGATAACAGATAGTCTGCTGATCAGTACGACAGAAAATCTTCATCACCTCATCATGATGAGAGCAGATGTTCTCCTGGAGCTTCTTGGAGGGCTCCACCAGCTTGTGTTTCTTTAATGGAGCTGCATCATAGTGAGGTTGGATGTGTTTCTCACAGTAAGAGGCCGGACAGTTGAGGCAGGACTTGAAGGCTTTCCGCTTCCTCCCAGTGCAGACATCACAGGCCACATCTTCAGGTCCAGCATAGCAGTGATCAGCTGGAGCAGCTTGGAGTCCAGTCTTCTTCAGTTGCTCCACTAACTCTGCTATGATGGTGTTTGTCTCCAGGACAGGCCTCGGTATGAAAGTCTTCCTGCACTGAGGACAGCTGTAGATTCCCTTCTGGTCTTCTCCATCCCAGTGGCTTTTAATACAGTTCATGCAGTAGCTGTGTCCACAGGGAATAGCCACGGGATCCTTCAGTAGATCCAGACAGATGGAACAAGAGAAGGTTTTTCTGTCCAGCTGAACTCCTTTCTGCTCCATTTCACCTCTCAGTGTCGACGACTGTTTCAGTTTCTGTTTGCTAGAAGTTATGATCTGAACAACATGTGATTCTGCAGTGAATGGAGCCAGTCAGCTCTCACACATGCTGGTTACACCCATCTTCATGGGAGGGAACAAGGAAACATGAGTAGAGCTGTTCCAGGATCAGGGTGGAGTTATCAGACTTGTTCCCGGATGAGGAGCAGTGTGAAGCTGACACCTTTTATAACAGAGCACTTTTGAAAACATTGTTCAGCTCAGCTTTTAGGTGGTAAACTCTTCTTGGGATCTTTGGGTTTAGAGTTGTCTCCACAGTTTTCATCATTAGCTTTTCTGTTCTCCTAAAACGAACTTTGACTGAACAGTTTTAATCCTTTATTTCTGAAAGTTTTTATTTCATTTTGAACAACACACACAAAATCTCTTTCAGACACATCTGACCTGACAGTGAACATGTCGGTATATTGAGAGAATTTGATCACTGTGCAAAGCCTTCTCCAGCACATCCCAAAGATTCTCAATGGGGTTAAGGTCTGGACTCTGTGGTGGCTAATCCATGTGTGAAAATGATGTCTCATGTTCCCTGAACCACTCTTTCACAATCTTAGCCCCATGAATCCTCTCATTGTCATCTTGGAATATGATCCATTGATGGAATAACCTGGTCATTCAGTATATTCAGGTAGTCAGCTGACCTCATTCTTTGGGCAACATAATGTTGCTGAACCTAGACCTGAGCAACTGCAGCAACCCCAGATCATAGTACTGCCCCCACAGGCTTGTACAGTAGACACTAGGCATGATGGGTGCATCACTTCATCTGCCTCTCTTCTTACCCTGATGCCCCCATCACTCTGGAACAGGGTACATCTGGACTCATCAGACCACGTGAATCTTCTTCCATTGCTCTAGAGTCCAATCTTTATGCTCCCTAGAAAACTGAAGCCTTTTTTTCTGGTTAGCCTCACTGATTAGTGATTTTCTAGGCTACACAGCTGTTCAGTCCTGATCTCTTGAGTTCCCTTCACATTGTACGTGTGGAAATGTTCTTACTTTCACTATTAAACATAGCCCTGAGTTCAACTGTTGTTTTTCTTTGATGTGATTTCACCAAACGTTTAAGTGATCGCCGATCACGATCAATCAGGATTTTTTTCCAACCACATTTCTTCCTCGAAGACAATGGTTCCTCACTATCCTTCCAGTTTTTAATAATGCGTTGGACCGTTCCTAACCCAATTTTAGTAGTTTCTACAATCTCCTTAGATGTTTTTTTCTGCTTGATGCATGCCAATGATGTGACCCTTCTCAAACAGAAAACATCTTTTCCACAACCACAGGATGGTTGTTGGACATGGTTGTTTAAGAAATGAGAAGCTACTCATTGTATCAGTTGGGGTTAAATAACTTGTTGCCAGCAGAAAGATTCTGCAGTAGAGATTCTGTTTGACATCAATAAATATGTTGCTGTGATGAAAGAGCAGAATATATGACGACACCATAAAACCAAACCTCAGACCAACACTGAAGTTCAGCTAATAGCAGCTAGCAGCTAACACAGGCTCAGGTCTTAGGTCCTCAACTTGTTACCAGACATAAAATCTTTATGAGATGGAGACTTCATTAGAGTTCCTCACTAAAGTCTCATGATTAATGTTCCTGGCAGAAAAGGCAGCGTTCAACAAAGTTAGCATGTCTACAAACCTGAAGACTTGTTGATTCATGTGATGAGAGATTCTAGAGACACCACACAGCTGTTAACTTTTCATCATAACAGTCTTCATTCAATTCAATTCAATTCAATTTTATTTATATAGCGTCAATAACAATACAAATCGTCTCAAGACGCTTTACAAAAACCCGGCCTGAAACCCCCAGAGCAAGCCTGAAGGCAACGGTGGCAAGGAAAAACTCCCTTTTAACAGGAAGAAACCTCGAGCAGAACCCAGCTCATATGGAGGGACCCATCTGCCTAAGGCCAGCCGGGTACAGACAGAAGAAAGAGAGAAGAGAACAGCAAAGAGAGAAGAGAAGAGAACAGCAAGATAAACATACATCTGTCATAGATACACATATCTGACTAAAGTGTACATGTGGAATCTTATGATACAAACTGATGATGTTACATGACAGTGTGAAAATGTAAGAGGAATCATAGGCAGGTTGGAGAATTGTTCATTCAGGTAGGAGTGGATAACTGCAGGATTCCATGAAGACTGGGCAGGCTGATGAGACCACGACAACAGATGTAGTATAGAGCTCCACGGGAAACACACCACTCCAGGCCAGAGATACTCACAAGAAGAGGGGGGAAGAGGGGGGAAGGGGGGGAAGGGGGGTGGGACACACACAGCAGTAAACATTCTACATAGTAATAGCACAGAATTGTATGACTAGAAGTATATAGGAAATTAGAGGGCAAGAGCTCTGTGCCAGAGAAAAGAAAGTGGAGGATGCGAGAGAGGAGAGAGAAGAAAGAAGGAGGACATGTGTTTGGTGCATCGTCCCCCAGCAGCCTAGGCCTATAGCAGCATAACTAAGGGATGGTTTAGTCCAGCCCTAACTATAAGCCTGATCAAAAAGGAAAGTCTTAAGCCTGACCTTAAAAATAGAGAGAGTGTCTGCCTCCCGAACCCAAACTGGGAGCTGGTTCCACAGGAGAGGAGCCTGATAGCTGAAAGCTCTACCTCCCATTCTACTTTTTGAAATTCTAGGAACCACAAGTAGGCCTGCACTTTCAGACCGAAGTGATCTGCTGGGATGATATGGTACAATAAGGTCATTAAGATACGATGGAGCTAGGCCTTTAAGGGCCTTGTATGTAAGGAGGAGGTTTTTAAATTCTATTCTAGACTTTAAAGGGAGCCAGTGAAGAGAAGCTAAAACTGGAGTAATATGATCTCTCTTGCTAATTCCTGTCAATGCTCTTGCTGCGGCATTTTGAATCAACTGGAGGCTTTTTAAAGAGCTATTTGGACAGCCAGACAGTAATGAATTACAATAATCCAGTCTGGACGACACAAATGCATGAACTAGTTTTTCAGCATCACTCTGAGACAGGATGTTCCTAATTTTGACGATATTACGCAGGTGAAAGAAGGCAGTCCTGGTCACTTGCTTTATGTGACATTTAAAGGACATATCCTCATCAAATATAACACCAAGGTTTTTTACAGTAGTACTGGAGGCCAAGGTAATGCCATCCAAAGACACCATGTGATTAGATAATGAATCTCTGAGATGCTTAGGACCAAATACAATAACTTCTGTTTTGTCTGAGTTTAAGAGTAGGAAATTACAGGTCATCCAAGCCTTTATTTCTTTAAGGCATGCTTGGAGTTTAACCAACTGATTAGTTTCATCTGGTTTCATAGATAAATATAGCTGGGTGTCGTCTGCATAGCAATGAAAGTTTATGCCATGTTTTCTAATAATCTTGCCTAATGGCAACATGTATAACGTGAAGAGTATTGGTCCTAGCACAGAACCCTGAGGAACTCCGTAACTTACTTTTGTATAAGTAGAGGAATCATTATTGACATGAACAAACTGGAATCTGTCAGATAGATAGGATTCAAACCAGTCTAATGCAGTTCCTTTAATCTTCTTCATCAGAGAAGAACAGACTGAGAATCAGAATGACCCTCAGTAATTAATGATTAATTAGTCGACTGATAAATGATCCTCATCCTGGTTGAAAACTGAAACATTTTATGAATGAACTCCAAAGATTAACTCTACTAACTTGGCGTCCTGTGCTCTGCCAGGTTTGGGAGTTTGACATCGAGCTGGGAAACGTTGCTGAGGACATCAGAGATGAACATGGTTGGAGTCATGTGACCTTTAGAGTGATTACTGATCCATGATTGTGTAAAAATAATAAAGTCATCACATATTGTCCTGACTGCGTCTCTGAGGACGATTATAACATTTAAAGAAGAAGATTAAACTCTGAAAGACACTGTGACTGAGGCCAGATGTCTACCAGGAGTCCTCCCTCTTCACTTTTAAATCACTATTAAAATGTGTTAACTGAGTCTGACAGACATGGATGGAAACTGAAACCTGACTGTTGGAGCTACAAGAGCAATGATCCACGTTTGAGACAGATTTATTCTTCATCTGATCTTGGTTGTGTCCTGATGCCACGTCTCTCAGAGAGCCCTCCCGCGTCCTGACTCTCTGTCCTGCTGCCGTGATTTCAGTGTTGTTTACATTTACAGCTTAAGCTGCTGGCTGTGTGTTGCAGAGGTCTGCATTCTCCACTGTTCCTTCGATCAGGGACTCTGTGGCTGGATGTCAGACCGAGAGGGAGATCCCCACTGGGAGATGGTTCACAGCTCCACAGGTAACAATTAGGGTTTGGTCAGTGTATACTAATAAAAATGGTATTGTTGACCTGAAAACATCTGCTGAGACCAGACAGCTCATGTGCTACACACTGTGAGCTGCAGATATGTATAGTGTAACCCATGTTAAAATATGACATGAATAAGAATAAATAGTTTAAAAACTGCATAAATAAGTTTGAAAGTTAAGTAATTAATTTAATGTAAGTTAATTCATCAGTTAATTAAAAAGATGTTAAGATAGCAATAATTTAATGTTTAAGATTAAAAAGTATGCTGACAGAAATTCAAGTCGCTGCCCCTTTAAGGGACAGGTGACGCTAGATGCAGCACCTCAGTGACGCTGCAGCAAAGACTTGTGGGAGAGAGCAGAGGAAAAATCGGAAAGAACGAGCAGTGGATAATAAGCAGAGAAAGGATTGAAAAAGTTGATCTTGCAGTTGAAAAACAGAATTTACCTGGGGGGTATTGCACAAAACTACGATAAGGGATTAAGCCAGGATATGTTGGTTATCTTGGCTCAATTTATCCGTGATCCGGTTGCACAAAAGCGGGATAGGGAGCAGTAGGATATGTTATGGTATAAATTACCGTGGAGATTTATTCTGTGGAGCTAGCCTGCTCCAGACCAGGCTAAATTCCGGGATCTATTTAATCTCATCCATTATCTCAGTCAGCAGTCACCGCAAATGGAAACCAATAGTTATTCCACTGCCCACTACACATTGTTATCACATAGAATTACACCCACTGTTATTATTTAAACATTTGTGATCATTAATTTCAATCATTTTGGATAAACGATGATTTTAGATGATGTTGCAATCATTACATAATGTCCTTTCCCATAAGGCTATATATAAAACCACAGACTATTAGGGCCACAGAGCAAGACAAAAAAAAAAAAAAAAAAAAAAGACTTTGACAATAAAGTCAAATATTGTAACCCATTGTTTTAGGGGACAGTTGTTAAAATGAGGGCTGTGGAGCATTTCGCAGAATTGTACTTCAAAAAACGCTTCACAAACAAGGACATACTTAATCTTTTGCCACAACAGCATCACATTGTCATAATTGTCAGGACTAAAAAGAATATGCATTTTTTCCGCAGAAAGAACCAGGGTCATAAATTCATGGCTTTTTCTTCTTCCTCAGTGCGGCCCTAATACTCCGTGGTATAAAATACACATCCATTTAAATATAAGCACACATCAAAGTGTAACATCATGTTCTTTTATTGAATAAGGATAAAACAAAACATGTAAACCATCAGCTCCTTTCAAAATTGAAGTCACACAGTGACTCTACAAGATGGAAAGCACAGAATAAAAGCATATTATACAACACAAGGAGAAATACACATTCAGAGGTCTGTATAATACACCCCACATGTCTGTACACTGAAATAAATGCAGGACAAATCCATACACATGAAATGAACAGACAAATTAATGGATGCAGTAGCCTCCCTGCAAGCTTGTACACACACAGTATACAACACACACCAGAAGAGGCCAAAGCAATTTATAAGTAAGTATAGGCTAAGTATATATACTCTTTTGATCCCGTGAGGGGAAATTTGGCCTCTGCTTTTACCCCAAACCATGAATTAGTGAAACACACTCAGCACACAGTGAACACACAGTGAGGTGAAGCACACACTAATCCCGACGCAGTGAGCTGCCTGCAACAACAGCGGCGCTCGGGGAGCAGTGAGGGGTTAGGTGCCTTGCTCAAGGGCACTTCAGCCGCTTTCTATTGGTCGGGGTCCGAACCGGCAACCCTCGGTCACAAGTCGGAAGTTTTCAAAAAACACAAATTCCTCTGCCACTGCAGGATATATTGCACTGAAAAATGTGAAGCACGCATTTTAACTGAAATAATTTCGCACATATTGGTCCCTCACCAGCCGACCACCGGCGTCATCAGGGAAGATTGCAGGATTGTCCCAGTTCATGGCTGGTGGCACTCTGGGGGCCCTCTCCTTCCTCAGGCAGGCCACATTGTGGAGGACAGCACAAGCCACAGTAATGTCACATGCCCTCGAAGGGCTCACCCTTAATTTGTGCAGACACTGAAATCGTTCCTTCAGGAGGCCAAAGGTTATTTCGATTTTGGTCCTGGTTCTGGCATGGGCATGGTTTCCCCTCTTTATTTCCCCCCTTAATCAAGGAGTTCCTGAATTAAAATACAATTAAGATATACCTAAATCGTCCTTAATTACCCCCTTAACCCCAACAAATAAAGGGAACCCCTGACTTGACACGTTAAATGCAGATTAAGGGGTCATACTTTAAAATGGCATTTAAGGTAAAATGAATGGCCTGTTTAACAAATTCAGGACCACTTAATTTAAAATAAGTGGTATTGGGATGTTTTCAGGGGTAATTTATGGTGAATTCGAGTACATTACGTTTCGTAGTGAACTGCGTTTTTGGAGATGTGAATAAACTATTTGGATTGTAGGCTAATCGTGATGTTTCAGCGGAGCGGTCTAATTGTGCACTACTTATGCATTCAGGCGGTCAGCAATACTTTGCCACGCGTTTTCTCTTTGTTTGATCACTGTGGCGGTGTTGCCTTTCTTCTTAATTATATGTTTCACCTCCTCGTAGGCCTGAACTCCGGTGCACAATATACGTCATTACCAAACGTTTCTGATTGGTTAAGGGAACTCCAATGATTTTAAACCTCAAAATAAGCATCCGCCCATTACGGAGACAGATTCCTATTACATTGGGCCAGACTAACGTGCAGACCGAAATCAAATTTCGGGCGAAAACGTAGGATGGTGACGACCAGGCTACTTCTCCATCGCATCAGTGAGGAAATCTGCTGCGTATGGTGACTCGCTGCCAGAGTGGTAGGAGTATCAGGAACTGGTTTTGAACTGAACTGAACACTGATTGAATTATTTTCTCTGGACTGAATCGAACTGAAACTTGTCAACTGAACTGAATAATTGAACTCACATTTGGACTTGAACTTGGAATTAAGGTGTTATACTTTTCTTTTCATATTGAGTTCATATTTGAATGTGATTTGAAATGATTGTGGTCCACATTGATGTGATTTTGCAATTGAAGGTATTATCTTACCTGTAAAAGAAAGGAAAAAGAGTCAACTCAGGAAGAAAATAGGAATTCTAAAATAGGTGCAACCTAGGAAAAAAGAAACTGGTCTAACTTAACTTAGATTAGATTAGACTAAAATAACTTAGGTGAACTAAAGAACGAAAAAATAGTGAAATACCTTTTCATTTACGATTTTGTTTTGTACACTGTATTTTATATCTGTGTTTTGCATTCAGTAAATTGCCAGCCTTTTGTATTTAAAGCAACGGTCTCTGGTGTAATTATTTTTGCTCCCCACTCATTAGAACCTAGAACTGGTCCAGTAGTACAGTAAGTGGTGTGATACCGGTGCTACAATAGCCTGTATAAAAACAGGCATCATCTCAGCACCATCAGTAGCATTTAATAATACTCCACAGCGTGTATTTAGATGGTATAGTGTAGCAGGTATTTCTCTGAAGCTGAAGGTCTAATAACTTTATCAAATAGTTGATGTTCAGCCTCCTTCTCTCTGTTACCACAGGACGTTTGGTGAAGTTGTTAACTGGCTACTGTCCAGAGGATTTGGTATGCTAGAGTTAGCGTTAGCCTTTTCAGATGCATTGCAACAGTACTTTAGTTGTATTTCTGGACTGACATGCCACGGTAGTATGGGCTTCATCTTTAGTGAGGTATTTCCACACACTTGATGAACCAATGACCCACTGGGCTCCTCACCTGTCTTCTAGGAGGCGTCCATGTTGTTATTGTCACGTGATCAGCGACTAGCCCACTAGTCGGCATCTAGCCTGTGTCACACACCTGTTCATTATATTTCTCTATAGACTATTCATGACTCTCAGTGTTTTATTTAGTTGAATAAGTGCTGCTGTCAAGTCACAGATTATTAAACTATTTCTATTAATAGCGGGTCGCACACAGAAGCAGCTCAGATGAGTCACAGTTTATTTCATTTATTGGTTGTGTAGCTGTGTTGACTTCCTGTTGTTGCTGTAGTGTTACTGGTTACTAGTTGCAATACATGGTAATTCAACTACTATTGGAGTTTTATTGTTGTTTTTTTTCATGATGTTCATGAATGTCATTTTTTTTAACCTCCTTAACACTTCCTTAACACCTCAATCCACACAAATTGGTTGTTTCAAGTCAAACTAGACACTGTGAATCTCTTTGATGCAATATGTAAATATTTTTTGTACATAACATATTTGTCTGCCGTATTCTATTCTACTGTTTTTTTTTTTTTTTTTTTTTGTATCTTCTGCATCTTGCACTGTTGTTTCCTGCCGCTGTAACACCCTAATTTACACACGGGGATGAATAAAGTCTTATCTTATCTTATCTTATCTTATCTTATCTTATCTTATCTTAGTGAAGGTTTGACTTTAACTGCTCCACGTTTAGGATTCATTTTAAGATTTAAGTGTTTGCGTGTAAATCAGTGAACGCTCTGACCACAACATCTCTGATCTCCTTCAACTGAGATTCCAGCTCCAGTCCTCAAACTTCAGTCTATCTCTGCGTATCAGGCTGGCCACCACGTTGCCTGGTTATAAATCAGAGTGTTTTATTTTTTAACCTCTTCCTCTTCCTTGTCTTTGTTTTCCTGTTGACGGTGTTGTGTTCAGGATGTCGGCCATCGTTGGCTGTTTTAATAAATGAGATGAGAGTTGTAGTTGTAATAAACTAATTATTAATTATTGTAATCTGTTTTAAATCCCTTCTTAACTTTGTTCAGTTTTTCTCACAATAAAAATCGAAAGTTGAAGATGTTATCTCAGGTGGCCGCTACCTGTCCGTCTCTCAGCTGAAAAAGCTATGGTGACCTGTGCTTCTCCTTCTCTCATTGGCTGATGGGGCCTCATGTGGACGTGCTGCAGCTGTTCGCCAGGAGAAGAGGATGAGACCAAAGGTACCGAGTCAAAGTCGACCCGCTCTTTAAAAACAATGACCCCAGCTGAGAATGCTTGCTCCTGATTGGCTGTGGCAGGTATGGCCCCGCCCTGTGGAGCAGAACATGGCTGGAGACACATGCAGGCTACCTTCACGATGCACTCTCTGGTCAGCGTGAGACGTGTGCACGCACACACACACACGCAGTACACAATAGTGTCAAGCTCGAAACTTATCTACTTGATATCTACTAAAGCTGAACCTTTATATTTTGTTTCAAATACATAATGAATTGTGTTTCAATAGAGTGGTTTCTTCACTAAGTAGTTTGATGAATAGCCCTACTACTATCTGAAATACTGGCTGGGGCTGCAAGCCATTCAGACAATGGAGGGGTGTTAAGAAACTACGTGTGTGAATGACATGTGAAAATCCCTGCTCCAGCCAGTAGGCGAACTGCTGAGTATGGGTTTTAACACTCACATACCTGTAATATTAAAACAATTCACCAGAGCATCTTAGACATGATTTTAGCTTGATTTAAAGCATGACTAACAGGGGACTTGAAAAATGTCCCCTGTTCAACTGCGAGTCCCCTGTTTGTGAATGTGTAACAACGCCAATGTCCCCTGTTATGCTGGTTGACAAGTGCACACACCCACCCACACACACACACACACACACACCTGTCATCATCATCAGCCTCACAAACTGTGTGTGTGTGTGTTCAGGTGTTGCTGAAGGCCGAACGGAGGATTGGCCGTCGAGGTCAGATCACACTGTGTCACATCGACACAGGGGGTATGCTCATGACATCACTTTGACACCTGAAATCTTTGTGAGAAGGAGACAGTGAAAATAAATCCTCGGATCTAGTTTAGTTTACTTTCAGAGCGAGACTGCTTCACCTGACACAAACGGGATGAACAGGTGTGAAAGTATGAGGAAATTGAACTAGGTTCTTAATTATGCAACTGAATTGGGTCTTTATCAGAGTGAAACTGAATGTAGAGAGAGACACACCTCGCCCCTCCCTCTCTTCACCTGTCAGATGAAAGCTGACACTGTAAAAGCAAACGTGGCAGCAGAGAAGTGTTGTCAGAGAGTCAGTAGATGATCAGCTGCTGTGATCCTTGGTTTGACAGGAAGATGAAGACGTTGGTGGTGTTTGTGATCCTTGTTCATGGTAAGATATCTTCTTCCTGGGTCTGATTATCACTTCAGTCTGACATCATTTCTCTCACGTCTGTCTAAAGAAAGTCAGTGATGACCTGTTTCAACTTTGATTAGCTATTAGTTTTTCTGTGAGGGACACGTCCAGAAGCAGAAACTGATGTTCTGTTCATGTGAAGTGTTTCTAATCACTGCTGTAAATGTAAAATCACATCAACGAACAAAGAATCAAACAGATTTAACGTGAGCTCAGAGCTAACGACTGCTTGATGATCTGGCTGCAGGTCAGGACTTCACTGCTGGACAGAAACATTACAGATGTCAATGTGTTTTAAAGTGAAACTGTCAGCTAGTGAGTTCTTCATGGGGAAATGTTGACGACTAGTTTCTTCATCCAAATGCCACATCACTGAGAACAAGCAGAGACATATTAAAGGTTAATAAATGTTAACCTTATTAAACACCAGTGCAATGAACTATTAGCTGTTTTCATTCATCCTGTCTATCCTGATGTTTCCAGTGGTGAATGTGGAACAGGTCTTCAGTGACTGTAACAAGCTGAATGTCCTGATCTGGACTTCACAGCCTCCGTCCTGTTTATTTCTGTCTCTAGACAAAAGTCTGAACATTGACACATTAACAACATGTCAGTCTTCAAATGGGTTCTTACTGGAATCAACACAAATGATCCAAAGCTTTCTGAGCACCACAGAGGACAGAACGTTGACTATCACATGTCTGGATGTATCAGATGATCAGAGAACAGTTGGTCCAGTGTTCTGTTCCTGACATTGAGAACTGTAACAGGTCAGAGGTTAACTATCAAACACAAAGGAGTGGACATAAAGACAGAAATATGTATAATGAGGCCATGTTTCCGAAGCTGCGTGGTAGAAATGCTAGAAAGAAGACAAGAGAACAGAGCATTGACTTTGTACCCAGCCCCCCTGGACCTTCTGGACAAGCAGACCATGAACATTCTCAGTAACATCTTGCTCCAATCAGTAGATTTTCTCTCTGTGTTTGCTGCATGTTAGCTTCCTAGTGTTCCAGACTTGTAAATCTGTGAAAGCAAGAAGCCATCTCTGAATACTTGACATGAATAACATGGCTGTAATTCTAGTCTGGACGTTGAGACAGTTTCTGGTTTAGATTTGTACTGTTAAAGAAGAGATGTGTCTCTGTGTTAGTACCAGGACCAGAGGAAGCTTTTTACTGATGGATTGTAGTGCAGAGATCAGTCCTGAGAGATGGTGCACCATGAGTTCATTTATCAGTTAGAGATAACAATCATGTTATGTTTGATTGAACTCTAAGCTGTTACAGGACTGGAGTAGAGGACAGACCTGATCAACACAATCTTACAAAACTCACTGTATAACAGTTAAACTGGTTTCTCTGGTCCCTGCAGATAATGTGACCTACAGTCAGTCATGTGTGAAGTCAAACAAGCAGCATGCAGCTGATTTGTTTTTCTCTTTGTGTGTCCTCTCAGTTTCCCAGCATGCCCTGGCAGGTGTGGTGCAGGTGACTGAGGGGGCGGAGTCTGTCCTGCTACCCTGCCAGTACTTGGATTATTTACCTGAGGACCCCACAGTGATTTGGACCCGGAATGATCTTAGTCCCAAATATGTCCACAAACAACGAGAAACAGATGAAGTTAAAGGTCAGAACCAGGTTTACAGGGGGAGGACATCGATGACGCCTGATGCTCTAGAGACTGGAGACTTCAGCCTCACTCTGAGAAAACCCCACCTCTCTGACAGCGGCAACTACACCTGCTCCATCAGTGATGGCAGACAAGAACTGAGAGTGACAGACGTACATCTACAGGTCAAAGGTCAGAAACAAACCTCAACATTCACTGTTTAAACATGTGGAGGAAGAAAAAAACTCAACCGAACCTTTATGAGGTTTCACTTTTTGTAGCAGAACATCTGACTAACAGCAGTGGAGACAAGAGCAGCACCTCATTCATTCATTCATGCTGAAAGATATGACAGAACCAGTATTAACTCTGTCAAAGACTGCAAAGCGAGAAGGAAAGTGATGGGTCCTTCTAAGAGTGTTAGAGAAAAGTGTAAGGAAGAGTTTCTCACAGACATTTAGCAACAATGAAAAGATCAAAATCTAACTCAGGTTTTTATGTCATCCAGGAAAAAGTTTTCAAGCAGCAGTGTTTTCATATTATTAACAGTCTGGGGAGACGTTCCTGTAAAGATGATGTGTTGTGTTTCTGCTAATGTGATGAGATGCGTCTAATTAGGACTCTCTTCTTTTTCTTCTATAACCGCTTGTTCCTGTGAAGGGTCCGAGCTGTCACCAGGCGTGGGGGAGGTTACACCCTGGACAGGTCGCCAGCCTATTGCAGGTAATTAGGGCTGTCAATAGATTCAAATATTTCCATGGTTAAATTCAAATGAATTACACATTCTTTAAAAGTCTGTTTCAGATATACCTGGAAGGTACATTTTAAAGTTTTTAATACGCTTCTCAAGATCTCAGCTGCTCAGAGAACTCTGTGCTCTGCAGAGAAGTCTCAGCTCTCAGCTGTGTTATTGATCTGATGGTAACTCCATTCAGGTGCTAATACTAATCTCAGACTCATTGTGTTTGTCAGTGAATGTAGAACTCACCAACACTGATCATTTATTGACAATGATTCTATGGATCAATTTGAAATATTCGGGGAGTAATGGAAGAAGAGGGAGCAGTCACAGCAGACTGAACACGTTCAGCTTCTCATCCAGGAAGCAAACACCTGTCTCTACAGTTTATCTGCTTTATTGTCCTTTCAGACATAAAGACAGGCCAGAGGACAGAGGTCAGCACTGGAGACACTGGTCAAAGGTCAGAGGTCATGTTGTTCTTTACGTTTCTCCACAGAAGTGTTTCCAACCTGGGCCATAGTTCTCCTGGTTCTCCTGGTTCTCCTGGTTGTTCTTGGTGTCACTGGGGGTCTTTTGTTTTATTTCCGACACTACTTCAAGTCAGGTGAGTCTCTACTACTACATTACCCATAATGCTGATGGTAACATGTGTCCTGTGGAGGAGACTTGTTCCAGCTGCTCAAAGAGTTCAGAATTCAAACAGCTGCTGCAGAAAGCTGAAGAGAATCTTCCAGGCTTAGTTCCAGAAATTCTTCATCAAACATGTCTGCAGCACTTTACAGGACACCTTGACTAGTTACCAAGGAACGAGTCAGGAAGACATCAGGAACAAACGGAGACACAATCCCTATCCCAGTAAAACCAGAGCAGAGGGTCAAGGTTGTTCCTCATCCATTCATCTGATTGGTTCCTCATTAGTTCCTGACTTCTTCTTTGGTAACTGCTCCAAATGTCCTGAAGAAGAAAACTGGTGTTCAGTCACAAACTAGTTTCCACTGGTTTGTGTCAGAGGTGTGACAGACATCAGGTGAACTCAGGTCACCTGGTTGATCCACGTCCTCAAACAAACTGAACACTGAGAGTCCTCCACCAACATGAGACACATAGACAAGGATGGACAGGGATGCTGCTGCTGTCTCTACAGCTGATGATGTGATTTGTTGTCCTCTCAGTCTACCAGGTGGAGGTGGATTCAGGGGTGGAGTCTGTCCAGCTGACCTGCAAAACCATAACTCGTCTGCCTAAAGATGCTAAAGTGGAGTGGAAGGGTGGTGGAGATGTTGTGTATCAGAATGGCTCTGACCAGCTTAAAGACCAGAACCACAGAAACAGAACAAAGATGAAGAAAAACCTGAAAACTGGAGACCTCAGTCTGACCCTGAAATACCCCAGAGATAGAGACAGCAAGACCTACACCTGCACCGTCTACAGCAAGGAGGGAAACAACCTGATGGAGAAACGAGTGAAGCTCAGTGTCAGAGGTCAGTATTGTAGATAAAGGTCAGAGGTCAGTAGTGAAGATATAGTTGTTGTTTTTGTTGTTTGTTTTATTTCCCCCAGCGTACAATTCGGTTCATTCATCAATGCACTAAATAGCATAAGTTACATAGCTCTGTTGTTGCGTATTTTGTCTTTGGAGTGAATTGGTAAAAGACAACAGGCTCAAACAGTGTCCTCCAACGACAGGTGAGTATCTGGTGGAAAGAGCGTTAACTTATTATTAACATGTTAATTTTGATGGCCATCATAAGCAGGATGGAAAATTATGAATAACATTTAGGATGGAACAGAAAACTGAAGGCAATGGACACTTTGAGTGTATTATGGGTTAATGGAGCCAAGAGCATTCATTCATTCATTCATTCATTCATACATACATCTTCTGTAACTGCTTGTCCTGTTAAGGGTCGCGGGGGGGCTGTTGCCTATCCCAGCTGTCATTGGGCGAGAGGCAGGGTACACCCTGGACAGGTCGCCAGTCTGAGCCAAGACCAATTTAATTCAATTGTATTTTGTTTAATTTTATTCAGTTTAATTACAAGTCCGTACAAGTTCCCGGACATTTCACTCTTGATACATCTGAACTTTTCCATGAGCGAGTACGTACAGAGCGTTTTTGTACGCACGCAACCTTCGTACATGAGGCCCCAGGTCACTGGCTTTATGAGACAATTGAAGGACATATCCTGGTTTCTCACAGTAGTACTGGAGGCCAAGGTGATGACATCCAGAGAAAGTAAGTGATTAGATTCTCTGAGATGTTTAGGGCCAAATACAATGGCTTCTGTTTAAGAGAGTTTAAGAGGAAGAAGTTCCAGGTCATGTCTTTAAGGAGTGTAACCAGCTGATAGATAAATATAGCTTAGTGTCATCTGCATAGAGATAATGCAATGTATCCTGATAATATTTCCGAAGGGAAGCATGTTTATTGTGAAGAGTATTGGTCCTAGCACAGAACCCTGAGCAACTCAATAACTAACTTTAGTAGAAGAATCACTGTTGGAATCTGTCTGATAGATAGGATTCAAACATTTAATCAAGTGTGTGTAGTAAAATAATGTGATGAATAGAGTTAAATGCAGCACTAAGATCTAGGACAAAGGACAGAAGCCCATTATCTGAAGCCATGAGGAGATTGTTGGTAACTTTAACCAGAGCTGTTTCTGTTCTATGATGAACTCTAAAATCTGACGAAAGGAATCAGCAACAACTTTAACTACAAGTTTAGAAATCAAAGGAAGGACCACAGGTCAGAAACACGGAGCTCCAGGTCAGAGACATTAAGGATCATAGAAATATCAGGTGGCAAATATAACTAGATTAAAGACCATGAAGTTCTGTCTTTAATCCTCTAATGATAAATGATGTTTTTGTCAAGTTCAAGATGACAACTGAAGATCATTGTTTGCATGAATCATACATCAGCACAGATTAGATCCTAAACTGATCGTACACAGAATCGAAGAACTTTTGTGGCATTAATGAATAATTAGAGAGCTCCTGTTTGTTCTTGGGTAAGAAGACCCTCGACCATACATGAACACAAGAAAGACAATCTGCTGCTGGTGCTGGGAAATAAGAATGAAAATGAATGAACCTGATTAAGACACAGGGAAATGTTCTGAAATCATTCATTCACATAAATAGATAGTTTAACATTTAACATTTAATACATCAGTAGTTTACAATTCTTAAGTTGCCTCTGTTCAATGGAGAATGGGACATATTTCAGACTGGAACCAGTCAAACATGTTTCACTCCAAATATTTCTCTTCAATGTGCTCAGAGCTGCTGCTGCTGTCTCTACAGCTGATGATGGGATTTGTTGTCCTCTCAGTCCCCCAGGTGGTGGAGGTGGATTCAGGGGTGGAGTCTGTTCAGCTGACCTGCAAAACCACAGCTCACCTGCCTGAAGACGCTAAAGTGGAGTGGAAGGACAGTTATAACAGGACGGTCCATGTGTATCAGAACGGCTCTGACCAGCTTGAAGACCAGAACCAGATTTACAGAAAGAGAACGAAGATGAATGAAGACCTGCAGAAAACTGGAGACCTCAGTCTGACCCTGAAATACACCACAGAGAGAGACTCAGACATCTACACCTGCACCGTATACAACAAGGAGGAAAACATCCTAATGAAGAAACAAGTGAAGCTCAATGTCAGAGGTCAGTACTGTAGATACAGGTCAGAGGTCAGAGGTCAGTATGTCAAATGTTCCTTAAAAAGATCAGAGAGCTTTTCCAACTCCTACTATTCTCAGATCAGTTCCAGCAAATGTGAGGTCATTGGTCTGGATTCATGTTTTCAGTAATCTGGATCAGACTTTGATTCCAGTCTCATCCTAAATGCTCTCCGAAGAACCCAGCCTAGAAAGCTCCTTCTCCGATCTAGAGGCTCCTCTGCTTGAATCGAGTGGATTGTGAATGGACTCTGGTGCAGTAGCTGCAGCGTTTGATTGATGTCCAGTCAGTATTAGAGCCAGACTTTCTGATCAGTGAGAGAAGATGAGAAACACAGACAGTGATCCTTCAGCAGCAAACATGTGATCAGAGCTGGATGTTGATCTAACACTAATGTAGAGCTGAGCTGAGTCTTTGATGAGATGAAGGGTGTTTGAAATGTTACGTGGAGCTGAGATTCATTGACACCACAGAGAGACAAAGAGACTGAAGACATGTTAGGATCTGAACTCTTCTTCTCTTCACTGTCACTGTCATGTTAGATCCACAGATAGAAAAGCAGCAGACAGCAGCTCCACACTGACAGGAGACATTACTGTGAAGCAGCACATGGACAAACAACCAACCATCAAGACTCTGATCATCTGCAACACCTTTCTAGATCTCTGTCCTGTTCCTTCTGCTCTCATCTGCTTCTGTCTTTCAGCTTTCTCTGCAATCATTCAATAAAGTCATGAAAACCTACTGCTGCTGCTGTCTCTACAGCTGATGATGGGATTTGTTGTCCTCTCAGTCCCCCAGGTGGAGGTGGATTCAGGGGTGGAGTCTGTCCAGCTGCCCTTCAGAACCACAGAGCTGCCTGAAGACGCTAAAGTAGAGTGGATGGACACTTCCTTGAGGAAGGTCCATGTGTATCAGAACGGCTCTGACCAGCTTAAAGACCAGGACCAGATTTACAGAAACAGAACGAAGATGAATGAAGACCTGCTGAAAACTGGAGACCTCAGTCTGACCCTGAAATACCCCACAAAGAGAGACAGTGGAGGATACATCTGTACAGTCCACAACAAGGAGGGAAAGACAGTGAAACAGAACACAGTGGAGCTCAGAGTGAAAGGTTTGTTTCTTTGTTTCTTTGTTTCTTTGTTTCTTTCTTTGTCTCTAACTGTCTTGTGTCTCCTCTGCAGGCGGAGTCCAGGTCCAGGATGTAACATCTCCTCTGATGGCTGAAGAGTCAGTTTGATTAGGTTGTTGATCTTTGATTATTGATCAGTGAAGGATCTGATGGACGATGGATGAAGAGAAGAGGACGCTTTGTCAGCTCCTAGTTTTCTTCTTCCTTCATATCAGTCTTTGTGGATTTCCATCATGTCCAGATGGTTTCATTGTGTCACTGCGGTGAAGAAAAGAACAGTGTCATTTGATCCTGATTCATCCTTTCATTGTGCCTGTCTGTGACACCCCAGACTCTGGTTGCTTAGTTAACCCACTTGTATATTTTCCAGTAAATCAAGCAGAACATAAAAATGTTTGTAGCATATGTGCAGAGTGAGCTCTTCTTCTGTTTAAAAAGCAAATACTGTAAAGTCCATCGCTGCTCCAAGTCGCTATCATCATGGTGGATTTGTTGGTAGGAACCAAAGTGATGAACAGTGTTTCCTCCAGCTTAAAGTCTAGGGAACTCTGTGTTTGAGTCATATGTCAATCAACTGGATTAGTTGTTCCCATTGGTCGATATTATTTCAGCCAGGTACCGCCCACTTCACATCACTTCATGGGTTTCAGCAACATTCATGGTCTCTGATCGACACATCGCTGATCATCTTTTCCAGTGCAAAATAAGGGGTAAGGCCAGCTATATATAGCGATCCCAGAGTTTGTACAGTGAGTATATACAATTAATGCTGAGTATTATCATTGTTCATGTGGATGGTCTCACATTCTGTGACTGCTTGAAGTTCATCAGAGCAACAAGAAACTGTCTTTGTGGTGGATGCTTGACGTACAGTGTTCTGTAACGCCGGCCTGAGGGGAGGAGTCTAAACAGATTGTGTCTGGGGTGTGAGGGGTCTGTGGAGAGTTTACCAGCTCGCTTCCTGATCTTGGATCGGTACAGGTCCTGGATGGAGGGGAGGTCAGTACCAATAATCTTCTCTGCAGACCTGATTGTTCTCTCCTTGTCATGTCTGGTGACAGATCCAAACCAGACCGTGATGGACGTGGTCAGGACAGACTGGACTATTGCAGTGTAGAAAATAATCAGCAGCTCCTGAGGCAGGTTGAACATCATGAGCTTATGCAGTGTCATGGTTTTCTGTCAAGGTTTGTGATTAGTTTTCCTGGGTTTCTGTTTATTGTATTTTGTTAAGTTCTTGGTCTTTTACGGTCATGGTTTAGTGTTTAGTTTTTCGGTTTTCTGTTTCCTGTTTTATTTTGCTAAATTCTTGATATCCTGTTATGTGTTACTCCCTGTGTTTTCCCTTTTGATTAGGTCATTGCTTTCTCCTTGTGTTATGTCTTGATTTGTTTCACCTGTATCTCGTCACCCCTCTGTTCCCCGTGTGTATATATAACCCTGCCTTCCTCTCTTTTGCTTTTTACTCAGCATGAGATGTTGGTTCTTGTTGTTTATATTGTTTGATAGGTTTTATGATTTTAATCTTGTTCTTAATTTTTCTATGTGTTTTTATATTCTCATGTCTGTGTACAGTACTTTGGTCAACCTTGTTATTTTTAAAGTGCTTTATAAATAAAGATTGATTGATTTGGTCCTTGTCGTGTCATACTGTTTGTTTGCCACGTTCACGTCTTTCCATGCCATAGTTTTTCATGTCTTTTTCATATTTTCATATTGTTTTCCTGCCTTGTCTGCAGCACCTTTGGTTTTCTTGGCTTTGTCTTTTTTTTTTTTTTTTTTTAATTAAATACCTTTTTGCTAAAAGAGAAAACACACGGACAAACTTTGAATTTCACAGTCAGCATGTCATTTCCCCTTATGTCTTAATATTTAGTCAAATAATTGTGACTTCCTGGCAGAATGATCCCTGCTTCATTTTCATACATCATACCTTTGCCTCCACCTAGTGGGCTACTGGTAGTACTACACACGACAAACACTACAGTCATATAGTAGTGACAGTCAGCTTTAGCCATAGGGAGGAAATATCAATATTCTTATGGATTGTATAATGTCCACAATGGTAGAATGTGATGATGTCCAGGCTAAATAAAATGTGTGTAAATTATCTCCTGTAGTGGAATCAGTAGTATTTTGTAGCCAGATTCCCTTTCAAGAGGTAAAAACCCAGTTTGATTCATGGGTCATTCATGTGGACCTGAGAGTTTTGAAGCTCTCCCCGATTTATTTCTTTAGTCAAGCTTAACCTCCCAGCACCCCAGGACTTAAGAGATGAACTCGTTAACCCTCTACGTATTGCAGGAAGTAAAACACAGACCACATTCAGAAATTTAAGACCTTGTGTCAAAAGTATTTTCACATTCCCCGTCTGCAACCAAGTGACCAATAAACCAATAAAAATAAATCAGGGACACATCAACTGCAGACTCAGTTTACAGCAGATGTCTATATCCTATATGGAGAAGTGACCTCCCTCCCCCTGTAGCACAGAGCCCAAACCCTGTTTAGTAAAACGTAAATAAAACCAGATGAAACAATGATTGGGTTCATATGAGCTGGGATTTGTATTTGGATGTGAAACACAGTGACCTGTAACACTGGTTACTGTGTTACAGGAAACAGACTGAGTACTGCAAACAGTTTCTAGGCGTCTACTAAAACTGAACTCACACTCCTTTCCTGACTTGAATCTATCAACCTGACTAGATCACAGTCAGTGGAAGTTTGAAATTAAGCTGAAATAAAGCTGAAATAAAGCTGAAAGTCTCTGACGCTGACGACTCATCTGTCTTTCAGCTGCCAGCACTCAATCAACCAGGAAGGTAGAGGAATGAAGGAACGTAGGGATGGGTGGCAGTCAAAATATAAAGAAATGTGATGACAACAAAAGGAAAGTAAATGGAGGCTCTGTGTGTCACTGACAATGATCTCCATGACAACAGCAACATATGCCGTCCATCAACCAAAACCCACGTATTATAGATTGTCTGCGTACAGCACTTTGGCCAACCTCGTTGTTTTTAAAGTGCTTTATAAATAAAGATTGATTGATTGATTGATTGATAGGTTATTATAGACATTATGCACTTTTACTTCTAATATTAGTCTGTCCAGGGTCACATTCAGTCAGTTAATTCATGTTCCTGTTAAAAAGTCATCCTTCAGTTCCAAATCCAGATTACATCCTAAATCTAGGCAGTGTGTTGTTTAGCAGGCTGCTGTTAGACTGACTATCAGTGACTGCAGAGGTGATTTCTGATCAACTCTGGATGTATAAAACCCTCAAACACGTTCCTTTACTAGTTACAGCCGAAGGTGTAAGAAATGTTTTCTCATCCGTGATGTTTTTAAAGGTCTGTGATAGGGGTTGACAGACTTCTGATTTTTCAACTAATATATCAAATGACAAACGTATGACGTGAATGGAAGTCAAACATGTTGGCAGCAGCTGCAGCCATGAAATGTTCATGTGTCCACAGATGTGGATCACATTTAGAGTGTTGAGTTCAGTTCATTCTGACAGAGACAAAGTCACAGATCCATCTGTATTTAATACATCAAACTGGGTTCAGACAGACATGAATCCAAAGAGTCTGTTATTATGTATGTGTCAGAGTTTTAGTTACAGCATGTGGCTCTAGAGCAGGGCTGCCCAATTTGGGGCCCGCGGGCCAAAGTTGGCCCGCGACTGATTATTTTTGGCCCGCGGCCCATGCTCATATTTTTAATGATTAAATTATTATTATTTTCCCACTGCCAGCAGTCGGAATATCTCTTTTAATGTTTATTTATTGTTGCACTTCCTCTCCTGACCACAACTTAGCATTGTGTTACATTGGGGGTAGGGTGGCGCTGTTTAGCTCCCGTCAGCTCAAATCCGGCCGGAAGCCCATGACCAGAGAGTGAGAAGATGCTGGGATGGAGAGCATGGGCTCAATCATAGCTCCAGGCCCTCTAGTATATACAGTCAATGGCTCCAGGGTGAATCTACCTTCAGCCGTCGACTTCCAGGCTGCTCAGCCTGGGAGGCTGCACAAGCGCCACCCTCAACAACAATCAGCACAACCAATCAGAGCTCATGCGGCATCCATTCGAAGCGAGTGAGCGCGACTCGTTTGAACCTACAGTCAATGGTTTGAACACGAAGCGATAAGCGGAGTGAGCCACCGAGAGAACTGCTTTAAGTTAGATGCAAACTGCTTTTTGAAGTAAGTTAGATATTTAAGCTAATTGATTGCTTCGACTAATGCAAACAAGAGCTAGATTTTACGAAATTACAAATATAATTTTTTACAAATTATAGGTAACCAAGACAATACACAGAGTATTTTTGTAAATAAACTGGTTAGTTTATATATGTTAGAAATTTTTAATTGCAAGTTACTGCTAACGTTAGCTTAGCTTGTTTGTTTGTTAATACAAAAGGCACCCTTCAAGGCTAATTGCAGAGAGTAGTGCCTTGCAGGCTGATTATTAGGCTAATGATGATTTCATATTGCATGTCATTATTCAGTCAGCTGCTTTCGAGGCTGATTGCAATAGGAAATCGTCAAAAAAAAAAAGCTAAAAAGCTGAAGCTGTTGTCCAATTATATTACTATTTTAAAATGATTGTTCAAGGCAGCAGAGAGTTTAATATTTCAGTCTTTTAGGGGCATGTTGTCCCATGTTGTTGAAGACATAGGCCTGGTAGCCTTATTATTATTTTTCTGCTTTCAATAAACAGAAGTGCCATTCATTTTCAAAATTACTTTGTATGACTGTTTATTTTGCAAAGTTATATCATAGTCATATTTAATTAAATGCACTGCAACATGAATGTTTAGTTTTGGCCCGTGACCCTGTACCCTGATTCATTTTTGGCCCTCCACTGAGAAGTATTTGGGCACCCCTGCTCTAGAGCAATAACTCATCCAGGAAGTTTGAACAGAGGGATGAAAGCTGGAGTGATGGGGGATGGGCAGTAGTCAAATCAATAAGAAATGTGATGAGAACAAAATGAAAGTGAACAGACGCTCCACGTGTCACTGACAATGATCTCCACGACAACAGCAACAGATCTCACCTGTCACCTGATATTTAAAGACAAACAGCTGACGTTTCCAGATATCCTGTCCTCCCTCGCAAGGACTAAATTTTGATTTCAGAAGTGGGGGGGACACAAGTATTTTTAAGAAAACTCTAATCTTTCAGTTCTCTGTGTTTTCTAGTAGTTCTTCTAGTTTTCTGTTGTTACTTTTAAGTTTAATGTTCCCTTTTTTGGTTTGACTGGTTGTAAAGCATGTAGAAAAACATTATCACCCAATTCTGTGTTTGACCTTGTTAGTCAACTTCACTCCAACTCAGTACCACCAATTTTACACTTATTTATGGTATATATGGTAAACAGAGCTCATTTACATAGCACCACCCAGTGGTGGGCAGGTCAAACTGGCATCACAGGTGGAGAGAAACTGAATCAAATGTCGGCACGCACATATGCACATGGACACCGATTCAAACGTTAATGTAAATGAAACCTCTGATATTACAATCCTTCTAGCTGACGTGACCCAGGCAGAACAAACGAACAATTTACAGTAGCAGGTTAACAAGGACTCCTGACCGCAGACCGGCAGACCGGTGTGACAGCAAGGTGGAGTGACAGCGGGGACGGCCAATCACACAAGAAACGGCAGAGCCAATGGAGGAGCTTGTGGGCGGGTCTAAACTAAGATAAACAGGCGTCAGCTTGAGCGGCCGTTTTCCGCTTGGTCCTAGTGCTTGACTTTTCTCTGTTTACTATAGTAACATTGTTTTTGGACGGTAAAAAGTGCAGGGGACCAAAACGGCCTTTTGAAAAAGTGTAGGGGGTCCCCTGTGCCCCCCTCCCCCAAATTACGTCCGTGCTCCCTCGTCAAAAACCAAACCGACACCTTCAGCTGACGGAAGTCAGTTATAGTTGTGGCTGCTGCCGAGAAACTTGTTCTTCCTGGTTTTTTTACAGTCTACACTTTCACTTCAGTGGGGACAGTTTGAGCTGAAGACGAGAGGAGGAAAGTCAGAAGTGTCTCATGATCTGAAGAGCTGAGTCCAAACACATCAACTGAGTTCTTGAAATTTTGACAGGAAGATGAAGACGTTGGTGGTGTTTGTGATCCTCGTTCACGGTAAGATATCTTCTTCTTCCTGGATCTGATTATCTCTTCAGTCTGACATCATTTCTCTCATGTCTGTCTCTTTAAAGAAAGTCATTGATGACCTGTTTCAACTTTGATTAGTTATTAGTTTGTCTGTGAGGGACACGTCCAGAAGCAGAGTCTGATGTTCTGTTCATCTGAACTGTTTCTAATCACTGCTGTAAATGTAAAATCACATCAACGAACAAAGAATCAAACAGATTTAACGTGAGCTCAGAGCTAACGACTGCTTGATGATCTGACTGCAGGTCAGGACTTCACTGTTGGACACAAACATTACAAATGTTAATGTGTTTGAAAGTGAAACTGTCAGCTAGTGAGTTCTTCATGGGGAGATGTTGACGACTAGTTTCCTCATCCAGATGCCTTACTATTATTTTTTTTTTTTTTTGGGGGGGGGCACATGTAGCCTACGTGTCCCCTGCACTTTTTCAAAAGGCCGTTTTGGTCCCCTGCACTTTTTACCGTCTTAACAAAGTTACTATAGTAGACGGAGAAAAGTCAAGCACTAGGACCAAGCGGAAAACGGCCGCTCAAACTGAAGCCGGTTTCCCTTAGTTTAGCCCCGCCCACAAGCTCCTCCATTGGCTCTGCCGTTTCTTGTGTGATTGGCCGTCCCCGCTGTCACTCCACCTTGCTGTCAGTCACACCGGTCTGCCAGTCTGCGGTCAGGACTCCTTGTTAACCTGCTACTGTAAATTGTTCGTTTGTTCTGCCTGGGTCACGTCAGCTAGAAGGATTGTAATATCAGAGGTTTCATTTACATTAACGTTTGAATCGGTGTCCATGTGCGTATGTGCGTGCCGACATTTGATTCAGTTTCTCTCCACCTGTGATGCCAGTTTGACCTGCCCACCACTGGGTGGTGCTATGTAAATGAGCTCTGTTTACCATATATACCATAAATAAGTGTAAAATTGGTGGTACTGAGTTGGAGTGAAGTTGACTAACTAGGTCAAACACAGAATTGGGTGATAATGTTTTTCTACATGCTTTACAACCAGTCAAACCAAAAAAGGGAACATTAAACTTACATTTTTGTAAATATTGTCTAGATTTTTGTTCTTTTTTTTAGTTCTCTATTTTTTAATGTTGATTTTTAGCTTTTTGTTATATTTATGTATGGTGTTGAATGCCTGTACATTGCTGCTGCAGCAGAGAAATTTCCCAGTTTGGGATTAATTAAAAAACTATCCATCTATCTAAAAGTAGCAATAGAAAACTAGAAGAACTACTAGAAAACACAGTGAACTGAAAGATTAGAGTTTCATTAAAAATACTTGTGCCCCACCACCCCCCACTTCTGAAATCAGTGGGGGGTGGGGGACCCTATCCTAATGTTTCCAGTGGTGAATATGGGACAGGTCTTCAGTGACTGTAACAAACTGAATGTCCTGGTCTGGACTTCACAGCCTCCATCCTGTTTATTTCTGTCTCTAGACAAAAGTCTGAACATTGACACATTAACAACAGGTCAGTCTTCAAAAGGGTTCTTACTGGAATTAACACAAATGATCCAAAGCTTTCTGAGCACCACAGAGGACAGAACGTTGACTATCACATGTCTGGATGTATCAGATGATCAGAGAACAGTTGGTCCAGTGTTCTGTTCCTGACATTGAGAACTGTAACCAGGTCAGAGGTTAACTATCAAACGCAAACACAGTGAGGTACGGTGTCCTGGAGTGGACATAAAGACAAAAATCTGTATGATGACGCTATGTTTCCTAGAAATGCTAGAAAGAAGACAAGAGAACAGAGCATTGACTTTGGACCCAGCCCCCCTGGACCTTATGGACAAGCAGACCATGAACATGAAGGATGTTTCTCAGTAACATCTTGGTCCAATGAGTAGATTTTCTCTCTGTGTTTGCTGCATGTTAGCTTCTTAGTGTTCCAGACTTCAGCCTGAAAGCAAGAAGCCATCTCTGAATACTTGACATGAATAACACAATTGGAGTTCTAGTTTGTACGTTGAGACAGTTTCTGGTTTAGATTGGTGCTGTTAAAGAAGAGATGTGTCTCTGTGTTAGTACCAGGACCAGAGGAGGCTTTTTACTGATGGATTGTAGTGCAGAGATCAGTCCTGAGAGATGGTGCACCATGAGTTCATCAGTTAGAGCTAAAAATCCTTTTCTGGTTGACTGAACTCTAAACTGTTACAGGACTGAAGTAGAGGACAGACCTGATCAACACAATCTTACAAATGTCATTACTCATTAATTTGAGTAAGAGAGGAAGTTTTTCAGTCAAATCTATGAAAACTGTTGAAACACATTCAGTGATCTGTTCTTTGACTTCAGTCTGTGAATGAAATGTAGTTTTTCATTGACTGACTCACAGTTAAACTGATTTCTCTGGTCCTTGCAGAAAATGTGACCTACAGTCAGTCATGTGTGAAGTCAAACCCACATCATGCAGCTGATTTGTGTTTCTCTTTGTGTGTCTTCTCAGTTTCCCAGCATGCCCTGGCAGGTATGGTGCAGGTGAATGAGGGGGCGGAGTCTGTCCTGCTACCCTGCAACTACTTGGGTTTTTTACCTGTGGACAACCCCACAGTGGTTTGGACCAGGAACGATCTCAGTCCCAAATCTGTCCACAAACAACGAGAGACAGGTGAAGTTAAAGGTCAGAACCAGGTTTACAGGGGGAGGACATCGATGACGCCTGATGCTCTAGACACTGGAGACTTCAGCCTCACTCTGAGAAAACCCCACCTCTCTGACAGCGGCAACTACACCTGCTCCATCAGTGATGGAAGAGAAGAACGGAGAGTGACAGACGTACACCTACATGTCAAAGGTCAGAAACAAACCTCAACATGTGGTTTCAGAGGAAAACAAAGACTCAAGGCCAAACAGTTTCTGGTCTTTCCAGTAGAAAATCAAAGTGGTGATCAGGAGCCGTTTTATTGTTGGAGTCACAGACACATTTCTGATCTCATGTAACAAGCAGGACTTCATTCTTGTCTCCAAGAGGAAGTCTGAAGGACACACACACATCAGTCTTCAGTGTGTCTACAGATATTTAACAACATCCACCAGGAACTCTGGACCATGTATTAAACATGTTAGGTTGCTTCAGTTCCTGCATGTGACAGTTATTATTAAACCAGATGATTGATGTTTCTGTCTCTTGTATTCTTTCAGTTTCCCAGCCAACCCTGGCTGTGGAGGTGGTGGACGGGGCGGAGTCAGTCCTGTTGCCCTGTCAAGACTCTTCTGTTCCTAGGGACCCCACGGTGGAGTGGATCCGCTACGAACTCAGTCCTTCAACCGTCCATCAGCGTTGGACGACAGGTGATCAACTGAAAAACCAAAACCAGCGTTACAGCGACCGAACATCCATGAAGACTGACGCCTTGACAACTGGAGACTTCAGCCTGAATCTAAGGAAACCCCGCCTCTCTGACAGCGCAACCTACATCTGCTCCATCAGTGCGTATGGAAACGAACGCAGACTGGCAGCCGTGCAGCTGCAGGTCAAAGGTCAGCAATAAATACTAACACTGTATACAGCAGTATACTGTATGATCACACACAGTTGACATTTGTATGGTTGTCATCTCTAAGCCTTTTGGCCTGAGTCAGACTAAGAGGTTGAATCCTTTATTATTTTTATGTTACTGTCAGTGGATGTCTGATCCATTCATTGAAGTTAAAACTACTTTTCTGTCTTGTCAATGTTTTTATTGTTGAGACTTTTCAGTTTAACAGTCTCACTGCAGAAGTAAAACAGCAATGCCATTACTGAGCACATGCATGATTCCCATAACTATTAACAGCATAAACCTTCTCTAATCAATAATAAAACTACCAGAATACGTCAGGATCATCACATCTTAGCTCTGTTTAATGAGAGAGACAGTTCCTCTTTATAGTACGAACTGGCCAACATGGACTCAGTCGACTCGGACTCCAGGGAAAAATATCAGACCTGTTTGAACTCTGAGACATTCAGGAGTTTGGACCAGAGTAGTGGTGTTCATGTGGAGCTCATTCTGTTCTTTGTTTTTAACCCACAGAACCGTACATTTTTCCAGTTGAGGCCTGGGTTCTCCTGGTTGTCATCATTGTCATGATCGTTGGTGGTGTCATTGTGGGTCTTGGAGTGTATTTGAGAAGATTCTTCAACAAAGGTATGCTGTGTGTGTTAATCTCTCACAGTGTTAGTAGATGAAGACAATAGACACAATAAAAATAAATAAATAAATAAATAAGGAGTGATATAACCAGTCCAGCATCAAACATGACTGTGGAATCAGTTTGACGCTGATGTGACGACTAAATATCAGAGAAAACTATAACGATAGGTGTCAGTAAGAAACCTTAATCTAAATGACCTCACTGAAAGAACCAGTGAACACCACCAGGGCTGGCTGTGGTCAGACGACCTGAACAGAGGCAAAGCAAACTTAGTTGCACCAATGTGACAGTCTCTCCACAATCCTGTGAACAATTCAATTCAATTCAATTCAGTTTTATTTATATAGCGTCAATAACAATACAAATCGTCTCAAGACGCTTTACAAAGACCCGGCCTGAAACCCCCAGAGCAAGCCTGAAGGCGACGGTGGCAGGAAAAACTCCCTTTTAACAGGAAGAAACCTTGAGCAGAACCCAGCTCATATGGAGGGACCCATCTGCCTAGGGCCAGCCGGGTAGAGACAGAAGAAAGAGAGAAGAGAACAGCAAGATAAACATACATCTGTCATAGATACACATATCTGACTAAAGCGTACATGTGGAATCTTATGATACAAAGTGATGATGTTACATGACAGTTTGAAAATGTAAGAGGAATCACAGGCAGGTTGGAGAATTGTTCATTCAGGTAGGAGTGGATAACTGCAGGAGGCCATGAAGACGGGGGGGGGGGGGGGGGGGGGACTTCTATATAGTAATAGCACAGAATTGTATGACTAGTAGTATATAGGAAATTAAAGGGCAAGAGCTCTGTGCCAGAGAAAAGAAAGTGGAGGATGCGAGAGAGGAGAGAGAAGAAAAAATGAGGACATGTGTTTGGTGCATCGTCCCCCAGCAGCCTAGGCCTATAGCAGCATAACTAAGGGATGGTTTAGTCCAGCTCTAACTATAAGCTTGATCAAAAAGGAAAGTCTTAAGCCTGACCTTAAAAATAGAGAGAGTGTCTACCCCCCGAACCCAAACTGGGAGCTGGTTCCACAGGAGAGGAGCCTGATAGCTAAAAGCTCTGCCTCCCATTCTACTTTTTGAAATTCTAGGAACCACAAGTAGGCCTGCACTTTCAGACCGAAGTGATCTGTTGGGATGATATGGTACAATGAGGTCTTTAAGATACGATGGAGCTAGGCCTTTAAGGGCCTTGTATGTAAGGAGGAGGATTTTAAATTCTATTCTAGACTTTAAAGGGAGCCAATGAAGAGAAGCTAAAACTGGAGTAATATGATCTCTCTTGCTAATTCCTGTCAATGCTCTTGCTGCGGCATTTTGAATCAGTTGGAGGCTTTTTAAAGAGCTATTTGGACAGCCAGACAGTAATGAATTACAGTAATCCAGTCTGGACGACACAAATGCATGAACTAGTTTTTCAGCATCACTCTGAAACAGGATGTTCCTAATTTTGACGATATTACGCAGGTGAAAGAAGGCAGTCCTGGTCACTTGCTTTATGTGACATTTAAAGGACATATCCTCGTCAAATATAACACCAAGGTATTTCACAGTAGTACTGGAGGCCAAGGTAATGCCATCCAAAGACACCACGTGATTAGATAATGAATCTCTGAGATGCTTAGGACCAATTCCAATGACTTCTTTTTTGTCTGAGTTTAAGAGAAGGAAATTACAGGTCATCCAAGCCTTTATGTCTTTAAGGCATGCTTGGAGTTTAACAAGCTGATTAGTTTCATCTGGTTTCATGGATAATTATAGCTGGTTGTCATCTGCATAGCAATGAAAGTTTATGCCATGTTTTCTAATAATCTTGCATAATGGCAACATGTATAATGTGAAGAGTATTGGTCCTAGCACAGAACCCTGAGGAACTCCGTAACTTACTTTTGTATAAGTAGAAGAATCATTGTTGACATGAACAAACTGGAATCTGTCAGACAGATAGGATTCAAACTAGTCTAATGCAGTTCCTTTAATCTTGATCTCACTTTCAAGTCTCTGTAGTAAAATATTATGATCAATAGTGTCAAATGCAGCACTAAGATCTAGCAGAACAAGTATAGAGACAAGTCCCCTGTCTGAAGCCATGAGGAGATCATTGGTAACTTTAACCAGAGCTGTTTCTGTGCTATGATGAACTCTAAAACCTTACTGAAACTCTTCAAACAGACCATTCCTGTTTAAGTGGTCACACAACTGATTAGCAACAACTTTTTCTAGAATTTTGGAAATAAAAGGAAGGTTGGAGATTGCTCTATAGTTGGCTAAAACATCTGGATCTAAAGTGGCTTTCTTAAGTAAGGGCTTAATTACAGCAATCTTAAAGGACTGAGGCACATATCCTGTTAATAAAGATAAATTTATCTGGTTCAATATGGAGGTGTTAATTCATGGAAAAACTTCCTTGAGCAATTTAGTTGGGATTGGATCTGGAAGACAAGTTGATGGTTTAGATGCTGTAATTGTTGAAGAGAGCTCAAGAAGATCTACTGGGGAGAAGGATTCCAGATATTGATTAGGTCTTACAGAAGTTTCTAATGTCACTGTACTTACATCTTTGACAGCTGTTGGGAGGATACCTTGAATGTTTTCTTTAATGCCAACAATTTTATTAGTAAAGAAGCTCATGAAGTCATTACTACTGAGGGCTAAAGGAATAGATGGCTCAACAGAGCTGTGGCTCTTTGTCAGCCTGGCTACGGTGCTGAAAAGAAATCTGGGGTTGTTCTTGTTTTCTTCTATTAATGATGAATAATATGCTGTTCTAATACTACTGAGAGCTTTTTTATAAGTTGTTAAACTATCTTTCCAGGCTATGTGAGCTTCTTCAGAATTAGTGGAATGACAAATTCTTTCTAGCTTTCAGACTGCCTGTTTTGAACAGATCAACTGTGAATTATACCAGGGAGCTAGCCTCCTCCCATTCATGACCTTCTTTTTCAGAGGAGCAACTAAGTTTATAGAGTTGCTCTAAGAGATGCTGCAGTGCCATCGACAAAATAATCTATTAGTGCAGGAGTTAAATTGTGGTTGCTGTCGTCCACATCATTGGCACATGACACTGAGGTAAATAAAGAAGGAATTAATTCTTTATATTTAGTTACAGCATCATCAGATAAACATCTACTGTAATGAAATGTCTTTTCAGTTCCTGTGTAATCCATTATTGTAAATTCAAAAGTTATGAGGAAATGATCGGACTGAAGAGGTTTATGAGTAAATACTGTTAAACCTTCAGTTTCTATGCCATATGTTAGGACAAGATCTAAGGTGTGATTAAAACCAGTGCCGGCGCTCCGCACACGCACATCACGCACTGCGCGTAGGGCACCAAGTGCCTGGGGGGGGCACCAAAAAATCTGGGTCGTGAAAAATCATCACAATAGGCTACTAGTATAAATAATAAATGAAGTATGTCTAAAGCATGTTAATATACAAAAGCAATACAAAAGCAATATAGGCCTAGACCAAATTAGTCGAGAAAAAGGTGAATCTCCTGTGTGGCCCTCTCTCCAGTCTCCCTGTGGTGCCCCCCTTCCCCACCTCCCAGTGGTCTGTTCGATTATGCCTCAATACAGCATCACAGTCCCGCCCACAGCCAAAGAGAACGGTGGTGCCGGAAGTACTGTTCCCATTCATTTCTCCCATTGACGTTTGGAAAAATCCGTATCTAAAGAGTTTTAGAGCATGTCTTAGGATAACCAGCTACGGCTGAACTCATAAGCATATAACATATCATTTCGAGTGAAAAAACGAAGAGAAAGTCCAAAAAAAGTCAAAGGTACAAGACTGTGTACATTTCCGAGAGAAGGAACTACTCATCCCATAAACCACCGCGCCTCACTGTTTTAGCAAACTTACACACCGATTCCACATTAAGTTTTGTGACCTCCGATTGACGTAACCGGGTGTCGTTACTGCCGACGTGAATAACAATTTTAGCATATTTAACCTTAGCCTTAGCCGGCAGTTTGAGGTAAGATTTTGTGTCGCCCGCTCTGGCCCCTGGATTGCATCTAACTATGGTCGCTGGTTTCTCTATCTTCACATTCCGTAAAATAGAGTCGCCAATCACCAGAGTTGGTTTCTCAGCGGGCGTGTCGCTGAGTGGGGAAAACTGGTTGGAGACGTGAAGGGTTTGGTGGTGATCCACAGCCGAGTGGGACTACAATGATTATTTATCTGGCATTTTATCTTTAATTTCTAATTTCTGAAATTTGACTGAAACCAGTCAGACATGTTTCACTCCAAATATTTCTCTTCAATGTGCTCAGAGCTGCTGCTGCTGTCTCTACAGCTGATGATGGGATTTGTTGTCCTCTCAGTCCCCCAGGTGGAGGTGGATTCAGGGGTGGAGTCTGTCCAGCTGACCTGCAAAACCACAGCTCACCTGCCTGAAGACGCTAAAGTGGTGTGGAAGGACAGAAAATACTGGACGGTCCATGTGTATCAGAACGGCTCCGACCAGCTTGAAGACCAGAACCAGATTTACAGAAACAGAACGAAGACGAATGAAGACCTGCTGAAAACTGGAGACCTCAGTCTGACCCTGAAATACCCCACAGAGAGAGATACCGACATCTACACCTGCACCGTCTACAACAGGTGGAGAAAGATCCTGATGAAGAAACAAGTGATGCTCAATGTCAGAGGTCAGTACTGTAGATACAGGTCAGAGGTCAGAGGTCAGTACTGTAGATACAGGTCAGAGGTCAGAGGTCAGTACTGTAGATACAGGTCAGAGGTCAGAGGTCAGTGATTTTCCATCTTTCTGTCCAAACGATTCAGGCTGATTGTTAAAATGGATTTTTTCTACCAATGTATTTGTAGTTATTCCAGTTTCCATCTCATCTGTGGTGATTAGATGTTACATTAGTGTTCATTACAGATTACACTCAGATCTACTGCTGCAGAGCGTCTCGTCCAGTTTCCAGCTTCAGTCTCTTGTAGTTTACCTTTAGACAAGTTGTTCAGTCAGGTAGGTCATCCACCAGAAGTTGTTCTTTCACAGCTTTTTGATGTGAGATGACAGTGTTAACCAATGCACCTCATTAAAAACAGAATTAATAAAGATAATAATAATGATAAAAAGAGATTCCTGACTGGTGCATTGATGACTCTGTCTTCTGAGGGTCTTTAGTGGGTCTTCGTATACTCTTCTGATGCTTTTAGAGGGTTTTCAATAATTAGTGGTTTGCTGATGTGTGACCAGAAGAACTTGGTACAATGTTAAAGTACAATGCCTTGGGACCTGCACAAGAAGTACACTGGCTTCTGATTCCCTGTGGATGGATTTAGCACAATTCACTTTCAGTCATGGTTATTTATTGTTTTTTGTATAGGTCACTGTATAATGACAGTAAAGGCTAATATGAATTATTGTTGGTAATTAATGATGTTCAGGATGATAACTGAAGATCATTGTTTACATGAATCATACATCATCACAGATTAGATCCTAAACTGACCGTACACACAACTGAAGAACTTTTGTGGCATTAATGAATAATTAGAGAGCTCCTGTTTGTTCTTGGGTAAGAAGACCCTCGACCATACATGAACACAAGAAAGACAATCTGCTGCTGGTGCTGGGAAATAAGAATGAAAAGGAATGAACCTGATTAAGACACAGGGAAATGTTCTGAAATCATTCATTCACTTCATAAATAGATAGTTTAACATTTAACATTTAATACATCAGTAGTTTACACTTCTTAACTTGTCTCTGTTCAATGGAGAATGGGACATATTTCAGACTGGAACCAGTCAAACATGTTTCACTCCAAATATTTCTCTTCAATGTGCTCAGAGCTGCTGCTGCTGTCTCTACAGCTGATGATGGGATTTGTTGTCCTCTCAGTCCCCCAGGTGGAGGTGGATTCAGGGGTGGAGTCTGTCCAGCTGACCTGCAAAACCACAGCTCACCTGCCTAAAGACGCTAAAGTGGAGTGGAAGGACAGCGACGATGATGTGGTCCATGTGTATCAGAACGGCTCTGACCAGCTTAAAGACCAGAACCAGTTTTACAGAAACAGAACAAAGATTAATGAAGACCTGCTGAAAACTGGAGACCTCAGTCTGACCCTGAAATACCCCACAGATGGAGACACCAACATCTACACCTGCACCGTCTACAACAGGTGGAGAAACATCCTGATGAAGAAACGAGTGGAGCTGAATGTCAGAGGTCAGTACTGTAGATACAGGTCAGAGGTCAGAGGTCAGTACTGTAGATACAGGTCAGAGGTCAGAGGTCAGTACTGTAGATACAGGTCAGAGGTCAGAGGTCAGTACTGTAGATACAGGTCAGAGGTCAGTACTGTAGATACAGGTCAGAGGTCAGAGGTCAGTACTGTAGATACAGGTCAGAGGTCAGAGGTCAGTACTGTAGATACCAGAGATGGGACCAAGTCTTGGTCCTCCAGTCCTAAACTTTTCATTTCATGTCCTTTTAACAGTAATAATATATTAAATTTAAATGACAGATCATGAATCCTTTTTAATCCTACATTTATCATAACGTGATAAAACAGGTTTCAAGTGTGGCGACACATGTTCGAGTGGGAGGGGTACTGTGGGTAGATGTAAATATCTAAACAAGCCAGACAACGCCACCTTGGGAGTTTCGCCCAAGGAAATAGTTTTTAGTGTTTGTACCAAACAAAAGGCTCTCAGGTTCGTTTCTCTTAAGGAGCAAGAGACGTGGTTCCAGTTAAAATACACTTTATTACAAATTTTACTAAAACAATATCTATCTTAAAACACAGACTTAAGGGAAGGGTGTGCAACGGCAGGGCTGGAGTTTACCAGTGGGGAGGCTAGGATAACGAGGAGTGAAGGATCCCAGGAAAAGACAAAATGAAAACCCAAGGGTCACACAGCACACAGTAAGGGGACACCACCACCAGGACACCGGGGCCACCACCATAAACTACCAGCACCTGCAAGGAGAGGGGAAATGTTAAAAGGGGTGAACTCAAATCAACCAAAAAACCCCAAAAGAATGAACCAATAAACAAAATAATCAATAATCATAAACAACTTAGGGGTGGCAGCAATCAAATTCACAAACCAAACCTTAGCTGCCAATAATGAAAAAGATAATTCAAAAAGGAAACAAATAGACAATACACATATAACAGTTGAAAATTATAGAAACCAGCTGCAGTAAATTGACGTACCGCAGGAAGCTGAACAAACAAACTAAACTATGTCCAACTAAAAAAAAAAAAAAAAAAAAAAAAACTTCAACTTGGTAAATCAAAATTAACAAAACAAACAAAATCAAGTCATATTAACAAAACTGAAGGAGTTAACCCAACGCTGAAGCGAGCAATTCGGCAGGACGTCCAGAGGCCGAATCACAGCGGAGTAACAAGAAGCTGAACGGTGTGAAGCCGCGTAACTGAGGGACCGCCACATTACCTGCACAGGTGACGGTGAGCCGGAGGAAGTGAGGCAAACCAGAAGTGGATGGACCTCAGAGCAAAAGAGCTAGAGGCTAAAATGATGAACACTGCCCCCTATATAGGGTAACCCCATGCACTAATGGAGAGAGAGGAGCCAAGCAGCACATTCGCCTACATGAGAGCAAGGATGGGGCATCTCATCCTGCTGCTACACAAGTGAAAATGTATAAAAACAAAGAGCTGATCCTTCCATATGGCACTATTAACCAGTTCCATTTAACTCATCTGCAACAATATTTTTCCTTTTAAACTTTCTTTGCTGAAACAAACATTTGATCAAATGTGGAAAAGTGGAGCTGAAATCATTTGCACAAAACTGCTGACATTTAATTTCCAAAGCACCAGAATGAGTTCCACCAGAGAGATTTTATTTATTGATTTTTAAAAAACCTTAAAATAATTATTTACAGACAATCTTATTGGAACAATAAATAACAATGTTCATCACTTCATCAACAGAACCTACTTAAACAGTATTAAAGGTTAGAACATCTCCAGACACAAAGCATATCACGTCTTCATAGCACCACCTCTGGAAAAAACAAATCAACAAGAACAGCTGTAGCTTTGCTGTTAGACCTTTAGGTGGCTCTATAACAGCTAGCTGGTGCCAGAGGGCCGACGCAACCAAGTTATTAATAACTAACACCCGGCCTCTAAAAGATCATTTAGGATTCAGTCCCAGTTTTTTTGTTCTCGTCTCCCAGATTTACTCCAAGATATTAAAAACCATCTTTTTTCCACTTTACTTTCCCTGGTAGACTTGGTAGTCCTCTCTTCCAGTTACCAACTGCCAGAGCTTCACTTTTCTCCCAGTTAACTTTTGCAGATGATATCACACCAAAATCATTTAGAGTGTGTTCCAGTTTTCTGGCCTCTTCCTGGTTCTGAATAAAAATAATAAGATCGTCAGCATAAGCAGATAAAACATGTTTCTCATTACAGCCTTGTAAAAACAACCCCTCCATGGTGGTTCTTATTTTACACAGTAAAGCTTCGATAGATAACGTGTACAACATACCTGAAAGAGAGCAGCCCTGTCTCACCCCTCTACACACTCTGAAGGGGGCACTTAGACCTCCTTTAATCTTCAGTACACTTTCAGTGTCTTGGTACAACACCTTGATCATAGCTATGACACCAGGGCTGAGACCAAACCTCTCCAGGATCTTCCAGAGGTAAAGGTGCTCAACCCGGTCAAAAGCCAAAAGAAGAACTGAACAGCTCTCCATCTTCTCTGTACTCAGAGCTAAACAGCTCTGAATAAAAACCTGTTGCCCGTCTCCTGATGTCGTTGTCATCTGACCTCGATATCAGCAGATGACCTCGATTTCCAGTGGAATCTGCTAAACTTTAATTCCACAGTTTCAGTCTCCAGATCATTCATAGATCTGGTGATGTCACGTGTGCTGCTTTATTTCCACCTTCCCATAATCCCACCACTGCCTCAAAGATTTAAAGTCTGACTTTCTGTTCTTAAAACATCTCCAAAAGAATCTAAAACATCTTTAAAATGGAAATCATCCAACAGAGCCGTGTTAAAATGCCAGTACACACTCCTGGACTTTAAATTAGAAATGAAAACATTACTAGTAACTAACAAGTGATCAGTAAAACCAATAGGCATCATTCTGTCGTCTTTAAAAACATTAAAATGATGTTTAAAACAATAAAACCGATCCAACCTAGCCAGAGAAATAACATTATCTCTAGTGTGAGTCTAGTATTGTCTTCTGTCTCCATTTCTTCTTCTCATACATCCACCACTTCATGTGTTTTCAGTGCATGTTTTAAAGCAGGGCTCGCCAACATGGTCCCTGCACTCACCTGGTCGCCCGCAGGGACCAGGTGAGTGCAGGGGATGTTCTAAAAATAGCACTTATCGAGCGCCTCTAAAATGTTATTTAATTGTGTCGCTGTTCTTTTTATATCACTAACACTTGCATTACTGTAGAGTTGAACATGGTATTATTTAATATAAAATTATAAGTTATGTTTTATGTATATATGAACTCTGACCTCGTCTGATGTCAAAGTTCAATATCACGCGCAAGACAAACCGCCATCTTTGTTTTTACCGATGTATGGAAGCGACCGCGGCTCCGTTGAGGAGCTAGATGAGGGTCTAACAACAGAAAGACATGGAGGTAAAGATAAAGAAAACGAACCATGTTGTGGGACGTCCCAGTGAGTGGGAAGAAGCGTTATTTTTTACCACAGTAAAATAAATATCTCATTTATGGGGTTACTGTGGCAACGGCAAAGCTGCACAATGAGGAGAGACACTTCAGTTCAGGACGTGTCCCGCTAGCTTCCATGCTAACTGCTAACTCCCCGCCTGGCAGCGCACTACGGGCGGGAAAAGGCTGTGAGTTAAAGACAGTGTTTTAACATGAGGCCGGCGAAGAAGTCAAAAGACGTAAGGGAAGCATCATTTAGCTAAACGGATGTTTTTAGTGAAACGCCATGGCCACGTTAAACGTAAATATTGAACTAGGGTTGCCACCCCTCCCGTAAAATACGGAATCGTCCCTTATTTGACAATTAAATGTGCGATTTGTTCCGTATTTCCATAAATGTCCAAAACACACGTCTGTCTCACACACATCAACACTAACAATAATGGTCAATGGTTTTGCCAGAAGATGACAGTTCATGGGCATAGCCTATTTTAACCACGGGGCTAAGTTAGCATGCTAATGCTAATACCGTGTTAAACATGCTGCTGTTGTTTGGCTAACGGACACTTTCAGTGTGTCTGTATGTTAGCATGCATGCTAACAGACTGGTGTTTAGCTGCAGTGGTGTTGTCATTTATAGTCAGTTTTCTGTTAGCCGTGTGTGCTAACTGTCTGCTAACTGGTACAGCGTTACTGCGTCTCTGTGTCAGGATCTCCGTTAACATATTTTAGTATTTAGTGCTCTAATGCTTGTAGCAGAGCGACGCGCTGCCGTACCAATATGCTGAGCGGTTGCCAAGGCAACCATGAGACTGACGAGTTTGTCAGTAAAGTTGGGAGGAGGAGCTGAATGACGTACCTACCTGACGCACGTGAAACACCTGCGGGTCAGTTGTGATAGATCTAAATATTATCTACCCTGATACAGTTATGGGCCTTGAGTTTGACATGTGTGGTTTATGAATGATCATTTATTTAATATACAGTAGAATTAGACAATATAAATATTATATATGGTCATTTAAAAAAACTAATCATACTAATAGATTAACAGTTAATAAATAAATAAACAAATAAATACATTTTGTTAAAAAGTTAATTGGTACAGATTTCATTAAAGATTTAATTAACTGCACTTTATAAGAGAATGTGTTTATTGTTAATAAAACATTTCAAGCTTTAAATATGACTAATTTCTTTCTTGATCACCCCTTTACTAAAAACACCAGCACTAAATAAAACATGGCACTGCTGCGGGCCCCCTGGCCCACAGGAGTCGTCCCGTGGTGGTCATGGCCCCGAGCAGCCGTGGTGGGCGTCCCTTATTTTCATTTCTGAAAGGTAGCAACCCTAAGTCTAACAGATGTAATCTTTTTGTTAAAATGCTACAGATTTGTACAAATGTGATATGATTCATTTAAATATGTGAAAGAATGATTTATTTTTAAATATTACATTACTGGCAGTTTGTACAGACATGGGACAAAGTTAATGATTTGTTCAAAAATGTCATAAAGGTGTTAATTTGAACAAAAATAAAACAGGTGACTTTAAACAAAGTTCTGCAAATGTGCTCATTGATCCAGAGCAGTGAAGAAAGAGAGATGAGTCAGAGAGACATGTGATAGCTCAAATGTTGAAACTGAATTATAGGAACAAAAAATGTTGTATGTTTACGTCATTAGGTTTCTACCATGTCAATCATTACTAATATTTATTGTGAGGCTTCACTAACAACAATATGATATAACAGTAACCACTAACCTGAGCAGACAGCCTTATTATTATCATTACTGTTCTTATTATTAAAGGTGAACTTTATGTTATTCAGTCAGTTTGTATCAAAGGTAGCCCTTCGAATTACTCGGTACCCTTGAAGTAGCTCTCAGGTTCAAACAGGTTGGTGACCCCTGGTCTAAAGCAACCTGTGATGCAGTGTGTGGTTCTACATGGTTCCTGTCTAGTAAATGGTTTTCAAACAAAGCAGAGCTCTCCTTTGCCCCGGAGGAATCTCTGCTCTGCTGGTGTATCAACCAGAGATTAACATTTAACATTTAATACATCAGTAGTTTACACTTCTTACCTTGTCTCTGTTCAATGGAGAATGGGACATATTTCAGACTGGAACCAGTCAAACATGTTTCACTCCAAATATTTCTCTTCAATGTGCTCAGAGCTGCTGCTGCTGTCTCTACAGCTGATGATGGGATTTGTTGTCCTCTCAGTCCCCCAGGTGGTGGAGGTGGATTCAGGGGTGGAGTCTGTCCAGCTGACCTGCAAAACCACAGCTCACCTGCCTGAACACGCTAAAGTGGAGTGGAAGGACGGATACTGGTTGAACAGATACAACAGGAAGGTCCATGTGTATCAGAACGGCTCTGACCAGCTTGAAGACCAGAAACAGATTTACAGAAACAGAACGAAGATGAATGAAGACCTGCTGAAAACTGGAGACCTCAGTCTGACCCTGAAATACCCCACAGATGGAGACAACAACATCTACACCTGCACCGTCTACAACACGGAGGAAATCATCCTAATGAAGAAACAAGTGAAGCTGAAAATGGAGGGTTTGTTTGTTTATTTTCTTTCTTTCTTTCTTTCTTTCTTTCTTTCTGTGTTTGAAATGCTGCGTGGAGCTGAGATCCATTGACACCACAGAGAGACAAAGAGACTGAAGACATGTTAGGATCTGAACTCTTCTTCTCTTCACTGTCACTGTCATGTTAGATCCACAGATAGAAAAGCAGCAGACAGCAGCTCCACACTGACAGGAGACATTACTGTGAAGCAGCACATGGACAAACAACCAACCATCAAGACTCTGATCATCTGCAACACCTTTCTAGATCTCTGTCCTGTTCCTTCTGCTCTCATCTGCTTCTGTCTTTCAGCTTTCTCTACAATCATTCAATAAAGTCATGAAAACCTGCTGCTGCTGCTGCTGCTGTCTCTACAGCTGATGATGGGATTTGTTGTCCTCTCAGTCTGTCAGGTGGAGGTGGATTCAGGGGTGGAGTCTGTCCAGCTGCCCTTCAGAACCACAGAGCTGCCTGAAGACGCTAAAGTGGAGTGGTGGGACAGAGACTACAGGAAGGTCCATGTGTATCAGAACGGCTCTGACCAGTTTGAAGACCAGGACCAGATTTACAGAAACAGAACGAAGATGAATGAAGACCTGCTGAAAACTGGAGACCTCAGTCTGACCCTGAAATACCCCACAGATGGAGACAGTGGAAGATACATCTGTATAGTCTACAACAAGGAGGGAGACATCCTGAGATGGAAAACAGTGGAGCTGAAAGTGAAAGGTTTGTTTGTTTATTTTCTTTCATTCTGTATTTCATCATTTCTCTCTTTCATTTTTTCCTTTTCATTTATCTTTCTTTTTTCTTTTATTCTTTTGTTCTATCTCTGTCTTGCTTTCTTATTGTCTTTCATTTTTCCTCTTTCTTTCTGTCTCTTTCTTTCTTTCTTTCTTCCTGTCTTTCTTTGTCTCTAACTGTCTTGTGTCTCCTCTGCAGGCAGAGTCCAGGTCCAGGATGAGACGTCTCCTCTGATGGCTGAAGAGTCAGTTTGATCAGGTTGTTGATCTTTGATTATTGATCAGTGAAGGATCTGATGATGAATTAAAAGAAGATAAAGCTGCTGGTGGATCAGAGTTCATGTCAGCGACCTCCTCCTGCTTCAAGTAAAACCCTCAAAGTCAGTCAACACGTTTGGAAGAGGGAACTAATGAACTTCATTCAGTTGTCCAGCAGAGGGCAGTCCTGACTGAAACCTTCAACAAGACACAAGTTAACATGAGGTTTTTAACATTTCTGTGACTTCTGATGTGTTGATGAAACCAGGACTGAATGACGGAGGACAGATTTAAATGAGCCTTTCAAAACCAACTGCAGCGCCTTTAGCCTGATGTAAGAACACACTATGACACTAACATTCCCTCTAGGTTCAGAGAGCTGGTAATAGTTAGTCAAGTACAATACCATGAAGTTAACAGTTGACAGTTTATTGCCACAGATTAATATATTTATTTTTTTTTGCAGTGCATGAAAATGAAAAATACAAAAAATAAAAAAAGTTCAAAAGAAAATGTTCCTCCTTCTTTCTAGAAGGGCAGAGTTCAGTTCAGTTCTGTGTTTTATGTGTGCAACGTTCTGATCATGTGGTTACTACCCGGGTAGATTTTTTTGTTATGTTCTTATCTGTGTCACGAGTGAAGTGAGATGATGTCTGAAGTTCCTCTGAATGGATTCCACGGTTGGCCGGGCCGTGCACCGTTCCCTCTGATTCGCTCGTCCTCTCTGGCTCGCCACCGAACCCCCTCGGTTCAGAATCTGAATCAGTTCTAATCCGGCAATAAACCAGTCTACACATAGCCTAGAATCTAGACGCGCCCCTAGCGGCAAGCAAATTACATTTGCTTCCAGGGTCAGTCTAGTTACTCTCCGTTGACTTGAGATGTCGAAAAATCCAAGATGGACCGGGCCAATCACGAGTCGGTGGGCGGGGCTTAACACGATGACGACTGACCTGCGACCATAAGTTCCGTGAATTACGCGTGAATTCCCCGTCCTGCTAGAACTACCAGAGCGATGGCTGCTGCTAGCGAACAACTTTCTTTCCAATCGGCTTTGGCCGCCGCTCTGAAAGACTTGAAGTTAAGCTTTTCTCTGAGAAAAGAACAAGAAACTGCACTGAGGTCGTTCTTACAGAAGAAGGATGTATTTGGAGTTTTGCCAACCGGATACGGCAAAAGTTTGATCCACAGCTTAAAAATGATTAATGCAGGAGAAACTCAACCTGTAGGTGAACTCATAAAAAAAACTAAACAGGATGCAACAAGAACTATTTAATATCTATTAGGATAAGTTTTGTCCACAACACATGCAAGGAACTCTCTTTTCCGTCGCTCTGACTACGTCACCTTCTTCGTTGCTCTGATTGGTTGTAGCGCTATCCTATTGCGTGGAGAGGGAGTTTGAAAGACAACCGTTTATCCCACCCCTCCGGTTGAGCCCTGTCTCTGGAGAGTGACCAGACCCTACATTTAATGTGGCTCTGGCTCGTCAGGCTAGTCTACACATAGAGTGCAGAACAAATAATCATTACTCTCATTTCTACTTCAAATCATCATCTTTATTTTAACAAAACACTATTTATATTTTTAAACAGCTCTATTAATCAAAACATCAACATTTATCTTGTAACATCAGTATTTATCTCTTTTTAACCCTTTCAACTGTAAGTTAACATTATTAAATTGTCCAGTGCAGTAAACACATTATGCACATTAACCAAAATAAACTTTTTATATCACAACAGCATCATGTGCCATCTCTTTCTCTCTCATATGCTACAGTAGTGGCCATTTAGCTTAACCAGCTACACCATTAGCATTCCCAGTACAGGTAATACCTGAATTAGCTTAACAGCATCGGCTGTGATTAGCATTAGATATCGGGGGACTCCGACTGGTTTTATGAATTTTCTCACATCATGCTAATATCAACAGCTAACCTCGGGGCTTAGCCTCGTAGCATGTAGCATCTTTCTTAGCGGAGTTCTCACAGAGGCTCAACACGGTGAAACCGGCTCCTTTCTCTCTCACACACTCACTCTTTCTCTCTCTCTCTCTCTCTCTCTCTCTCTCTCTCTCTCTCTCTCTCACACACACACACACACACACACACACCTTCTCTCTCTCTCTCACACACACACATACTCAGAGTATATCCATAAGTCATTCCCTTTTTACAAGGTGTTGCACTTGCAAAATATAAGATTCGAGAGGGTCTTATCTGCAAGCCGAGCACGATGTGGCCTCATGATGATCCCACCATGACTGAAGACCCTTTCAACTGGGGCACTTGAGGCCGGCACTGAAAAAGCTCTCATTGCAACAGGAAAAAGTGCAGGGAGGATACCCCTGTTTGCATCCCAGAAGGACAGACAAGCCTGCCCACCACAAAGACCAAAATAGTTATTTACTTGTGTCTCTGGGTTGGTGGTTGTGTCCTGCTTGCGGCGTTTTCTGTACTCTGAGAATAAGCCAGTGCTCTCTTCTTCCTGGTTTTCATTTTCAACCTCTTGGAATCCAGGACTCTGGGATGTTGTGTCAGGTCGCACCTCACGTAGAATCAGATCTAATAAAAAGAAAGTGAACTTCCTCATTCATTATTTCACAGCTCAGTTTGATATGCTCGCAAAATCAGCTCTAAAAATGTAAAATGTTGTGAATTTAATTTCCATAATTTGATAATAGTGACATGCCTAACTTTATATCATGTAAAATAAAAAATCACTGACCTTTCACCATGTCAACAATGTCATTCTTTATGTCATCAGTGACAAGCACATCATGCTGAAGCCACATCATGGAGAAAGCTGGGTCCAGGACAGCTGATCTGATGTAGAGTGGCTCAGCAAATGGCAGCTCTTCTCCTGATGCTGCTGATAACATTCTGACATTAACAAAGATCCCCCGGAATCTTTTCTTGAGAGAGCATTGCAGGCTATGGATCATGCTTCCCAGGAAGCGCACTTGCTGTTTTGAGTTCTTCCCAAATGGTGGTTTAGTGACAATACACAGGGGAGGACAGAGCTGACTGTCACAATCTGCTCTCCCTGAGTAAGATCGGTGGCCTCGGCAAATGGCTGTAGCACATCACAAAGCTCCTTCATCAGATTCCACTCCCTACTTGAGAAGAGCAGCTCATTGTGGCCTGTGTCCTGACCAACACTGCACAGTTCCTGATGACTGAATGAGAGCACTGCCTTGACTTGGCGGAGAGTGGGATTCCACCGTGTATTCACAGCAGCGGGTATCCCTCGTTGCCCAAATGTATCTTCAAATGCATCTTTAAAGGTGCTGGATGTATGCAGGAGAGAGCTCAGCTTGGAGCATTTTGCAAAGGTACTGTTCATGATCCGTGCATCCTTGAGACCATCACCAACAGTTAACTGCAGCGTGTGGGCAAAGCATTGCTGACGTTTAGGACTTCCTCTGTTGATCATGCGGTCCACAGTCTCCCATTCACCTCTGGAGAGGTCTTCCCACAACTCTGCATCATCCAGATTGTCGTCATCAGTTACTTCACCATCTTGCTCTTTTGGAAAGCGCACTGTGAATGCTCGCTTCATATTAGCGGCATTGTCACAGATAACAAAGTCAAGTTTGTGTCTGATGTCATATTCGTCACATATGGAATCAAAGGCTTCTGATATCCGTTCTCCTGTGTGGGTTCCTTTGAATCTGCTGCAGGCAAGCAAGTATGATTTCAGCTGAACTCCCTCAGATGTTGCCAAAACATGGCCAGTGACTCCCAAAAAGCCACGCATTCTCCTGTCTGACCAAATATCCACTGTAACTGATACATGGTCTGCACTTGCAAGAAGCACTTTTATTTTCTCTTTAGTCTCTGCAACAAGGGATTCTATCTTTAAAGTTATTGTCCTACGACAGGCAGGCTGGTACTTGGAGTCAGCCACAGACATGAGTGTCGGAAATGTCCATTCTCAGTGATTGAAAGAGGCATGCTACACCCTATCACCAGGTCTCTTAGAATGGCATTTGTTATGGCCTTCTGTCTTGGATGATTAACTGAATAGGCTTTCTGAGGACGAGGCTGGAGGAACTGGGAGATTGCAGGCTGTGTAGTATCAGTGCTGCAGTTTCTTGTCCTTTCATACTCTGCATATCTGTGAAACAGAAGCAAAAACAAGAATGGGATGTACTGCATGGTCGGTCAGACATGAAAACATGATATATGGTTAAAAAAAAATAGTTGTTTGAGGCTTTTTGTAGTTTTTATTTACTATCTTGCTTAGCATCAAAATCCTCCAGACTTGGCCCTTCTACACTGATTCTTATTAGTGGACAGTGTTGGGGAAGTTACTTTTAAAAAGTAGTGTTTGCTCATTACTCGTTACTTCTTAAAAAAGTAACCCATTACTTTACTTACCTCTATGGAAAGTAACTTTTTACGTTTATGTTACTTTTATGTTGCTCGACTTTGGGCAGAACCCAATATCTGTTCCTAAATGTGTAGGCCTACATAAAGTTCTACTATGGAGGACATAACAGGTATTTCTTTTGTGCTCTTCATTATTAAAAATGCCACAAACTGAGCACTTCACAAGAAAACATTGGGCTATTATAGGCTTCAACACAGTTTTTCTCAGTTGCTAAAACACTAAAATCCATTGGCTGAAGAAAGTTTTCAGTTGCTTGAACTCATTAAGCTAACTGTTCAGTCTGTTGTCAATACCTTAAACCATTTCACATGGTTTAGCAAAACTCTAAACACATTCTCATTCTTAAAACACATTCTGCACTCTAATGCACATGTCATCCATACTGGTAAACACAAGTGGCAACAATTACATATAAAGAGAGCAGAAATGTCATTGATTGAACACAATCAGTCAAAATTGATTTCACTTCTTTCAAATGATGTGACAACCAATATAAGCCAGTTCAGAGAGAAAACAGGTTGTTGAAGGTGGGAATGAGAGAGTGTGAGAATGGACAGAAGAATTTATGTGAGAGGACGAGGACGAGTGCGTATGCGAGGTGGGGGACGAGGAGAAAGAGGAGGAGGGCAAGAAAGAGAAAGAGGAGGACGAAGAGGAAGAGGAAGAGGAAGACAAAGAGTGGAAATATCTGATGAAATTCGAGCAACAATCATAGACCATGTTGTTGGCTGTATATGGTACAATAAACAAATTGTATGGCCCTGAACATTGTGCTTTCCATTTGTTTTCAGTACTGACTGCTCAATAGATTTCGACTGGTTACAGGTTCATATCATCAAAGAACAAGAATTACAGTATCACAGAGATAAAGTTTTTGAGATGCAGGGTACAGCACTGTAAAAATAAGGGTACAAGAAGGAGGAAGAACAAAAAAAATGCAAAGAGCAAAACAGTAATTTCTGATCAATTTTGAGCTTTTTGTATAATGACAGAAACATATGAAATTTGTTTTGAGATTAAAAATGTACTTCTCCCTGAGAACTATATGTTTTGAACAATGTGTTTTCTATTTTTTGGTGTATTGTTTACTGACTGCTTGATAGTGTATGTCATTTTGAGCAATTTGTTTATTATATGAGAGCAGTGTTTCATTTTGGGCACAGGTAAAACTGTTTTGAGGCCAAAGTTTGATTTTGCAAGAGGAGTCAGAGGTTTTGTAAATCGTGCTCGAAGCTGAGGGTTTGTGTTTAAGGTTTTGAGAAAATGGAGCAAGGTTTCAGAAATTGTGTTTTAGCAATTGAGAAAAACTGTATTCAAGTTAACTTACTCAGAGTCTGAGTTGTCACTTGGAATAATGAACAGTAGGTGCCGATAATGCCCATCATGGAGGTAAATCGCAGTTAAAGAAGCTGCAGAAGAAGAAGTAGCTTCGTCTTCATGTTTGTACTGACCGTACTGACTCACACAGCCCATGCACAGCTTACACTGTCGAAGAGGAGGAAACAACATTTTTGAGCGCGAACAATACAAACAAGGTAATTGTTTGTTTTTTTCTAAAAATTTTAAATCTCATTGTTTTACCTGTGATTCAAGGGTGTTGTGCTAATAAACGTTGGAGGCCAAAGCACATTCATGGTTACTCCAATGAATATTTAAAGTACAATAGTGTGTCAAGATTGGTGACCTGGTGCATGAAGGATAACAGATTTCTATCCTTTTTCTTTTCTTAGGCTGACGATGTAGATCCAGATATCAGCCAGTTTGCAGTTGCAGTGCTCTCTGTAATCCTGGAAGACGAACCAGGCCTGACTCCAAACTCCTTGCACTTGGAAGGTGAAAAAGCCATCATTCTGGAGGGACGGGTTGTCGTCGATGGTCTGCCAGATCTGCCAAAAGCTGTATTTCTCCTGTTAGATTTGATCTATGTTCTGAATTTGGACTATCCAAAGGCCATGCAGAACACCTTTGAATTTATTCAGAGGGTGTTTGTTTCATTAGGAGGCAAGTCTCTGAAACCCAAACTACAAACACTGAAAACCTGCTTCTGACTTAGATTGTTCACGCCAAATAAGTGGAATGTGATCGTGCTACCTGCTGTTGCAAACAAATGCACTACTTTAAGTTGAAGAATAACATTGCCGCTCCAATGTTGTGAAGCACTACATACGACCTAACTGAAGTTTTTATATGGTCTTTTTGAAGTTTTTTTGTCGTTTTTTGTAAATATGTTTTGTTAGTATTCATCGGTACTCAAGACCTTTTTTTTTTAAGCTATCTACTATTGCATTGAAACTTCTAGTCTAACGGTACCTGCATTTGATCCTTTTTGTATATGGAGCTAGGGGAAAAAACAAACTATTTGTATGTTTTATCTACCTCACTGTTACATTGAGAGACGGTTGTTACTTCTTTGATTTTTTTTTGATTACTGTGATTGGACTTCCTGATGTACTGTACTGGCTACAGCACTGCACAGGTTGTTCACATATGCATCTGTTTGTTAATAAACTCTTGTCAAAGTTCAAGGTTGTACTTTGTGACTTCTTACCCACTGAAAGTTGAAGCTAATTGTGGCTACTTATTCTAACATATTCAGTTTACTTAAAAAAAGTTGGGAAACCAATTGCCTCACTTTATCCAAGTAACCCTAGCTTGTCTTTAGTAAGATAAATGAAGGTATAAGAGTAAACTTACTTGTAGTCATTCAGTAAGCTTATTTGAAATCTAAGTGTAAACTTACTTAAAAACAATCTGTTCACCTAACTTTTAGTTGTTTATTAGTTTAACTTTAATTTGGCTTGGAAGTTTACTTTAAAAAAAATGAGGCAATCGGTTTCCCCACTTTTTTTAAGTAAACTGAACTAGTTAGAATTTACAGTGTAGTAAATTCTAACATTTTCCACAGAGGGAAACAAACATTAAACAAAGTTAAACATTTCCTGCAGTCCAGGAAGTGGTTTCGATTTAAACTCTCAGGTTTGACCAGAAAAAAGAAGAATGACAAATACAGGAAAGAGGGCCGCCCACAGAAGACTGACTCAGTTATACACGGTGCAGTACTGAGCAAGCACACACTTTAGCATCAAGCTCAGCATCAGACTTTGCTTTAGCGAAGCTCGCGTGTGATGTTGGTTAGTGGTGGGGTTTTTGATCTCCCTCATACCTGATATGGACAAAAGTGTCCTTTTCAGATTTTATTTTTTTGATTGCTCAGTGTTGGTTATGCTTGCTGCTATGATATTTGGTCAAGGTGTGTATTTTTGAACAAATTTTGATATTTCAAAAACAAATCCCATAATACTCTATTTTTACACTGTGTAACCTAAATAGTTACGTTGTTACCACCAAGGGACAAAAGTGTCCTCTTTTAAAATGCCATAAAAATGGCATATGTTAATATTTTTTTCTGCTTTTTTTTTACATAAATCTTTTCATCTACTTCAGTCCTAATCATAAATACCAAATATTTGATTATTTTCAATATTTTAACCCTTTATATGCCAGTGTTTGTGATGGCATCCAAAATTTATCGTAAAAAAACACACAAAAAATGAAATATTTTCAATAATCTGAATGCAAAGTGGATTTTTCTTGGGGGGATTATTAGAGCCTTGGATATGTCAATAAATAGTGGCAAGATTGATTTTGATGGATTATTATTAGTAGTATTAGTATTGTTTTTGTGTGCTGTGTACAAACAACTCCCATGAAAATCCAATGAACCTTCAGTTTCGTACTTTGCAGCTGCACCTGTGTGTCTTTGAAGTAAAAGGATAAATGTTATAGATCAAATGCCTCAATTAGACACACACTGCATCACCGTGTGGTACGGCAGCACTATGGCCTGCTTCTCCAGGGAAAGTAGCGTTCAGTCAGGATGCAGCATGTTGTGGTTCAGTGCAGCTCACGTTTCTTCACCATTCACTGAGGAGCCACTTGGGTGATAAGGAAATAATGAGTCAACACCAGTGATCACTGCTGCCTTCTAGCTGAGGTCTTTGTTAGCTTCTGATATGGGGCTGAGAAGAAATAGGAACAGGACACAGGATATGATGAAAGTGTGCAGCAACACTACAGGCAGGACTCTGAAAGACCTTCCTGATCTGGACCAAGTAATACAGAACTAGATCTACACACAGACTATGTCATAGAGATGCAGACGTCATCACCTTCTTCTGGTCTGTGTCACCGTGATGTTTTACACTCGTGTAGAGAAGCACATGAGGCCGTGGTGTCGGCTTCAGTGCAGGTCAACCATCTACGCTGTAGTTATGACCAGAAACATCTCACCTCTCATAAGACAGTCCAGGTGCTTTGGCTGATGTTTGGGCTCTGCTCTGATGTTTGAAAGTCCAGCGAGTAAAACAGGAAGAATCGCTTTAATTTGCTTTTTATGTTGCCATTAAAATCAATTTGTAAATAGACACAATGCCAGTGGATTAACGGTCATTACTTTTATTGTATCTTCATGTTCCCTTAATGTCCTGTATTAAAGTAAATCCTAATTTAATGTAGAAATTAATTGTTAATAAAGAGACAAGAGACTGGTTCTGATCAAATCAACTTTATTGATATTGAGTTGGAAACACATCCAGCATCCGGATGATAAAGCAAAAGAAAGAAAAAGGTGTAAATTGGCTTTATATACAGTCTAAACATGTACATGGAATCTGTTTCCTGCATTTGAACTCATTCTATCTGTGAACACATGGTAGCAAGCACCCTGCTAGTGAAGTGGAGAGCACTGACGCCTCACAGCAACCAGACATGTTCTCCCTGTGCCTGCAGGGGTTTTAGTACCAGGTGGTCTACGGTTAGGATTCAGTGCAGCCCAAGCTTGATCCCTGATTTGGGGGAGATGAAACTACAGTGGTTAGAGAAGCAGCTTCGGGGCCACAAGGTCACGGGTTCACATCTCCCTGAGGTGTCCTGAGTAAGGTCCTAACCCTCTAAGTGTACACTCTGCTGAGTGAACAAACAGATGGTTATTGCTCCACGAGGGAAGCTGGTGGGAAGCCACACAGGGGCAGTTAACTAGAAAACAGTGAAGGTGGAACTAAACAGACGACCACAACACACCTACGGTTACTACACTGATAAAATATCATTGATATAGCTAAGTAAGGCAGTACAGTTGATGGAATTAAATAAGGCAGAGTTTAAGATCACATGGTTTCTTTTAGTCAAGTTGCTCCAGAGCAACAGTCTGTTTCATCAACCATCTCAGTGGAAACACTTGACTTCACTGGTGTGGGGGACTGTGCTGTCCTCTTCAAACCCTCCTCCAACGTCAGAAGACAATCCGTTCCTGCAGCTTGCTCTTCAGCTTGCAGACCAACCAAATGGCTGAAAGGACAATCAGTACTGCAGTCAGGATCCAGGTGGTCTCTGTCCACTGTGGACAGTGAGACGGCTACAGAGGGGAAACAAGAAATGTCTCATTATCATCTGTTCAACAACTGCAGCAAAACAAACAGTTTATAAAGACATTCTCATGTGGAGCATGCAGCTTTGTTGTTGTAACCATAAACTGTCAGCAGATTCTTCATAGTAAAGTATATTCAGTGTCTCACCTGGGGAGTAGCAGCAGGAGGAAGTGTGCGCTGGGTTTGGTGCTCTGCTGCTCCGACTCTCAGCCTCACAGCTGCAGGAGTGCCGTGCACCCTGTCCTCCCCCCGGTACGTGTAGCAGTAATACAGTCCTTCATGAGTCTGCAGAGCCTGGTTGATGGTGAGAGACAAGTCCCCCCGTCTGAGCCAGTCCTCAGGCACCGACACCCGGCTTCCCTCCCAGCCTGCCCCGTATGAGACATTATTGGAGAGATAATGCTGCAGCACCGGCTCCTTTTCCTTCTCCCACAGCACAGACATCACTGACTGCCCTCGGAGGGTGAGGATCTCCGAGTGGCATGGAAGTGTGACAGCCTCACCCTCTGGCACGTAAACTTCAGAGGGGATGAAAACCTCCAGCTGGACCACGAAGCTGTCGTCGCATGTGTACTCGTAAAACCCATTGTCGTTGACATTCACGTTGTTCAGTGTGAGGGGAGAGCTTTGCTGGATCCTGTCCTGGTGGTCTGGTCCAGGTCTCCAGTCGCCGTCCAGGGAAGCAACGAGTCTCCGGCTGTTATCCTTACGCAGCTGGATCAGCCTGGCAAAGTCTGCATTCTTGCACTTTTCAGCGAGTGGAAACTCAACGGAGTCCCCTAAAGTTGCGTTGATGTAAAGTCCATAAACTGGAGCGATGACAGAAAGAAGAATAAAGATTGATGGAGCACACATGACTGCTGGCTTTCAGAGAGAGGATACAACTTCAGAGTATCCCTCCACTGCTGTTACGCTCAACCATAGGACACAGGCTTGGTACAGCGGTTGGTTGCAGCTGTTCCGACGTCAGTGTTTGTAGGTGTTTTTAAACCAATCAGGTTTCTTGTGCAGTTTTAGGACATGCCCCCCAAACTCCGAACCACCTCGGGTTACCTTCGGTCATTTCTCATAACGCTGTAACATTTCCCGGTGGGCCGGCCTGACTTTCGGGCCGCGATGGGCCGGTGTTCAATTATTATTTTCATTTATTTATTTATTTTGGGCCGGTGTTCAGTCATGGCACTGAGTGGGTATCGTGTATGTTGTTACCGCTGTCGCTGGGCCGTCTCCACTTGCAGCTCTTTTCTTTTTTTTTTTTTTTTTTGCAGACGCAGCCTGACGTAACACGTCCGTGCACAGCGCACACTGTCAGTGGGGTTTGGAGCCTGGCTCCAGCCCCAGAAGTGCAAGGGTGTTTGCAAAATGGAAAATAAAAATAGCAAGGGTGGCGCAGAAAAAGCGACAATTAAAAAGAGAAAAGCACTGGAGACAGATGCAGCCAAATGTGCAAAAATCGGCAGCTTTTTCAATAAAACGTCCGATGAAACGGGTAAGACAAGATGTTGAACAAAATGCAACTTTACCTGCACCGTTCAAGTTATTGCGCTATTGTAGGCTTAACGTGTAAAGTTATAATTATATTATTTTAATATTATAAGTCGTGATCTAAAGTGGGCCGGTCTGAGGCATGAAACTCCAGGGCTGAAAATGAGTCCCACTCTGGCCCTGGTGTCAATAACTGTGTCAGTTCGTGTTTGATGGAAGTGAAACTAGTCTGAGCTCTGATCTGAACAACAGATTCTACAGTGAATGAAGCCTGTCAGCTCTCACACTTCACATCATCTCGTTACATTTATGTCCAAAGTGCAGATATGAAGGGAAATATCAGGACAGAGTGGAGCTCACCAAAAGGGAAAACACGAGAAATGTGAAATGTGAGGAAATGTTACAAGTTGTAACTTACAACAGTCCGCATCCGTTGTGAGGAGCCAGAAAAAAAAAACACGAAGATCCCCGGATGAAAACTCCCCCCGACACTTATGGCCCAGTTTCCTAGGAAAGTCAGACGCGTCTGACTCATAGCAGACACGTCGACCAATCAAACCAGAGGACGAAGAGCGTTCATCCGGGGGTCTTCGTGTTTTTTTTCTGCCTCCTCACAGCGGGTCTGGACTGTTGTAAGTTACAACTTGCAACATGGTACAGAGATAGCAGTTTATCATTCACTACGTCTTTCCTCTTTTGGTGAGTAACTTATTTTAATAGATACCTAATTGTGTTGTGTTGTGATGTTGTGTGTTTGTTGTTGTCCAGAATGATTTCTTTACTGTATAACTTAACAATGATCAGGTCATAGAGTTATTGTTGTCAGGACAGTTTTTGTTTTTTTGTTTTTATTGAGACACTGGATGTTTTGTGTTCACTGTGGGTTTAGACAAGGTGTTGTGATAGTTTTCATCGTCTATCCAGAGCAGAAAGAATGTAGACTGAAAGAAGAAACAACCAGACGAGTCTTCCTCCTGCTTTATTGTGTTACTAACTAAAATTAAGTATAGTCTCAGTTTTTCTTATTAACGGTAAACTTGACAACTATACAAAAGAAATGCAAAGTTTCTCCAGGCGTGTCAATGACTCCGCCTCGACAGAAATATCCTGCACAGTATGGAGGTGAATTTTTCCGCATGAGAGTGGAGAGTTGGTAAAGATCACCGCGTTTACCTCCGTCTCTGTCTCTGCGGTTTCCATCCTAAATCAACAAAGACACCTTAGAACGCAGCAAACTAAAAACTGCCTATGTAAGATTAGAGAGCCATTGACAGGGCTCTCAAGTTTTTAACTGAGAGAGCGAGATTTTGGCGGCGACGGCAGGAATTTGGTTGGGGTGGGGACGGGGTTTTGATCTGATAAATGACACATAAATTCGCACAAATAAAAATATTTATTTAATTCAGCATTTCTTAGTGCAGGTGTGTGTCTGTGTCTGATAATGTCTGAGCTTACCAATAATATGGTATCACATAATTTAGCCCCCTGGGAAAGATATTTCTGCAACTGAGTCAAATATGCAGCACTCATCAGCCTATCACGGAGTGAGGTGAATAGCTCCAGCATGAGCCTTCAAGCAAAGCAGAGCTTTTTTTTTTTTCAAATCTCATTTTAAGTTGGTAATGTCCTTCCTAAAAGTTGGTCTCAACAGCTTTGTGAATAACGTTAAAGAAAAAACTAAGCAGTGGCCTAAGAGAAAAGCTCTGTGAATAATGTGTCCTGAACTAAGACTAAACAAGTGACAGTAGCTATAGCTGCTGAAACTAGCCGGGATTCAACTGGCTAGGCTAGTTCACACACTGGTCAACTGCTAACATTACTGATCATCAGCTGCCTGGACACAATATTCCCCAGCAACAAAAATCAAATAATGAGATGATTTACAATCTGTGTATCAGTCGTTCTTTCCATTTTTAAATGGCAATCAAAAATCAAAACATTAAAAAGTGACTGGTTATTTGTTATTTGTTTTTTAATCTTACACAAAACGAAAAAAATATTTCAATTTTAGGCTCAGATCAAAAATACGAAATGGAAAAACGGGACGCAGGACTGATTTTAATATTTAATTGGTCGGGTTAACTGACCCGGAGGTTTTGTAATGAGTGAGATGTGGATGTGATTCGATGTGACAGTCCTTTTCTCAGCGAGCGTCTGAACAGGGAAAATCTAAATCTTGCCCGGATACAGCAATGCTATTTTCTGATTGGCTGTTCAGTAGCTATATTCTTTTTATTTGATTGGCTGGTGCGTGAACGGTGCCTCTGAACTCTACGGGAACGCGCTTGATTCAGACCTATTCCACTGGTTTAAAAAAATAGCGGCGCACCTTGGTGCGCGTTATCGTGGTAATTTCTCTGCGTGAGAAATAAGGTGTGGCGTGTGAGCGTGTGAACGGGTTGAAATGCGTGTGACTTGAGAGCCCTTCATTGAGTAATGTCCTAATAGAGGCACTCATGGAGGTACAAGGCAGGGATGTTGCCTCAGCCCCTCCCTCTTAAACCGGGCATACGGTGTGCGATTTTGTATGCGGAACTGCAACGCCAGAAAGAAGTAGAAGAAGAAGAAGAGGAACCCGAAGTGGGAGGCCCACACCCATAGACATATACACCGGTTGTTTTGACGTAAAATTCTGGGCCCTATAGACTCTTAATGTCAGTGGGCCCCTATCCATTCAAGTAAGCAAAAAAAAAAAAAAAAAATGGGGCATGTATTTATAAATAAAAAAGCATAAATTGGGTTTTAAGCTAAAATCAGATCCGATTATATTAATGACTGATTTTTTTTTCATTCACCACCTGAACTGATGCATTTGGCCTACTTGTGCTCAAACACCTATAAACATTAGGCTACATCTGGTTTGTGTACTAACGTTTTGATCCATGACACATTTTGATTCATTTATTCTTGAACAGGAGCCAACAACTGTACACAGAGAACGAAATCAAATAAACTAACTAATTTTTCAATAAAACTGTTCTTCAGCTTGCAGAAAAAGAAATAAAGCCTTACACGAGATGTCAGGATGTAATTTACTGACTCTGGACTATGACAGCATTAACGTTAATTGGATGCAGTTACACAACAAGTAAACTCGGTTCACCTTTTGGAAAGAAAGTAGTTAACAGTTGCTTCCCCTTTATTCTGCCAATAAAATAAAATAAAAAAATCAGAAATTTCATGGGCCCTCTCTCTGCTTGGGCCCTGGGTAGTCAGGTCCCCCTCCCCCCCCACTACCACACCCATGGTAATAATCACACAGAACTTAAATAGCCTGTATGAATCTAATTATTATACTTTGAGCGATAAAATTCAGAAAGACATAACACGCTGGTCAACGTTAATTTTGGATTTCAGTTCGAGGACAGAGGGGATAAAAATGAATGTTCTTCTCAGGCTATTATGTCTTCCTCTCACTCCTCGTTAGAATCCCACAATCCCAGTTCTCTGCATGGAACAAATTAATATCTAGATTTATTTGGCAGGCGGTAAACCAAGGATAAAACTCAGAACACTGGGTTTAGGTCTGGGTGAATATCTACTGATATGAGTTTGCTGATTGACAAAGTTACCTCAGCACTTGATGTTATTTGATACAGATCTATTCTTAAGTGCAGGATAGTCCCACATCTGTTACCTCGGCTAGTAAACCAGCGTAGATGGGTGGAGTCTGGGTGGAGTTGAAATAAACAGAAACATTATTTTTAAATGCAGTAAATAAATGTTCTTTTAAACTTTTACTGTTGATCCATGGTGAACAGAACCTGATCTGGAACTTGAAGATTTCTCTTTAGTGCATCAGTGACAGAAACACATTTGTTGATCAGAGAAAACTTCAACAAACAGCAGGTTTTTCTAGTGACTGCTTCCACTGCAGCGGTTGGAGTTGATGGAGTTTAGTCAGAAAGTTCTTTGGTCGGTGGTTTGGAACAAACAGGATGAAGAACAGGATCAGATGTTGGAACGACTGAATGAAGTCAGACTGTAGATTGTCCTTGTTGTATCTGCAGAGAGTGACCTTTGACCTCATGTGTTCATGACTCTTCACCTCTGTCTCCTCTCACAGGGAGAAGATGATCTGCAGGATCCTGCTGCTCATCATCCTCAACTCATGTGTCTGTGGTCAGTTTAGAAATTGACTTGATGAAGTCCAAATCAATTCTCAGTCTTCAATGATGGAGTTGAAAGACTCCCATGTTCCAGTTCTCAGTGTGTCTGCTCCTCTCTTTCTCTCTCTGTCTCCTCAGCAGCAACATTTGAAGTGAATGTGACACAGAGCTCCTATCAGGCAGAGGAGAACCACAACATCACCCTGGAGTGGACCTTCACCACCAAACCTGACTCTTCCTACAAACATCTGTTTATCCTCTGTAGCTTGTTAACCAATCAGAAGGAGCTGATTCTGTATCATGTACATGAAGGTGTTGAGGTGTCAGAGTCTCAGGATGAAGAGTTTTCAGGACGAGTCCAGGGAGACAAAGACGTCCTCAGAGAAGGACGAATCAGACTTCATGTGTCCAGACTCAGGACTGATGACTCTGGTCTGTACCAGTGTGAAGTGAAGACAGATTATGGCTCCAGCTCTGGCAGATGTGAACTCAACATCACTGGTAAGTTGATAAAGTAGAAGTTACTAGAAGTCCTTTTTAAAGATGCTGCCTGATTTTTGAGACATGAAAATGTGTCAACTAATATCTTGATGTTCTTTCCAGCAGCTGCTGATCAGCCTCAAACTCAGAGACCAACGTTGAGTCTAGGACCAGAAACTGGAAGAAGGAGGAGATCACATCTTGGACTAATAGCAGTAGTAGTAGTAGTAGTAGTAGTAGCAGTCGTAGCAGCTCTGCCGCCTGTCTGTGTTTTATTTCTGATTCCTTTCAAAATTAAAGGCAGAGAAAAAACTAAAATAAAAAAAAAGACAATCTCAATAGTTGTATAAATGCTTAGTGTCTCAGAGAGACAGTGCAGGGAGGTCAAACATAGACCAGTACAGTTTTCAATAGAAGTAACTGATATAACTGTTTCTCTCCACTAGGGGTCGCACTGGTTTAGTCAGAGGAGCAGACATAACACAACACCCAGAACTAAACAGCAGATATCAGCAATAGCACGTCTGTTTTCCTTCTTCAGAGATTTCAGGTTATTCATAAAATGTTTTTATAAAAGGAAAGTTAATTAAATGTAAACATTGTCATAATGTTCTTGTTCTTCTTTGCACTAAAACAAAGAGACACATCTGGAGTTGTGATTATTTACAGGTTATTATGTTATTATGTTAGTGGCCCCCTTGAGGTCACATTGAACTGTGGCCCCTGAACTAAAATGAATCTGACAGCCTTGCTCTAGTGTGTGTGGAGGACCTCTCTACATTAGAACTATAGTCACAGACCTGAGACTACTCTCCTTTGTTTCCATATTTGTCTGTGTTAAATAATGTTCCTGTTACTCTGAGTCAGAGTTTAAATGATTTCTTCCATCATTAATAACTGATGTCAGTGTAAATGATTCTTCTAAAGTCTCTTTAGATTTAGTCCAAAGACTCGAAACTGTCACCAGCTCCACTTCTTCTGATGTGACTCGTCATGTTTCTTCATCTAAAGCTCCATCCAGATGTTAACAGCTTTTATCATCACTGATGTCTTTCCTAATGTACAGTGGATTATAGTTACTATTTATTTATTGCAGAATGATGCTGCTGTTGTTATTGTTCGTCAAATTGTTCTATGACGTGTAAATAAAACAGTTGATCTTTGAACTTTTCCTTTTAGTTTTGAATGGTGACATGATATTAATCCCACATTTCCTCCACATTCATTTTCCATTGATTAAAAGTCCATGTAATCAAACAGCACTTCAGTCAGACTAAGAGCAGAGAAACAAACCATCAGCTGTTGTTGAGGCTCCTTAAGCTGCTAGATACAGTCTGTGATGTTGCTAAACAGGTTTCATTGAAGATAGTAGATATGGTGAAGACGTGGACTTGATGATGATTCATGGGACATCTGACTGAACTGTACTCTCAGACCAGCGTTAGCTTTGAAAAACATCCTGACAAATAAGTCGTCATGTGCATCATATGAAATGATTTACACACTCAGAACAATGAGCAGCCACACATGTGGTGACCAGGGAGCAGTTTAGGAGGTTAGGGGCTTTGCTCAAGTGGAGGAAAGGTGTTGGAATTATAAGCATTTTATACATAGTCCTTGATTTTCAGCAGGGACTCAAAAGCTCTTTCATGGACAGATGTGAGATATTCCTTCATTACTTCTTCATCAGTTAAACTGCTTGTAATTCCTTGTATGTGAATATCCTCAAATTAAAGATGAGAATCTGCACTTTAATCCCAGATTGATTATAGAACTGTAACTTGAATATGTTCTGATCAACAGGTAAAACAACAGAAACAGTGTCCAACAGCTTCTAAATGTGGTTTGATCTCCCTGATAACACGTGATGAAGTCAAACTGTGGACAAAGTGAGTTGAGGAGCTTTAACCTCCACTACTGGTTAGCAGGATGAAGGCGCCCTCTTGTGGTCTTCATCACATTTCAGAACAGATCAGATTTGTACCTGAAGAAGCCTTGGATGAGTGCTGGAACGTCTTCAAGAGACAGTGAACTAACACAAGTTATGAATATGTGATGTTTACGTTATCAAAGCAGCAGATGATGGAGAAAAACTCTGACCTTCTGGCCTCAAATGAGCCTTTAAATCAGAGGTCCTCATTTAGCAGGTCATGGACCAGTACCAGACAACAAACCATTTACTACTGGACCATGAGGAGACAATATGATCCTGCAAACTCCCTGAATAATGAACACATCATTGTAGGTTATCTGTGCTGCAGACTCACTGAACTTGTCGTGTCCTCTCACCACCAGGGGGAGCTCTCTGTTTATGAGCTGCTGCAGAGAAACAACAAATGTCAGTGTGTGATAAATATGGGAATACAACCAGATCTCTTTTTACAGTGTTCCTCCAACACATTTCACAACTTTTAAACTAAATTAATCTCTTTTCTTTGATTGGATTCAAACATCCAGAGCTCATGTTGTCATAGAAATTGAGTCAATGCTTAAATTCAAATAAACATCTGGATTATGGCTGATACACATGTGTTGAGAAGTAGACTCTTACTTTCACACTGTCATTCTACACACACACAAACAACAAACACACTGCCCACATGGTGACAGATAGATGACTTTCAACTAAATATAAAGAGACTTTAAAAGAATGATTGTGCTGCCCTGGCAGAGCGTTGACTGTAGCAATGCTGTAGACAGCCTGTAAGAGACATACATGTTGAGAGAGAGGAGCAGGGGGTGCTTGAGTGTGTGTGTTACAGAGGGGGTGGTTCACGTGGGAGTAGGCGTGCGGACGTGTGTGTGCGTAAAGGTGCGCACTCACCAGTGACACAGATGAGAGTCAGGGTTGGGTATAACCTTAATTTTTGTTGACCGCTACTCATTCATTCATTCATCACCCTTTTTCTAAAAGGTTTGTGTTGGAAGCCGCAACATTTTGTCAACAAAAAAAAAAAAAAAAGGTGTTCAATGAAAATCATCAAGCTGCACCAAAGAACCAAGTCGTCACGCAACGACTAGCCCGAGAACAAAGAAGCCACAAAGTACCACACCACGCCATCCATTCACCTGGGAACAGGCAAATGAGGACACACGATGTTACGCTGGTTGCATTGGAAAATGAAAAAGGGAAATCAAAACTGACGGCCAAAACTTGGACAATAAAGAACGGTTGCAGCCAGGCCCGGAGTGGCTAATCGGGAGGACCGGGGCAATTCCAGGTGGGCCGGTCTGACTTTCGGGCCGCGAGGGCCGGTGTTCAATTATTATTTTTATCTATTTATTTATTTTGGGTCGGAGTTCAGTCATGGCACTGGGTGCGTATGCTGTTACCGCTGTCGCTGGGCCGTCTCCACTTGCAGCTCCTTTCTTTTGTTTTTTCAGACACAGCCTGACGTAACATGTCCGTGCACACCGCACACTGTCAATGGTGTTTGGAGCCTGGCTCCGGCCCCAGAAGTGCAAGGGTGTTTTCAAAATGGAAAATAAAATAGCAAGGGTGGCGCAGAAAAAGCGAGAATTAAAAAGAGAAAAGCACTGGAGACAGATGCAGCCAAATGTGCAAAAATCGGCAGCTTTTTCAATGAAACGGTCTGAAACGACCAATGAAGATGATGAAACGGGTAAGACACAGGGGCGTTACTAGACCTTATTCACTGGGGCACATGCCTTGGTAAAAGTCTCCAGTGCCCCAGTAAAATTCTAGCGCTGCTCTCGCTGGAAACGGCATTCATGAGCGCATCTCCGTGCCTGCTTTAGTCAGGACTCCAGCCTGTCACTTACCAGCCAGTAAAAAAAAAAAAAACAAGGAAAAAAGAAAGGGGCCATAATAGCCAATCCGGAAATAGCACCTCTGTAGCTGGGTAAGATTGAACGCAACAACCAATGAAAATCGTTCACATGATTCTTCCGAGTGTTTCGTACACTCACACACACGTACAGTACACAGTGGAAACCGCTGGAGCTCGTCACGTCACTTTGAGCACAGAGTAAGTCGTCCCCTGTTTTAATGTTACAACAAATTCACAACTTGTTTGACAGAAAAAAATGGCAAGTTAATCGCTGTTAGAGAATGTTGCCCACATAATTAGCATCTGTTTTTCAATGCTTAGCGTCATTGTAGCCTAAATTTAGCAACAGTTTACCAGCTTGTGCTCTCTCCCTCACACACACACTCACACCATGCGTAGGCTGCATGCACACATACAATTAATAATGATTTATACGTATACTGTAGAGAGAGCCCTGTAAAAGTAGCCTATAGTATACTGTTTGTGAAGCTGTCCTACTGTAAAACTAAACATAGCCTTCTGATAAACTATTCAGAGATGGACATCAGAAAATTCTTCCTGAACAGAGGCAGAGGGAGAGGAACAGTGAGGAGAGATGAGGAGGACGAGGGAGGTATGATAATTGTCCACATTAACGGCAACATTAACATTTATGCTGGTAATAGCCAGTGCTGTGATTTGATCAATGGTTTAGCTCTGACTCTGTGTAGATTATTATAGGCTACATTAGCAAATTATCACCAAATGTCAGTATGAAGGCTTTAGTGGGCTATTTAAGCTACAAAGAACTGCAGTATTGCCAGGATGACTAGGACCCTTGCCTGGGAGGTAGGTATATCTCAATTTTGACTAAAAATAAGCTTCCCTTGTGTTAGTAGGAAAGCCTACTTTGCTTTCCTGAATTACTTTTTTTTAACATGGACTGAGGTTTAGGTAGTAAAGAATCTGACTCTTTCTAATATTAAATGCTTGCAGTAAGAGATTGTTGTTTGTAAATCGTTGAGGTGTGCATGTGCAAATAAATATCATTATATTGTACCCATGATTCTATCCTTGTATCTTTACCAGTGGTTTAATATAGCCTACAGTATGACAGTGACAATAATGATTTTGAAACTTGTACCCGTAGGCTAGCCATTTATTTCATAATGCGCACATATTTAATTATTATTATTATTTTTTGATGTATTGGGAGTTGGGGGCCTGTGCCCCACCAAAGCTCTAGGTCTAGAATCGCCCCTGGTAAGACAAGATGTTGAACAAAATGCAACTTTACCTGCACCGTTCAACTTAATTAATTAGCCTATCAAGTCAATGAATTGCGTGGCGTTGTAACATATAGCCTGTCTAACTTAGCGTTACATCATTTAAATAATAGTATGATGCGACGCCACATAACTGGCCACAAACTTTGTCTTGTAGCCCCTCAGATGCAAGATGCATCACCAAGCACCAGCCATGAGCCCACAGGTCCAGAGTGTGCAGGTAAGATTGCTCATTAAATGAATATTATTAGAATGAATATAATGAAGAGTATGGTGTAGACCTGCTCTATATGATAAATGCCCTGAGATAATTGATGATGATAGATGATTCAGCACTACAATAATGAAACTGACTTGAATTTTTGACTTGGAAAAAGGGGAGATTTAGAATTATTTAGAATAAATCCACATTGTGAAGCAACCATTACTTCCACTGAATTGGAATTATTTTAGAAAATATACACAGAATCACAAGGCTTTAGAGAACAGTGTGCTATTGTAGGCTTAACATGCAAAGTTATAATTACATTATTTTAATATAATAGGTCGTGATCTAAAGTTGGCTGGTCTGATGCATGAAACTCCAGGGCTGAAAATGAATCCCACTCCGGCCCTGGTTGCAGCATGAGCGCAAAGGTGCAGCTAATAAAATCAAAGCGCTTATTCCGCAAATAAAAGCGCACATGAAATCAAAAGATGCAACTGAAATCCCCTCACAACTGAATAACTTGAATGCACTGTGTAAAAAGGCCACTGACCTGCACAATGAATTACTGCCAATGCTTCCTGATGATGAAGGTAAAAAACAAAACGAGTGCTTTTCTACCATTATGGATTACAGTGATGCATTCAAAGAACAAGTGGAAAAATGGATAAATGAAAATCCGCATGGAAACTCAAATAAATTACCACTTCAGACAAATACTTCTGAGCAGCAAATAAACCACGTAGAACAAGTTCCTGTCAGAAAAAGCAAGGACTTGTCTGTTGCTGACCCTCCAGTACCTGTTCCCACTGTACAAGATCCTCAGGATGAACTACAGCCCTGTGATAGCATCTCAAATGCAACCAAGAGATCACGCTCACATCTTTCCTCATCCTTAGTCTCACGCGCATCTGTTCCTGCTTAAAAACCAGCCTTCATTATCACTTGGAGAGTTCCAAGCAGCAGACCTGTACGCACAGAGAAGATGGAGGCAAGTCCAGTACATATCTGATCTGTTCTGGAAGCGCTGGACAAAGGAGTACCTGCCTCTGTTACAGGAACGACAGAGATGGACTGGGGTCTAGAGAAACCTTGTCGCAGGAGATCTAGTTTTGCTTATGGACAGTACCTCACCTCGTAATTCCTGGATTATGGGACGTGTCTTGCAAACCTTTCCGGATCGCAAGGGATTTGTGCGTCAAATTCGGATTAAGACAAGAACCAGTTGCTTGGACAGACCCATATCCAAGGTATGTTTGTTGCTGGTGAAGGAGGAGGCAGCATGAGGACGTTGCTGACCTCTATAGTGACTTTGTGTTTTCCAGACTTGAGCTGGACTTTGCACTAGTCGGTCATAGAGAAGGAATACTCGGTGTAATGGCTTATTCATGGAGCAATTTATTAGACATTTTTGAAATTGATATGATGATTTATTATGTCTCCTATTGTGTTTTGAAATGTGAAGTATTATGTGAGACCTAATAATTAGGGGCTGGTGTGTAAGAGACATACAGGTTGAGAGAGAGGAGCACTGGGTGCTAGAGTGTGTGTGTGGTGCAGAGGGGGTGGTTCACGTGGGAGTAAGCGTGTGTGCGTAAAGGTGCGCACTCACCAGTGACACAGATGAGAGTCAGGGTTGGGTAGTAGCCTTAATTTTTGTTGACCGCTACTCATTCAGTCATTCATCACCCTTTTTATCTGTTTAATCCGCTGGTCTCATTCTTCCATTCATCCATCTTTGCTGCGCTGTGATAGCTCTGTGCTGTTGGTTCGCAATAAATGCACCAAAATCATCTTTGGCTCTCAGCGTATTTGTTATCATAACCTCCTATAGCGCGTCACAAATCTGCGAACCTGAGGACCCGACCTCATACAGTTTGTGTTGGAAGCCGCAACAAATGTAGTTCCTGGAATGAATCCCTCCTGTGTATGAGTCCAAATACAAAGTAAACCATTCAAGTTGCAAGCTTTCAAATTATTGTTTATTTTAAATGCTTCAATTTTTGCGTCAACATGTGTTCACCCTTAAAGTCTCATTATGTTCGTACTTGAATTACGTTTGTCTTCATCACTCAAATCTGAATTACAACACCTGAAATTAAGAGTCTGCACTTTAAGACCACTTTACTCAACTTATTGTCTAAATTCAGAACATTTGTTGCCAAAGTGACGTTAAAATTGGTCAGCAAAAGAAGAAGAAGAAAAGTCTGTGCAACCTGCCTTCATGACATACTTTAGTAAAAGAGTTATGGGCACATTCTATACACCTAAAAGAACAAAATACGTCAGTGTCCAAAGATTTACAAGGACTCTGGTTATTGCTCTTTTTATAATGGTATTAAAACAATAATATTACATTTCTTTTGGACACTTGATGATAAAGTGTTATTTGCATGTCTGTTATGAATAGATATGATCTTTACTGTCAGTCTACAGTTGTTCTGGGCCGTTACCTTCAGGCCTCTGTGTGTAGCCATGTCATTCTAAATTTGCCACTTGTCAGTAAGATAACAATATCCAGCAAGATGATGATAAGAAAATCAGCTTTGTATATTCAAAGTGAGGGATACTGATATGTCCTTGCATTTCACAGCTGAGACCAATAACCTTTCTCAGAACAGCCATGAAAAAGGAGACGTTATGCACAAGAAACGTGTGTGGTACCCCCATGTCACATGGTCTACAGATCTCTCTTAGGGATTTTAAAAGATTTACAAACTAGATGTACCACATAGCGGTACACAACATGACCGCCGCTCAGTTTTACACATTCTCTCCACAAAAATAAATGACACTTGTCAACTTTCCTGTATTTCTGTTTGTGCAATTGTGTGTGTGTGTGTGTGTGTGTGTGTGCACATATGTATGTGTGCGTGCGTACATGTGTGTGTGTGCATACGTGTGTGTTTATCTGTGTGTGCATGTCTGTGCATGTGGATTTGTGTGTGTGAGAATATGTGTGTATTTGTGCGTGTGGATATCAGTGTGTGTGTGCATTGTGTGTGTATGTGTGTGGGTGTGTGGGTGTGTGTGTGTGTGTGTGTGTGTGTGTGACAGTAGGCCTATCATCCCAAATCAGTAACCCTTCGCTTAATAGCACCATCTACAGGCCGATGGGTACAATCTAAATCTACACATAAATTGATTTATTTTACAGCCCCCCCATGGATGAAATTTCACAAAACTTAGCATAGTCCCAGACGATGTCAGGTTAATCATACACATGAAATTTGGTGCTGTTCATAGCATTTCATCTGAAGATAGAGGCAAGTAAAGCAATATGATATTACATTTTCATTTTTTACCACGGGGGTGCAAATCACAAATGACTGGTTATAAGCTGAGTTCATGCACGCTCTTGAGACCAACCTACCATGAATATTTTGTCATCCTCTGTGCCACGGTTCAGGTAGTTATTTAGGAAAAACTGCATTTTTTGGGTTTCGGGGGGGGGGGGGGGGGGGGGGGGGGCTAGCGCGGGGGTGCAATGGCCCCCGGTGACCAAACTAAATTTTTCCTTAAAAGTCTACTGGGGCTACATGCCTACCAAGTTTCATGTGCCCCGGTGTTACAGAGTCCCGGGAATCGTTGACCAAAAATTCAGGAAGTAGATGACGGAAGGAAAAAAAAAAAAAAAAAAAACTTTGACAACTCCTATATGACCGCTACGCTAGCGGCGGTCATAATTATTTATATTAACAGATTGGCCCAGGACGAGACTGTTTGGTGCATTCGAAGGTACGTCAGGAAAAAAGCCTTTGAGAAGCTCTGGACAGAGTCATTCATTCATTAACACACAATGCCACAGCACACATTCTCTGTGTTATTGTTTCCATAAGCTTCTCCAATGTCACCAGATTTATTTCCATCCAGTGTTGCATTCATTTTTCACCAAGATCTTGTATTAATGATGGGAAAGTCTGACCACTGCACAAAGCCTTCTCCAGCACATCCCAAAGATTCTCAATGAGGTTAAGGTCTGGACTCTGTGGTGGCCAATCCATGTGTGAACATGATGTCTCTCATGCTCCCTGAACCACTCTTTCACAATTTGAGCCCCATGAATCCTGACATCTTGGAATATGCCCGTGAACTTTGTAAAACAACACGGTTCATTGTGGTTTGAACACATGAAATTAGCATTAACTAAAACAGAATAACCAGGTTTTGAAAGTGAGTTATTTGAAGAAATGTATCTGATCATCCACAACATTATGACAAAAAAATGAAGGTTATTAGGTGTTGTTTGAAAAAGCTAAGCTGAGACTCTCAAAGTGTCAAGGAGAGACACGGTGTGGTTTAGCTTTGTCAGCTTTCTCAGGAATCTGAAAGGTTAATGCAAATGAAACAGACACTATGAATTCAAATACTTATAAACTATGCTGATAAAAAACTGGACTTCCTCTTTAGGCTGAGTTTATATTGGAGGAGGACCATCATGCTGTTACTGCTGCTGTGAACACAGAGAGACAAGGTCAAGAGATTTTCAGGAAACCTTCACGACGGTGAGTTTTTCTTCAGTTTCAGTTTATTTTCTCCTTGTGTCTGTAATTCAGTGAATACAAACACAGAGCACAAGTTACTGAGACATTTTTATTTTATTAAGAATTTTCTGAAATTTTAAGTATAGTTTTATTTTACAAAGTCATGTGGACACAGTCAGACTAAATTGAGTCCATTAATACAACTGACGTCACTAGTTTAACTTGTTATTTTTGTAAAGTTGAACCAAAATAGATGAAAATCAATCAAGTTATTTAACAATTAACATTTTCTTTCAGGATGAATCTATCCATCTATCAAACTGTGTTTTATTAGATTTGTCTTTTATCTTCTAACACATGACTAGTATTTAATAATTAACACGTCTTCATAGAGGTTGATCCACAGTTTCATCAAATAAAGAGTGAATATAGTGTGAACAATCATGGGTTTTCAGTTGATCAGCTCATTTAACTTTAACTTGACATGCAACAAACTATAATACACTGATTTCTATTTTATTTTTTACAGTGATCCACCATGACATTACTGAAGGCTCTCCTGCCCCTCGCTGCTCTCCTCCTTCTGTCCGTCGTTCCCACAGAAACTGAAGTGGTGAACTCGATGGCAGACTGTGACGAATTCTTTCTTAACGATATTCCACCAAATATCCCAGGAATCTTGGAGGAAGGGAACATCCAGGACCAGAACAGATACAAACCTATTTGCCAGACTTTGAACAACATCAGAACCTTTGTGACGCTTTACGACACCAAGAACAGGATCCCAGTGTTTTCTGCTGCAAAGTACAGAGGGAGTCATGAAGGTGAAAGATCTAAGATTTGGAGGATTGAACCTCAGGTGAGCTTTTTAACAAAGAAAATACCATAATACTAAAGTATTTGTAGATGTTTTTTGACAAGTCTCATTTTATTTGACATCAGTTAAAAGTTGTTAATCAGTTGAAAATACATGAACTAAACTGTTATGATGCTGCAGTGCATTGCCACAGTGTCAGTTACTCTACCTGACTCTTTGGACATTGTTGAGACCAAATTATTGTCTAAACTCTCAATCTGAATTTACTTTGAAAATGAAGCAAAAGCACCAAAAAATAGTCTTGTTTACTTCCTAAGGATAATTATGTGGAACCAAATACTAACTTTACTTTGAATCTACTTTGATGTAACCTTGTATGAAACAGTAATTTAGTTTTTAATTGTTACAGCTTGAGGACCCAGCTGGCAGCGACAACATGACACCAGCAAAAGATAAGAAAACCTACAACCACCAGGCTGGGGACACTGATTACAAACACAACCAACAAAGTGTTAGTAGAGGCCATTTGTTACCAAGCTCTTATGGATTTAATCAAAATGAAAGAAAATCCACCTTCACCCTGACCAACATTGTTCCACAAAATGAAAAATTCAACGGTGGAAGCTGGAACAACATGGAACAATGCATCAAATGTGTTATGGATAAATACTGCATCAACAACAATAATAAAATAGAAGGTTTTGTAGTAATCGGAGCACAGCCCAGCACCAGCAACACCCTCAACAACAGAGTTAATATTCCTTCCATGCTCTGGTCAGCTTTCTGCTGCTACAGCAGCAAAGAGGAGAAATGGTTAGCAAGTGCACACTGGGGTGAGAACATTGAACCTACAGAAGATTACCTGCAGACTAAGACTCTGGATGAGCTCCATGAGAAACTAGGAAATATATATAAAGTGTTTCCTGGTACAGAATGTCCTGCCGCCAAAACTGTCACAGAGTTTTACCCAAAACTTGACCAAATATGCAACTGCCCGCCACCTGTTCCAGCTGGACTCTTAACAAGCCTACGTAATATTTTCAACAGGTTCAGGCTTATCCCAGAGCAAATCATTAACATCTTGCAACGTTATTTTGGAAAATAAATATACAGTAAATATAAATGCAACTGCCCAAAGTAGGCGTATGACTACTGCTCCTGCTGTGACTATTAAATGATCTGAGATTACAGCAGAAACGTCATCAAAACATCTTACAGATGTATTAACATGTCAATATATAGCTCGTGCAGATGCCACCGTTACTCTCCCAAGTGTGCTGACCTATTTGTATATCTGTAATCTAAAGTAAACATTGACAGTATTCAAATGGTAATGATGGAAAACACACTTTGTCTTTGTGTGATCAGTTGAAATCTGTATTTTATCCTCAAATAAAAGTGGCACAAGGAAAACCCACGTCTCAGAGTGTCTTACTTCTCAATATACATCTCCAATAGAAAACACCAGCTTTGTTAAAAATGGGAGTTTCACACATATCAACATCTAGACTGATGGGAAAAATCCACTTAGTTTCACCCTCCATGACTTTAAAAACGTTGTTGTATTTAATTGTTTTACCACAGGAAACATACAACATTTTGAGCCCCAGTTATGCTTAAATCTTTTACTGCTAAAAACACAGCTTGTTCTGAAACATCCCACCACAGAGCAGAGACGGAAGAAAGACATGAAGACAACAGCAGCTTGTGGTCAACATGTGTCTTTTCTCATTAGGTGAGAAACTTCTCACTTCACCCAGTTGTTTTCTGTGTCATTTCTTTACTGTTTGAGAGAAGAGTGATCAGGTCCTAGAGTTGGTGCTTTCGTCTGTACTGAGAGAACTGGAGGTTTAGACAAAGTGTCCTGAAATGAAGAATAGACGTGTTGATAGAAATCAGACTGATGTCCAGGAAGGTGATCTGACAGACTGACTCACTGAGAGCACTACGTCAGAGGACACATTCAGGAAAAGCTTTCAGATGGTTTTAGAAACACTGAGATTATGATCCAGACACCGTCCTAAACCAACCTGGACCTTTAACTGATAAAATGAACGTCATCATGTTGTTCTTCGACAAAGTAGAAGTTACTAGAAGTCCTGTTTTAAAGATGGCAACTGATTTTTGAGACATGAAAAAGTATCAACTAATATTTTGATGTTCTTTCCAGCAGCTGCTGATCAGCCTCAAACTCGGAGACCAACGTTGAGTCCAGAACCACTGCTGCCTCTCTGTGTTATAGTTCTGATTGCTTTCAAAATTAAGGCAGAGAGAAAACTAAAAAGTGAAAAAAGAAATTCTCAGTAGTTGTATAGATGCTTAGTGTCTCAGAGAAACAGTGCAGGGAGGTCAAACATAGACCTGGGGGGTATTCCAGAAAGCAGGTTTAACAAACACTGAGATAAAACTTAACCTCTGGGTTGTCTGAACCTGAGGCGACTAAACCCGAGCTGTCGGTTCCAAAACACCGGTTAGCAATCAGTTCAATCAACCCCGGATTGTTTAACCTAGAGTTGTGCGCGATCACGGCGAAGTTATAAAGGCATCATCTATTGAGAGTCGAAACCATGAGTAAAAATGGCAAAGCGCAGGGCAGCCTATTTTTCTGAAGCGGAGCAGCCTTTTCTGCTCGAGGCGTACGAGGAGGAAAGAGCGATAATCACGAAAAAAAGCAATACTTGCGCGTCTGCCAAGGAACGAGATCTTGCTTGGCAGAGAATTGCCGACCGCGTAAATGCGTAAGTTTAGTAGGATATAGCACACTAATGTGTCAGAAGCACAATAATTCAGTAGATATTAGGCTACATATTAACTGCTTTGTATGAGACTTTCTTATACTATAGAATACCTTGTCATATATTGTATTATTTTTAATTAGATGTAACCCGACCGCCCTCAAGAGAACGTGGCCGCAGGTCAAAACAAAATATAAAAACATTGTCCAAGTTGGTAAGATATATCTGGGTGCATCATCTTAGACATCACTTATCCAGTATTATATTCTTGAATTGCCATATTGCAACAAGTTACGTTCATTTCAAAGCCAATAGGAAGAAAGCAGAGGAGAGGAAGACCGGTTCTGGGCCAGCGGTGTCCCCCCTCACCCCTGTGGAGGAGTTGGCGATCAGTATCAATCGAGGGCGTCCGATGATGGAGGGGATTCCTGGGGGCACGTCATCGGAGCCCTCAACCTCCCAGGAGGAGCAAAATGAACAAGTGCAATGTATTTACCCTAATAGGCCCACGCCTAAATCACTTATGTCTAATTTGTGTAGCCTTGCATGTTCGAAAATGACCAATTTATAGCCAATATTACCGTTCATATAAATAATAGGAGGATGAATAGACATTATCAGCAGTCACAGAGGAATCGAGGTAAAGAAATGCTGTGCAGAGACTAGAGCATAGTTTCTTCATGTTTTCTGTCAGTGCATGAGAACACTGGATCAGAACATTTGCTCTATAATGAAGTGTTTTCTCTTTTCAGGCCATGAAACACGCAATGGGCAAATAAATGTGTGAAACAGTCTTACGTGCATTTATTTAATTTTTTTTGGTTGAAGTGATTGTGACAGATTTCATCACGCATTCTTTGACCATCTCTGATGTCAAGTTGCTGAATGTGTTCCTATCTGCTCCTCAATAGCAGGAACTAATTCATTGCGCAACGTTGCAATGTTGTGCAATAGGCTATCGCACGCGCAACAATTACGATGAGCAAATCCACGATGCGTAACGTTCGAAATGTGGGGATGGAGAATGTTGTTTAAATATATTAAAGATTCCGCAGAAAAACAGTAGTGCTCTGGCAAAAACTCATCAGGAAAAGAAAGGATATTAAGTCGTGGTCTTATATCCTCTCACGGTGAATAGCCCGAATGATTTATGCTTCAATGTCAATTGGATCTTCCTCAAAAGGAAACGTCATTGTGTGACAAGTGTGGAAACAGCGGTCTGGCTGAACGTGCACTTAAATACCCGAACATAACCTGAACAAAACCTACCCCTACCAGGTTAAGTTCAGAGCCTATGTTACTATAGTTACTTACATAGCCTGATCATTTTTGAGCGTTCTGGAACCGAAATCCCAGGTTTACCGCTAACTCTGGGTTTACATACCCAGAGTTAGCGGTAAACCTGCTTTCTGGAATACCCCCCAGATTCAAAATGAGACAAAAACGTTTATCAATTTGTCTTTGTGGTGTATTCAATTGAATATAGGTGAGAAAAGATTTCCAAATCATTGTATTCTTTTTTTTTTATGTTTTACACAACCTCCCAATTTCACTGGAATTGGGTTTGTCCACAGACACAAATAACAACAATGACCACAACAATCATTTTTACACTTAGGATACAGTTATTCTATCAGTTACTTGACAAATTGGTGTCGGTCATTGATCTCTTGACAATATCAAAACGGGTGGGAGAGTGAAAATCGTGTGGATCCCTCGTGGGAGTATAAACCATTACCATCAGCTTCAGGACAGAGGATGATGGTACGTGTTTCTCTTCTCTTCATTGATTCTGAGTCTAACTTCTTCTTCAGATCTGTGCAGTGCCGGCGCTCCGCACACGCACATCACGCGCTGCGCGTAGGGCACCAAGTGCCTGGGGGGGCACCAAAAAATCTGGGTCGTGAAAAATCATCACAATAGGCTACTAGTATAAATAACAAATAAAATATGTCTAAAGCATGTTAATATACAAAAGCAATACAAAAGTAATATAGGCCTAGACCAAATTAGTCGACAAAAAGGTGAATCTCCTGTGCGGCCCTCTCTCCAGTCTCCCTCTGGTGCCCCCCTTCCCCACCTCCCAGTGGTCTGTTCGATTATGCCTCAATAGAGCGTCACAGTCCCGCCCACAGCCAAAGAGAGCGGAGGTGCCTAACGGTGTGTATCTAAAGAGTTTTAGAGCATGTCATTGGATAACCAGCTACGGCTGAACTCATAAGCATATAACATATCATTTCGAGTGAAAAAACGAAGAGAAAGTCCAAAAAAAGTCAAAGGTACAAGACACATAGTTTCATTTCCGAGAGAAGGAACTACTCATCCCATAAACCACCGCGCCTCACTGAAGGCGCCTCACTGAAGTCGACTCGAAGCCACAACCTCGAAAGAGCCTTTTCAGCGACTTCCAAATCTGAGGACGGCCACGCGAACCTGTGCTGCTGTGTGGGCTACTGTAACGTACTGTCTACTGTACGATCACAAATAAATAAATAAATAAATAAATAAGAACCTGTGTTGCGTTTTTGCACGGTAGACTTATCAGTTAGTCAGCTAGCAATGCTATGTTTGATTATGCTTAAACTGGGCTTGTTATTTCTTTTAGCCATCAGAGATATAGTCAGGTAATGTCATGTTTTCTGTTATGTCCTCCGTTCTTGGTTCTGTCTTGTCTTTCGTCATGGTTTAGTTTCCTGTGTTTCTGTTTATTGTATTAAGTTCTTGGTTTTCATAGTCATGGTTAGTGTTTAGTTTTTTCTGTTCTGTTTCCTGTTTTATTTTGCTAAGTTCTCGACTTCCTGTTTTGTTATCCCATGTTTTCTTTTGATTAGATCATTGGTTTCAGCTTGTGTTAATTCTTCATTTGCTTCACCTGTGTCTCGTCACCCCTGTTCCTCATGTCTTTATATAGCCCTGCCTTCCTCTTTGTGTCTGTCGCGTCATACTGTTTTTTTTACTGCCAGTTCCGTGTCACCGTGTTCCATGTTTCTGTTTGTCCACGTTCCATGCCTTTTGTTCCTTGCCAAGTGGTTTTCCTGCCATGTCTTAGTTTGATAGTGTTTTGGATTTTGGTTTGCGTTTTGGATTTCCTGCCTCCTCTGCAGCGCTTTTGGTTTTGTAAGTTTTGTCTTTTGTTAATTAAATCCTTTTTTTGCCTACTCCTGCATCTTGGAGTCCTGCATCTGGGTCCAAAAAATCCCAACCCCGCTACCCTTTGTGACAGAAGGACGCGACCACAAATGGACCCAGCAGACTATACTCATTTCGATGAGGAGGATAAGAGGCAAGTACTGACCTATTATTTGGATAGAAAGCTGGAGTACAAACCGTGGCTCATCCCTGAGTTTTTGCCATTATTTTCTGGCACACGTTTGGCCATGAGGGCCCCAACAGGGAGGTCAGGCCCTCGTGGTTGCCACGGAGGCAGGCCTGCAGGCCAGCAGCCTCTGCTGCAACGGTCTGCTAGCCATGTGGTGGTGGTTCCCCGGCCTGCTGACCATCGGCCAGCCAATCTCCAGCGATCCGCACTGGCTCCCAGGCCGGACTACCGCGTGGCTCCTGCTCCGGCTCCCAGGCCGGACTACCGCGTGGCTCCTGCTCCGGCTCCCAGGCCGGACTACCGCGTGGCTCCTGCTCCGGCTCCCAGGCCGGACTACCGCGTGGCTCCTGCTCCGGCTCCCAGGCCGCACTACCGCGTGGCTCCTGCTCCGGCTCCCAGGCCGCACTCTCCTGCGGCTCCTGCTCCGGCTCCCAGGCCGGACTCTCCTGCGTCTCCTGGTCCGGCTCCCAGGTGGGACTCTCCTGCGTCTCCTGGTCCGGCTCCGAGGGTCGCTTCAGCTCCGGCTCCTGTCCCGGCTCCGAGGGTCGCTTCAGCTCCAGCTCCTGTCCCGGCTCCGAGGGTCGCTTCAGCTCCGGCTCCTGTCCCGGCTCCGAGGGTCGCTTCAGCTCCGGCTCCGAGGGTCGCCTCAACTAAGGCTCCTGTCCCGGCTCCGAGGGTCACCCCAACTAAGGCTCCCGTCCCGGCTCCGAGGGCCGCCTCTTCCCTGGTTCCCGTCCCGGCTCCGAGGGCCGCCTCTTCCCTGGTTCCCGTCCCGGCTCCGAGGGCCGCCTCTTCCCTGGTTCCCGTCCCGGCTCCGAGGGCCGCCTCTTCCCTGGTTCCCGAGGTGGCTCGGACCCCGGCTCCTGGTCCTGTTCCCGAGGTGGCTCGGACCCCGGCTCCTGGTCCTGTTCCCGAGGTGGCTCGGACTCCTGGTCCTGTTCCTGTGCCGGATCCTGCTTCTGTTCCCGTTCCTGTGCCGGATCCTGATCCTGTTCCCGCTCCCGTTCCCGTGCTGGATCCTGATCCTGTTCCCGCTCCCGTTCCCGTGCTGGATCCTGATCCTGCTTCCGCTCCCGTTCCCGTGCTGGATCCTGCTTCCGCTCCCGTTCCCGTGCTGGATCCTGCTTCCGCTCCCGTTCCCGTGCTGGATCCTGCTTCCGCTCCCGTTCCCGTTCCTGTGCTGGCTCTGGTTCCTGCTCCTGTTGTCGAGGTGGGTCCGGTCTCTGCCGTGTCGGCCCGGCCTCCCGGTCGGCCCCCTGAACTCTCTGCCGTGTCGGCCCGGCCTCCCGGTCGGCCCCCTGAACTCTCTGCCGTGTCGGCCCGGCCTCCCGGTCGGCCCCCTGAACTCTCTGCCGTGTCTGCCCGGCCCCCCGGCCGGCCCCCTGAACTCTCGGCCCTGTCGGCTCGGCCCCCCGGCCGGCCCCCTGAACTCTCTGCCACGTTCGCTCGGCCTCCCGGCCGGCCCCCTGAACTCTCTGCCACGTTCGCTCGGCCTCCCGGCCGGCCCCCAGAACTCTCTGCCACGTTCGCTCGGCCTCCCGGCCGGCCCCCAGGACTCTCTGCCACGTCCGCTCGGCCTCCCGGCCGACCCCCAGAACTTTCGGTCCTGTCTGCTCGGCCTCCCAGTTGCCCAGGATCCCTCCTGCCATGCCCCCTCCACCCACCCAGTCGAGTTCAGATTTTGTTTGATGGTTTTGTTTTGTAGGGACGTCTGGGATCCGTCCCTTAAGGAGGGGGTTCTGTCATGTTTTCTGTTATGTCCTCCGTTCTTGGTTCTGTCTTGTCTTTCGTCATGGTTTAGTTTCCTGTGTTTCTGTTTATTGTATTAAGTTCTTGGTTTTCATAGTCATGGTTAGTGTTTAGTTTTTTCTGTTTCCTGTTTTATTTTGCTAAGTTCTCGACCTCCTGTTTTGTTATCCCATGTTTTCTTTTGATTAGATCATTGGTTTCAGCTTGTGTTAATTCTTCATTTGCTTCACCTGTGTCTCGTCACCCCTGTTCCTCATGTCTTTATATAGCCCTGCCTTCCTCTTTGTCTCTGTCGCGTCATACTGTTTTTTACTGCCAGTTCCGTGTCACCACCAAGCATTTGTGCTTAGGGCACCCAAATGGCTAGCGCCGGCCCTGAACACTGTAAAAAGAGATGAGGGGGGTATTCCAGAAAGCGGGTTATGTGAAAACTCTGAGTTTGTTAACCCTGAGATGAGGGAAACTCTGAGTTATCCGTTCCAGAAAGAGAGGTAACTTAAACTCTGGGTCTGTTACTGTGGTAACTTACTCTGTGAACATAACCTGCTCGCTGGCAGGTTTACTATAAGAAACCCAGAGTTTCTACCTGTCTCCTCCCACACGAAGAAAGCAGTTAGACATGGATTGCCCATTCATTAGAAATCCAATCGACATCGAAGCCGTATTGATTAGAAATGCATTACGTCGTGAGAGAATCTTCCAACCCAGATTAGACGTTTTATCATTTCCCGAGGATTTTCTTTTTGAACGCTACCGCTTTTCATCCAACAGTATCATTTATCTCAATAACCTTCTCCGGCCATATATCACCAACCTCACACACCGCGGACGAGCACTCACATCAGAGCAAACTTTATGCATAGCGCTACGTTTTTTTGCAAACGGCAGTTTTCTTTATAACATCGGGGATGCAGAGCATTACGGAAAGGCAACAGTGTGTAGAGCTGTGAGGAAGGTAACCCTCGTACTGAAACGCCTGTTACCAGTGATGGTGGTGTTCCCCGGACACAAACCTGTTCGCACCATCAAAGAGGAATTCCACAGGATTGCAGGTTGTGACTGATGTAGAAATCATATATTCTGTTATTTTAAATTATGATATAGGCCTACATTCTGCTGCGGCCTCAGAGTGGGGTCAGTAGCTTAATTAGCTGTCATTTTGCAGGCCTTCCAAATGTGATAGGATGCATAGATGGGACACAAATCCCTATTACCGCGCCTACACAAAATGAAGGGGACTTTGTGAATCGAAAATCCTTTCACAGCATCAATGTCCAGGTATGTGACCTACCATCTTAAAAAATATGTACATGAAAATGTATACATTACAACTAACTCATGTCATTCTCTGCACTGTAAAGATCATATGTGATGCAGCTTCTCTTATTACAAATTTAGAAGCTAAGTGGCCTGGCTCAGTTCATGATTCCCGGATCTACCGGGAGTGTAGTCTGAGCAACAGATTTGCGCGTGGTAAGGAAGCTAAAGCTTTGTACAAATGTTCTTTGTCTCCCTTTCTAAATGCACTCAAATGTGTCCTCTATAATTACAGAAGAGTTTGATGGCTACCTGCTGGGGGATCGAGGCTATCCATGCCAGCCCTCTCTGTTGACCGCTTACCCTGAGCCGGGGCCCCAACAACGTTTTAATGTGGCCCACTGCAGGACTAGAACCCGGGTTGAGATGACCATAGGCATACTCAAATCCCGGTTCCAGTGCCTGCGTAAGCTCAGGGTCACCCCAGAGAGGGCATGTGACATCATTGTGGCATGTGTTGTTCTCCATAATATTGCAATTATTAGAGGAGAGCAACACCCTGCCGTACAAATCAACGACGCTGAGGATGACCATCCCATCCCTGCAGATGTTCAGGATGGAAGGGCTGTAAGGGACCTCATCGCCCGAAACCACTTTTGATTAAAAATAAAAGACAAATTCACATGTGATTTGGTTCTTCTTTATTCCCTAAAAGTACAAAAGCAACAGTCAGGATTTGTAATATAGTTCCAACCATTAACATATTTCACATATTCACCTGTTTCACCATGACAATGCACCCACCTCAACTGGCGTTCAAGTAATAGAATTTCCAAGTCTGTTTTTCTGATTTGCCGGTCCAGGTACACCATTTCTTTTTCGGTTTTTTTAATGGTTTTCATTAGGTGCACCCTGTACAACTCTTTTACCGGCAACTGGGAAACATATGGACGACATTTAATTCCTGCAGTTCTACATACAGATTTAACATGGTATTGACCGAAAATCTCACTGTGTCAAGCTGTGCTCTAGAAGTTGATGGACCCTCCTCTTGGTGATGCCCAGCCATGTTCTGTTGAAGGACAAGAATGTGCTAGTTTGTCCATTATCTATGCTCATCACTTCAGTGTACATGTCAAACTCCAAATTCCACTCAAGAATGTAAATGAATATGAATGGGTAGAGCACTGCCAGTAGCTATACAGAATATTAAGACACACTTCAGTAGGCCCCTCCGGATCTCTCCCTGTGGCAGCAGACAGCTCCTCCTCCTCCTCCGATGCAGGAAAAGATACTGTTTCAGAATACTTTGAACTACCATCTGAGGCAAGATCTGAGTATGGAATACTTACAGCTGCAGGGTTAACGATTGTTTCAGTCGGAGGCTGAACCAGGCAGATGACACCATCCACAACTGTTGGGTGGGTGGATATACATTTGTTAAAAAGTAGGCTATATATATATATATGTAAGTTTTATTTTTAAAAAAGACATAAGTGTATACTGGGGGTGACAGGCTCAGATGAGCTTCCCCCGGGGATGCCTTCAGCCACAGGGCGACCCCTGTTTTGGCTGAGAGCCAGCTCCTCAGCCTCTGTCAGAGGTGGTGGAGGTGGCCCTCCACCCGTTTTTCGGGCCTCTGCCTTCTTTCTGTTGGCTGAGCAGAACTCAATGTTTGCAATCTGAATTAATATTTACTTTACGTTTAATAGCCTAAGTCAATTAAAAAAAAATAATAAAAAAATCAAAGTGAGGTGCAATCATAGCCTAGCAAAATATGCCTTACCTTTTTGAATGATGTTTTTATGTTTCATTTTGAGCTGCTTCCAAGTCCTCATTTCTCCTGTTGGATTGCACCTAAATGAAAAACTCAGATTTCATTCCTACTGATATTCATAACTATAGGCTATGCTACGATCTTACGGTTAATTGTTACGTCAATGGAATAGTACATTCAAACTTACGCGCTGACTCGGGCAGCAATTTTCTCCCATGCCGTCTCTCTCTCCTTCGCTGCTGCAGCTGTGTTGCATTTGCGGCGAAATATGTGCTCATATTCTCCGTAGGCCAGCATAAGGATCTCCAACTCCTTCTCACTGAAATAAGTTGATCTTTTTTTTTTCTCCGTTGTCATGGTGACTCGTGGTATCGGGGCTCCATTGATGATGGCTTTTTATAGTGGTTGTGCACGCGCGTAACTCGAGGTTAACATACTCAGAGTTGATTGAACTAACTCAGATCAGCTGTTCTGGAACCGGATATTCAGAGTTTCCCGACTCAGAGTAAGTCAACTCAGAGTTCAGGGATAGACTCAGAGTTTGTTGCCTGCTTTCTGGAATACCCCCCAGATCTCTTTTTACAGTGTTCCTCCAACACATTTCACAACTTTTAAACTAAACTAGTCTCTTTTCTTTGATTGGATTCAAACATCCAGAGCTCATGTTGTCATAGAAACTGAGTCAATGCTTAAATTCAAATAAACATCTGGATCATGGCTGATACACATGTGTTGAGAAGTAGACTCTTACTTTCACACTGTCATTCTACACACACACAAACAACAAACACACTGCCCACATGGTGACAGATAGATGACTTTCAACTAAATATAAAGAGACTTTAAAAGAATGATTGTGCTGCCCTGGCAGAGCGTTGACTGTAGCAATGCTGTAGACAGACAGTTAACAATCCCTAGTCCTCCAATAAACACACAGCCTTGACTTTTATGGTATTTTAATAAAAACTTGTTGCTTCCTTTGGTTTGTTTGGGAAAATCAAACATTACAAAAAATATACAGTTCAGTTCACTTCATTCATTCATGAAAACAATGGAAACATGTAAAACATGAACATAAAACAAGAAATCCTTTAAAAACAAAACATATAATACTATTATAGACATATGGACAAACGGTTATAGAAGATAAATGAATGAAATGTTCAGCATCAAGATCTAAGCTGTGAAAGCCTTGAGTGGATTCTTGACTCTGATTTCTCAGTAAAGTGAAGGAGCTGATTGACTCTCTATAAACTCTACCACCTCCATATGTAGCCTTGTGATCCACCAGCGTTTTAGCTGTAACTATGGATGTCTTCATCAGTTTTGGGGCCGATCCAGGTATTTTTAATCATAGCCAGATATTTAATAGTTATTTTACATTTTAATTACGTCCCTGTAGCATCAAAACATCTTCATCTTCTTCTGTTTTAATGGTGGTCAGCATGGAGTCCACTCAGTCAAAGGCTGCACCCAAACAACAACAACAACAACAAACACTGAACGCTGTGTTTAAAAGACGACTGCAGTCAGAGTGTTAACAGAAAACTAACGCTGGACCAGAGTTCAGGATGACAGCTTTGTGCTCAGCTTCTGTCTCTGCTTGATTCCTTCAGTCCTTCAGTCATGTTTCTCAGCTTTGTTTCAATCAAGTGATCAGTGCAGATTTCAGATCTGCTGACAAGTCCTAAACTCTGACAAGACGTCCTTTAAAAGTGAAGGACGAGAAGAATCTTGACTAACAGTGTGTTCTTGTTTAGAACCAAGCTAGAAAACAAAGAGTTTAAAGATCCTGCAGCATCTAAAGAGAACACATGATAACAAGAACCAATGCTGCTGTTTCTTTGGACTGTTGAACTTTTAAACAATAGATAATGAGATAATCTAGATAATGATATCTGATCTCTTTGGAGTTTCTCCAACATGTTCTTAGAGTTTCTAATGTGTCTCTGATTTACAGGTGGATTAGTTTGGTTTCCAGGATTAAAAACATTTTGAAAACTGAAAACCACCTGAAAACCAATATGACTGGTTTTCAGTTTGCAGCTAGGTATGAGTGTGAATGGTTGTCTGTCTCTCTGTCTTAGCCCTGTGATAGACTGGAGACCTGCACTCTAAGAAATGAAACATCACATTTACTTAATATAGTTATGGCAACCGGTCCCACGAAACTAGGCTGAATAAATGGGAAGAATACTAGAAAACTAATTATTACTACATGCTTTTAAGCAAATCCCACCAAACCGTCTTAATTAAATACTACTCAACACGCTTATGTTGACTTTACTCAACGCGCTTATGTTGCATTTACTCAACGCGGTTATGTTATGTTGAAGGTACTCAACGCGGTTATGTTGAATTTACTCAACGCGCTTATGTTGCATTTACTCAACGCGGTTATGTTATGTTGAAGGTACTCAACGCGGTTATGTTGAATTTACTCAACGCGCTTATGTTGGAGGTACTCAACGCGCTTATGTTATGTTGAAGGTACTCAACGCGGTTATGTTGAATTTACTCAACGCGCTTATGTTGCATTTACTCAACGCGGTTATGTTATGTTGAAGGTACTCAACGCGGTTATGTTGAATTTACTCAACGCGCTTATGTTGGAGGTACTCAACGCGCTTATGTTATGTTGAAGGTACTCAACGCGGTTATGTTGAATTTACTCAACGCGCTTATGTTGCATTTACTCAACGCGGTTATGTTATGTTGAAGGTACTCAACGCGGTTATGTTGAATTTACTCAACGCGCTTATGTTGCAGGTACTCAACGCGCTTATGTTGAAGATACACAACGCGCTTATGTTGGAGGTACTCAACGCGCTTATGTTATGTTGAAGGTACTCAACGCGGTTATGTTGAATTTACTCAACGCGCTTATGTTGCATTTACTCAACGCGGTTATGTTATGTTGAAGGTACTCAACGCGGTTATGTTGAATTTACTCAACGCGCTTATGTTGGAGGTACTCAACGCGCTTATGTTGAAGATACACAACGCGCTTATGTTGGAGGTACTCAACGCGCTTATGTTGAAGATACACAACGCGCTTATGTTGAAGATACTCAACGCGCTTATGTTGAAGGTACTCAACGCGCTTATGTTGAATATACACAACGCGCTTATGTTGAAGGTACTCAACGCGCTTATGTTGAAGGTACTCAACGCGCTTATGTTGGATACTCAACGCACTTATGTTGAATGTACTCAACGCGCTTATGTTGCATTTACTCAACGCGCTTATGTTGAAGGTACTCAACGCGCTTACGTTGAAGTTACTTGACACAAATGAGTTGTATTTATGTTGTAGTGTTTTGTTGATTGTACTCAGGGCCATTTCTAGCTTCGTGGGGGCCCTAAGCAAGATGCTGTTTGGGGGCCCCTAGTTTGTCAAACTACGATGAAGAGATTACTAACCCTTAGCACTCAGGCAAGTTAAACTGATAAAAAACTATAATACAAGGAAAACAACAATCCTCTATATGTCAATAAATAAAACATATTTTGATTGTTTATAAAAATGTTTACATAAGAGAATACAACAAACCAACATTGATTTTAAACTGCAACAATGAAAACAAAACAACACTAAAAATAATGCTTATTTAACATCACAGTCACTTATCAGCAACACCTGATATACTTAATCAAAGTAATAATAACAGTTTATGTGATGGTTCTGGAGCTTCCTGGGGGGTATTCCATCAAGCAGGCTAAAGGCAAAGTCAAGCTTAAATGGCCAAGTCTGGCTAATATGAGTGAGAGTTCGGTTCCATCAAAGAGGCTGAGATTAGCCCCAACTCAGTAACCATGGAAACTATGACTCCGGCTAAGCCTCAACCATGGCTAAGCCAGAACTGTGGCTCAGGTTTCCGTTCCATCAATCTGAGCCTCAACCCTGTTCCATCAAGGTGGCTAATGTGAATGCCAGCCAAGTAACCATGGTAACTTAGCCTGCCGGGCAAACCTGGTCTGTAGCAGGCTAAAAGTGAAGCTTAGCACCATCTATGATCAAAGAATGTCCAATAGACAGAAACAGAGACACACAACTGTCATGGAATGATAAAACAATATGTAAAACATAAAATATATAATAAAATGTATTAAAGAAATTATTTATACTAATAATTATATATATATTATCTATAAGTACATTAAAGAACATTATCACGAAAATAAAATATATTAAAAAATAAGACACAAATAAATTAATTAATAAAATTAAACTAATTAGCCAAAAAATATAATAAAAGGAAATTGAGGCATTGAAAATAAAAGATTGAATATGTACACCAAACCACAATTAGATGCAAATGGCCTCCAATCACCCCCACACACCCTCCTTGCCTCCTATTGGCTGGCAAAGCCAAAGCCAATTGAGGTCAATTGACAAAGGCCAAGGCATTTAAGCAGTGCATTCAAGAGAGGGAGACGGACACAGAGAGACAAAGAGAAAGAGAGCTAGAGTGAGACATTCCAACATGGCATGCCCATTCATTGACAACCCAGTGAATGAAGAGGCCCGGATAATTCAACGGGCCTTCCGACCACCACCAGCACCAAGGGTCTTCCAGGACAGGACCAACCCGTTGACCCACACAGATGCGTACCTGTGGGAGAGGTACCGGTTCAGCAGGCAAAGCATTGTGTATTTATGCAGTTTGCTTGAACCACACATTATGAGGGTCACTCGCCGCAGCCAGTCTCTGACCACTGTGCAGTCAGTCTGTATTGCACTGCGGTTCTTTGCCAGCGGTACATTTCTGTACAGTGTTGGTGATGCTGAGAAGTTAAGCAAGGCAACTGTTTGCAGAGAGGTAACAATTATATGTCCTCTATTCATTTGTGATTATTTCCAGCATTGCCACATATTATGCAAAGGAGTTGAGATGATCACATGGGGGTGTCCATGATGTCATATTGTCATAGGCTATGACTAATTGGAAGCAGAGACAGATGGCAATGAAGTAATATATTTATTTGAATAAAGTAATTTCCATAGTTATCTTTCATATTTATACATTAAACATGACACAGAGCAAACACATTACAGGTAAGAGCAGTCTACCTGGCCCTGAAGCAGTTCATTAATATTTACATCACCTTCCCTGGCCATCATGACCCACAGCGGATCAAGGAGACTTTCTATGCAATTGCAGGTTTGTGACATTCAAATGCATTTGATGGAAAGTGGAAAGTGGCCCACAGGATGATGATGTTGTACCTTCATTTTTCCCACATAGGCTTCCCCAATGTCCTTGGCTGCATTGATTGCAGCCATGTCAGAATTGTGGCCCCATCCGGACCAGTGGAACGAGATTATGTGGACCGGAGAAATCACCACAGTCTGAATGTACAGGTATGTAGCCTACTACTGAAGCCACGATTGTCCCAACAGTAGTCTCAAGCATAACTGATAGTTACCCTTCATGCTGACAGATGATCTGTGATGCCAATTATTTAATCACAAACATCGAGGCAAAATGGCCTGGGGCGGTACATGATGCCAGAATCTTCAGGGCAAGCTCAGTGGCACAGAGGCTTGCTCAAAGTAAGAGAATATCTCAAAATTAACATTCATTATGTTTCAATGTGTCGTGTCACGTACTGTACATGACATCCATTCCTTTCTCACCCTGCAGGGGAATTTGAAGGTATCCTCCTTGGAGACAGGGGTTATCCCTGTCTTCCTTACCTTTTAACGCCATACAGCGATCCAGGGACTGAGGCAGAGGAGGCCTTTAACGGTGCCCTCAATTCCACCAGGGCACGAATTGAGATGGTTTTTGGCCAACTAAAGTCCAGGTTCAGCCTCATATTCAGATAATAGCCTTCAAACTACAATACTGCCCAGACAACCCTACAGTTTTCAAATGTCTTTTTGCTCCAATACCTACAGGTTCCAGTGTCTGAAATACCTGAGGGTTGCTCCAGAACGTGCCTGCGATATCACGGTGGCCTGTGCCATCCTCCACAATATCGCAACCATCCGCAGGGAGAGGCTCTTGGACGTCACACTGGAGGAGAGATGGGAGGACCCCAATCCCATGCCAGAGGACATGGATGGGAGGGCCGTGAGGGACCTCTATAGGGACGCACATTTTGCCTAATTAGAAGAGCTCCATTCTTAAATTCATTTTTATAATTTTTTTTAATTCTAAAATTTACTGCAGGTGATATCAATCAAAACCAAAGTTCAGTGTCTCTGACCAAGGAAATATGACATAACAAAATAGGTAGATGTTCGTCTGTGTCTGAAAGTAACCGGCCTCTTCCACCCAACACCAGCATTTGGTTGGTGGTGGGTGGTCATTTGCTATTTAGGCTTGAACTGAAGTGCTTTGGGTGCGAGAGAGTCATACAAGTGTTAATGTCACTAAATGAACTTTATATTTTTCCACACAATTTAGACAGGACATAGCAGACATGTTGAAACATTTTAATGTTATGTTGGTGGGTCACGCAGGTCAGGCTGTGGAGACCAAATGGAACATTAAATACACTAAGAACAATGACCTTTTGCTGTGCATTTGGATTCATACTTACATCCTTTTCCATCTTCCTGATCTCAAGTTTTATCTTCTTTATCTGTAGCCTCTTATACTCCGTTGCATGGAGGAGATACCGCTTGTAAATTGCACGGATGTCCTATGATGACTTAATGTGTCAGTGCAACCAACTATGCAGTTAATGGTGGGTAAAAGGGAACGGCTACTCACTTCACTTCGTCCAGCAGATGTAGTCCTCTTGCCAGCTGGGCAAGACCTAGGTACCTGCAGGAGGGTGTGTGGTACATTATTAAGGTATGATTTTAACATTTCAAACACAACCAGTACATTAATGATTAGGCTTACATCTTGGAGCTCACTGTCTCGACCGGTGAGTGTTTCTTCATCGGCATAGTCATCATCATCATCATCATCATCATCATCATGATGTGGCTGTTGGCTTGGGCCTTCTCCCTGCAAACAGAGAAACAGCAGTTAATGGGGGAGAGGGAAGGGGCTGACTGCATGTAGTGCAATGTTTCAACAGGTTAGGACCTACTGGGTCAACTTGGGTCCCGGCTGCATCCTCAGTGTGTACTTGTGGGGGGTCAAGGAGAATAATTTGATCCCCTGTCACTATCAGACACACAGGTGCATAGTTAGTTATCCCTAATGAGGGGCTGTCACTAGAATAGGGGCAGTGATTGACAATACCTTCAACATATGGGGCTCGGATCTCTGGGGCCACAGGGTTGGAGGAGCTCCCCCCCTCGATCCCAACTATCTTGGGCCCCTTATTGATCCCAAGGGCCAGAATCTCAGCTGGTGTGAGCTCCTCCGGCGGCGGTCCCCCACCAGTAGCCATGGATGCAGTCTGCTTTCTGGTGGCTGCAAGATACATATATTCATAGCTGCGCATCTATTTTGACTGATACATTTCACATTACATTATGGAGCACTTACCATTGCAAAGAATGTTCTTGTATTTGATTTTGACCTGGTGGCCGGTCCTCCTCTGGCTACTGAGATTGCTTCTGTTGAGACATAACCGTGAGGGACACACACCATGTCTGCCCTATAGCACATTTCATACATAGAGGCAATTTAAAGAGATTATCATTCTTTTGATGTAACAAGGGTTCGGCCCTCCAATTGATAGGAGATAGATGATTGATTTGCTGTCACCTGCATTCACTTACTGTAATAGGGGTCGTCATCTCCACTGATTTGCTTGATTTGCTAAATGATTCTAGATAAATAACTTTTTTTTATTATTTTTTTTTTACAATCAATAGATCTATCATATGATTATTTCCTATAGAATGATAACCAACATTGCATTTCTTAATGTAATAATCTACCATCAATTGTATGATGAATGTGATGAATATCACTTTCTAACATTACTAGTACTAGGGCTGCCAAATGATAAAATATGGAGAATTTCACATAAATTGCAGTCAAACAATAATGCTATTTTAATTATGTTCATATGAATGTTACTTACTAGGGCTGTCTTTTTGTTCTTTGGGGATTTTCCTTTTTAATTTAGGGATTTGGTTGCATTAATAGGTCCACATAATTGATTAGTTTAAAACAAAAACCATCAAGAAATCAATTGGTAGATTATTGTCTACATATATTTTGTCCCTTTGATGGGGGATTTATATGATGATGCTGAAATACTTAATTTTCTTTGTCACTTACGCATTCAGCCTGTCGGCAATATTCTGCCACGCCACATCCCTCGCTTTATTGTTGGCCGCGGTATTGCCCTTCTTTTGGATTACATGGCTGTAATCCTCATATAGCTCCATGAGGAGGGTTTGCTCCGCTGCAGAGAACATTTCTGCGCGCTTTCCCTTGCTTTTCGGCATTTTTGACAGTGTTCGGCGCTCGACTATAATGGGCTTTTTATTTGCCCTGTGGGCGTGCACAAGTTGAGACTTAACAGGTGAGGCTTGACTAAGCGTCAGGTGGAGCCAGCTGATTTCACTTGATGGAACGACTTGGAGCTAGATTGGGAAGTGGAGCTTAGTCAAGCTTCAAGCTTACACCTAAGTCTGGCAATTCTTAGCCACGTTGATGGAATACCCCCCTGGTCAGGAAGTTCAGAAGATCCTCTGGCTCAACGTCTGGAGCTCCAAAACATTCTAGAATTGCTCCTGCAAAGAAAAGGCTCCTTAGGTTATCACGTAAAATAGATCATTAGTGCATATTCCTATTTTATAATTGCAGTGATGTTGCTGTAATACAGAAAATTAAAATGAATCTGTTTTTATATTAAACACTGTGACGTACAGTGTGCCCAATAACAAAGTTGTCACTTTTAAGAGTTTTCTGCATTCATTTACACATAGGACTAGTGAAATAAATAAATAAGATAAATGATCCACTACCACAATCGTACAAAATGAACACAATGCATCATATGTATAAATCACTTAAAAGACAAACCTTTCAAATATTTCTTTAAATTATAAAACTGTAGCACACTTCTAATTAAAGGCCTATATAATACACACAAACTTGAAAATGACCATGACAGGACAGACTGTCCATTCACATGCGACATATTCCTTTTACATTTGTGAGTTTGTGACGAACACATCATAGCCAGCGAGCTAACATTTATCCAGGGCTAACTAGCTGGCTCTTTAACATTTATCCAGGGCTAGCTAGCTAACATTTATCCAGGGCTAGCTAGCTAACATTTATCCAGGGCTAGCTAGCTGGCTAGCAGGACAAATAAACAAACTTGCTAAACGGCATTTCACCTCCACCTATCCAGTCCACGCCACCAACAAATGCCTTACCTTTATCTTTTGACCGTTTTCTTTTTCTTCCGTTTTCCGCATAACTGAGTAAACTTCTTTTTGACGCCATTATTGTGTTTGTTTTGTTTAATATTCTCGCTAACGGGAAGGATGAGTAGCTGTCAATCATGCCCATCACACCTGTCGGCGGCCCGCTACGTCACTCATATTGCGACACTGCGGTCCAACGAATATGACGCAGTATTGCCACAAAAACACCAGTCACTGCTTATTATTGCAGTTTATTTTATTTATATCCTACGACGTTCATTTTTAAGCATATAAGGGATGTAACAAACACACGAGATAGCTATAGATAAAGACAGAACATTTTAATTCTCAGATGAGGATGAACATGCAGCTTTGGGCCCTATAAGCATTTGCCTAGTTCGCCTATAGCAAGAAACGGCTCTGCTGTAACATAAACAGTGTAAACGAACGAAGGCAGAGTTTATTAGTGACGTACATCAAAATGTCCAACGTCAAGCACGCGAAACGAAAGGGGCCAGTGGTACATTGAAAAAAACAACGGTCTTTCGTTAGTGAAGCAAGGGTTCGATTCCCACTGATTGCTTTTTATGTATTTTATTGTAATAAGTATATAATTTATTTATTATCAGCTTTAAACCACATATCCATGTGGTGTAGTAGAACAGGAATGTGCATGGCAAATCAACTCCCATACAAGCAAGAAGACACGTCTCGATTGAACTGCATTTTATTCTCCACTATGTCCTAATAGAGCACTGTGTCATTGAAGCTTCGAGTAATGAACCTTTTTTTGAATCACGTGTCGAGACTTCAACAAAGCCTCGACTGGCTGGCCATCACTACGTATATGTCTATGGGCGTGTCTTCGAAGGCGTCCTCAGCCACACTGCGCATGTGCAAGAAAGTACGGAAACCGCGTTGGGACGGTCTTCATTCATTTTAACGCCTACAGTGCGTTTTAAATAACTTGATTACATAGATTCAATTCAGCACATTTTTGTAATCCCAAAACCTTTTTGTATTACATTCATGCAATGAAACTCTCTTGATTTATTTTTCAAAAGTGGAATTATTCAATAGTTTCACCTTACAAAAATGATGTAATGCAAACAACATCCATGTTTCACTTCTTAGAGTGTGTCCAGGGTGGACCCCGCCTCTCGCTCAATGACTGCTGGGATAGGCTTCAGCAGACCCTGTGACCCTTCACAGGACAAGCAGTTACAGAAGATTAAGTTCTTACAACATTCATCTGTCTTTCAGTTAAATAAATTTGAAAGTGACCTTCATGAGTTAAGAGGTTCATTTGTTCCTTCGCCTTCTGTAACTGTGGCCTTTGTTTCTAGGTCACACGGTTCTTGAGATATGAGGCAAAATGTAAATTGGCTTATTATAGCACCACCTAGCTGCAGGCATGTGTATCGACACCTCAGCAAAGTGACATGCTAGGACTTCTACCAAATTACCAGGTTTGATGCCTTTTGCCCTTGCAGTTTGTCCTGGGACCTAATCGAAGGGAGTGCACTAACAGGGCTGGAGCTTACCAGTGGAGAGGGGAGACTAAGATAAGAGGAGGTGAAGAACCCCAAGAAGAGCAGCACCCTTATCAAAGCAACAGTGGTTCTTCTCAAGGAGCGTCACAACGCTCACCAGTCAGTCTCTGGTACAAAAATATAAAAAATGCACTAGATTAATATATATTAAAAAAATAGCTGAGAGCTTCATGCTCTGTGCTCTGCTAGCTGCAGCAAACCACAGGCAATGCACATTGGATCTGGGATTCTCCACGAGTCAGTCACGTCTGCACACAGACAAAGCAAATCAGCTGCTGCCACAGTATCTGCACAGGTAACGGTGAGACAGAGGACATGGACAACACCTCTCTATGTAGGATGGCTCCATGAGCTGATTGGTTCACCATGATGAAAGCCAGGATGGAGCATCTCATCCTGCTACACTTCTTTCTTTTTCCAGAGAATACAAACAACCAGTAGAGTTGCTGCTGCTACTACTGCTGCTGCTATCAGTCCATCACGTCGTCTCCCTCTTCCTCCAGTCTCTGGTTCTAGACTCAACGTTGGTCTCTGAGTTTGAGGCTGATCAGCAGCTGCTGGAAAGAACATCAAAATATTAGTTGACACTTTTTCCATGGCCATCGTTACTAGAAGCCAAGGACTTCTAGTAATTTCTACTTTGTCAACTTACCCGTGACGTTGAGTTCACATCTGCCAGAGCTGGAGCCATAATCTGTCTCCACTTCACACTGGTACAAACCAGAGTCATCAGTCCTGAGTCTGGACACATGAAGTCTGATTCGTCCTTCTCTGAGGACGTCCTTGTCTCCCTGGACTCGTCCTGAAAACTGTTCATCCTGAGACTCTGACACCTCAACACCTTCATGCACATGATACAGAACCAACTCCTTCTGATTGATTAACAAGCTACAGATGATAAAGAGATGTTTGTAAGAAGAGTCAGGTTTGGTGGTGAAGGTCCACTCCAGGGTGATGTTGTGGTTCTCCTCTGCCTGATAGGAGCTCTGTGTCACATTCACTTCAAATGTTGCTGCTGAGGAGACAGAGAGAGAAAGAGAGGAGCAGACACACTGAGAACTGGAACATGGGAGTCTTTCAACTCCATCATTGAAGACTGAGAATTGATTTGGACTTCATCAAGTCAATTTCTAAACTGACCACAGACACATGAGTTGAGGATGATGAGCAGCAGGATCCTGCAGATCATCTTCTCCCTGTGAGAGGAGACAGAGGTGAAGAGTCATGAACACATGAGGTCAAAGGTCACTCTCTGCAGATACAACAAGGACAATCTACAGTCTGACTTCATTCAGTCATTCCAACATCTGATCCTGTTCTTCATCCTGTTTGTTCCAAACCACCGACCAAAGAACTTTCTGACTAAACTCCATCAACTCCAACCGCTGCAGTGGAAGCAGTCACTAGAAAAACCTGCTGTTGTTCTAGTGTCTTTTATCTATTTATTTATTTTCTGCATTTAAAAAAAATAATAATAATTCAAACCTTTACCAGGTAAAGGTATGAATTACAGACTCTTTCACCAATGTGGTTTTGAATAGCAACATGATAATAATCTCTTGGATTTCCTTCATTTAAATAAATAATAGAAAGCATATATCAATAAATCTCTTTGAATCTATTTTAAGTTAAATGAGAACACAGCTTCTTTCTATCAGATTCAAACATCTAGAGTTCATGAGTTAAATCAGACTGCTGAGAATATTTGACTGGTCTCTGAAACACAATCCCTCCCGACCCATACTGGTAAAAAGCAGCTCCTGAATGCATCCAACCAGGAAGCTCCTTTTTTTTCACTGCTGGTTCCTCCTCCTTTAATGGTGAGGACATTTAGTTTGACATTAACCATCAGTTACTGTTTCCTCAAGTCCAGAACAATCACATGTGGTATTTACCAGGTAAAGGTATGAATTACAGACTGCTCCACCAATGAGGTTTTGAATAGTGACATGATAATAATCTCTTAGATTTCATTCATTCATCTTCTATACCCGTTTAGTCCTGTTAAGGGTCACGAGGGTCTGCTGGAGCCTATCCCAGCTGTCATCAGGCGAGAGGCGGGGTACACCCTGGACAGGTCTCCAGTCCATTGCCGGGCTAACACAGAGACACAGACAACCATTCACACTCACACTCACACCTACGACCAATTAACCTAACCAGCATGTCTTTGGACGGTGGGAGGAAGCCGGAGTACCCCGAGAGAACCCACGCAGACACAGGGAGAACATGCAAACTCCACACAGAGAGGCCCAGCCGGCCGGTGGATTCAAGCCGGTGACCTTCTCGCTATGAGGCATCAGTGCTAACCACCTCGCCACTGTGCCGCCCCCTCTCTTAGATTTCATTAATTTAAATAAATAATAATAACATCCTCCATCAAAAGGTGAATCAGTCTCTTTATTTTCTCAGTTAAAGGTCCAGGTTGGTTTAGGACGGTGTCTGGGTCCAGAACCTAGTGTTTCTAAAAGGCTGGTGAACTACAGTAGAAAGTAGCTCCTGAATGCATCCAAGCAGGAAGCTCCTTCAGTCTGTTGGTGCATTAAAACACCTTCCTGGACATAAAGCTAAATGAATGTAACAATAGGAACTTGTGAGTTCTGATCTGAAAGAGGATTTCAAGTCCTTCTTACTGCAACAAAGAAAAACTCATCTGTCCAACAACCTTCTCTACATTGTTGTTTCAGTTCATGTCTTCCACAGAGTGGAACAAGGACTTTGACTTGTTCCAGCAAAAGAAATGTAGCTTTGTAACTGAGACACTTCTGGTTTTCCTGGTTAGAAACTAACTTTCACGTGCACCTTGACAGCGTGTTCGGCTCGACTTCACTCGCCTGGTTGTTTCTTCTTTCAGTCTACATTCTTTCTGCTTTGGATTGACGATGAAAACTATCACAACACCTCGTCTAAACCCACAGTGAACACAAAACATCCAGTTTTCTCAATTAAAAATTAAAACAGACTTACCAAAAGAGGAAAGACACGCATCCCACAATTAAAGACAAAAACAGTTAAGGACAAACTGCTGTTCAGTTCTGTCTCCTGCATGTTACAGCCTCACATTCCATTTCTCTTTTATCCCTGACAGTACGAGAGTACGGTATTTGTATGGACATGTTAAGGTGTGTCAAAGATCAGATCATTATCTGCAGACATAATTTATGATTGGGCAGCATAATAGTACAACTGAAAATCAGGGAGTTTCAGACCTCCACTCTCATAATTCAGAGTTAATTTTTCCATGCTGAGTCCAGGCATCTTACCATGCTAAATAAACTGTCTGATTGTTTTTAAAACCCATAGGAGACCATTCAAAAGGGAACTTGTGCTTAACTCTACTGAAATCAAATAGACAGCGTCAAAATCTCACTTTTGTCAAGATTAACCTTGTACCCAGAAAATAAACTGTATGTACCCGGTAGTTCCTGGAGGTAAGAAAGAGAGGGTTCAGGGTTGGTCAAAAATAAAATAATGTCATCAGCAAAAAGTGAAATCCTGTGCGTATCAGTGCCAATCTTGAAGCCACATATACTAGGACTGCTTCTAATGGCCTCTGACAGGGGTTCAATAGTGCCCCCTGCTTTGAAGAGACTCTAGTCTTCTGTCCTTCTTGTGTCATGACCGACACACCATCTTGGATGCTGTTATCACCTCAACCCTTAGGCCCTTATCTCCCTTACAAATGGCAAGCGCAAAGAGGGCGGGGCTAGCTGGATCTGCCTGTCTGTTGCCTCTAAAAAGTCGGAATAAGGTGATCCTGTTTGAAATAACCCTAGCCTGGAGGGATCTATAAAGAAATTTTATCAAATCAATAAACCCAGCACCGAAAACCAAATTTCTTCAGGACACAAAACAGATATGACCATTCAACCATGTCAAAAGCCCTTTCAGCATCAAGTGAGACAGCCGTACTTGGTATCTTACTTTTGTTAGCAAGATGTATTATGTCAAACAAACGCCTTGAATTATTAGTGGACAGTCTATTTATAATAAACCCTGTTTGATCCAGACTGACAAGCAGGGGGAGGCACATCTCTAATCTTTTAACTGTCACTTTAGTAACTAATTTATAATCTGTGTTGAGGAGTGAGATTGGTCTATAGGAGGAACATTTTTGAGGATCTTCTCCTTTTTTTATGGATAATTGTAATAACAGCTTGAGAGAAAGAGTCTGGAAAACACCCCTCCCTCCTGCTTTGCTCGAGCACCTCCATCAACAGTGGTATAAGAAGGTCTTGAAATTCCTTATAAAATTCACATGGAAAGCCATTATGTACAGGAAGTCTCCCTGTCTTCCTCTGATAAACATGGCAAGTCAACGGAGAATAAGAAAGACTCATCAAATCAAATCAAAATCAAATTTTATTCGTATGGCACTTTTCATACTAAAAGCAATACAAAGTGCCTCACAGAGGCTAAAATCAGCAAAGACAAAAACACAGGCTAAAAACACTAAGGACAAAACCCAACCCTCCCACCCCCGTAAAAACACAGAGATACACAGAGACCCACCCCACCCTCTTAAATGCAAAGACAAAAACCAATTTTTCTAAAATTTTACTTAAAAATGGTAAGTTGGATACAGGCCTGTAATTCTTAAGAAGGGTGTGGTCTAGATTGCTCTTCTTCAGAAGGGGCTTCACCACCACCGTTTTAAAGGAGGTGGGGAAGACACCCGTCTGAAGAGAGCAGTTCACAATGTTAAAAAGCTGTTCCTCAAGGAGCCCGTAAAATGTTTTAAAAAATGGTGTGGGAATTGGATCTAAAAGGCAGGTTGTGGGGTTTACCTGGGAGAAAACTCGACCAAGTGTCCTTGCATCAACTCATTTTTAAGTTGCCATGCCAGCTCTTTGTGTGCTTTTCCCCCAAGTTGATAGAATTGTTGTTTTGACCTAGTTATTGCCCTCTCTGCTTGATATGTATTTATAGTGTTGTATTTTAATTTCAGATTCATCAATTCTCTGTATTTGTCCTTAGTTGGGGCATTTTTGGTGTGTTTTCTCAAGTGCATGAATTTGTAGTTCCAGAGTATTAAGCTCTTCACTTAATATGTGTCTCTACTTTATGTTGCACCTCTCAAGCCAGGTCGTAACAGCAGCGTCAGAGAATATTTGACTGGTCTCTAAAACACAGTTCATCCAGACGGCAGGCATTCACACTGACTCTACACAAAGACAAAGAGAAAGGATGTCAGTGTGTGTTTCTGTGCCCAACATCAACACATTACTTACCCGCATGCAGATAACCATCTACAAGGACATGCTTCATCTTGCTTGTGCACTTGTTTGTGGTAGCCACACAGAGAAGGAACAAACATATTCTTATTTGCTACCGAGAGGAAACGGTGTGTTTTCTTCTTTGAAACCTCCATATTTTTAAAGTAAGCTACTTAGAAATGTCATCTTTTCTGTCTCTAATTGCTGCTTCTCACTCGATATGTCCTGGACCCATGCAGGGTTCATACTCAGACAAAAATGACTTAACCACCCCACCCTCTTAAATGCATTCGCAGGAGAGTATATGCAGAAGGAGAGGGGGGAGGAAATGCGGTGTAGTGGAATATGCCATGGCTCTCAGACAGGCTCCACTTCTGTTTCACATAACACTTGATCTACCAGTTAGTATGACTCATAGTGTACATAAACCAAGATTGTTTTTTGGTGAGGCACACACACCTTCTTGACTCCTGATTAACTGAGACAGCGTGAAAAAACGGGAATTCACTCGTCCTTGAAAAGTCAAATCAATTGTTGCTGAGACCTTGCTGTGGAAGAACATGGGTGCTGGTGACTTTCAGCCGTGTGGTTGTCCCACCCAATCACTGGGGGAGAATGCCATATAAGGCAAGCAGAGAGCACCTGTCTCCCTCTTGCTTGCTGAAGGTTTTTTTTTTTTGCTGTTGTAGCCAGCCACGTCTTATCAGTGTGTGTGCACGTGTGAGACCTAGTTTTGGTCATTTTTGTGTTTGTTTGTCCCTTATGGTACATTTTTTATTTTCTTTTGCAGTAATTAGTTTGTTGCAACCCATAAATAGGATTATCCTGTTAGCTTTGTGTTTATGTAGTGTTTATGATTATGTAGATTGTTGTTCAGTTTGTATTGTGTTTCATTATTAGAGCGTAAATTTAATTCTTTGATTTCTTTCGTGATTAATTCTGTTTCATGTTTCATTCCTAACCTGTTGTTCTCTGGTGTTCCCCATTCAGGTCCTGAGCCTACGGTGGTGGATTGGTGTCCCGGTGGTGGTGACCCCTTAATATTGTGTTCACTTTTGTTTATTTGCTTCACATGTGGCGTCCCTGGGATTCTCCTTTGGACTTCATCAAGACAATTTCTAAACTGACCACAGACACATGAGTTGAGGATGATGAGCAGCAGGATCCTGCAGATCATCTTCTCCCTGTGAGAGGAGACAGAGGTGAAGAGTCATGAACACATGAGGTCAAAGGTCACTCTCTGCAGATACAACAAGGACAATCTACAGTCTGACTTCATTCAGTCGTTCCAACATCTGATCCTGTTCTTCATCCTGGTTGTTCCAAACCACCGACCAAAGAACTTTCTGACTAAACTCCATCAACTCCAACCGCTGCAGTGGAAGCAGTCACTAGAAAAACCTGCTGTTTGTTGAAGTTTTCTCTGATCAACAAATGTGTTTCTGTCACTGATGCACTAAAGAGAAATCTTCAAGTTCCAGATCAGGTTCTGTTCACCATGGATCAACAGTAAAAGTTTAAAAGAACATTTATTTACTGCATTTAAAAAGAACATTTCAAACAGAGAGCATGTGAAATGTTGTATCTTCAAATAAAGTGTTTCTGTTTATTTCAACTATGAGAACATGAATAAAGCCTTTGTTTCATTATTGCTGCTGATCATTGTTAACTGTTAGAAGATAGAATTATTAGTCAAGTAGAACAATCAGAGCTCATAACCTCCATGGAAGAAGTTATTAAGAATAAAGTGGAACAGTGCTCAGTTACCAACATAGAGAGGATTCATCACTGTTCACCTTTTGTAAAAACAAATTGACAACACTGGAAACAACACAGCCACAATTTACCAAACCACAGAGACTCTGGCACATGTCCAGAGACAGTAATCTCTCAGGACATGCAGCAGATATTTCATCTTTCACTGCTTAGATCAGATAGTTTATTTTGTGCTTTTACTTATGTGGCAAAATGTAAATTGGCTTATTATAGCGCCACCTAGCTGCAGGCATGTGTATCGACACCTCAGCAAAGTGACATGCTAAGACTTCTAACAAATTACCAGGTTTGATGCCTTTTGCCCTTGCAGTTTGTCCTGGGACCTAATCGAAGGGAGTGCACTAACAGGGCTGGAGCTTACGAGTGGAGTGGAAAGACTGAGGTAAGAGGAGGTGAAGGATCCCAAGAAGAGCAGCACCCTTATCAAAGCAGCAGTGGTTCTTCTCAAGCAGCGTCACAACGCTCACCAGTCAGTCTCTGGTACAAAAATATAAAAAACTGCACTAAATTAATATATATAAAAAAATAGCTGAGAGCTTCATGCTCTGTGCTCTGCTAGCTGCAGCAAACCACAGGCCATGCACATTGGATCTGGGATTCTCCACGAGTCAGTCACGTCTGCACACAGACAAAGCAAATCAACTGCTGCCACAGTACCTGAACAGGTAACGGTGAGACAGGACATGGACAACACCTCTCTATGTAGGATGGCTCCATGAGCTGATTTGGTTCACCATCATGAAAGCCAGGATGGAGCATCTCATCCTGCTACACTTCTTTCTTTTTCCAGAGAATACAAACAACCAGTAGAGCTGCTGCTGCTGCTACTGCTGCTGCTATCAGTCCATCATGTTGTGTCCTTCTTCCTCCAGTCTCTAGTCCCGGACTCAACGTTGGTCTCTGAGTTTGAGGCTGATCAGCAGCTGCTGGAAAGAACATCAAAATATTAGTTGACACTTTTTCATGTCTCAAAAATCAGTCAGTATCTTTATAAAGGACTTCTAGTAACTTCTACTTTATCAACTTACCAATGACAGGAGTTCACATCTGCCAGAGCTGAAGCCATAATCTGTCTTCACTTCACACTGGTACAGACCAGAGTCATCAGTCCTGAGTCTGGACACATGAAGTCTGATTCGTCCTTCTCTGAGGACGTCTTTGTCTCCCTGGACTCGTCCTGAAAACTGTTCATCTCTTCTTGTAAGACCCTCATATTCAAGAACAGATAATAGGAAAATGTCTAGAAACAAAAAGCTAGTTCATAACTAATATTAACAGCTGTTTGTGTTGTTGTGTATTTGATGTCGTTCAGAATGTGTGACATCAGCTCAGGAAGATAAAGAACAGCAATGCAGTAGAAAAACTGACTCATAAAGTTTCAACTGGAGATCAGAGACACATTAGAAACATCTGAGAAGATGTTGGAGAAACTCTGACTAGAGAGCTGCAGCTGGTATCAAATAATAGTTAGGCCTCCAGAGATCAGATATCATTATCTAGATTGTCTCATTATCTATTGTTTAAAAGTCCAACAGTGCAAAGCAACAGCAGCATTGGTTCTTGTTGCCATGTGTTCTCTTTAGATGCTGCAGGATCTTTAAACTCTTTGTTTTCTAGCTTGGTTCTAAACAAGAACACACTGTTAGTCAAGAGTCTTCTAGTCCTTCACGTTTAAAGGACGTCTTGTCAGAGTTTAGGACAGCAGGTCTGAAATCTGCACTGATCACTGGATTGAAACAATGCTGAGAAACACGACTGAAGGACCGAAGGAATCATGTCGCTCCTTTGAAAGGACGACAATGGAAATGACACTTTGTTGATGCCTTGTTCAAAGAGGAGCCCTGTCTGAACTGTCAGACATTTTTATTCCTTTTTGTAAATAACACAACTTCATTGTCCAACTAAGGAGCAGAGGGTTTAAAGGTTTAGAGGCAAGTCTGTAAAATAAAGAAAAAGTGTCATCTTATTTTAATTCAACCTCTCAGTATCATCATTATTCTGATCATTCTTAGACCGATGCCATTACAAACCTGGTACAAGTCGACGAAACACACCATGATGGCACAAAGATCAGCTGCAGTCTGTTCACCTGCTGGACTTTATTTGATATGAAGTTAAATGAGAACACAGCGTCAGAGAATATTTAAACCACAAAGACAAGATATTTAATGTACAAACTGATGAACTTTATCGTCTCATTTTGAGTTTGATGCCTGCAACATGTTTCAAAGAAGCTGGGACAGGGTCACGTTCACCACTGTGTTCCTTCACCTTTATTTGAGACAACACTCAACACTCATAGTTGAAGTTTTGCAGGTGGAATTCTTTCCCATTCTTGCTCGATGTACGACTTCAGTTGGACAGGTCTGGACTGCTGGCAGGCCAGTCTAGTACCTCCACTCTTTTACTACAAAGCCACACAGTTGGAACACATTCAGGATGTGTCTTGACATCGTCTCCCTGAAATAAACTAAAGACGTTGATTGGATGGCAGCATATGTTGCTCCAAAACCTGGATGTACCTTTGAGCATTAATGGTGTCTTCACAGATGACATCGGCACTAACATGCCCTCATACAAGCACAGTTTCTGGCTCTAAACTTTATGCTGGTAACAATCTGGATGATCCTTTTCCTCTTAAGCACAGAAGACACAGCATTCATAATTAGTGCCGAGTGCCTATGACACGAGGCCACTCCTCCCATAGCAAGCTATGGGAGGAGTGGCCTCGTGCCATAGGCACGAGGCCACTCCTATTGATCTTATTGATCTTATTGACACTCACTATTGATCTTCTGCGTGTTTCTTTGCAGTTTTATTTTTACTTATTATTCATTTTCCGCCCTTTTTCGCCGATTAATGCGGCCCGAACCGGCGAGAGGACCCCAACACATGATATATCAAAACGTGTGTTTTGATCCCGAATCCCGTGCTATTACTTTTATAAGGGATTCGTGAGTTTTTCGCGAATTTATTCGCGAAAAACCGCGATAAATTTCCCATTGAAATGAATGGAGAAGCCCGAAAAAATAAATAAATCAACAGACATTTTCAACAATGAACTGCTCTGGCATACTTTAACCGAGAGACTTCATTTGAACTTTAAAACGTAGGTACTCTTGCCTTCTCTTCAGAGATTCACTTCACTTATCGACAACTTTTACCGTTTTTAAACTATGAAGCCTCAGAGTTGTGTAGGTTTTTACTCAAATTTCAGGGTTTATAATGGGTGTGTATTGCGCGGAATGTTTGTGCTAGAGTGGATGACATCATCAGCTAGAGTGAGGAGGAGAGAAGAAAATTAGTCAAAAAACTGTACAGAAACTGCTCCCATGGCCACAAATTTCACACGACAGACATAATTTATACATAGAAACGTAGGAAAATTTGTCTTCTCACTCATATCCGTCTGCTAAAGCTGTAAGTCTTATAGTTTTGGCGTCAGACACAAAGATGCGCCAGCAACACCCATCCACAGCTCCATAGACTGCCATGTTAAAAAGGCAGGGAAATTTCTGGAGGAAAGCAGAAGTAACCTTTTTTGAATCGCTTTAAATAGGTCACATTTCTTCATTTTACCCACAAATTGCATATGTAGACGTTCAGGAAAGCCTCAAGATGCCCAAAGTTAAGTCGGTTCAATGATTGGAAATACGGTTTGGCCACAAGTCCTTCCTGTTCGAGGCGTTTTTTCAGCATTTTCTCTCTCTCTCCCCGTCTTCCAACTGACATTCTGACAGGAGCAGTTGACCCTGGTAGCCATGACAACCAGACCCGAGTGGCGGGAAAAGAGCTCTGAGTGGATAACAGGATCTGCCAAAACATTAAAACCCCCCCAAACCATTACTGCAGTACTGTAGGGGGCCAGAACCTGACATTATGACCCCCCCACTCCAACCCCCCCCACCCCCCCTCCCACTATAGCATTACAGACACAGACTGCCAAAACATTATGACCCCTCAACCCATTACAGGACTATAGTAGGGAGCCAGAATCTGACACTATGACCCCCCCACCTCCACTCCATTTAAGCATTACAGACACAGACTGCCAAAACATTATGACCCCCTAAACCCATTACAGGACTATAGTAGGGAGCCAGAACCTGACACTATGACCCCCCCACTCCAACCCCCCCACCTCCCCTCCCACTATAGCATTACAGACACAGACTGACAAAACATTAGGGACTCTCAGACTGTTACAATGGGGAGACAGAACACTCCATGACCCCCCCCCCCCCCTCTCTCCCTCTCCCTCTCCCTCCTTCCCTCTCTCTCTCTCTCTCCCTCCTCTGTTGGTGCTATCACTTTATTAGGTAAGTGAGTTTCTAGAATTATTTATATGTTAAGTGTTTGTGCCCAACATAGCTGAACTGTTAATAGAAGTTAACTACTAGCTGCCCAATGTTTTAGCCTTAGGCTAGCCTTCCAGCATACACAGTAAACTGTTAAACTATTGCTCAGGTAGGAGTAATGAGTTTTATTGTTAAAATTATGATGATTAACGATCAATTATTACGATTTGCTTGTTCTTTGTCTGGGGATCCTAGTGAGGACGCCCCTCTTAAAGGTGGGGGTGTGACGATCCCTCCCACTCTCTTCCTTATTTGATGCTGGCTTTCAGGTGGAGCTGGGAGGGGTCTGCTGCCTGTACCTGCCCTTCAGTTTGTAGAAGGGCATAAAGGACGTCCCTTCTCATGGTAGTAAAGACATGCTAATTGCTAACATTTGTGGCTAATGCTAGAATTAGTGGCTCATGTGTGTAAATATACATGTTAAAAATTACTATTTGAGGGTATTGTGAAGCTATACCACACGAAGCCAATGCTAAAATTAGTGGCTAGCGAATCATGCTAATTGCTAACATTTGTGGTTAATGCTTTACTGCCATGAGTAGCTAGCATGCCAGCCGCTCGTGGTAGTAAAGACATGCTAATTGCTAACATTTGTGGTTAATGCTTTACTGCCATGAGTAGCTAGCGTGCGAGCCGCTCGTGGTAGTAAAGACATGCTAATTGCTAACATTTATGGCTAATGCTAGAATTAGTGGCTCATGTGTGTAAATATACATGTTAAAAATTACTATTTGAGGGTATTGTGAAGCTATACCACACTAAGCCAATGCTAAAATTAGTGGCTAGCGCATCATGCTAATTGCTAACATTAGCAGCTTATGCTAGAATTAGTGACTCATGTGTGTAAATATACATGTTAAAAATTACTATTTGAGGGTATTGTGAAGCTATACCACACTAAGCCAATGCTAAAATTAGTGGCTAGCTCATCATGCTAATTGCTAACGTTTGTGGTTAATGCTTTACTGCCATGAGTAGCTAGCGTGCTAACATTTGTGGCTAATGCTAGAATTAGTGGCTCATGTGTGTAAATATACATGTTAAAAAATACTATTTGAGGTGTGCTTTTTCAATACAGAACCCCGGCAACAGCCCACTCGGCACTCTCAAAATTTCCTGCGGGAATTTTCTAGTTAGTGCCGAGTGCCTATGACCCGAGGCACTACTCCCAGAGCTAGCAAGCTCTGGGAGCAGTGCCTCGTGCCATAGGCACGAGGCACTATTAATCTTCTGCGTGTTTCTTTGCAGTTTTATTATTATTCATTTTCCGCCCTTTTTCGCCGAAGAATGCGGCCCGAACCAGCGAGAGGACCCCAACACATGATATATCAAAACGTGTGTTTTGATCCCGAATCCCGTGCTATTACTTTTATAAGGGATTCGTGAGTTTTTCGCGAATTTATTCGCGAAAAACCGCGATAAATTTCCCATTGAAATGAATGGAGAAGCCCGAAAAAAAAAATAAATCAACAGACATTTTCAACAATCAACTGCTCTGGCATACTTTCACCGAGAGACTCCATTTAAATTTTAAAACGTAGGTACTCTTGCCTTCTCTTCAGCGATTCACTTCACTTATCGACAACTTTTACCGTTTTTAAACTATGAAGCCTCAGAGTTGTGTAGGTTTTTACTCAAATTTCAGGGTTTATAATGGGTGTGTATTGCGCGGAATGTTTGTGCTAGAGTGGATGACATCATCAGCTAGAGTGAGGAGGAGAGAAGAAAATTAGTCAAAAAACTGTACAGAAACTGCTCCCATGGCCACAAATTTCACACGACAGACATAATTTATACATAGAAACGTAGGAAAATTTGTCTTCTCACTCATATTCGTCTGCTAAAGCTGTAAGTCTTATAGTTTTGGCGTCAGACACAAAGATGCGCCAGCAACACCCATCCACAGCTCCATAGACTGCAATGTTAAAAAGGCAGGGAAATTTCTGGAGGAAAGCAGAAGTAACCTTTTTTGAATCGCTTTAAATAGGTCACATTTCTTCATTTTACCCACAAATTGCACATGTAGATGTTCAGGAAAGCCTCAAGATGCCCAAAGTTAAGTCGGTTCAATGATTGGAAATACGGTTTGGCCACAAGTCCTTCCTGTTCGAGGCGTTTTTTCAGCATTTTCTCTCTCTCTCCCCGTCTTCCAACTGACATTCTGACAGGAGCAGTTGACCCTGGTAGCCATGACAACCAGACCCCAACCAGCTTACACACGTTCACACACGCAGCTGCTGGAAAACATGATCTGCCAAAACATTAAAACCCCCTCAAACCATTACTGCAGTACTGTAGGGGGCCAGAACCTGACATTATGACCCCCCCACTCCAACCCCCCCCACCCCCCCTCCCACTATAGCATTACAGACACAGACTGCCAAAACATTATGACCACTTAAGCCATTACAGGACTATAGTTGGGCTGCAGAATCTGACACTATGACCCCCCTCCACTCCATTTAAGCATTACAGTAATAGACTGCCAAAACATTATGACCCCCTAAACCCATTACAGGACTATAGTAGGGAGCCAGAACCTGACACTATGACCCCCCCACTCCAACCCCCCCACCTCCCCTCCCACTATAGCATTACAGACACAGACTGACAAAACATTAGGGACTCTCAGACTGTTACAATGGGGAGACTAAACCGCGGAGTTAGCCTCGAGCTAACCGCGAGCTAGCCTCGAGCTAACGGCAAGCTAACCGGGATTTAACCGCGAGCTAACCGGGACTTAACCGCGAGCTAACCGGGATTTAACCGCAGACCCGCGGGAGTTTGCCGCGAGCTAACGTGGAGGCTAGTGGGGTTAGCCACTAAAACTGTGTCAAACTGAAAAATATATTATTCCATCACATAAAGTACGAAACGTTTATGGCTTGTAACAACATTAATGATAGTATATATATATAATTGGAGTAATTTAATATAATATGATGTTTTTAATGAAATAAATAATGAGCTGTTGAACACTCATAAGAGTTATATTCAGTATGTTACATAACATTATTTGACATGTCTATTTGTCTGCATATAGTTTTCCTCCAGCTGATCCAGACAGACTGCAGTGACGTCCAACATGAGACAAAGAGCTGGACTAACAGGACAATTTGAAGGTCTTCACTTCATCGCTGATTCCTTGTTACAGCCTGGATGTGTTAAGTTTAATATTGATGTTTTTCTAACTGTAAGACTGTGCCGTAAACTGTTAAACTATTGCTCAGGTAGGAGTAATGAGTTTTATTGTTGAAATTATTATGATTAACGATCAATTGTTACGATTTGCTCGTTCTTTGTCTGGGGATCCTAGTGAGGATGCCCCTCTTAAAGGTGGGGGTGTGACGATCCCTCCCACTCTCTTCCTTATTTGATGCTGGCTTTCAGGTGGAGCTGGGAGGGCTCTGCTGCCTGTACCTGCCCTTCAGTTTGTAGAAGGGCATAAAGGACGACCCTTCTCAGTGTCTCGCTCTCTCAGCCAGGCCTACTGCATCCTCCTCATCCTGTTTGGTTTGTTGTACCCTGCATGACATCAAACTCACACCCATCCAGTCAGAAGGAACCAGGCCTTAAATGACTATTTGAGTTGTGCTTTTTGTTATAGCTGCTGCTCATGGTAGTAAAGACATGCTACTTAGTAAAGACATGCTAATTGCTAACATTAGTGGCTAATGCTTTACTACCAAGAGCGGCCAGCGTGCTAGCTGCTCATGGTCGTAAAGACATGCTAATTGCTAACATTAGCAGCTAATGCTTGACTGCATGTAAAGACATGCTAATTGCTAACAATTGTGGCTAATGGTAGAATTAGTGGCTCATGTGTGTAAATATACATGTTAAAAATTACTATTTGAGGTGTGCTTTTTCAATACACAACCCCGGCAACAGCCCACTCGGCACTTCAAAAATTTCCGCGGGAATTTTCTAGTTCATAATTGAAATGTGCACCCATCAGACCACAGCACACTGTTCCACTTTGTGTCCGTCTATCTCAGATGAGTTTGAAGAGAAGCCGGCGGTGTTTCTGGGTGTTGTTAATTTATGTCTTTGTCTTTGCACGGTAAAGTTTTAACTTGTTCTTGTAGCTGTAGCGGTGAGCTGTGTTAACTGACGATGGTTTTCCTTAGTGTTCCTGAGCCACGTGGTAACATCCTCTACACAATGATGTCAGGTTCAATGTTGGTTTTCAGTCTTGCTGCTTAATTGCAGAGATTTCTCCAGATTCTCTGAATGTTTTGATGATATTATGGACTGTAGATGATCAAATCCCTAGATCTCCTGCAACTGAACTTTGAGAAACATTATTCTCAAACTGTTGTTCACAAAGTGGTGAACCTCACCTCAACCCTTCTTGTGAATGACTGAGCCTTTCACCTGTTTCCAATCAACCTGTTCACCTGTGGACTGATCCAACAGGTGGTTTTTAAGCGTTCCTTAACTTTCCCAGTCTTTTGTTGACCCCTGTCCCAGCTTCTTGGGAACATGTTGGAGACATCAGATTCAAAATGAGACAAAAACGTTTATCAATTTGTCTTTGTGGTGTATTCAATTGAATATAGGTGAGAAAAGATTTGCAAATCATTGTATTTTTTTTTTTTTTTTATGTTTTACACAACCTCCCAATTTCACTGGAATTGTGTTTGTCCACAGACACAAATAACAACAATGACCACAACAATCATTTTAGTGTCTACACTTAGGATACAGTTGTTCTATCAGTTACTTGACAAATTGGTGTCGGTCATTGATTTCTTGACAATATCAAAACGGGTGGGAGAGTGAAAATCGTGTGGATCCCTGGTGGGAGTATAAACCATTACCATCAGCTTCAGGACAGAGGATGATGGTATGTGTTTCTCTTCTCTTCTCTGACTCTGAGTCTAACTTCTTCTTCCAGATCTGTGTCCTGTGTTAACCTGTTGTTAAATGCTGAGCAGTAACAAAGTGTCTCTGTGTGTTTTTCTTTCTTTTGTTTTCCAGCTGCTAAGATCTTGAATGGTTTCCACCTGAACAGTTTGATCATGCTGCTCATTTGTTCCATTTGAAATTGAAAAAAGAAAAATATTTGCATATGTTTAACGTCAATGTTCAAAATCTAATTAAACACATTTTGAAGTATCTCAGCTGTGAACGTTGGTATGTGAATCTGATAAATACACCATCTTTACAAAGAGGCAGAGTGGTGCCACCTTGTGACAGAACAGTGCAGTAGATTGTCCTTGCTGTAACTGCAGTGAGTGACCTTTGACCTCTTCCTCCAAATATCTGTCTAACTTCTGTAGCTTGTTAACAAATCAGATTGTTCTGTGTCATGTACATGAAGGTGTTGAGGTGTCAGAGTCTCAGGATGAACAGTTTTCAGGACAAGTCCAGGGAGACAAAGACGTCCTCAGAGAAGGACGAATCAGACTTCATAGCTTGTATCATGTTTAGATGCTGAATCTATGATTTATTCACATGTAGATGGCAGACGTATGGATTATCTCCTTCTTCCTCCTCTCCTCTCTTTTTTCTGTCTCTACCCGGTCGGCCTCAAGCAGATGGGTCGCCCGATATGAGCTGAGTTCTGCTCAGGGTTTCTTCCTGAAATAAGGGAGTTTTTCTTCCTTGCCACCGTCGTCTTAGTTCTTGCTCTGGGGGTTCAGGCTCTGGATTGTGTATATTGAATTAGATTTATATTCGAATAGAATTTAACTGAACCAGAAACCTTAAACAGCCTCATCCCATCACCGGGAAGAGTTCACGTGGACTTCAAAGTTTTTACCATCAAAGACAATTCTTTCCTTAGTTACAGTGTCTTTTATCCAGTAATTATTTATTGTTTATTTGAAATTGCGACATGACATAAAGTGGTCTCTCTGATCAGACAACACCTGTTTCAGGTGGCCCCAAAGTTCAAACACTTCTTACATCTGAGATCCTTCCAAAGGCTTCAGAACATTTTCCCAAACATACTCAGTGTGCAGCAGCAAGACAACTTTTATATGTTTCACACCTGTGTGATGACCCCTGCTGTCATCTTTGAGAATAACCACTGTTTGTCTCTCCTGCAGGCAGCTGATTATGTAATCTGGAAGCATCTGTGGGGCCGAGTGTGCCCAGGTTACAAAAAGGCGTACCTGTCTAATCAGTCTCTCTTTGCTCTTCTTCCCAGGCACATCACATGAGTCTTTGGTTCCGTTCCTTTTGGTTGTTTGTTTGCCTTTTACACTTTACAACATTTGCACACATATCCTTCACTCATGCCCACGTACTCACATGTTGATTCTTAATTTGGCACATTAAGTTGAGTTAATGAAGTATTGATTGGATTAAATACTGGTGTGTCTCTCGGTTGTTGTGACCATTTGAGTCAGTTCATGACACCTGAAAACAGACGAATGCGTTACGTTTTATGGGGGGGGGGTAGGACCCAATGCAGGAGGAAGCGTGAGGAGGTACAAAGAACTGAGTTTAATTAAACAAAAGGAAACAAAAAGCACTGCAGAAAAAGCAGGAACTCCAACAAACAAAAATCTAAACTTTCAAAAGTCAAAAAAGGTAACAAGAGACTACAGACGAAAATCACTGAGGGGCACTGGTGACACACACAGGAGTAAAAAAAAAACAAAAAACAGTAGAATGATGCGACAAGGAACAAAGGGGAAGGCAGGGCTATACATGCACACACGAGGAACAGAGGGGTGACGAGACACAGGTGACACACATCAAGAAACAACACAAGGTGAAATCGATGATCTAATCAAAAGGAAAACATGGACGTAACACAACAGGAAATCAAAAACAGAATAAAAGGAAACATGAAACATGAACGAAGCTCAAAACGTGAACGCAGGTGAAACAAAACCAGAACCATCACAGAATGCATCAGGAGATCAGAGACACATTTGAAATGTGTTGCAGAAATACTGTAAAATGTACGCTCTAAATGTATGTGAGCTTTTACAGTTTAGTGTTACACTTTTCATTAGATTTCAAGCATTTGCTTTATTTGAATTATGGCATGCTGCTATTGATGGTAGCGGTGATACAAAACAGCTGAAAACTCTGTCAGAGAGCTCCCCCTGGTGGTGAGAGGACACGACAAGTTCAGTGCGTCTGCAGCACAGATAACCTACAATGATGTAAATGGTTTGTTGTCTGGTACTGGTCCATGACCTGCTAAATGAGGACCTCTGATTTAAAAGGTAATTTGTTTATTCTACTAATCATGGATCCTCACAATTTTAGACAATCAACTATTAATTTATTAGAAATATCCAGTTCAGTCTGTTACTGTTAATGTAGTTTATGCTCTCGTTGGAACAGCTGCATCTGCTTGAAATAGCTCCTCTTACTGGAATAAGTCAATGTCTGAAAACTCCTCCCTCTTCCTGGAGCAGCTCCAATAATATTTCCTCATGTTTTCTTGTTCCCTCCCCTTTAGATCTCTACATTGAAGATGGGTGTGACCAGCATGTGGTGAAGTGTCATAGCTGATAAGCTCCATTCACTGTAGAATCACATGTTGTTCAGATCAGAGCTCAGACTAGTTTCACTTCTAGCAAACAGAAACTCACACAGTCATCGACACTGAGAGGTGAAATGGAGCAGAAAGGAGTTCAGCTGGACAGAGAAACCATCTCTTGTTCCATCTGTCTGGATCTACTGAAGGATCCTGTGTCTATACACTGTGGACACAACTACTGCATGAACTGTATTAAAAGCCACTGGGATGAAGAAGACCAGAAGGGAATCTACAGCTGCCCTCAGTGCAGGAAGACTTTCACACCGAGGCCTGTCCTGGAGAAAAACACCATGTTAGCAGAGTTAGTGGAGCAGCTGAAGAAGACTGGACTCCAAGCTGCTCCAGCTGATCACTGCTATGCTGGACCTGAAGATGTGGCCTGTGATGTCTGCACTGGGAGGAAGCTGAAAGCCTTCAAGTCCTGTCTGGTCTGTCTGGCCTCTTACTGTGAGAAACACCTCCAACCTCACTATGATGCAGCTCCATTAAAGAAACACAAGCTGGTAGAGCCCTCCAAGAAGCTCCAGGAGAACATCTGCTCTCATCATGATGAGGTGATGAAGATTTTCTGTCGTACTGATCAGCAGACTATCTGTTATCTCTGTTTAATGGATGAACATAAAGGCCATGAAGCTGTCTCAGCTGCAGCAGAAAGGAAAGAGAAGCAGAAGGAGGTGGAGGTGATGCTAAAAAAAATCCTGCAGGGAATCCAGGAGAGAAAGAAAGATGTGGAGCTGCTTGGACAGGAGCTGAAGGCCATCAATGGCTCTGCTGATAAAACAGTGAAGGACAGTCAGGAGATCTTCGCTGAGATGATCCGTCTCATCCAGAAAACAAGCTCTGATGTGACGCAGCTGGTCAGATCCCAGCAGGAAACTGAAAAGAGTCGAGTCAAAGACCTTCAGGAGAAGCTGGAGCAGGAGATCACTGAGCTGGAGAGGAAAGGCTCCGAGCTGAAGCAGCTCTTAAACACAGAGGATCACAACCAGTTTCTACACAACTACCCCTCACTGCCACCACCCAGTGAGTCTACACACTCATCCAGCATCAAGATTCATCGTCTGAGGAACTTTGAGGACGTCAAAGCAGCTGTGACAGAGACCAGAGAGAAACTAAAGGACATTCTGAGAAAGACATGGACAAACATCTCACTGACAGTGACTGAAGTGGATGTTTTACTGCCACAACCAGAGCCAAAGACCAGAGATGAATTCTTGAAATATTCACGTGAAATCACACTGGATCCAAACACAGGACACATAGAGCTGTTATTAACTGACGGGAACAGAAAAGTAACAGTAATGAAACAACAACAGTCTTATTCTTATCATCCAGACAGATTCACTGGTTGTTGGCAGGTCCTGAGTAGAGAGAGTCTGACTGGACGTTGTTACTGGGAGGTGCAGTGGAGAGGAAGAAAAGTTTGTGCAGCAGTCGCATACAAGAATATCAGCAGAGCAGGGTGCTCAGATGAATGTTGGTTTGGATCCAATGACAAATCTTGGTCATTACGTTGTGAAACAAACAGTTATAGATTTCACTACAACAAAGTCTCATCTGACGTCTCAGGTCCTGTTTCCTCCAGAGTAGGAGTGTACCTGGATCACAGGGCAGGTATTCTGTCTTTCTACAGCGTCTCTGAAACCATGACTCTCCTCCACAGAGTCCAGACCACATTCACTCAGCCTCTCTATGCTGGACTTGGTCTTTTTGTTGGATCCTCTGCTGAGTTGATTAAAGTCAAATAGACAAAAGTCGCTTCAGGGGACAGTTGGTTAAAATGTGTCTTTTAGTCTCCAGGTGATTTGGTCTCCATCGTTGTAGCTGAGAGCTAATTGTTGTGTTATGTCTTCACTGCACATAGATCAGCTGTCAATCACACTTTCTGGGCGGTACTTTGACGTCTCCTGGTTTGTTGTTTGCTTGATGTTGGACTTTGTTTGGGTGGCGCTCCTTCCTGTGTCTGTTTAGCCACAGAGGCTCTCACTGCTCACCATGACTTTGATTCAGCTAAACTGACATTTGTCCACATGAACATCTAAACTTGTCTGTGCTCTGAACGTCTCATGAATATTTGTGTTGATGTGTTTGTATGTTGTTGTTTCTCTTCCGCTGCATGCACCTCAACAGAGAAATCAGCAGACCTTCCTTTATCACAGAGATTTAGTTCTGACTTTGGAAAGAAATAAATCTACAATTATATCTCCATTGATTGGTTTGGAAACCACATGTTGTTGTTGTTGTTCAAACTGAGGAACAGACGAGCTCATGTCAACTGTAGTGATCATGATCATCATCAATCAGGACATCAGTCATTATTTGATTGTACATAGCTGATATTCTGAGTCCAACTAACTGATTGTGTGGATGAAGTGAATCTGTGAATCATGAAATCACTGAACAAGAGTCATTTATCAGACTTTACTGATTTAATGGGAGAACAAACTGAAGCTTCACATGATGAATAAAGCTGCTGTTTGTCATACATGAAGAAATGACCGTCTCCTGTCTTTATTCAAGGATCTCAAACAAAGCCCATTGAGAAAATGTGGAGCTAATATGAGAGAATAACTGAGGCAGTTTTCCTCCTGAAACACTACAACGTACAAAGTTCACGTTTAGAGCAGAAGAACTGTAGTGGAAATTTTTGATTTTTAGTGTTGACTGTTATGCATGTAACTGTTACTGACTGCCACTAATGAGAAAGGTCTAGGGATGCGCTCGGAAGTTTCTGTGAACTGTTCTTTCTCTCGCTCACACACGAACATCTGCAGATAACAGTTGATACACGAGAACCTTCTCAAGGTCACACTGTTGTTGGGCAAACTAACAGAAATTATAATGTCATACGAAGGACAAGAACCAATGAATGTGAAGTAGCTGTACCATATGCAAAGTGACAACGCCTAGTTTGAAGTATAAAATATCTTGTAATACCAAAACTGCCCCGAGAGAGTCCTCGGAGCATTCACAGTCTGTGTTGTTCTGTGTATGATTCTCCCCCCCTTCGCGAACGGTATACCTTTGTTTGATGCAATAAAACTCACAAAGACAAGACCTTTGACTTGAGATCTTTTTATTCAAAGTAAATAGAAAAATCCACGACAGACTTTGGTGTCAGAAGTGGGATTCCAGGCTGATCGCCGGATCCACGGCAGACGGCGACTGATCATCCAGGACTCAGACAAACTGACGATCCTGCCTCAACCCTGACAGCTTAAAGGTCGAGAGGGCCGACTGCGTGGACCGCGGCTGTCACCTCGGAATCCAACGAACCAACAAACCTCCAAAATAAACGGTAAAGACATTTTGATCTCTTAAAATTCAGTCAAAGGCTGTTGTGTGTTTTGTTGCAAATTCAAAGACATATATTTTATTACAAAGGGTAAAAGAAATACAAAACAATTAAATTTGGTTTGAGAGTCCGGTTTGTTCTGTTCTTACGTTCCAAACTTACTTAAAAGGAGTTCAGGGAACTCGCCAGGTCCGGAGAGGAGTTCAGGGAACTCTTTAAGTCCGGGGTATCAACCTGGAGCCACCCAAAAGAATAAGAGAATAAGTAAGTAAGTGAAAGGAGTCAGGGACTCGCCAGGTCCGGTGAAGAGCTTGGGTAACTCTTATAATCCGGGGTATCCACCTGGAAAAACCAGTGTAAAGGTAGAAGTTTACACAGATTGATTGGGGACGCCTGATAATCTTAAAGGAATAGACACCATGGGGTCTAATGGGAGTAAGAACCAACCAACCGAACTCCGGGGTCCAATTTTTGATGTCATGAGAAAGAAATATGGGGAAACAAGTTTAAATTGTGCTCAATATTGGATAAAGGAATGAATGCCTTGATCTGGGAAAAGACGGTTTAGATGTTGATTTTTATGTAATATTTGAGTTTCTGCTGAACATGCAGCCTCATTCTATAGATGACTGATATTATAAGACTTTAAATTAAATCAGGTTGTTAATTTTTTTATTATAATTCTCAAAGGCAGTTTTAGTATGAAACAACTGCAACAGTTGCAAATTTGTTTTAAAAAGAAAGAGGAAGATATTAGGTCAAAAAGAAAGATCGAGAGGAAGTCGTTAGAATGTATAGAGGAAAATGTGAGATGTCTTAAACAGTGGATGACTGAAGTGGAATGTAGAGATAGAAAACAGACAGGGAAAATGTTACCAAAGGTAGACAAGGAAAAGGAGAGGAAGACAGAGACAACTGAAAAAAAAAAAAAAAAAAAAAAAAAAATGCTTGTACTGATACACCACACTCCCACTTCTTTTTTTCCCTCTCTGTCCGGTGGGGTCCGAGGCAAAAAGGACGACTATATTTACGACTATATTTCCCGCCCTGCCTGGTCGCCTATCTGACGGACAACAACCTCCACCGTACCCTGGACAACATCAGCAGCTTTCGAGGAAGGTCTCCGAAAGCCCATCTTCACACAAGTGCGCTCCACCCTGGTCGGCGGGTGGGCTGATAACAGACTCTCAGAGCTCCTCAAACACGGCAAGCACGGGGAGCAGAAAGAAAAAAAAAAAAAAAAGGAGAGATAAGGCCTCCAAGCAAAGGAATGCAGCCACTCTGAATGCTCAGCTCGCTTTGGCTCACCTGGATGAGCGCCCATTCAACAGACTAAGCAGAGGATGGAGACGAGGATATGGCCGCAGGTACAGTTCGTATGAACCCAACAAATGCTTCGCATGCGGCAAAGATGGGCATTGGGCCAGAGACTGTCCAGAGGTGCCATGGGGGGAGGACAGAGGAAATCGCAGAGGCGGATGGGACCCTCAGCTCGGACGGACCTCCTTTGCCTCGGACTGACTACCACAGAGAGGAGTTGGTAATGTAACCGCACACACAACAACACCCACACCCGCTTCTTGCAATGAAGAGCTGCTTTGCACTGATACAATGCTTGGCTTAGTACAGGATAAGATAAGGGATTTAGAGAAGCCCCCAGAGCAGGGAACATATGCATGTCTGTCTTCTTCAGGTTATAAAGAAATGCCCATAATAACATGCAGTATCCAAGGCAAGGACTTAGAATTTCTAGTTGATTCTGGGGCAACACACTCTGTGTTAAGAACCTCTGAAATGTCCCTGCCTACCAGCGGTCGCTATACTTTCTCTATGAGTGCTTGTGGTTCTCGTACGAAAGAAAATTATAGTAAGCCAGTTACTTGCTCCTGGGTTTTTGAAGGGGACACCTGTAAAACTAAACACTCCTTTTTGATGTCTGACATGTGTCCGGTGAATCTTCTGGGCCGAGACCTGATGTGCGCATTTGGTATTGTGTTGATTTGCACCCCCTCTGGAGTGCAAGTGACTCGTCCCAAATTAGAAACAGATGAATCTTTGTCTTTCACTTGTGTGAAGGTCAGCCCAAACACACCGCTGTATGCTTATCAGTGGTGGATGAATTATGACTTTTTAAACTATTTAACCACCACAGCTGCCCCCCTGATCACCGCCTCTGCAGAGTGCATGAAACCAGAAAACTTACATTGTACCTCTTTTGTAAGCAAAGGAGGCCCAGATTCTGAGTATGAAAAGAAATTCTTTAAAGATCCGAATGATCAACTGACAATCACTGATATCTACACTGATGGCACACTCTGTGCTGCAGCAGTGGCACTCACATCTGCTCAGAAGAAACTCTATGATGTTTATAACTCTTATCCACACATTTCACTTTCTAAAGCTCCATCTGAACAGTGGCGTGATTTAGGTTTATTTGTAAGACTGTGTAAAGAAGCAAACGACTGGGTTCTCTCCCCCATACATACAGGAGCTTTTTTCTCTTTCTCTCTTCAAGCTCACAGACACCCTCTCACTATGAGAGCTCACTGTCTGCGCACTGCTCACTTAGTTGATGATCTGCGCAGACGAGTGTCCACTTCCGCATTTTTATCTGCTGCACACACACATGCAGCGAAACCGACAGAGATCTCTCCGCTCTTCGCACAAGTCCCAAGTACGTTATGGGCAGCGCACAAATATGACGTAGGCCTTATATGAAATTGTGAACCGGTTCAAATCACTCCCAAATCTGCGTACAGGCCTCAACAGCGCCAGTACCCTTTGCGCAAAGAAGCAATAGATGGCATCACTCCTGTTTTTGAATCTCTTCTTAAAGCAGGTATTATAATACCATGCGAAGACTCCCCTGTACAAACTCCCATTTTTCCAGTAAAGAAGTTCCGCCCAGCAGGCCAGCCCACTGAGTGGCGTTTTGTTCAAGATCTACAAGCCGTAAATGCTGCTATTATCGCACCGACTCCGAATGTTCCCAACCCTTACACTATCTTGAGTCAAGTGCCCTCCACGTCTCAGTGGTTTTCTGTGGTTGATCTCTCAAATGCTTTCTCTTCAGTTCCAGTGCATGAAAACTCCCAGTTCTGGTTCGCGTTCCAATTCGGAGGAAAGAGATATACCTGGACCAGACTTTGCCAGGGGCTCACTTGCAGCCCCACCCTTTTCTGTCAAGCTTTATCTCGAAGTCTCTCTTCTCTCACACTCTCCCCAGGATCGGTCTTGCTGCAATATGTTGATGACCTTCTCATCGCAGCCCCTACGAAGGAACAGTGTGAGACAGACACCATCCTCCTCTTACGCCATCTAGCGGCAGAAGTTCACAAAGCTTCATTGTCAAAACTGCAGTTTGTGCAACAGCAGGTCACGTTTTTGGGTCATATTCTTACCCCTGACGGCAAATCCCTCTCCCCCTCACGTGTTGAGGCGGTGGTTAACACTCCGAAACCGAAAACTAAAAAACAGGTTCTCTCATTTCTAGGCATGTGTTCCTACTGTCGGCATTTTATTCCCAATTTTTCGGAGAAAGAACGTCCGCTGAGGGATATTGCCTATCAAAGGGACCTGACTGCCCATAGCCTTGTCACGTGGACCCCAGAGGCAGACGCAGCGTTTGAAGACCTCAAACTGGCCCTGCAGTCCACTCCTACGTTGGGGATACCTGACCCTGAAAAACCATTCACTCAGTTTGTGGATGAGGTTGTATGACCTCTGTTCTCTTACAGGAACACGGCGGTCAGCTCAAACCAGTGGGTTACTTCTCCCGTCTCTTAGATCCAGTGGCCAGAGGTCTCCCATCGTGTTTGCGTGCAGTAGCGGCCTGTGAGTCCGCAGTGTTGGCCTCACGTGACTTTGTGGGTTATAACCACCTTAACTTCTTTGTACCTCATTCTGTGGCACACATTTTGCAAGAACAGAAAACCTCACACCTCACGCCAGCACGGTGGCTCAGATATCACACCACACTCTTAGGACTTCCAAATGTTCAGGTTAAGAAATGTTCTGTCCTTAATCCTGCTACTCTCATGCCTCTGCCAGATGATGGCGAACCTCACTCTTGTCTTGCAGAACTCCAGCACACCTGCACTCCAAGACCAGACTTAAAGGACACCCCTCTAACTAACCCTGATCTAATCTTTTATGTTGATGGTTCTGCTTTCAGAGATCCCGAGCGCGGAACGGCCCACGCTGGCTTTTCTGTTGTTGATGATGTTTCTGTGATCTGTTCATCTCCTCTGCCTTCTCATTACTCTGCACAGGCAGCAGAACTTGTGGCCCTGACTGAGGCGTGCAAACTAGCCAGTGGGAAATCCGTTAATATCTACACTGATTCCCGTTACGCCTTCGGGGTTGTGCATGACTTTGGCGCCCTTTGGAAACATCGCAAATTCCTCAAATCTGATGGTAAACCTGTTCTCCACCATGACAAAGTAGTGGCACTGTTGGAAGCTATCCTGTTGCCCTCCAGTGTGGCTGTCTGTAAGTGCGCCTTGGGCCCAGCATGGCTGTGTGTTTTCGGAAGGCGTATGGAGGGGCCCTGATCGCAAACCGTGTTTGCCTAGAAAACTGTTTTTGCCCTATGCTAAGTTGTCTCATGGTCTTGACCATTCGTCAAAAGGAGGGATGTGTGCTATAGTGCAAAAACATTGGTTCACAAAAGGTTTTTCAACATTTGCGGATGATTTTTGATTTGTGCCCAAAATAACCCAGGCAGACCAAAACCTCTGACACATCAAGCAGCACATCCTGCACCAGACAGACCATTTCAACATGTTATGATGGATTTTATTGAACTCACCCCAAGCGAAGGTAAGAAATACTGTCTGGTCATGGTGGATATGTTCTCAAAATGGGTTGAAGCGTTTCCAGCCAAACATGCAACCGCCGTGGTGGTGACGAATGCGCTGTTGACAGAAATCATTCCCAGATGGGGAATCCCTGAGAAACTGTCTTCAGACAATGGCTCCCACTTTGTTAATGAAGCCATACAGCAGCTGTCCGCACAACTTAAATTTGACCTCAAAGCACATTGTTCCTACCATCCACAATCGGGAGGTGCTGTAGAGAGGCAAAATGGCATATTGAAACAAAAATTAGTCAAGTGTTGTCAAGACACCAACCTCAGCTGGCCCAAATGTCTGCCTATTGTGCTTATGTACATGAGAATGCGAGTGCGCACACGATGTAACCTGTCCCCTTTTGAGATTTTGTTTGCAGGAACTCCGAACGTTGGGGTGGGACCTTCGGGACCCCCAATGGAAACCACTCTCTGCTAAGAAAATCTGATAACTTACTGTATTTCTCTAACAAAATGTCTGTCTAAGATCAGAGAACAGGTAAAAGCAACCCTACCACCCTCTGCTGAGACCCCGCTGTATCCATTCAAACCTGGAGACTACGTGGTCGTCAAGAACTTCAGACGAAAGACGTGGAAGCATCAGCGTTGGCTGGGACCGTACCAGATCCTCCTCACCACCCACACGGCCGTGAAAGTTGCTGAGAGGGCCACTTGGATACACGCCACCCACTGCAAACGGGTCCCTGAGCTGACAACGAGCGTGGACACCTCCCACTAGAGACGGAGCATCCTCTTCCTGCCATTGACTGAGAGGCAGAACAACATGGAAAGACCATGCCCCTGGCATCCCTTCAGACATCCTGGGCCCTGCGGTCTGCGAGGAACGATCTGCATTCTCCTGATCCTGGCTGTCGTCATAATCACCCCATGGCTGTGGCTGCAACTGAAAGATCCTGCACCCACCTCCATCCCATCTACGACGACCCATCCAGCCGACACACCACTAGATGTCTCTAAGCGATCTGTGTCCAGGACGGACGCCTCCGGCTTCGTCGTCATCCAATGTGTTCAAGCCCCAGATGGTTCCGTGACCCGAGCCCTTGCGGGTCTGACCTCTTTAAGTGAGGAGCTGGCTGCAAACTCCGGCATAGATAACCCGTTCTCTTCTTGGATGGCTAACACGTTTGGAGAAGTTGAAGATCAAGGAGATGGATTCCATACCACCATGCATCGTATGTGCTAGTAACCTCTCCATGGTGGTGGCCTTCTACTGTGCGCTCAGCACATGGGTTAAAGATCATTCCTCCTGTCAACAGTTACTACTATTACATCATTATGATTGCTTTGTTTTGTTTACTGTAATTCCACTTTGAAGATTTCATATTTACCTTCATACATTTAGTCTGACACTGATTGCCAATAATCATCACATTAAATTGTTATGTAATCTGCGTGTATTACTGTTATTGATTCATGTGTTGTACCAAGTGATTACACACCCTTATGACATCATCTGGATGAGACTAGACTTTGGGTTTTCCTCCACGACATTGAGGTTTTTCCCGTAGGTCTGACTCCATGGTTAGAATAGTTAGCGCAGGGGTCTTTTTGCCTCCTCTCGTCAAGAAAGGGGAGGTTTTTGGCTTCCTGTAAGTAGGTTCATGTGGCTGTGATTTCCACCGTGAGCCCTTCTAACACTTGTTAGAAGGTGTTTCAGGGGTTCTTTATCCCATTGAGGGTTTGCCTCCAGCGGTCCTTGTTGACGGGAAGGTGGGATTCATGGATCACATGTTAGATAAGCTGACATGCTATATAAGAGGGGTGTGAATATTACATCATGATATTATTTCACGTGAGTCAAATAATAATAACGTGATTCTGTGTTTAATTGTGTTTTCTTTTACAACACCATCTTAATCAATGTTGATGCATTTATTTGTTTGATTGTTTATTACTTGTTTCACATTTGATCTCATTGGGTTCTTGTGTTGCGTGATGGTCTTTGATTCTGATGGCTTGACATTTTATTTTATATGCATATATTGTGTTGATTACATATAATCAAAAGGAGGGAATTGTAGTGGAAATTTTTGATTTTTAGTGTTGACTGTTATGCATGTAACTGTTACTGACTGCCACTAATGAGAAAGGTCTAGGGATGCGCTCGGAAGTTTCTGTGAACTGTTCTTTCTCTCGCTCACACACGAACATCTGCAGATAACAGTTGATACACGAGAACCTTCTCAAGGTCACACTGTTGTTGGGCAAACTAACAGAAATTATAATGTCATACGAAGGACAAGAACCAATGAATGTGAAGTAACTGTACCATATGCAAAGTGACAACGCCTAGTTTGAAGTATAAAATATCTTGTAAGACCAAAACTGCCCCGGAGAGAGTCCTCGGAGCATTCACAGTCTGTGTTGTTCTGTGTATGATTCTCCCCCCCTTCGCGAACGGTATACCTTTGTTTGATGCAATAAAACTCACAAAGACAAGACCTTTGACTTGAGATCTTTTTATTCAAAGTAAATAGAAAAATCCACGACAGAACGTTTGTCAGTCAGTCAACTCTCTTCACCGAAACAGCTCAGTCACAAAGAAATGAGAAGACTTTCTGTCAAGTGGTGATTTTTACAAACTAGATTTAGTTCTTGATCTCGGTCAGGACACCATCACAACATTTTCATTTGCAGAAAAAATAAAGAAAGCAATTATTATATTACAATTATTTATTAGCAGAATTCAGTGAATAGTCACAACTGAAATTCCAAATCTTGGCCAGGTGGTGGAGCTATAAGCTTATTATCTTAAAGCTCCACAGTCTCACAGTTTGATTTTTTTTCAGGATTCGCTGAAAGTGTGAAGCAACACTACAGGCACGACTCTGAAAGACCTTCCTGTTCTGGACCAAGTAATACAGAACTAGATCTACATTAGATGCAGACGTCGTCACCTTCTTCTGGTCTGTGTCACCGTGATGTTTTACACTCTGTAGAGAAGCACATGAGGCCGTGGTGTCGGCTTCAGTGCAGGGCAACTATCTACGCCGCGGTTATGACCAGAAACATCTCACCTCTCATAAGGCAGTCCAGGTGCTTTGGCTGATGTTTGGGCTCTGCTCTGATGTTTGAAAGTCCAGCGAGTAAAACAGGAAGAATCGCTTTAATTTGCTTTTTATGTTGCCATTAAAATCAACTTGTAAATAGACACAATGCCAGTGGATTAACGGTCATTACTTTTATTGTATCTTCATGTTCCCTTAATGTCCTGTATTAAAGTAAATACTAATTTAATGTGGAAATGTTAATAGAGACAAGAGAGTGATTCTGATCAAATCAACTTTATTGATATTGAGTTGGAAACACGTCCAGCATCCGGATGATAAAGAAAAAGAAAGAAAAAGGTGTAATTTGGCTTTATATACAGTCTAAACATGTACATGGAATCTGTTTCCTGCATTTGAACTCATTCTATCTGTGAACACATGGTAGCAAGCACCCTGCTAGTGAAGTGGAGAGCACTGACGCTTCAGGAACCAGACATGTTCTCCCTGTGCCTGCAGGGGTTTTAGTACCAGGTGGTCTACGGGTAGGATTCGGTGCAGCCCGAGCTTGATCCCTGATTTGGGGGAGATGAGACTACAGTGGTTAGAGAAGCAGCTTCGGGGCCACAAGGTCACGGGTTCACATCTCCCTGAGGCGTCCTGAGTAAGGTCCTAACCCTCTAAGTGTAGCTACCCTCTGCTGAGTGAACAAACAGATGGTTATTGCTCCACGAGGGAAGCTGGTGGGAAGCCACAGGGGGAGTTAACTAGAAGACAGTGAAGGTGGAACTAAACAGACGACCACAACACACCTACGGTTACTACACTGATAAAATATCATTGATATAGCTAAGTAAGGCAGTACAGTTGATGAAATTAAATAAGGCAGAGTTTAAGGTCACATGGTTTCTTTTAGTGAAGTTGCTCCAGAGCAACAGTCTGTTTCATCAACCATCTCAGTGGAAACACTTGACTTCACTGGTGTGGGGGACTGTGCTGTCCTCTTCAAACCCTCCTCCAACGTCAGAAGACAATCCGTTCCTTCAGCTTGCTCCTCAGCTTGCAGACCAACCAAATGGCTGAAAGGACAATCAGTACTGCAGTCAGGATCCAGGTGGTCTCTGTCCACTGTGGGCAGTGAGACGGCTACAGAGGGGAAACAAGAAATGTCTCATTATCATCTGTTCAACAACTGCAGCAAAACAAACAGTTTATGAAGACATTCCCATCTGGAGCATGCAGCTTTGTTGTTGTAACCACATTGTGTATAAACTGACAGCAGATTCTTCATAGTAAAGTATATTCAGTGTCTCACCTGGGGAGTAGCAGCAGAAGGAAGTGTGCGCTGGGTTTGGTGCTCTGCTGCTCCGACTCTCAGCCTCACAGCTGCAGGAGTGCCGTGCACCCTGTCCTCCCCCCGGTACGTGTAGCAGTAATACAGTCCTCCGTGTGTCTGCAGAGCCTGGTTGATGGTGAGAGACAAGTCCCCCCGTCTGAGCCAGTCCTCAGGCACCGACACCCGGCTTCCCTCCCAGCCTGCCCCGTATGAGACACCGTTGGAGAGATAATGCTGCAGCACCGGCTCCTTTTCCTTCTCCCACAGCACAGACATCACTGACTGCCCTCGGAGGGTGAGGATCTCCGAGTGGCATGGAAGTGTGACAGCCTCACCCTCTGGCACGTAAACTTCAGAGGGGATGAAAACCTCCAGCTGGACCACGAAGCTGTCGTCGCATGTGTACTCGTAATACCCATTGTCGTTGACATTCACGTTGTTCAGTGTGAGGGGAGAGCTTTGCTGGATCCGGTCCTGGTGGTCTGGTCCAGGTCTCCAGTCGCCGTCCAGGGAAGCAACGAGTCTCCGGCTGTTATCCTTACGCAGCTGCATCAGCCTGGTGAAGTCTGCATTCTTGCACTTTTCAGAGAGTGGAAACTCAACGGAGTCCCCTAAAGTTGCGTTGATGTAAAGTCCATAAACTGGAGCGATGACAGAAAGAAGAATAAAGATTGATGGAGCACACATGACTGCTGGCTTTCAGAGAGAGGATACAACTTCAGAGTATCCTGTCCACGGCTATTTAGCCTGTCCACAGGCTCAGGCCCGGCCCACAGGCTCAGCCATAACCTGTGGGCCACAGGCCCGGCCCATAGGAACAGTTTGGTTTCCTTGGTTACCAACGACGAAGGCGTGTTAGGTTGGTTTACGTCATTTGTTTTTTTTTCAGACCAAGGCGACTTTTGTTGGATAGCACTTTTACGTATAAACCAATCAGGTTACTTGTTCAGTTTTAGGACATGCCCTTACCTTATAGAGAGGCTACACTACTACTCCTACCTAGTAGGCTACGTACCACAAACTCAGAACCTCCACCTCGGGTTACCTTCGGTCATTTCTCATCTAAACAGCGTCAACTCTGAGTCAGTCAGTCACCCTCTGGTTCCTCCTGACAACTCCCGAAATCCACCAAGCACCGGTTTCAGTTAAACCAGTTTCACACCGTGGACCGAAGAGGACTCCTTCCAGACTCCAGGTATGAACGTCACACAGCGTTAGTTAACAGCTAGCTAGCTCATTAGCTCATTATGGGGGCTAGCTAACCTGTACACGCTCGGTAACTAAATGTGAATCTACGAAGCTGCTGACACAGCATCGTGGTCATCGTCGCTACTGAAGAGGAAGCTGTGGACGATTTAAACACCTCTGACTTACTTGGTGTCTTGCTAACATGCTACACAGCTGTTAGCATGTAGCTTCCAGCTGCTTTACGTTGCAGTTTTATACTCTCTGTGTCCTCCAGTGTCACGCTGTTTGTTCGTTTAATAAAATGACTGTTTGGACTCGGACTTGAGAGTTTAGTGTTTCCTCTAATGTTTGTTCTTCCCACTCGGGACGTGAGATTCTGTGTGTGAGGAAACTAAATCATGAGAGGTACTTTGGGTCAGCGGCAGGCGTTTACAAGTAGTCCTGGAGAGATTTCACACTAATATCAGGACTCATGGATCTTTGAAGGAACTCCTTAACCCACTCTGAGAAGTAAGACCTGGAACATTTAGACGTTCAGGAACAACACCTGTATCTGTCCATCTAAACAGACAGAGACAGACTTTTAAAAGTTGACCTGGAACAACTTCACAATATGTCCTCCTCCTCCTCCTCCTCCTCTTTAGCTTCTGTAACTTTGTCCATGTGTAGTAGGTCAGCAGGTTAACAGATATTCTGAAGTTGACTTAGTCCTTCTGACCTTAAGAGGAACTAAGTGACACAGCAAGGCGACTACTTTCCAGTGTGTGGTCGTCTGTGAGCATCTTGTTTTGGTTTTGCTGGCCCTAGTCTCACCCCTGCCGTCAGGGTGAGAGAGACAGATAACTCTGATTACATCCTCACCTCACATGAACATTAAAGTAAACACATATTTTCACATCTTCACGGTAATCCTGAATGACTAGAGAGTAGTGAATATGCTTTGAGCCAAGTGTCGGCGCACCGCTGAGTTTAGGACCTCTGCTGAGCTCCAGCCGTCTGGACATTATCCCGTCAGATACTTGATAGTTGAACTCTAGCAGGAGCAGACAGCTCACCCTGTATTTAATGCAGAGAGCCTGACTATACGATGCAGTAAAACACTTTCAGAGAAGATTTAGAAGGCTGCAAAGGTAGGATCCCACAATCCCAGCTCTCTGCGTGGAACAAATTAATATCTAGATTTATTTGGCAGGCGCTAAACCAAGGATAAAACTCAGAACACTGGGTTTAGGTCTGGGTGTAAATAATCATTCTACTGATATGAGTTATCATGTCACTATTCAAAAACCTCATTGGTAGAGCAGTCTGTAATTCATACCTTTACCTGTAAATACCACATGTGATTAGTCTGGACTTGAGGAAACTGTAACTGATGATTAATGTCAAACTAAATTCAATTCAATTTTATTTATATAGTGTCAATAACAATACAAATTGTCTCAAGACGGGGAGGGGAAGGGAGGGACACACAGCAGTTAACATGCTAAACAGAACTGCATGCCCTCACCACTGAAGAAAGAGGAACCAGCAGTGAAAGGAAACTCTCTGCAGCATGTAGATATATTGTCTGGATGGATGCCAGAGTCTCTCTCTGGTTTGGTAGGTTGTGGTAATGTTGGTAACTGAGCACTGTTCCACTTTATTCTTAAAAACTTCTTCCATGGAGGTTATGAGCTCTGATTGTTCTACTTGACTAATAACTCTATCTTCTAACAGTTAACAATGATCAGCAGCAATAATGAAACAAAGGCTTTATTCATGTTCTCATAGTTGAAATAAACAGAAACACTTTATTTGAAGATACAACATTTCACATGCTCTCTGTTTGAAATGTTATTTTTAAATGCAGTAAATAAATGTTCTTTTAAACTTTTACTGTTGATCCATGGTGAACAGAACCTGATCTGGAACTTGAAGATTTCTCTTTAGTGCATCAGTGACAGAAACACATTTGTTGATCAGAGAAAACTTCAACAAACAGCAGGTTTTTCTAGTGACTGCTTCCACTGCAGCGGTTGGAGTTGATGCAGTTTAGTCAGAAAGTTCTTTGGTCGGTGGTTTGGAACAAACAGGATGAAGAACAGGATCAGATGTTGGAACGACTGAATGAAGTCAGACTGTAGATTGTCCTTATTGTATCTGCAGAGAGTGACCTTTGACCTCATGTGTTCATGACTCTTCACCTCTGTCTCCTCTCACAGGGAGAAGATGATCTGCAGGATCCTGCTGCTCATCATCCTCAACTCATGTGTCTGTGGTCAGTTTAGAAATTGACTTGATGAAGTCCAAATCAATTCTCAGTCTTCAATGATGGAGTTGAAAGACTCCCATGTTCCAGTTCTCAGTGTGTCTGCTCCTCTCTTTCTCTCTCTGTCTCCTCAGCAGCAACATTTGAAGTGAATGTGACACAGAGCTCCTATCAGGCAGAGGAGAACCACAACATCACCCTGGAGTGGACCTTCACCACCAAACCTGACTCTTCCTACAATGATCTCTTTATCATCTGTAGCCTGTTAACCAATCAGACGGAGTTGATTCTGTATCATGTACATGAAGGTGTTGAGGCGTCAGAGTCTCTGGATGAACAGTTTTCAGGGCGAGTCCAGGGAGACAAAGACGTCCTCAGAGAAGGACAAATCAGACTTCATGTGTCCAGACTCAGGACAGATGACTCTGGTCTGTATCAGTGTGAAGTGAGGACAGATTATGGCTCCAGCTCTGGCAGATGTGAACTCAACGTCACTGGTAAGCTGATACAGTAGAAGTTACTAGAAGTCCTTTTTAAAGATGCTGACTGATTTTTGAGACATGAAAAAGTGTCAACTAATATTTTGATGTTCTTTCCAGCAGCTGCTGATCAGCCTCAAACTCAGAGACCAAGATCAAGTCTAGGACCAGAGACTGGAGGAAGAAGAAGCCAACATGATGGAGTGATAGCAGCAGTAGCAGCAGTTCTACTGGTTGTTTGTATGTTTTAGAAAAAGAAGGTAGGTGTAGCAGGATGAGATGCTCCATCCTGGCTCTCATGATGGTGAGTGTGCTGCTTTGCTCCCCTCTCAGCCTCATTAACCAATCAGCTCATGGGGCCACCCTACATAGAGAGGTGTTGTCCATCTTATTGTCCATTTCCTCCGTCTCACCGGTGCCTGGTAATGTGGCAGTAGCTGCCAGTCATGCTGGTTTTCAGCTTTCAGTGTTTCAAAATGTTTTTAATCCTGGAAAACAAACTAATCCACCTGTAATCTACATTATAAACTTAGAACACGTTGGATGTTGTTGTTGTTTGGTTGCAGATTGACTGAGTGAACTCCATGCTGACCGCCATTAAAACAGAAGAAGATGAAGATGTTTTAATGCTACAGGGACGTTATTAAAAATAACTACTAAATATCTGACTATGATTAAAGTCATAATAAAAATGCCTGGCATCCATAGTTACAACTAAAACGCTGTAATACGTTTGTTCTTCTGGAGGGCTGGAATGCATGGTTGAATGCATGATTGAATGCAACGATGCAACCATCTGATAAACTTCTGCCTTGGAAACAAAGTGTCTGGACGTAATATGTCTATAATAGTATTATATGTTTTGTTTTTGAAAGATTTCTTGTTTTATGTTCACGTTTTTCTCAGTTTTGCAAACAAAGCAAAGGAAGCAACAAGATCAGAGGGCCGATTGACACTGGGCTGGCCCAACCACATTGTTAAACACCAACCCCCTTTGGTCCTTCCTGCGTAATGTATTCGGCAAAAAAGAAAAGAAAGACAATGAAAACCACCGGCCCTTGACACACGCTGGTCTGCAATTCCCGAAGATCCCACAAGATGGCAGATGTGGATTACTGCAACAAAACGCGCAAGAAGCAGGCACGAGAGAACGGAGCAGTGGGATAGCTGTGTCCAAGTAGTCACAGGATCCTTCAGTAGATCCAGACAGATGGAACAAGAGAAGGTTTTTCTGTCCAGCTGAACTCCTTTCTGCTCCATTTCACCTCTCAGTGTCAATGTCAGTTCCTGTTTGCTAGAAGTGAATCTAGTCTGAGCTCTGATCTGAACAACGTGATTCTACAGTGAACGGAGCCTGTCAGCTCTCACACTTCACCTCATCTTGGTTACATCCATGTCCAAAGTTCAGATATGAAGGGACATATCAGGACAGAGTGGAGCTCAAGAGAAAAGACACACATCCCACAGTCAAAGACAAAAAATAATTAAGGACAAACTACTGTTGTCTCCACCGTGTTACAACCTCACATTTCTCTTATATCCCTCACGTGAATGTATGTACAGTGCGCAGGGGCGTAGCACCAAATTCTGGGCCCAGTACACTCTTAATGTCAGCGGGCCCCTCTCCATGCCAGTGCATGAAGCTTGTCAGGAAAAAATAAAAAAAAAATTGGGGCATTTAATTATAAATAAAAAAAAGCATACATAGAGTTTTAAGCTACAATCAGATCAGATTAAATTGATGACTAGTTCTTTCTTTCACCATCTGAACTGATGCATTTGGCCTACTTGTGCTCAAACACCTATAAACATTAGGCTACATCTGGTTTGTGTACTAACGTTTTGATCCATGACACATTTTGATTTAAAAACATTTATTCTTGAACAGGAGCCAACAACTGTACACAGAGAATCAAATCAAATAAACTATCTCATTTTTCAATAAAATTGTTCTTCAGCTTGCAGAAAAAGAAATAAAGCCTTATACGAGATGTCAGGATGTAATTCACATCCCATCAAATGCCCACTGACGGGTCTTTTTGTTTGCAAACTGGTTAATGTTGACAACTAACGTTAGCTGGCCCATTATCATCTTTACTTGTGACAGCAAGCAGCCTGGTTGGCAGACTTTAGCATACAAACATTGGCAACTGACAAACTGCATGCTGTCTGGACTACGACAACGTTAACATTAACTGGATGCAGTTACACAACAAGTAAACTCGGTTCACCTTTCGGAAAGAAAGCAGTTAACAGTTGCTTCCCTTCATTCTGCCTTATTTCTTTTTCTTTCCACTCTTTTTTTCTCTGGTACCCCATTTGTGTTTTTTGGGCGGCATGATGACATCAGTCCTCCAGGTCATTCAATCTGGGTTTACAGACTTACTTGTCGTCGCTGGTGTCTATGGGCGAACTAAACCATTTTGCGTCCCCAAGGGTCCCCAGAATGTCCAATATGTTGAGAAGGCTGTGAGACACAAAGTTCATTCTCTCAGTTGATGTTAACAGTATATTTGAAATACATTATGACACCAATTAATTGGAGGGCCCAACTCATTCAACAATAAATTAATAAAAATAAAAATTTGACCAATCAAACCAGAGGAGGAGGGAGAAGACTCCTCCTTCTCCGGGAGTCTGTTTTTTCTCTGGTCCCTTACAGCCAGTCTGGACTGTTGTATCATGGTGTGGAGAGTTTATCAGCAGTTTATCCTTAACTATGTCTTTCCTTATCTATTCAGTTATCTGCTAAACTTCTTTAAGTAGATAACTGATTGTGTTGTGATGTTGTGTGTTTGTTGTTGTCTAGAATGATTTCTGTACTGTTTGATGGAACAATCAGGTCTTAGAGTTATTGTTGTCAGTACAGTTTTTATTTTATTGAGTAAACTGGATGTTTTGTGTTCACTGTGGGTTTAGACGAGGTGTTGTGATAGTTTTCATCGTCTATCCAGAGCAGAAAGAATGTAGACTGAAAGAAGAAACAACCAGACGAGTCTTCCTCCTACTTTACTGTGTTACTACAACTAAAATTAAGTATAGTCAGTTTTTCTTATTAACGGCAAACTTGACAACTTTACAAAAGAAATGCAAAGATTGTCCAGGCGTGTCAATAAAACGGAAACTCCGCCTACACTGAAAAAAAAACGATTTTGTGGTGTAGTAATATTTAACAGGTTAACTGTCACAATTTTTACTTGCGTATCAGTGAGAACTGGAATTATTCAAGTAAAACTATATATGTCATTCATGTAATAAACAAACTGTGTGGGAAGAGTAAGTTTTATTATGTATTTTCACATAATATTCAAAGGTGTCATAGTCATTGCACATAAGTGTTGCGGTTTTTTTGAATCCGCGCATGCGCCTTGTGACGCGCATACAGCACGCATGCGCTTCATTTCCCGCCAAAACACAGGAAGACGATGACGGTGGACAGGTTTGATGGAGGCAGCAGCGGTTAAATCACTTTGAAGGTAAGTCATTCAGGGTTTTTCCTGCATATGTAACCGAGTTACAATCACGTATCACTGTAGCTTCATTTTCCTATGGTCACTAAATGCAACGTCCCTGTGGACTTGAGTCGTAAACCCCAGGGGTATGGGACCTCGCTGTCCCCTTGATAAGTGACCGTTATGAGCTCCACCGTAGTTTTTTATTAATTATCTTGATTTTATACAAAACGAGTGGTTTATTTTGTGTTAATGAAACGTATAGCTCCTGAACGGTCGAGCACGTTCTTTTAATGTAAAGTTGACGATGGTTTCGTAGAGGCAGGAAACTCCTGCAGTCAGGAATAGGAGAGTTTTCTGCAGAGACAGAAAGTGGAGAGTTGGTGGACATCACCGCGTTTACCTCCGTCTCTGTCTCTGTCTCTGCGGTTTCTGTCCTAAATTAACAAAGGTTCTGTCAAGACCCCTTTAACTCTTCGTTAGGATCCCACGATCCCAGTTCTCTGCATGGAACAAATTAATATCTAGATCTAGATAAAACTCAGAACACTGGGTTTAGGTCTGGGTGTAAATATTCTACTGATATGAGTTTGGTGATTGACAAAGTTACCTCAGCACTTGATGATATTTGATACAGATAAAGATTAAAATAGATTCAAAGAGATTCATTGATATTATTTATTTAAATGAAGGAAATCTAAGAGATTATTATCATGTCACTATTCAAAACCTCATTGGTGGAGCAGTCTGTAATTCATACCTTTACCTGGTAAATACCACATGTGATTGGTCTGGACTTGAGGAAACTGTAACTGATGGTTGATGTCAAACTAAATGTCCTCATCACTGAAGGAGGAGGAACCAGCAGTGAGAGAGAAACTCACTGCAGCATGTGTTGTCACAGACATTACATCTAAGCGGAAGCCAGTCTTTGTGGTTTGTTTGGGTTGGGCCTGGGTTGTTTCCAGTGTTCTCAGTTTGTTTTTAGGTGAACAGTGATGAATCTTCTCTATGTTGGTAACTGAGCACTGTTCGACTTTATTCTTTTTTTTTTTGTAATATCTTTTTATTTCTCAAAAGAAAGTCATTCAGATAACATACAGAAATACTGCTCCTCGGACATACAGTTTACAATTTTCCTTTAAGCATTATTCCCACCCCCCACCCTTAGAGGGATAACCCAACAAAACACACAAACGTAAAAGTACAAATATTACTAGAAATAAAAAATGGAGGAGGGATAAAAAGAAAGAAATAATAATAATAAAAAGAATATATATATATATATAAAAGAAAAGAAAAAGTAAACAAAAAATAAGAAATTAAAAGTATTTGGGGCAGCAGTAATGTCAGCATATCGATGTGGTAGCCCAAATGACAATAAAAGGACAGCATGTACACAGCACTTGATATACCAGTTCATGCTTTTGCCATACCCAATAGTATAGGGCACCAAAATTCTTGAAAAAGATGTCCACGATTGTATTTCTCCAGAGTCAGTTTTTCTAAAGGCAAGAATGAAGACAGTTGCTCAAGGAAGATCTTGAAAGAAGGAGGGGTATCATTCTTCCAGAACAAAAGTATACATTTCTTTGCAAAATAAGTGATCAAAAAAAGTATCCTGCATTTTTTTTGATCTAACTGTAAATTATTTGTGTCATTTAATAAAAATAAACTGCTGCTCAAATTAAGTTGTATTTCCATGACAGACCGAGTAAAAAAGTGGATTGAGCTCCAGTAGCTTTTTAAAAGACTGCAATCCCAAAGCATATGCATGAATGTCCCCTCCGCCTTATTACATCTGACAAACTGCTGATATATCATTTGATATTTTATGCATTTTTAATTGAGTTAGGTAAGTTTTATGGATGAACTTGAAATTAGCTTCCTTAATTTTATTGCTTGTAAATGGGAAATGAATTCTATTACAGATATTCAACCATACACTGTCTTCAAAAGTTCTCCCCAAGTCCTTCTCCCATATTTTCTTTAACAATTGGAAAGAAGGTTGACCTTCTCTTATCAGAATATTGTAAAATACACTGATCTTTCCTTTTATTGTGTCTGAGGATAACAACGTGTCCTCCATTTCAGATAGCTCAAGCCGAATTTTTTTTTCCTTAATAAGAGTGATCATAACACTTCGGATCTGTAAATATTTAAAAAAATGTTTATTGGAAATGTCATATTGTGAACATAAATCCATGAATGATTTTAACTGCAAATTCTGATTTAACAAATCTTTAAAATGTATTATGCCAGAATCCACTTTATTCTTAATAACTTCTTCCATGGAGGTTATGAGCTCTGATTGTTCTACTTGACTAATAATTCTATCTTCTAACAGTTAACAATGATCAGCAGCAATAATGAAACAAAGGCTTTATTCATGTTCTCATAGTTGAAATAAACAGAAACACTTTATTTGAAGATACAACATTTCACATGCTCTCTGTTTGAAATGTTATTTTTAAATGCAGTAAATAAATGTTCTTTTAAACTTTTACTGTTGATCCATGGTGAACAGAACCTGATCTGGAACTTGAAGATTTCTCTTTAGTGCATCAGTGACAGAAAGACATTTGTTGATCAGAGAAAACTTCAACAAACAGCAGGTTTTTCTAGTGACTGCTTCCACTGCAGCGGTTGGAGTTGATGGAGTTTAGTCAGAAAGTTCTTTGGTCGGTGGTTTGGAATAGGGATGCACCGATCCGACTTTTTTAGTCCCGATACCGATACCGATCCGATACCATTGTTGAATTAATATAATAAACTGCATACCTTCCACCTTATACCTTCCTTCCACCATGTAGAAGAAACTAAAGGCACCAGACTTTCCTAACTAAGACAAAATAACACAGATGTAATGTATTGAATACTTATTTATTTGTTATTTAAAGAACAATTGTGCATTTAAATCGAAAATAGAATGTAATGAAACTTCTTAAAATAAATTTAAATAAATAAAATGTAGTAGAAGAAACAAAATAGTGTATTGGTCAAACATACAATAGTAATCAAGTTACCAAACATTGTAAACATGTAAAACATATATTAAGTGCAAAGTCCTGCAGGAATTCAAAATAAAACAGCAGCTGAACCTGAGAATAAACTAATAAAAAGTTGGTCACACATACAAATAATAACTAAACATTGTAAACATGTACTGTAGTGCAGTGTTACACCACTCGTGACCTGTGAATGCTCACTTAATCAGCAATGGCAAATTATTTCTCATGAAGACGAGCATTTCTGTTCTCTCTGCTGTAAGTCTGTTTCTCTTTTCATTCACAATGTTGAAAACTGTGCTGAACACTCTCTCGCTTTCTACACTAGTGCAGGGGGCACAGAGATATTTTGTGGAAGTGTTGACCCCCCAGTACTGGTATGGGTTGTCTGAGGCAGCGATGGTTTTCTCTGCAAGATATCCATGCAGTTGGACTGCAGGGCTCGAGCTGCTTGCTGCACTGGGATCTTCACACTCCTCCACAATTTGGTCAAAGCTGCTCTTACTTGGTGCTGCCGCCGCTGCTGCTGCTGCTTCCACCCGAGGGGCCTTTTCTTGTGGCTCTGCAGCCTCTGATGCTCCAGCTGTGCTGCTCCTCAAGTCTTCTAGTTCCGCTAGTTCCCCTGTCAGTGGATCTTTTGCACTCTTTGCAGATTGTGCACTTGTAAAGTATCTGAAACAGAAATAAAACATAGGTTAGGCTAAATATGAAAACTTGATGACACTACAACTTGAGGCTGATTAAAGTAATATACAAATGAATATATATTTATTAATTTGTATAAACTTTGTAAACAATGTGGGCCTATTTAATTTATGTTCTACATGTTTTAAAAATGTACAGCATGGCATTCTCATCAATTACAGTTAGGGTTGCAAAGGGGTGGAAAATGTCCGGTAAATTTCCAGAAACTTTCCATGGGAAGTTAAACTGGGGAATTTTGGAAATATTCCAAATTAGAAACTTTCCATGGGGATTATGGGAATTTATGGGAATTTATGGGAATTTATGGGAATTATGGGATGACAATTGATGTATAAATTCTTGTATGGTTACAGAAAACCGTCTTGCAGGAGTCAGAAGAAACAGCATCAAATTTGAGGTAGCTACCACCATAATTAGCTAGCCTCTTAAATGGTCAATGAAATGAAAAATAGCTTTCATTTAGCACCTAACTTACCAGATAGTTAGCTACTGTATTAATACATCTTTATTTAATATTTGCAAGTTAAACATTAATAACGTTATAGATCAAATATATTTACCCCATGATATTATCAAAACTTACTTGACTTTATATAGTCCGCGGGCTCAAATGTGTGGCTTCAATAGTCTTGTGCTTTGAGCTCAAAAGTGTGGCCTCCAGGCTTCAAGAAATCACCTGTGCATGTGATGGAGGAATGCACAGTGCATGTAGGGGGCGTGGCCTCAATAGCCCTGCAGTAAGCAGTGTGCTGTGTGCATGTGATTGAGGAGTGTACTTGCATTAAATCTGGTTGTTTTAGCCAAGACTATGCTACAATATGTTCCCCCCAACTATATTTAAGTTCCCTGTTAAGGGCCAACCTTCAATTTTGTAAATTTCTTATTTATTCCTGTTTATTCCCATATATTCCCGTTAATTCCCATGGAAAGTTTCCAACTTTGAAAATTCCCGGAATTTTGCAACCCTAATTACAGTAGTAGTGTTACTGTGGAGAGTAAAACAATCTATTAAAGACCTAATGTAATTAGTCAGTTTACAATCTTACCTGTCTTTATATCTCGGGTCCAGCAGGGTGGCAAGTGCATATAGAGGTTCATCCTCCACACTGTCGAAGCGTCTGTTGACAGCTTGAAGAAGGGGCTTTTTTTCATTGTTTTGATGCCAGTATCTGCATCGCCTTCTTTAGCCAGGATGCGTTTGAGGACGGTGACAGCTGGAATGACGTCGGCGGTGGAGGCAGTCGCTGAGCTTACTTTCCTTGTTAGCTCCTCAAATGGTGCTAGAACAATGCTCGTTTTTTCTAGCAAAGCCCACTGGTTAGCGGTCAGTGTACTGGGCAGGTCATTGTCAGCAATGTAAGCTCCGAGGACTCGCTTCTGCTCCAGAAGGCTCTGCATCATCAAACAGGTGCTATTCCACCTTGTTTTGACGTCTTGTTGCAGGCGTTTAGGTTGCATCTGCATCTGGAGCTGCATATCTTGCAGCCGTGAATATGCAAGTGGAGAATGTTTAAAATGCCCCACAATTTGTCTTCCGATTGCAATGGCATCGCTCACACTCCGTTGTGACAGTAGTCCCTCGTTGACTACAAGCTGCAATGTGTGAGCAAAGCAGCCTAAGCTCCGCACGCCCATGTTGTCCATGGCCTTTTTCATGTTACTTGCATTGTCCCTGAGTATGACATGCACTTTATCCAAAGGCATGTGCCACTGGTCAAGCATCTCCTTAACTGCAGCTGAAATGGTATCGCTGGTGTGTGAACCATGGAAGTTTTTAGCCTGAAGCATTGCACCGTGCGGTGTATAGCTCATGTCCAACCAGTGGACAGTTAAACTTAAAAGCGACATTGGACACACAGCAGAGCTCCATATATCTGTAGTGAAGCTCATTGACTTTATATCTTTAATCTCTTTTGAGATTTGTTCGCACACTTTTTTGTACAGTTCTGGCAGTGCGGTCTCGGAGAAATACTTGCGTGATGGAAGAGAGTACCTTGGCTCCAAGTATTCCAGTAGGCGACGGAAGCCCTCATCTTCAACAACTGACATTGGTTGAGCATCTAAAACAATGAATTCTAAAACTTTCTGTGTTATTGCCAAGGCTTTCAAGCTTTCCGTCGGAAACTTTTCACGTCGTTTAAGTGCATCTGCCAAAGTTAGTTGCTGGGCTGTATTGTCTCCTTTTCCTTTGGATGTGCTTGAGTAAATTGGTAGTATTGTACGTTGCAGTACCACCACCCCTCGAAACATTTATTTTGCAGACATTGCAAACAGCCGCTGAACTAGTTGGCGTGGCAAGCGTGAAATATCGCCACACAGCCGACTCTTTGGCTCGCTCCATGGTGACTTATTGCTCCACCTCGTTCTTCTTCTTCTGTTTAATGGCGGATCACATCTTCACGACATATACCGCCACCTACTGGACTACTACACAGGATCTCCAACTCGTTCCAGCATGTGACACACGTGCAGCTAACGAATGACGTAGGATCTGCTGCGACGGAGGAAAAAAAAAAAAAAAAAACTGGATCGGCCCGTGGATCTGTTCATTTTTCCGATCCCCGATCCAGCTATTTTGTCAATATCGGGGCCGATATCCGATCCCAGTATCGGATCAGTGCACCCCTAGTTTGGAACAAACAGGATGAAGAACAGGATCAGATGTTGGAACGACTGAATGAAGTCAGACTGTAGATTGTCCTTGTTGTATCTGCAGAGAGTGACCTTTGACCTCATGTGTTCATGACTCTTCACCTCTGTCTCCTCTCACAGGGAGAAGATGATCTGCAGGATCCTGCTGCTCATCATCCTCAACTCATGTGTCTGTGGTCAGTTTAGAAATTGACTTGATGAAGTCCAAATCAGTTCAGGATGAACAGTTTTCAGGACGAGTCCAGGGAGACAAAGACGTCCTCAGAGAAGGACGAATCAGACTTCATGTGTCCAGACTCAGGACTGATGACTCTGGTCTGTACCAGTGTGAAGTGAAGACAGATTATGGCTCCAGCTCTGGCAGATGTGAACTCAACGTCACTGGTAAGTTGATAAAGTAGAAGTTACTAGAAGTCCTTTTTAAAGATGCTGACTGATTTTTGAGACATGAAAAAGTGTCAACTAATATCTTGATGTTCTTTCCAGCAGCTGCTGATCAGCCTCAAACTCAGAGACCAACGTTGAGTCCAGGACCAGAGACTGGAGGAAGGAGGAGATGACATGGTGGACTGATAGTAGCAGTAGCAGCAGTTCTACTGGTTGTTTGTATTGTTTAGAAAAAGAAAGAAGTGTAGCAGGATGAGATGCTCCATCTTGGCTCTCATGATGGTGAGTGTGCTGCTTTGCTCCCCTCTCAGCCTCATTAACCAATCAGCTCATAGGGCCACCCTACATAGAGAGGTGTTGTCCATCTTGTCGTCCATGTCCTCCGTCTCAGTGTTACCTGTCCAGGTACTGTGGCAGTAGCTGCCTTGCTTTGTCTGTGTGGAGACGTGACTGAGAGAATCTCCAGTCCAGCGCTCATGACCTGTGGTCAGCTATGATTTACCTCTGCAGCTAACAGAGCATGAAGTGATGCACCCATCATGCCTAGTGTCTACTGTACAAGCCTGTGGGGGCAGTGCTATGATCTGGGGTTGCTGCAGTTGCTCAGGTCTAGGTTCAGCAACATTATGTGTCCAAAGAATGAGGTCAGCTGACTACCTGAATATAGAGATGGTAGGTTGTGAGGTCTCAGACACAGGTAGTAACAGTGTGTCAGATCTTGTTCTTTGAGCTCGTATCAAAAGTCTACTGTCCCACATGACACATTAACAGAAGCAGTAGACACATTCTCCCGGACCCCGACCAATCAAAGCAGAGGAGGAGGAGTCTTACTACTCCCTCCTTTTCCTCTGAGTCAGTTCCTCACAGTAGATTAATAACAAGTCAGACACAAGAGCAGTGTGTCTTTGACCGTGTTTTCACTAAGTATGCGATGTGTGTCTTTTGGTGAGTAACTTCTTTTTCTAGATAACTGATTGTGTTGTGATGTTGTGTGTTTGTTGTTGTCCAGAATGATATCTTTACTGTGTAATGGAACAATGATCAGGTCTTAGAGTTTTACTCCTACTTTATTGTGTTACTACAACTAAAATGAAGTGTAGTCTCAGTTTTTCTTTGCTTTGTTGTCACGGTGACAGTCCACAGTATTTAGCAGAGGTTTCACAAAGTAGTGAAAAATGAGAAGAAAAAAAATCACGTAAGACTTTTAGAGTCTACTGTTGGTCCGCATTGTACTTCGTAGTTTCATCAGGTTTCATTAAGGCGCGTATGTGTGTCATGTACAGGGACTTCCTACCAGGAAAACTTGGAAGTGTTTCAGTTACAAACCTACTTTTCTTTTCCTTTATCTGATAAAATAAATTTTTATCAGATTGATTCACCTTTTGATGGATGATATTTTATTTATTTAACCCTCCTGTTGTCTTATAAAGCATCTTGTTATAATCAAGGATGATCTGGAGAATCTTTTTGTCCTCCGTGGTGCTACTAAAAGCAGTGTCCCAATGCTCCCAGGACGCTGTATTTCTAATCTCAGTGTTTTGTTGATAGTTATCTTGTCCAGAACTGGAGAAAGGCAAATGACAGGTGTGAAATAAACATGTTTACAAACGTTTAGCTTTGACATTTTGTGTTGTCTGGAGGCTGAATCACATCAGAGATTGTAGGTTTTACACTGAAAGAATTGGTGTGTGTGTGTGTTCATTGTGATGCAAAGCACAATAGTGTGACCCAGTGCCATAGAGAGAGAGAGTTGCGACACTCCCATAGACCTCCGGCGCTTTTAACCGCCTACTTCCGGATTTGAAAGTCAGATTAGTTCCAAACACTGTCATTTGAGTGTTCGACCTCATTCACTTACATTGCTGCGAGTTGAGTTGTTCCAGAGGTAAGCTGCTGAAATATCGACCTCTTTTGAATTGTCAACTGTCTATATTGTATCAGAGGCCCTTTGCGATGCTTATACTGGTCTTCATTTGTATATGCACAGCGTAATTATTTATATTTTATCTTGGTTGTTTCAACCAATTTTCTAGCATTGCCTGCTAGCTAATTAGCCAGCGCGACTTCCCCTGCTGTGAAGGTAGTTCGGTAATCAATCGCTACCACCTTTATAGCAACTTTTATTTAACTGAATTTTGGGATATACTCACTTTTAATTATGTGACGTGTTGGCTGTACTTAATTTGTTGTACTGTTCCTGTTCCATGTTCACTTGGCTAGTGTACAATTTGCCCAGCGCTACTTGCTGATGCTTGATGAGATGCTGATAGATTGCTATCCCATGCCATGAGCTCGTAATCAGGGTATGTCAAGGCATTGTCGTGACTCGTGATTTGAGCGAGGGTTATTTAATTAGGAATGACGGGAATTTTAGGACTGGCGAGTTTGGCGTTGTGGTCCTGGGGGTGGCCACTCATCAGAAGAAGTGAGCTATAGCTTCTAGGCGAATTCTGAACGGACCGCCATGGCAGACCTCTTTGCGTTATCACGAAGGTAGGCTAATAGCTGAATCGGAATTTATAAGCAAAATCACGGGAGTCAATAGCCTAATACAGCCCAGTTGTGCTCAAATGAATATCACGAGACGTCTACCATCAGATGAATGATATGAAAAAGTTAAGTTAGAGCCTCTAAAGCCAGTGCTACTACCCATGCGAACATGAACACTAAGCTTTTCCCTCCATGTAGCCTAAAACTTATCTAAGTATTAGTTTTTCGTTGTCACCCTGCCTCTCCAAATGCAAAACTGACATTAACAAAAATGCATTAATGTAATAACAGCTGAAAAAGTACTTGGGTGTGTGTTTTATTTTATATTTACCGTTCAATAATGCAATCGCTGCTGTCTGTCCCATAGAAGAACATGACAGCCAGCGCATGTTTTGGAACTAATTGGGTTTACATGAACCACGTGACAGGCATAGCGGCGACATCAAAGAGTGTCGCAACTCTCTCTCTCTATGGCACTGGTGTGACCCATTGCAGCACTAAGGGGCACTTTACACGGAAACGATTGGAGGTGAAAAGCGCAAAACATTTTATCGGATGTCCTATATCGTTTAGATGGTGACGGCGTTTTTGGGGGTTGAAAACGCAAAAAAGTGAAACCACCCTCCAGAGTGGAAATCTTAAAAACGCTCCACCCTCGCGTCACCGTGCAAAGGGTGAATAACGCAAAACTGCGTTTCTCGTCGAATAGAAATGACGTGACAAGCATGCGACAGGACCGGAAAAACAAGTAAACAACATGTCGAGCTCCGCGATGGAGGTTCAACAGGCCCTAGCCCAGTGGTTCCCAACCTTTTTTGGGTTGTGACCCCATTTTGACATCGCTAATTTCTGGCGACCCCAGAGACATTTTTTCATAGAATTAGTTGTTGATCATGTTTGTTACTAGCCAGATTACTGCACAAAGTGACATTTTATTTTCCCTGATCACATGTACAGTTAGACGAGCTTGTCTTTACGAGGCTGAAAATTAATACTGAACAAACAATCTCTCAAACAATGAATTATGAGAAAAGAGCTACTGAGCTTAAACTGGCCAAAGTGAAGATTTGGACGATGGAAAGTATTACAGTGCTTCCTTTTCAGTTTGTCATGTCTTCTGTGTATTATTATTGTCTCAACTCACCACATTTAATAAAATAATCTTAATGGGATGGCTGAGCCTGCACACCTCGCTGCAGCCTTTCAAAGTCAGGTGCTGTAGACAGAGCGAATCTCAAATCTGACGTAACATCCAGTCGGGAACGGTACTTTGATTTCATACACGCATTCCGTTATCCGGTAATTACCGGCCAAAGTCCGGTAACTGCTGATGTCCGGTATTTTTAACCCCGCCGGTCAAAATGTCCCTCCAAGCAAATTTTTAATTTTATTAAAATACGCAATTTTATTGGTCATTTTGGCAAAGAAATTTCAAGTAAGGACGAGTCGGCTCCTGCTACAGCTCCAAGTTAATTAGGATTCCATCAAGCGCGCAAGGAGACGCCGCCGCTGTAATGACAACGCTATGTGGTTATGGAGGCTTGAACAGCCACTGAAGTTCTCATCAGAGATTTCAGCGAAATCTACCCGGAGTGGACTAAACTGGCCAAGATAGTCTGCGTGATCCCCGTCTCCAGTGTGCCAGCAGAGAGAGGTTTCTGCAGAACCGAATCAAAACAGCGCTGCAGCAGAAATTCAGCTGCTGCACACTTAGCGAAAATGCGTAAAAAGTTAATAAAAACGTCTCTTTCAATAAAACGATTATAAACTGACATGCTTTAAAGCCATTCTTATATAGCCTGCATATCATTGAGCATTTTAAGTTCAATAAATTCAGATAATATTTGACCGGAATTTCAAACATTTGTCCGGTAAATTGAAAACCTGCCGGTCACGTTGTCCGGTGCTATTGGATACACTGAACTAGTCTAGATCCAGCTTCACACAGATATGTGTTTGCAAAAGGAACCGTTTTACAGCACACAGTGAGATCTCTGGTTAATTATCTCTTGCTCCAAACCAGAATTCTTCCAGAATGTAATCGCTGATACACTTTCGCCTGTGCAGTCACGTGATCGTAGCCGTCAATCAAGATGCGCCAGGTCGGATGTTTTCATATGCTTGATTTTATTTTAACTCAATTTATATTCATGAAAAGTAAAAGAATACAGTTGTTTAAGATTGTGTGTGTGGTGTTTTTAATTATAATTTTAAAAAGAATAATAATTAGTTGAAAAATATTTTTATCAGTAATTTTTTTTATCAATTACTAGACATTTCAGGCGACCCCATTTGAATTCCAGGCGACCCCATGTGGGGTCGCGACCCCAAGGTTGAAAAACACTGCCCTAGCTGCAATAATTTGTATCCAAGTGGTTGTTTTGGTTAATGTATTTCTCGCGCTAAGCGTGGAAAAGTAGAAGAAAAGTAAATACCTCTACGCAGGCACTCTTGGGAGTGTTGCCACCTAGCCATCTGGCGGTATACTGCATCTATGTGTATGAAATTTCACACACTTTTGCGTTTCCGTTTGAACACAGATTTGTTTCAGAAACGCTCGTCTAAATGCAGAGTTAAAAGTGAAAACGAAACGCCACTTTTGCGCTTTTGGTTCAGATAGTTTCCGTGTAAAGGTAGCCTAAATATAACTGGGTCAAATTGACCTGGAAAGACAACAGGTGTTTGATAAAACACACATAATTAGTGATGCACCGATGTAAAAATTCTGGCCGATACCGATAACCGATGTTAATATTGCTGTTATGGCCGATACCGATATTTACCGATGTCGATATATATATATGAAACACATTTTTATGATAATCAAAATCATTAATCATCAATAAATCATTTTTTTCTTTTACTTTTGCATTTTATTTTCAGAAATGACACTGTATTCTGATAACATTGAAAAATATTTAAGGTACAGTAGTAGGCCTAAAAAATGGCCAAAGCCACTTAGCAAAATAAAATGACTGATACTGTTTTCTGTAAACATTGAAAAATCTTTAGTTGAGCAGAGATGTCGTCTGTTTGGTCATTTTTCAAAGTCTTTGAAGAGGATCCTATGCTGTATGTAATGACTCCTCGCTATGCTGTATGTAATGACTGTGAAGGCCGGGTGATGCGAGGGGGAGCTCGTGTCAACTCGTTCAACACAACCAATTTGATCACCCACTTAAAAAACAAGCATCCCGAAGCCTACAAAGAATATGAAAAACTAGCTAATGCTAAGCAGCGGAAGAAAGCTACTGCTATCAGAGCTAGTGAGCGGAGCGCGAGCGAGCGAGCGAGGGGCGGAGCGGATGGAACTTTGGTGGAGCGCGGAGCGCTTGTTAATTTAGAGGCCGGAGCGGGCGCTCTGTTCCGCTCCGATACCGCTCACACCACCAGCCTGACGCGTGCCCAAATCCACCCAGAATTAATTTCTTCCTAATAAAACCAAAACCGTTCATTTTCAAAAAAATTGCCATGGCAAGATGGAGTTCGTGAAATATTTTAGAAAGGAAACTGATAGGGTTATTTCTCCCTCTTTTAAATTGGAGCGAGCGTGGAGCGATTTCGCTGCAGCGGGGGAGGACTTTTAGGTGGAGCGGGGAGCGAAATTGAGCGGAGCGGCCTGACGTGAATTTGAGCGGAGGAGCGGCCGACTGAACAGCCACCTGAGCGAGGAGCAGGACATTCGCACCGCTCAGCTCCGCTCACTAGCTCTGCACACACATCAAATACACAGGAATAATTATCGGCCTGTTCACATCGGCTCTATTTTTACACCTGACCGATACCGATGTGTAAAAAAATGACCATATCGGCCGATATTATATCGTGCATCACTACACATAATTATAACAAATATAATCATAATTAATTTGACTTGTAAAGAGCATAGCAGGGGACCATCCATGTAATATGGAATATGCAATATGGAAGAAAACCAAAGTTATGACAGTTTACATTCTGAAATGAGGTCAAACTGACTCACAGACAACAGGAGGGTTAAATGGAGGAAATCTAAGACATTATTATCATGTCATTATTAGAAACTGCACAGTTGGAGCAGTCTGTAATTCCTACCTTTATCTGGTAAAAACAACATGTGACTGGTCTGAACTTGAGTAAACAGGAAGTGACTGGTTGGTATTAAACTAAATGTCCTCATCTTGAAGAAAGAGGAAGCAGAAGTTAAACAGGAACTCTCTGTGGCTTGTTGTCATAGATACTGTCTCTGAGAGGAAGTCAGAGTCTCTTAGGTTGGGGCTGTGTTGTATCCAGTGTTCTCAGTTTGTGATGAATCCTCTCTATGTTGGTAACTGAGCACTGTTCCACTTTATTCTTAATAACTTCTTCCATGGAGGTTATGAGCTCTGATTGTTCTACTTGACTAATAATTCTATCTTCTAACAGTTAACAATGATCAGCAGCAATAATGAAACAAAGGCTTTATTCATGTTCTCATAGTTGAAATAAACAGAAACACTTTATTTGAAGATACAACATTTCACATGCTCTCTGTTTGAAATGTTATTTTTAAATGCAGTAAATAAATGTTCTTTTAAACTTTTACTGGTGATCCATGGTGAACAGAACCTGATCTGGAACTTGAAGATTTCTCTTTAGTGCATCAGTGACAGAAACACATTTGTTGATCAGAGAAAACTTCAACAAACAGCAGGTTTTTCTAGTGACTGCTTCCACTGCAGCGGTTGGAGTTGATGGAGTTTAGTCAGAAAGTTCTTTGGTCGGTGGTTTGGAACAAACAGGATGAAGAACAGGATCAGATGTTGGAACGACTGAATGAAGTCAGACTGTAGATTGTCCTTGTTGTATCTGCAGAGAGTGACCTTTGACCTCATGTGTTCATGACTCTTCACCTCTGTCTCCTCTCACAGGGAGAAGATGATCTGCAGGATCCTGCTGCTCATCATCCTCAACTCATGTGTCTGTGGTCAGTTTAGAAATTGACTTGATGAAGTCCAAATCAATTGTCAGTCTTCAATGATGGAGTTGAAAGACTCCCATGTTCCAGTTCTCAGTGTGTCTGCTCCTCTCTTTCTCTCTCTGTCTCCTCAGCAGCAACATTTGAAGTGAATGTGACACAGAGCTCCTATCAGGCAGAGGAGAACCACAACATCACCCTGGAGTGGACCTTCACCACCAAACCTGAAATGTCTTTCACTTCACTTGACATCCTCTGTTACATGATAACTGATAAGAAAGTCTCTGTCCTGTATGATGTACATGAAGGTGTTGAGGTGTCAGAGTCTCAGGATGAACAGTTTTCAGGACGAGTCCAGGGAGACAAAGACGTCCTCAGAGAAGGACGAATCAGACTTCATGTGTCCAGACTCAGGACTGATGACTCTGGTCTGTACCAGTGTGATGTGAACACAGAATATGGCTTCAGATCTGGCAGATGTGAACTCAACGTCACTGGTAAGTTGACAAAGTAGAAGTTACGAGAAGTCCTTTTTAAAGATGCTGACTGATTTTTGAGACATGAAAAAGTGTCAACTAATATTTTGATGTTCTTTCCAGCAGCTGCTGATCAGCCTCAAACTCAGAGACCAACGTTGAGTCCAGGACCAGAGATTGGAGGAAGAAGGAGACGATATGATGGACTGATAGTACCAGCAGTAACAGCTCTGATTTATCTCTGTGTTATATTTTATGTATCTTTCATAATAACACAGAAACAAATTCCTTGCACAGCTGTAAAGACTGAGAGAGACAACCTGTAATGTCACCAGATTTATTTCCATCCAGTGTTGCATTCATTTTTCACCAAGATCTTGTATTGATGATGGGAGAGTCTGACCTCTGCACAAAGCCTTCTCCAGCACATCCCAAAGATTCTCAATGGGGTTCAGGTCTGGACTCTGTGGTGGCCAATCCATGTGTGAAAATGATGTCTCATGCTCCCTGAACCACTCTTTCACAATCTGAGCCCCATGAATCCTGACATTGTCATTTTGGAATATGATCCATTGATGGAATAACCTGGTCATTCAGTATATTCAGGTCGTCAGCTGACCTCATTCATAACGTTGCTGAACCTAGACCTGAGCAACTGCAGCAACCCCAGATCATAGCACTGCCCCCACAGGCTTGTACAGTAGACACTAGGCATGATGGGTACATCACTTCATCTGTCAATGTTTACGACTCGTCATCAGGTCTGAAATCTGCACTGATCACTTCATTGAACTGATGTCTTCATGAAGACATGTCACCCTGTACAGATCTGTCGTCCTGTGTTCTGCTCTGAGCTGTGTTCACTTTGACTTCAGCTAAAGTCTCATTTAGATTCAGTTAAGACTCATGTTCACTCATCGTTTCATGAAGTTTCATTTATTTTTGTTGTTGTTGTCTTGTTGTTTACTCCAGTATTGTTTTCGTCAGTTGATCAACAAAAATACATTTTAACTCTTGTATATACTTGTATGAGTGGAGCTGTTGCCATGGTAACTCATTTAGCAGTGATGTGCCAGTAACACATCAGCTGTTTCCTCGTGAGTGTGATTTAAAGGCTCATTGTCACCAAAGAAACTTTAAACACATCCAAGAAGAAACCTGGTGGAGAAAGTTGGAGAGTCAGCAGCTTTGTGTTAATTATCTTATAGCTCCACCATCTGGTCAAGTGGTGTCATTTCTATTCTTGTGAATACTTGTGCAATATTGTTCTTTTACTTTAAATGCATCTTACTTATTTTTATATATTTTTGTACAACTTTTTCTTTATTTTATTTTTGTTCTATTCTATTCTATATTGTATTTGCTCTGTTAACTAGCAACTGTCACTTTATGGGAGCAACAGCAACATAACAATTTCCTTGAAGGATTAATAAAGTATTCTGATTCTGATTTCAGTTTGTAGCCAGAAAAATAGTTGAAGCACTTTTCTTTATATTCATTCATTCATCTTTTGTAACTGGGAGGCTGGAGCCTATCTGGAGAAATTCTTCCTCTTGTATCTTATATTTAATAAATTACTTTCCAAAATTATATGAAACTCTGCATTATCATCTCATACTGTATTTTCCAGTTGTTTCCAGAGTCAGCTGATATGTTTTTATTTCATGACAGTAACAGACTGAGCTGAACATTTCTAATAAATAAATAGTTGGTTGTCTAAAATAGTGAGTATCCATGATTATTAGAATATTGGTTCAAATGACCCTTTAAATCAGAATCAGAATCAGAAAAGGCTTTATTGCCAAGCATGTTTGTTCATACAAGGAATTTGCCTTGGTGTTGGTACGCATAAAATAGAATGAAATAAGATAAAATAAATATAGAAACTATATGTAAAATACGAAAAACACACAAATACAAAAAATACAAAAATATATACACGGTATTCCACCAGAACTGTGGTAGTGAGGTAGTGAGCTTGATGTGATCATGGGGGGGCTTGGCATTGTTCAGCAGACGGACTGCGGATGGGAAAAAACTTCGCCATGCGAGTGGTCCTACACTCGATGGATCGCAGCCATCTGCCAGAGGGGAGTCTGTTAAATAATCTGTGTCCAGGGTGAGAGGGATGTGTTCTTCCTGTAGTCCATGATCATCTCCACTGCCTTGGAGGCGTTCAGCTCCAGGTTGTGGCGGCTGCACCAAGTCACCAAGCGGTCAATCTCCAGTCTGTAGGCGCTCTCATCTCCACCTGAGATGAGCCAGATGAGGGTGGTGTCATCCGCAAACTTCAGGAGCTTGACAGACTCGTGACTGGAGGTGTAGCTGTTTGTGTACAGGGAGAAGAGCAGAGGAGAAAGGACACAGCCTTGAGGGGAACCCGTGCTGATGGTACGGGAGTCTGAGATGTGTTTTCCCAGCCTCACATGCTGCCTCCTGTCAGACAGGAAGTCTGTGATCCACCTGCAGATGGAGTCAGGCACGGTCAGCTGGGAGAGTTTGTCCTGTAGTAGAGACGGAACGACCGTGTTGAAGGCCGAGCTGAAATCCACAAACAGGGCCCTGGCATATGATCTGGGGGAGTCCAGGTGCTGGAGGATGAGGTGGAGGGACAGGTTGACGGCGTCATCCACAGATCTGTTTGATTTGTAGGCGAACTGCAGGGGGTCCAGGAATTGGTCTGTTAAGTCCTTAAGGTGAGAAAGCACAAGGCGTTCAAAAGACTTCATCACAAACGATGTTAGGGCAACAGGGCGGTAGTCATGGAGACCAGTAGTCCTTGGCTTTTTGGGGACTGGGATGATGGTGGAGGCCTTGAAGCAGAGGTCTTCATTTATCAGGTCATGGACCAGTACCAGACAACAAACCATTTACTACTGGACCATGAGGAGACAATATGATCCTGCAAACTCCCTGAATAATGAACACATCATTGTAGGTTATCTGTGCTGCAGACTCACTGAACTTGTCGTGTCCTCTCACCACCAGGGGGAGCTCTCTGTTTATGAGCTGCTGCAGAGAAACAACAAATGTCAGTGTGTGATAAATATGGGAATACAACCAGATCTCTTTTTACAGTGTTCCTCCAACACATTTCACAACTTTTAAACTAAATTAGTCTCTTTTCTTTGATTGGATTCAAACATCCAGAGCTCATGTTGTCATAGAAACTGAGTCAATGCTTAAATTCAAATAAACATCTGGATTATGGCTGATACACATGTGTTGAGAAGTGGACTCTTACTTTCACACTGTCATTCTACACACACACAAACAACAAACACACTGTCCACATGGTGACAGATAGATGACTTTCAACTAAATATAAAGAGACTTTAAAAGAATGATTGTGCTGCCCTGGCAGAGCGTTGACTGTAGCAATGCTGTAGACAGACAGTTAACAATCCCAAGTCCTCCAATAAACACACAGCCTTGACTTTTATAGTATTTTAATAAAGACTTTGAAATATTACATGACATATACAATTCAATTCAATTCATTTATTCATGAAAACAATGGATTGGTGTAAAACATGAACATAAAACAAGAAATCCTTCAAAAACAAAACAAATAATACTATTATAGACATATTACGTCCAGACACTTCGTTTCCAGGGCAAAAGTTTATCAGAAAAAAAAAAAACAGTGACCGTTTTACCTTCCTTAGGCTTAGTTGCCTTTGGCAGGCTCTGGGTGTTTCAGGCCGGGTTTTGTAAAGCGTCTTGAGATGATTTGTGTTTTTATTGACGCTATATAAATAAAATTGAATTGAACTGAATTGAATTAAAAGCCTTGAGTGGATTCTTAGCTCTGATTTCTCAGTAAAGTGAAGGAGCTGATTGACTCTCTATAAACTCTACCACCTCCATATGTAGCCTTGTGATCCACCAGCGTATTCATTGTAACTATGGATGTCTTCATTGGTTTTGAGGCGTTTTTTGTCTGTTTCTCTGTGTTAGCCCTGATATAGACTGGAGACCAGTCCAGGGTGTACCCCGCCTCTCACCCAATGACAGCTGGGATAGGATCCTAGAGTCTGTTGGCTTGTGACTACCATATTGTTCTCACAAAAACAGTGTAGAAATGCAGGTCACAAACCAACAGAGTCCAGGATGGTGTCTACCTCATGAGCTCCTCTTTATCTCACAGCTCTTGTGGTCTGCATCAGTTACAGATAGGGTCTGCATAGGGTCTGGGCTGTTGCCATAGCTTCTGCGTCAACTTAACACAGACGTTGAAACCGCCTATTACAATTGTTTACACTGTTCTGTAGTGAGGAACACTTAGATCAGAGAGTGTATTGTGTGTTTACTTTTGTCCTAAAGAGAAAATCTTTTTGAATATATAAGATGGCCCATTAAATGTTGGACAGTCTTGAAAACTGTCAGTCTCTTATTTAAAACTCCAGAATCTTCCATTACTGGCTTTAGTTGTATGACTTGAAGGCAAATCTGTCAGGATTTAGTCATTAATAATAATAATAATAATAACTAATAATAGTTAAGGTTAGGAAGACTGTTAATATAAACTTATAAGCTTAGTATGCTGTTTGGGCCTAGTGATGCCTGGGAGCTGTGTCCAAGTAGTCACAGGATCCTTCAGTAGATCCAGACAGATGGAACAAGAGAAGGTTTCTCCGTCCAGCTGAACTCCTTTCTGCTCCATTTCACCTCTCAGTGTCAATCAGGCCCGGAGTGGCTAATCGGGAGGACCGGGACAATTCCAGGTGGGCCGGTCTGACTTTCGGGCTGCGAGGGCCGGTGTTCAATTATTATTTTTATTTATTTATATATTTTGGGCCGGTGTTCAGTCATGGCACTGAGTGGGTATCGTGTATGCTGTTACCGTTGTCGCTGGGCCGTCTCCACTTGCAGCTCTTCTCTTTTTCTTTTTCTTTTTCTTTTTCTTTTTTTTTTTTTTTTTACAGACGCAGCCTGACGTAACACGTCCGTGCACACCGCACACTGTCAGTGGTGTTTGGAGCCTGGCTCCAGCCCCAGAAGTGCAAGGGTGTTTGCAAAATGGAAAATAAAAATAGCAAGGGTGGCGCAGAAAAGCGACAATTAAAAAGAGAAAAGCACTGGAGACAGATGCAGCCAAATGTGCAAAAACATAGTGCAAAAAAATGAGTGTTACATATATGTTACTTCTATATTAGTCATTTCCAGAATGATTTTCTGTATTGAATCTGACATGACCAGCTCAAAAGCTGACTTGATGTCAGTCACACGACTCACTGCCATCCTAGTGGGCCCTGGCACTGTCTTTATTATGTTTTCTGCAGACAGTTTTGCCTGATGCATATTTGGGGATGAAGGCCACTGTATTTCATCATTTTTTGACATGAATGTCTTGCTTGGAGGAATAGGAATAGCAATTCCCTCATCTGGTTCAAAATCAGAATCGTTAGAATCAGAATTTAGCTCAAGATAGTCTTCTTCTTCAGGCACATCCTCCTCTATTTCACTGTCATGATCAATGATGACTTCCAGAGCCTCCTGGACTGTCATCCTTTTGCTTCGGCTGCTCATTTTGTAAAGGTCTGCCTGACAGAGTGTAATGTTGGTAGGACTGCCATGCAGAGAATCTTTCCACTGAATGTGGGTGGGGTTTTCCAGCGAGAACATAAATGGTTAAAGTCAAAAGTCATAACATCTGCACCTGTGCACCTGTGTGTGTGCGTGTGTGTGTGTGTGTGTGATTGGGGTGAAATATGTCTCACAGTTGCAAAGAAAGACATACTCTGACATTTCTGACACCCTTTTACCTCCAGTTTGACTGCTGGGTCAAATTGACCCGAACAGTATCTATGTGATATAAACATGCAGGGGGTGGTTGCAAATATGTGAGATGAACCATTTTCATATTATATGTTGATTACACTAATTAATGCAAGCAGAAGAAGTTTCATACTGAAAAAAAAAATACTTTTAACTATTTTTCCTAGATCTTCAAACTTTAAAATGGGTCAATTTGACCGGTAACATAACAGGAGGGTTACGTTGAAGTCTCAGCGCTGACTCTGTACCTGCACGACTTCAGGAGGAAGGGAACAGCTCCTCTGCCCCTCAGCATCCTGGGTAGGGATGTAGAGAAGGTGGAGGATTACAAATACCTGGGAGTGACCATCGACAACAGACTGAACTGGAGGACCAACAGTGCGGCTGTGTACAAGAAGGGCTGCAGCAGACTCTATTTCCTGAGGAAACTGAGGTCCTTCAATGTGTGCAGCAAGATGCTGGAGATCTTCTACCAGTCTGTTGTGGCCAGCACACTTTTCTCCGCTGTGGTCTGCTGGGGGAACAGCATTACAGCCAGTGACGCCAACAGACTGAACAAACAGATCAGGAAGGCTGGCTCTGTCATTGGCTGCAGACAGGACACTTTTGAATCGGTGGTGGAGAGGAGGACTCTGAACAAACTGTTATCAATCATGGATAACCCTGACCACCATCTCCACCACACAATAGACAGACAACGGAGCACCTTCTCCAGAAGGCTCAGACAACTTCGTTGTCTCAAAGAACGCTACAGGAAATCTTTCCTGCCCCAAGCCATCAGTCTGTACAACTCCTCATCTGTGTGTGACAGATGACTCTCTGAAAGAAACTATCTATCTATCTATCTATCTATCTATCTATCTATCTATCTATCTATCTATCTATCTATCTATTCTCTGCGTGCCGAATAAACTGTTGATTGGAGAGAAGTTGTCGGGTGGTCTATTCATAGTCGAACTAACCTTTCCAATAGGTATAAAGAACCTGGGCTGAAGGAGAGGGCACTATTCCTCCTTCAACAGTAACAAGGACTTTGACTTGTTCCAGCAAAAGAAATGTAGCTTTGTAACTGAGACACTTCTGGTTTTCCTGCTTGGAAACTAACTTATTTCTTGTTTCAGTCTACATTCTTTCTGCTCTGGATTGACGATGAAAACTATCACAACACCCGTCTAAAACCCACAGTGAACACAAAACATCCAGTTTTCTTAATTCAAAATTAAAACAGACTTACCAAAAGAAGAAAGACACGCCGCATCCCACAATTAAAGACAAAAACAGTTAAGGACAAACTACTGTTCAGTTCTGTCTCCTGCATGTTACAGGCTCACATTCCACTACTCTTTTATCCCTAACAGTACGAGAGTACGGTATTTGTACGGACATGTTAGGGTGTGTCAAAGATCAGATTGTTATCTGCAGACATAGTTTATGATTGCATAATAGTACAACTGAAAATTAGGGAGTTTCAGACCTCCACTCTCATAATCCAGAGTTCATTTTTCCATGCTTTCAAGGCATCTTACTATGCCAAATGAACTGTCTGATTGTTTTTTTAAGGGAGGAAAAGAATGCTATTGGGACATCAATAGGAAGTGGTTGAAACATATATAAGAATGTAGGAAGGATATTCATCTTTATAACATTGATTCTACCATGTAGAATCAATGGTAGAATCAAGCCCATCCATTTTTTCAAATCTTCTCCCAACTTCTGAAGAAAACTGACTAAATTGATCTTGTAGAGATTTTTAAGGTTACTTACACACCTAGATATTTAAAACCCATAGGAGACCATTTAAAAGGAAACTTGTGCTTAACTCTACTGAAATCAAACACAGACAGCGGCAAAATGTCACTGTTATCAAGATTAACTTTGTACCCAGAAAATGAACTGTATGTACCCGGTAGTTCCTGGAGGTAAGAAAGAGAGGGTTCAGGGTTGGTCAAAAATAAAATGATGTCATCAGCAAAAAGTGAAATTGCTTCTAATGGCCTCCGACAGGGGTTCAATGGTGCCCCCTGCTTTGAAGAGACGCCAGTCTTCTGTCCTTCTTGTGTCATGACCGACACACCATCTTGGATGCTGTTATCACCTCAACCCTTAGTCCCTTATCTCCCTTACAAATGGCAAGCGCAAAGAGGGCGGGGCTAGCTGGATCTGCCTGTCTGTTGCCTGTAAAAAGTCGGAATAAGGTGATCCTGTTTGAAATAACCCTAGCCTGGGGGGATGTATAAAGAAATTTTATCAAATCAATAAACCCAGGACCAAAACCAAAGGACACAAAACAGATATGACCATTCAACCATGTCAAAAGCCCTTTCAGCATCAAGTGAGACAGCCGTACTTGGTATCTTACTTTTGTTAGCAAGATGTATTATGTCAAACAAACGCCTTGAATTATTAGTGGACAGTCTATTTATAATAAACCCTGTTTGATCCAGATTGACAAGCAGGGGGAGGCACATCTCTAATCTTTTAGGTGTCACTTTAGTAACTAATTTATAATCTGTGTTGAGGAGTGAGATTGGTCTATAGGAGGAACATTTTTGAGGATATTCTCCTTTTTTATGGATAATTGTAATAACAGTTTGAGAGAAAGAGTCTGGAAAACACCCCTCCCTCCTGCTTTGCTCGAGCACCTCCATCAACAGTGACAAGCCTGGACAAAAGGGAGGACTCAGTCGCAGAGGCAGCCCACGACTAAAGGCAGCGCCACCATAGAGACAGCCCTGACCCGGGCAGACAGGAGGCCCTACACCAAGGTGCTGAGCCCTCCAGCCACCAGACCCAGAGCCGCCCACAGGACAGCACCCCCATCAGTAGACCAGAGCAGCTCCCAGTGTGGTAGGCTCCCATGAGGAGACACTGAAGCTAAAAACTAAGGGACTAAAACTATAAAATAGGATAAAAATGACCAATATAGATAAGATGCCTTCAGCTTGTAAAGTTAAAACATGTAGTTAAAACATGTAATTAAAGTAAAAATAAAAAAGAAATGATAAAAAGTCTGCTAAGAACTGCTAAGAACTAAAAACTGCTAAAATCTGAGGGCTGAAAACTAAAACTGTAAAATGGGGTAAAAATGAAAAGTATAGATAAAACATATACGATCAAGTGTGGGGTTCCCCAGGGGTCAATTTTAGGTCCAATTCTTTTTAATCTCTACATGATTCCCCTTGGGGATGTCATCAGGAGGTACGGCATCAGCTTTTCATAGTTATTAAAAAATAAATAAAGAGTTTTTAAACAGACTCAGTCTTATTTGTGATTTCAGTCTGCACTGATCGGTCCGTAAAAACAAGATAAATCCCACCGTTTAGACTTAAACTTAGACTTCTTTAATGTCCATAAAAACTTACATAAAATGGAAAATTGTCTTTGACAGTGGCATAAAAACATACAAGCAACACCCACACATCACAGACAATAAATAGATGAATATAGTATATAGGTAAAAAAAACTCTAAAATCAGTCCAGTTTGCTCCATAAGAAGTAAAATATGTAACTAAATAATGAGTAAAATACATAAAGTGCCTAACTGCATACATCTATCTGAACATGGGCAGTTCTTTGTTAAGGATGGTCACGGCTGATGGAATGAATGACCGCTTGTAGCCATTCTTTAAGTATGGTTTAAGCACAACGTGCTGTACGATCCGTCTCCGCCCCAGTGTCCTCCTGATGAGGTCCAGTACTCTGTCTCTTTTGGCTCTATGTTTGGTCTCCACCAGCTAAACACTCCCACCATCAGCTGATCTCTGACTGCAGCAGGTAGAGAGTTTCTTTTTCTCACCTGTAGAAACGTTTCATTTCTCACCAACTAAATAGAATCCAGTCGTAAACTGAAGTGATGTCTGTTGATTTTATTTTAAATACGATCTTGTTAGAATGAACAGAAGAAGAGTTGGATAGTTATCACATGAAGGAAAGAGCTCAGCTCCACCCACACTGTTCACACTGTTTGAAGGTTATTTTCATATTTTCGATATGTAAAATGTAAAAGTTAAAAAAAAAATAAAAAAAACATCTGATGACACACACACAGGTGGGCGGAGCAGCCAGGAAGCTGACTGCTACTTTAGACTTAGACTTAGACTTAGATAAACTTTATTGATCCACAAGGGAAATTGCTTGGTTACAGTAGCTTAGTTGTACATAAAAAACACACTCTTAACAACCTCAGATAAAAAGAAAAGATTAAATAAAATAAAATAGAAATAAAAAACAAGTAGAATAAAATCTAGTAAGATAAAATAGAAATAGTATAAGCCAAAATGTACAAATTATCATATTAGCACATGAACAAATGTACAAGAAACAGAGAAGGAAGAATATAAATTATATATACAGGGTAAGGTGTAAGGTGCAGTAGTGTCCATTAACATTAATAACACTGAGTTATCTGTCACAGAAAGGTGAGTTGTTGTACAGCTGGACTGAGAATGATATGAAAGTAGTCCTGTAGCATTCAGTGTGGGAGCGGAGCTGGATCAGCCTGTGAGAATGCGCTCCGCTGCCCCTCTATAGTCTGGTGTAGTGGATGTGACGGATTGTCCATGATGGAGAGCAGTTTGTCCAGTGTCCTCCTGTCCCTCACTGAGACAAACGTCTCCAACTTACTGCCAATCACATGACCAGCCTTTCGGATCAATTTGTCGATCCTACTTATGTCCTTTTTGCTGGTGCTGCTCCCCCAACAAAGTACAGTGCACTCGCAACAATAGACTGGTAGAGAATCTCCAGCAACTTGCTGCACACGTTAAAAGACCTGAGCTACCTCAGGAAGTAGGGTCTACTCAGGCCCTTCTTGTACACAGCATCACTGTTGTCCCTCCAGTCCAGTCTGCTGTTCATGTGGACTCCCAGGTACTTATAATGGTCCACAACTTCCACTTCCAGACACTGGATGGTGATGGGCTCCACTGGTGTCCTCTTCTTCCTGAAGTCAATGACCAGCTCCTTGGTCTTGTCCACATTCAGGAGTAGGTGGTTTGTCTGGGACCACTCCACAAAGTCCGCGATCAGTGTCCTGTACTCCACCTCCCGTCCATCTCTAATACACCCAACCACTGCAGAGTCATCAGAGAACTTCTGCAGGTGGCAGGACCCAGAGCTGGACTGGAAATCAGAGGTGTAGAGAGTGAACAGAAATGGAGACAGGACAGTCCCCTGTGGTGCCCCTACATTACTGACAACAGTATCAGACAGGGAGACCCCCAGCCGCACAAACTGTACTTCTGTGTACAAACTTTACTGTGAGTTCAACAGATTCCTCAGTTTCTAGACGCTCAGTCTGAACATGTGATTTATCACTGAGTAAAGGATGTGTGTGGTTTCCTCATTAACCCTGTAATTATAACAGTAACCTCTTCACTCTCTCCTCTGCAGTCTTCTGCCTCCTGCTGGTGACCACGGCTCATTGCACACTTCAATGTCGTTTAAATGTTGGTTTTGAAAGGCTCATTTAAATCTGTCCTCCGTCATTCAGTCCTGGTTTCATCAACACATCAGAAGTCACAGAAATGTTAAAAACCTCATGTTAACTTGTGTCTTGTTGAAGGTTTCAGTCAGGACTGCCCTCTGCTGGACAACTGAATGAAGTTCATTAGTTCCCTCTTCCAAACGTGTTGACTGACTTTGAGGGTTTTACTTGAAGCAGGAGGAGGTCGCTGACATGAACTCTGATCCACCAGCAGCTTTATCTTCTTTTAATTCATCATCAGATCCTTCACTGATCAATAATCAAAGATCAACAACCTGATCAAACTGACTCTTCAGCCATCAGAGGAGACGTTACATCCTGGACCTGGACTCTGTCTGCAGAGGAGACATAGGACAGTTAGAGACAAAGAAAGAAAGAAAGAAGGAAAGAGACTGAAAGAAAAAAGAAAGAACAAAAGAAAAACAGACAGAAAGAAAGAAAGGACAAACAAACGAGAATAAAAAAGCAAGAGAGAGAGACAGAACGAAAGAAAGAAAGTCAGGAAGAAAGCAAGCAAGAAAGAGAAAGAAAGAAAAAGGAAAAAAAATGAAAGAGAGAAAGAATGAAAGAAAATAAATAGACAAACCTTTCACATTCAGCTCCACAATTTTCCATCTCAGGATGTCTCCCTCCTTCTTTTCGACTGTACAGATGTATTCTCCACTGTCTCTCTCTGTGGGGTATTTCAGGGTCAGACTGAGGTCTCCAGTTTTCAGCAGGTCTTCATTCATCTTCGTTCTGTTTCTGTAAAACTGGTTCTGGTCTTTAAGCTGGTCAGAGCCGTTCTGATACACATGGACCTTCTTGTATTTTCTGTCGACCCACTTGACTTTAGCATCTTCAGGCAGCTCTGTGGTTCTGAAGGGCAGCTGGACAGACTCCACCCCTGACTCCACCTCCACCTGACAGACTGAGAGGACAACAAATCCCATCATCAGCTGTAGAGACAGCAGCAGCAGCAGCAGCAGCAGGTTTTCATGACTTTATTGAATGATTGTAGAGAAAGCTGAAGGACAGAAGCAGATGAGATCAGAAGGAACAGGTCAGAGATCTAGAAAGGTGTTGCAGATGATCAGAGTCTTGATGGTTGGTTGTTTGTCCATGTGCTGCTTCACAGTAATGTCTCCTGTCAGTGTGGAGCTGCTGTCTGCTGCTTTTCTATCTGTGGATCTAACATGACAGTGACAGTGAAGAGAAGAAGAGTTCAGATCCTAACATGTCTTCAGTCTCTTTGTCTCTCTGTGGTGTCAATGAATCTCAGCTCCACGCAGCATTTCAAACACAGAAAGAAAGAAAGAAAGAAAGAAAGAAAGAAAGAAAGAAAGACAGAAAGAAAGAAAGAAAGATGAAACAGGAAGAAAAAGGAGAGAAAGTGAGAAGGAAAGAAAAAAGAGAGAAAGACAGACAGAAAGAACGACTTCTATTGGTACAGAAAAGTGGAAAATCTCTGACCTCTGATCTGTATCTACAGTACTGACCTCTGACATTGAGCATCACTTGTTTCTTCATCAGGATGTTTCCCTCCTTGTTGTAGACGGTGCAGGTGTAGATGTTGTTGTCTCCATCTGTGGGGTATTTCAGGGTCAGACTGAGGTCTCCAGTTTTCAGCAGGTCTTCATTCATCTTCGTTCTGTTTGTGTAAAACTGCTTCTGGTCTTCAAGCTGGTCAGAGCCGTTCTGATACACATGGACCTTCCAGTTGTAACTGTCCATCCACTCCACTTTAGCATCTTTAGGCAGGAGAGCTGTAGTTTTGCAGGTCAGCTGGACAGACTCCACCTCTGAATCCACCTCCACCTGGGGGACTGAGAGGACAACAAATCACATCATCAGCTGTAGAGACAGCAGCAGCAGCTCTGAGCACATTGAAGAGAAATATTTGGAGTGAAACATGTTTGACTGGTTCCAGTCTGAAATATGTCCCATTCTCCATTGAACAAGTGTCCCACATTACAAACCTTCAAATCTCACCTCAAGCAGTGGTTGAAAGCAAACCAGTCTTGTAAACACTGACTTTTGTCTTCTTAGTAATGTACTGTCTTATGTTGTCCTCTTATTGTGATCTATTGTCCTGTCCTTTGTCTTATCATTTTTTTTGTGTTACCTGCCTAGAGACTGTGTGGTAGATTGATTTTATTAAAAAACTGATAATGAAAAATAGTTCATGAGATAGTAAAAACAGCTATTAAAATCAATTTTAATAAATGAAATCAAAAATTTTAGAAAAACAGAGAAAAGGGAATTAGTTGATGAGAAGATGTGAGATTTGTAGTCCTCTCCTAATTGATGATTTAAAATTCATGTGAACAAGATTAAATATGAGGTTAAAATACCTCATATTACTTGAACGAGGTTAAAAATGGTTATAAATATATACCTGTCAGATGAGCTTATCTGTCATCAACCTGTTGGGCCTTTAAGAAAAATGACTCGTGATCGATTAGTTATGCCTGCAGTGACAGTGAGGGGGAGTTCGTGGCAAGGATGCTTCACACTCGACTGAGCGACCGTGAAAGGAAGCATCTCTGTCAGAGCGTCTTTATTCATTTCCCTCATTTCAGGGTCGTAACAACTGTGGATGCAAATTAGCATTGTTGGTATAATCCGGCATATTTACGTCGATTGCTGTCTGATTAGATGTTCATTAATGTACACTGTCCCTATCAAATAAATAAATGAATCAAATAAGAACAGAGACAAGTTAAGAAGAGTAAACTACTGATGTATTAAATGTCTATTTATGAAGTGAATGAATGATTTCAGAACATTTCCCTGTGTCTTAATCAGGTTCATTCCTTTTCATTCTTATTTCCCAGCACCAGCAGCAGATTGTCTTTCTTGTGTTCATGTATGGTCGAGGGTCTTCTTACCCAAGAACAAACAGGAGCTCTCTAATTATTCATTAATGCCACAGAAGTTCTTCAGTTGTGTGTACGATCAGTTTAGGATCTAATCTGTGATGATGTATGATTCATGGAAACAATGATCTTCAGTTGTCATCCTGAACATGACAAAACATCATTTATCAGAAGAGGATCAATGACAGACTCTAATCAATGAATCAAATAAAAGCTCTTTAATCCATTTATCTTTTCTACCTCATGTTTCTATAATCATTACTAAAACGAGTTAACATGTATTGTCATTATCAAGAGACCTCTACAACGACATTAGAATAACTACGACTGAAGGTCAAGTATAAAAAACAATTCAATGAATGAATGAATGAATAAAAAGATAAGATCAAATAATAATGTTCTCCAGAACTGTGTTAAGTAGTCAGGATGAGCTAACAGGTTAAATCCATTGTGGGTGTTATTGTGAAATTGTACATATAGTTAGTAATGCACATGTTAATTAGGAGCAGGGGAAGTTAGTGGCTCATCTAGAAGTTGAATTTTATTATGTACATTTATTATCTCTGATGTTGAAGCTCCTGTATCTCCTTCCAGAGGGCAGCAGACTGAGCAGGTGGAGGTCACCAATAATCTTCTTGGTCCTGGAGAGGCAACAAGAGATGGCCATGACATCCAGGGAGGGTAGAGAGCAGCAGTCATCTTGTCAGCTGACCTTTTGACCTTATGACCCTCTGCAGCTCTTTCTGCTGTGCAGCCAGGGCACCACATGGTGATGGAGTATACTAGCTCCATCAGCAGCTTCTCCTTCAGTCTGATCCATCTCAGGAGTATTCTCACTGCTTGGCCTTCCTCCCCGTGGTTGTGCTGTTGACTGACCAGGATAAGTCCTCACACATGTAAGTCTCAAGGAATCTGAAAGTGTGGACCCTGTCCATACAGACACTGTTGATGTGGAGAGTAGGTCAGCTTTTCTCTCCTGAAATCAATGACCACCTTCTGTTTTTATTTGATGTGGAGACAAGTTGTTCAGAACCCACAGTCTCTTCCTGGGATGAATCCCACCAAGCTGCTGCCATTGGCACATTTTATTAAATAGTTGATGGTGAGTGGGAGTCCAGACACATATCAGGGTCCATGGTTCCTCTTCATCTTCTATTAACATTCAATTCATAACACTTTATTTATCCCTGATGGGCACAGAGAGCAAAAGCCTGGACTAAATTTACAGGACATGAAAACTGAACACAATATTTGAAAAGCACAACATCACGAGAGGTATCATCCAGAGGTGGGACCAAGTCACTGTTTGGCAAGTCCCAAGTAAGTCCCAAGTCTTAGCAGTCAAGTCCAAGTCGAGTCCCAAGTAAAGACAGAGAAGGGCAAGTCGAGTCCAAGTCCAAGTAACACCAAAGCCAAGTCGAGTCCAAGTCCAAGTCCCAAGCTTCTTCGAGTCCTGAACAAGTCATCATGTACTCTTCACTTAATAATGCCATTATTAGACTAACTATCATAATTTCAACATATCAACCTAATCTACAGTATTTTATTTTTATTATAAACACAAATTAAAATATGCATATATTTTATTTATCTGTATATACACATGCGCCCAAAGACCTTCAAAGTATTGTGTGTGAATGGTGGGTTGGAAATGTATTAGCACGGAAGGCCCCACTGTCATCCTAAAGTTGGTAAAGCGCCTTGACTAGTGAGGCATGAACTGTGTGGATGCATGTAACTGGCATCTACTGGATGCTTCAGTGGATGCCAGTTATAGTAGGTCAACATTTTCCTTAAATCACAATGAAACTTAATATTTCAATAAAACAATGTTTAATCTGCATAACAAAAACAGCAGACTTGAGAGAGAGAGAGAGAGAGAGAGAGAGAGAGAGAGAAATAGTAAAAATAAGCTGCAACCAAAGGCACTGGTTATCAATGAAAATAAATAAAACCATAAAGCCCTAAAACAATTAAGGTCTAAATTGTTTGTACATTGTACATTTAGATAATTTACTATGTTGACTGTGTAGCCTACGTGTATTTTTTACCCGTGACTGAAAAACGATCATTGATCCGTGATCCGTTCGGATCAATGTCTTCGGTTCGGAACACACGTGATCCGCGGATTGATTTATAAACGTTCAGTCCACACACAGCGTAGTCATGGCCAGCGGAGGAACGCTCGCCACGGGATACAATAATGAACTTGTTGTAGAGGCTGGCGCAAGTGATGAGGAGATTACAGGGAGAGATGAAGAGGAGGAGGAAACTGAGGAGGACGAGGATTAAATTGAATTAGAGGATTTTTTTTTTTTTTGCTTCAAACCAAACGAGACAGGATGGTTAAACTTTGGAGTGGTAAGGTGTCTGTTGCTTTCTGTTACGATAACCTACCGGTAATTATCACCGTGTATGGTTAAGTGTTTACAATGCACTACCGGTATGTTTGCTACGTTTTTGTTACCATATTTCTACACTGGAATTTAGCCTGAATTACCGGTATGTTGTTAATGTTCTGTAAGCATACTATGTTATGGTAACTGTACGTTTTCAATAAATGAACCTGGTATTTTATAGGTTCAAATAGACACAAAATCTTGTTTTTATTCATTCTACTGGTAGTTCGTTTTGCTCAAATAGAAATAGAGGCCTGCCTCTAATTCTGGCCTCCTTCCAATAAAGGCCGGGGCCGCGATGCGCTTGAGTCAAATAAAGGACCGGGCCTCTATTAGAGGATTTACGGTATTTTGTTTGTCATGCAGACCGGATGCTCGGCTGCATGTCTCTGTATCGGCCAGCAGGCTCTGCCCGTTCGTTTTGCATGTTTTTGTTTGTTTTTTTCCTCGCGGAAGTGAATTGGTCTCTGGGGTGTCTTGGTCCACGATCAGGAAATGTAGTTTTTGACTCGAGACATGTCAAGTCATTACAAGTCAAAGAGGCCAAGTCCGATTCAAGTCTCGAGTGAATAGCATTCAAGTCCAAGTCGAGTCGCAAGTTATGGCGAATTTTATCAAGTCGAGTCTGAAGTCATTAAAATCATGACTCGAGTCTGACTCGAGTCCAAGTCATGTGACTCGAGTCCACATGTCTGGTATCATCCACAGAGGAGCGAGGAGGGGTCAGAGTTCAGGAGCTGGAATGTCTGAGACTTGATGAGTATAGAATGTGTGAGGGATCTCTTTGGATCCTGTGAGCAGTTCTAATAGTGTGTTGATCACAAAGAGCAGACAGAGCTCTACCAGGACGTCCAATGATTTTAGACTTTTGTGATGGTGTGTAAGCTCGTCTGGTTTTGCAGGCTGATGGAATGAAACCAGCAGGTGAATGAGCAGGATAGCACCCTCTCCATGAAGGAATGTTAAGAAGAAGATCTCAGCTTCCTCAGTAAATATAGTCTTTGCTGACTTTTCTTGAGGATTTCCTCAGTGTTGGAGGAAAACCTCAGAAAGCCGTCAGATACGGTGCCCAGTGTTACAACTGTTGTTGTTGTGTATGTAGGTTGTTGTGGTTTTTGTTCTGATTTCGTTGTGTAGTGTGTGCCATGCCTGGAGGTGATTGGTGGGAAGGTCCCGGTCCTGGCTCCTGAGTGGTTGCAGCACAGAGCCCCTGCATATATAAGAGGCCAAGATGGCGGACCCTTCCTCCTCTCCCAACCGGCCATGGCTTGTTCTTGTTCATTGCTTATTAGTTCTGTTAATTGTTAGTTTCTTTTGAGTAGCAGGGGTGGACTGCCAGTTTTGTTACCTTCTTTTCTTCTTGTCTTTCTCTGAGTGTTTTGTCGTTATCTGAATTATTTCTAGGTAGGGTTGTTTTGTTTGTTATTTTGGACTTAGTCCGCTGCGAAGATATGCCCCTAGACAGGGCATAACACCAGGTACCTGTATGCCTCCATGACCTCCACCTGGATGGTGGGCGTAACAGCCTCTGCCAGCCATCTCTGCTGGCTGGAGAAAGTCACGATGACCGCTTTTGACTTGTTGCTGTTCAGATGGAGACAGATGCCCTCACACCAGTGACAAACTCCTTCAATGAAAGTTGAAAATTACTGACTAGCACCATCTGTGACGGGTTGGTTAAAAAGTCAGTGATCCACAGAGTGAGCTGGTGGTCCAGATGAAAGCCAGCTAATTATTTCCCTGAAAGGATTCGTGGCTGCTCGGTGTTAAATGAGAAGAAAAGTCTGCAATTTGAACCAGTTCCGGGGGCGCAGCCAGCCGATGGCTCACTGTTTTGTTTGTTTGTTTGTTTGTTTGTGGCACTGGCGTACGCTGGCTTCTACAGATGTTGGTCCTTTGGCGACACTTAGAGGTGATGCCGGGAAACTGTCATAAATGTGAAAACTATTAGTCCGACCGATGAGGCCCCTGGACAGGAGAGACGAGGCAAACTGCATTTTAAGAAGGACAGAAGGACTGGGGCTGGATGGTGCTCCATTTTTAATGGACTTGGAGATTTGTCTTTTTTGCCTCCTTTTTATCAAGCACTTTTTAAAACATGGAGTATTTTTTCCTGGAAGAAACTTGAGAAGACAAGTTCTTTTCACTAGCTCTTAGAAGATCCTGTCATCAAAGGAACCAGGCTGGACATAGAGGACAGACCATATTTCCTTTGTACAACCCAATCAACGTGGAATCTAGCGCACATTGTACCCGACCCCTCCCTGTCCACGCCCCCTTTTAAATATGTCAATTTTAAAAAAGTTTAAAAGGAAAAATATTGTTGCAGATGAGTTGAATGGAACTGGTTAATAGTGTGATATGGAAGGATCAGCTCTTTGTTTTTATACATTTTCACTTGAAACATGTTTTATCACTTTATGATAAATAAATGCAGATTTAAAAATGTATTTATGATCTGTCATTTAAATTTAATATATTATTACTGTTAAAAGGAGTTGAAATGACAAGTTTAGGACTTGAGAACAAACACTTGGTCCCATCTTTGGTATCTACAATAATGACCTCTGACCTGTATCTACAGTATTGACCTCTGACCTCTGACCTGTATCTACAGTACTGACCTCTGATACTGAGCTTCACTTGTTTCTTCATCAGGATGTTGCCCTCCGTGTTGTAGACGGTGCAGGTGTAGGTCTTGTTGTCTGTCTCTGTGGGGTATTTCAGGGTCAGACTGAGGTCTCCAGTTTTCAGCAGGTCTTCATTCATCTTCGTTCTGTTTCTGTAAATCTGGTTCTGGTCTTCAGGCTGGTCAGAGCCGTTCTGATACACATGGACCTTCCTGTGACTGTCCTTCCACTCCACTTTAGCGCCTTCAGGCAGGTGAGCTGCGGTTTTGCAGGTCAGCTGGACAGACTTCACCTCTGAATCCACCTCCACCTGGGGGACTGAGAGGACAACAAATCCCATCATCAGCTGTAGAGACAGCAGCAGCAGCTCTGAGCACATTGAAGAGAAATATTTGGAGTGAAACATGTTTGACTGGTTCCAGTCTTAAATATGTCCCATTCTCCATTGAACAGAGACAAGTTAAGAAGTGTAAACTACTGATGTATTAAATGTTAAATGTTAAACTATCTATTTATGAAGTGAATGAATGATTTCAGAACATTTCCCTGTGTCTTAATCAGGTTCATTCCTTTTCATTCTTATTTCCCAGCACCAGCAGCAGATTGTCTTTCTTGTGTTCTGGCTCATGTATGGATGAGTGCCTTCTTACCCAAGAACAAACAGGAGTGTAGGAGCCATGTTTCATTTATAAACATTGTATCCCCACACCGCTAGGTGGCAGTATTTCCTTTTTTGTTCTGACCTGAACCGGATGTTGGTGGTGTGTCAGGCAGGTTATTTGAGGTTGCTCAGTGTTGAGCCCAGGTGTTGCTGATTAATAAGGAGCAAACAGTTTTTGACCGTACTTCAAGGTCCTTGAGGGTGTTTGAGTGTTTTTTTTTTTGTTTTTTTTTTGTTATTTTTTATATATGTCCAGTGGCTTCATCAAGGAATTAAATGAATATTATTATTTCAAACACAAAGAAGTTTACGTTGGTTTATTGCCTGCTCGAGTACCAGTCGAAACAAAAGAAATCAGCATCCAGTAGTGGCTACAGGACAAGTCATTACAATTAGCTCTCTAATTATTCATTGATGCCACAAAAGTTCTTCAGTTGTGTGTACGATCAATTTAGGATCTAATCTGTGATGATGTATGATTCATGCAAACAGTGATCTTCAGTCATTAATTACCAACAATAATTCATATTAGCCTTTACTGTCATTATATAGTGACTTATACAAAAACCAATAAATAACCATGACTGAAACCATGACTCCGCTTTTATGCTGATGACAGCCAAATTTATGTGCCCCTCCGTTAAACAGAAGCAGAAATCAAGGCATGGCTGGCCATAAATTTCTTACACTTGAACAGTAACAAGACCGAGGTCATGCTGTTTGGGCCTAGTGATGCCTCCAAGGTCCATGCTGATTTGGGGCCTTTAAATCAGCATTTAACGCAGACAGCAACTAACCTCGCTGTACGAGTTGACAGTGATCTGAAACTGGATTAAAACAGTGGTTAAGTCCAGTTTCTTCCAACTGAGACAACTGGCCAAAGTAAGATCATTTCTTTCTCTCCACCACCACTTTGAGATTTAATCCATGCTTTTATCACAACTCGTTTAGACTACTGCAATGCACTTTATGTTGGGCTTAGCCAGACGTCACTGTCTCGACTACAGCTCATTCAAAACGCTGCTGCTCGACTTTTAACTGGTACCAAAAAGCACAATCACATTACCCCCATTTTAGTAGAAATTCATTGGCTTCCTGTCCGTTTCCGGATTGATTTTAAAATTCTTTTATTTGTATTCAAATGTATTCATGGCCTCGCTCCTCAGTATTTGTCCAAACTGCTCCATCTGTACGCTCCCTCACACTCTCTTAGGTCGGTAGATCAGTCACTGTTGGTTGTCCCAAAGACAAAGAGGAAGATGAGAGGTGACCGGGCCTTTGCAGTTGCTGGCCCCAAACTGTGGAACAATTTGCCATTGCACATTAGACAGGCCGACTGTCTTCCTCATTTTAACTCCTCCCTTAAAACACATTTTTTCTGTTTGGCTTTTAACTCAGCATGAGACGTTGGTTCTTATTGTTTACATGGCTTGATTGGTTTTATGATTTAAATCTTGTTTTTAATTTTTCTTTGTGTTTTTATATTCTCATGTCTGTGTACAGCACTTTGGCCAACCTCGTTGTTTTTAAAAGTGCTTTATAAATATTGATTGATTGAAAGTGAATTGTTCTAAATCCATCCACAGGGAATCAGAAGCCAGTGTACTTCTTGTGCAGGTCCCAAGGCATTGTACTTTGACATTGTACCAAGTTCTTCTGGTCACACATCAGCAAACCACTAATTATTGAAAACCCTCTAAAAGCATCAGAAGAGTATATAAAGACCCACTAAAGAAGCCGCAGCAGACAGATTCGCCAATGCACCAGTCAGGAATCTCTTTTTATCATCATTATTATCTTTATTAATTCTGTTTTTAATGAGGTGCATTGGTTAACACTGTCACCTCACATTAAAAAGCTGTGAAAGAACAACTTCTGGTGGATGACCTACCTGACTGAACAACTTGTCTAAGGTAAACTACAAGAGACTGAAGCTGGAAACTGGAGCAGCAGTAGATCTGAGTGTAATCTGTAATGAACACTATTTTAACATTACCGTCCACTCTGCGCTGATCCATCTGAAGAAACAGGGGAGCTACGTCAGGATGCTCTTCATCGACTACAGCTCATCCTTCAACACAATAATACCGGACATTCTGATCCCCAAGTTAGCCAACCTGGGGCTCCCACGATCGATTTTTAGTCAACCGACCACAGCAGGTGAAACTGGGTCGCAGCACCGGCTCCCCCCAGGTCTGTGTGCTAAGCCCACTTCTCTACTCGCTCTACACATCTGACTGCAGTCCTGCCCACCCAGAGAACATCATTGTCAAATTCGCTGATAACGGTGGTGGGGCTGATAACAGGGGGGGACGAGGCGGCCTACAGAGATGAGGTCCTGAAACTTGGTGAGTGGTGTGCATCTAACAACCTGGCACTGAATATCACCAAGACTAAGGAACTCATCCTGGACTTCCGGCAGAACAGAGCCGCCCCTTCCCCCCTGTACATCAACGGCGAACATGTGGAGCGAGTGGAGTCCTTCAAATTCCTCGGGGTCCACATCTCTGCAGACCTCTCCTGGTCAGTCAACACCTCAGCTCTGGTCAAAAAGGCCCAGCAGCGACTACACTTCCTGAGGGTGCTCGGGGAAGCAGCAACTACACACAAGCCTGCTGGTGACCTTCTATCGTGCCAACATCGAGAGCCTGCTGACCTACGCTGTGTCAGTGTGGCACTCCAGCTGCACAGAGGCTGACAGGAAGAGGCTGCAGAGGGTGACAAACACAGCACAAAAAATCATTGGCTGCCCGTTGCCTTCCATAACCTCCATCTACAACTACCGCTGTCACAGCAGGGCCAGGAACATCCTACAGGACAATACCCACCCCAGTTTCCACCCCATCTCTTCAACCTGTTGCCTTCTGGCAGGCGTTACAGGTCCATATCTGCCAGAACAAATAGACTCAGGGACAGTTTCTCTCCCAAAGCTGTCACCATACTGAACTCAAATTTGCACTGAAAACTGACATAATTGCAATTGCATCTATATTTGCACTGATATCGCCTCTATACTTAGCCTGACGTAGCCATACTCAACTCTAGTCAGAATGTGAGTCTGATACTGCTCCATTGGGCTGTGATTATGGGGCGTGTTTCAACTGAACCAGGAAAAAAAATGCCTCTGCACTCAATTGGATAGACGTATGTTAAGCGACGCATAGTTGTCAACAGAACTCAACTGCACGCACGCTGGAAGAAGTAGAAGAAGAAGATGAGTGTAAGCGATTTTTGCCGGTGTTGTAAAAAGAATTTAAGGATACACGAGTACTTACCAACACGGCCATCATTTTTGAGATGAATATTAAAGGTGAATGCGTATACGAACAAGTTCTCAGTTTAGGATTACATCTCCACAAAACAGCAAACAAATCGTGTCGCATTTATCTGTTCCTCTTTTGAAATTAATCTTCTAGAACAGACTCGATGGCAGAATCTACACATCTCAGTTCTCCAGCGGCAGCCATCTTTGTTGTAAACAAATTCAACTCAAGCGCTCTTTGGTGATGTGGTTGATTACGTTACTGTTGATCAACTGTCCATCATCGTATAAAGCCCGCCCTGAGAATCTGATTGGTACGAACAGCTCCTGTTCGAGCATAATTGCGCCTCAACGGAGCAACGCCAGACCGAACTTCCAGACCTCAAATGTTGTGGGCGGGACTAAGTTCGGCTGGCACCCAGGCTAGTCTATACTACCTCTACCACACTGTATGCTGCTCGCCACTTTGGAAACAAGTATGTTTTCATCTGTTTTTATTTGTCTGTCTGTGTACTGTAGTGGGATCTGTTTCGACCTCACTCTGACCGTCACTACGGTCTAAAAAGGAATGATCACCTTCGTTCTGCCTATCACCGAGACCATATGTCAAAATAGTCATGTCCATGACCTCCGGAAGCAGAACGACTTGCGCTATAAATAGCAGAGAATGCTTCCGGTTCAGCCTCTTTTCCCTTCTCGCCTCAGAGACCTGTTGGTAAGAGACAGCTCAAGGTAAGAGCGTGTTGATTCGATCCAGCTTCCACTTAACGTAATTCGTTACCTGCGTGGTACGGGTGCATTTTTGCCCCCGAGGATTGGAGTGGTTAGCGTGTGTCGTAAGCTAAGCTAACTTTTGTTGCAGCTTAAGTTGGTTCTTGTTAAATTGCGCTAGATTCCGGGTGTTTTGTGTTTGATTATACAGTGCCTATACGGCTGTTCGCAGCCGTGGGCTTCGTGCGAGCCCACTAGGTGCGTTCGCGCGCCGGTGTGGGCCGCCGTGCTGTCTTCTGTGTGTTACTGTTGCAGCCGAAGTTTTTCGTAAGTCTGCCGGCTATCTTTTGTGTTTTACTGCATTGTGCAGCCGGAAATTTTGTTAGTCAGGTCTGTTGCTGCAGGCCATCTAGCGCTGTAGTTTGTTTATGTTATTGCAAGGGACGTCGACAACCCCTGCAGCGCTGCCTGTGACCTCTCCAGGGGTGAAAGACAACGCCGGGCCACCCTGACATGCGGCCACGTACATGAGGGCCGAAGAGAGAGGCGATATTCCCCTGTCCAGCCACCCCCCTCCAGTGGGCATGGCCGTAAGCGGAGTCACAAGCGGGGCCGGCAGCGTGAGTCCCCCCACAGGCCGCACCATAGAGCGGCACACAGTCCGGCTGAGCGTCAGGCTGAGCGTCCGGTGGCACCTGCTGTGACCGAGGATGGTAGCGCGGAGTCGCTCCAGATCCTCTCGGCTCTCCAGGCTCTGGCACAGAAGATGGGCAGACTGGTAGATCGCCAGGGCTCTTCTCCAGACACCCTGTCACCTGGCCAGGAGGGCGCCCCCTCATCCAGGCCTGAGAGCCATGGTGAGGAGGAGGAACGGGGCGATGCGGATGTGCTATCCCTCTATGCTTCCCAATCAGAGGCAGACCACACAGGAGGCGGGGACGACCTCATTGGAGATCTGCATACAGGCTCTGCAGTGCCAGCTGACGGCTCCATGGGGGCTGAAGAGGTCCCCGTCAGCTCCCTGATGTCACGAGTGCTGAGTGCTGCCAACATCCTGGGCCTTGAGGCGCCTACACCTGCTCCGGCTCCCATGGGGGGTATCTGGGAGGGCATCCCGTGTGCTACCCCACCACCCCCGGTGCCGGTGCCGCCTGACTACACGGCGATGCTGAGGTCAGCTAGCAACAGCTACTTACCCCATGGAGACTGGACTCGGGGACATGCCACCGGTCGAGCCATCAATGGCCACACTGACGTCTCTGGGCCTTACGGTGTGTCACCCAACCCACGCTGCCCCCGTAAGGAGTGCGCTAAGACAGACCGCCTGGCCACTCGTGCTTTTAATGCAGCAGCACGAGCAGCCCGGATGGGTAACGCTCTGGCCATTACGCTGGCGTTGCTTCGCAGGGCGCTGAGTCGGGACGACCAGGACGCCAGGGCCCTGCTGGATGCAGCTCTGTCATCCCACGCCCAGCTGACACGAGATGTAGGAGACGCTATGGGTTCCACGGTGTTGTGCCGCAGACAGGTTTGGCTGGCACAGACCTCCTTGCCAGACACCATCAAGCAGGAACTGCTGAATCTCCTGGTAGCCCCGGGGCATGTTTTCCACCCCGGATCCCAGGATGTGCTCGCAGGCCTCTGGTGACCGGCGATTTCGTCCGCCCGACCAGAGATCAGCCCCACTCTCCCGCTCCAGGGGTAGAGGGGGTCGACAGCGGGGCACAGGCAGGGGTGCAGGCCGCGGTAGCGGTCCCGCATAGCGATTTGGGGGCGCCCGTCGATTGTCCTTCCCAGCTGTCACGGACCTCCTGGGAAGGGATTGTCCCAGACCCTTGGGTCGTGGACATGGTGGCTCATGGCTACCGATTGCAATTTCGAAGGCGGCCCCCTACAGGGGTCAAGGTAACGTCTGTACGAGACCCAGTTTTAATGTCCGTACTTGCCAAAGAGGTTCAAGAGTTGCTTCTGAAAGGGGCCATCTCAGAAGTACAGCCCAGCACACAGCTCGCTGGGTTCTACAGCAAGTATTTTATAGTTCCCAAGAAGGACAACGGTCTTCGGCCCCCCTCCAGGCTCGCGGTCTGAAGATACTACCGTATTTGGACAACTGGCTCATTTGCGCCCCCTCCTGACAGCAGGTAATGCGCGACACGGACACAGTTCTGGCTCACATTCAATTCTTGGGCTTTACGGTCAACCACAAGAAGAGCAACCTGCAACCCCGCCAACAGGCAGAATTCCTCAGTGTCCTCCTCGACTCAGTCGGCATGACCGCGTCTCTCACTCCACGGAGAGCGGACAGCTTGCTGGGCATGCTGGGGCATTTCCGCATGGGCAGTCTTGTGACCGCTCACAGAGTCCAGAAGCTGCTGGGTTTGATGTCTGCAGCAGCAGCGGTAGTTCCTCTTGGCCTGCTGAGGGCACGCCCCCTGCAGTGCTGGTTCAACGCCTTCTGTCTTCACCCGAAGAGCGACAGGCAGGTGAGGCTGCGTGTGTCCCGGGCTTGCATCCGAGCCCTGCGCCCTTGGAGGGACCGGGAGTTCCTGCTCCGAGGTGTCCCACTGGGGGGCCTTCCCCACAGAAGACAGGTCATTTCGACGGACGCGTGCCTGACAGGCTGGGGAGCTGTCTGGGAAGGACGGACCGCGAGGGGCATGTGGCAACCCCCGTGGACGTTGGAGCACATAAACGTCCTCGAACTAAAGGCCATCCACCTTGCCTTGCGGAGATTCCTGCCGGTGTTGCAACACCAACACGTTCTCGTGAGGACGGACAGTACTGTGGCGGTGTACTATGTCAATCACCAAGGGGGAACAAGGTCCCAGCGGTGCCTCCAGGTGGCGGAGGGGTTACTGACTTGGGCATGGCCGCGGCTGGCTTCGCTGAGGGCAGTGCACATTCCGAGCGAGGAGAACAGTGCAGCCGACATTCTCTCCAGTACGGGGCCACTCCCGGGAGAATGGAGATTGAGCGTGGACGTCGTAAGCCAGATCTGGATGCGGTACGGGGTCGCACAAGTAGATCTCTTTGCATCGGCGGAGACGACGCACTGCCTGGAGTGATACTCTCTCACAGGGCAGGGGGGCAGTTTGGGCCTAGATGCTCTATCACAAGAATGGCCGACAGGCTTGTTGTATGCTTTTCCTCCACTCCCGCTCATAACACAGGTTCCCCGGAGGATCCAGGAGGGCCACCACTCGGTCCTGCTGGTGGCTCCACGTTGGCCAGTGAGGCCTTGGTTCCCGGACCTGCTCCAGCTGCTGCAGGGTCATCCATGGCAGTTGCCGTGCAGAGCAGATCTTCTGTCACAGGCAGAAGGGATCTGGCATCCGAACCCAGGGGCCCTCCGTTTGTGGGTCTGGCCCCTGCAGGGCCCGTCGCTGAGCAGTTAGACATGTCTGTTCACGACACGCTGAATAACGCCAGGGCTCCATCCACTAGAGCTTGCTACGCACTCAGGTGGAGGATCTTTTCAGATTGGTGTGCCAACATGGGCATCGAGCCAGCAGCTTGCCCTGTGCCACACGTGTTGCGTTTTTTGCAGTCCGAATTGGATCAAGGCAAGGCGGCCAGTACCGTGAAGGTCTATGCTTTGGCCATTTCAGCTTTTCACCGGGCACCGGGCTGGGATCTGCCCACAGTTTTAACGTCGCTCACTGAAGGCCCGTATGAGCCTATTTTAGACGCAGATTTGCATTCCTTGTCGCTTAAGACTGCTTTTTTCTTGGCACTCTGTTCTGCGAAACGTGTCAGTGAGCTGTGTGCTCTCTCCGTTAGCGAAGACTGCCTTAGGTGGCAGGCAGGAGGTGCTAGCGTGTCACTTTGGCCAAATCCAGCTTTCCTGCCAAAGGTTCTTAATCCGCGGTCCATTAACCAGGTTCTGGAGGTGACTCAATTCCAGCCTTCTTCCACCTCACAGGTGGAGCAAGACAAGTTGCTGACACTGTGCCCAGTCAGGGCCTTAAGGGCCTATCTGGCCCGTACACAGTCTTTGAGGAAAGCACACTCTCAGCTTTTCATCTGTTGTGGGGCAGCAAAGCAGGGGCTTCCGCTCTCCAAGCAGAGACTCTCGCATTGGCTGGTGGAGGTAATTTCCCATGCTTACAGGGCGCAGGGAATACCGGCTCCTTCAGGTACGAGGGCTCACTCTACCAGAAGTGTAGCTACGTCTTGGGCTGCCCTTAGGGGTGTAGCAGCAGACGATATCTGTGCAGCGGCTTCATGGTCGACGCCATGCACTTTTACCCGTTTTTACAGGGTGGATGTAACTCGCCCACCTCCAGTCGGCGACGCCGCCCTTATGTCCGTGGCCGAGCGAGGTTTTTACAATTGATTCTGGGTTCCTCGCGACCCTTTTGGTATGTGTCATCCCTTTTTAGACCGTAGTGACGGTCAGAGTGAGGTCGAAACAGATCGTAGGTTACGAATGTAACCATGGATCTGTGAGACCGAGGGATGACCGTCACTATCCTTGTCGCTCGGACCATCCTGAGGCATTCAGGGATAGGAGGCTGAACCGGAAGCATTCTCTGTAGCGCAAGTCGTTCTGCTTCCGGAGGTCATGGACATGACTATTTTGACATATGGTCTCGGTGATAGGCAGAACGAAGATGATCATTCCTTTTTAGACCGTAGTGACGGTCATCCCTCGGTCTCACAGATCCATGGTTACATTCGTAACCTACGTTTCGCATAGGTATTTTATAGTTATAGTTTTTATTTTATAGTACATTATTTATACATTGCACTGTGTGCACTTTTAAGGAGCTGCTTTAAATCTCATTGTACTGTGTATAATGACAATAAAGGTTTTCTATTTCTATTTCTATTTCTAACATCTAATCACCACAGATGAGATGGAAACTGGAATAACTACAAATACATTGGTAGAAAAAATCCATTTTAACAATCAACGTGAATCATTGGAGTTCAATTTGGACAGAAAGATGGAAAATAACTGACCTTTGGCCTGTGTCTGTAGTACTGACCTCTGAAATTGAGTTTCACTTGTTTCTTCATCAGGATGTTTTCCTCCTTGCTGTAGACGGTGCAGGTGTAGGTCTTGGTGTCTCTCTCTGTGGGGTATTTCAGGGTCAGACTGAGGTCTCCAGTTTCCAGCAGGTCTTCATTCATCTTCGTTCTGTTTCTGTAAATCTGGTTCTGGTCTTCAGGCTGGTCAGAGCCGTTCTGAAACACATGGACCGTCCGGTATTTTCTGTCCTTCCACACCACTTTAGTGTCTTCAGGGAGGTGAGCTGTGGTTTTGCAGGTCAGCTGGACAGACTCCACCCCTGAATCCACCTCCACCTGGGGGACTGAGAGGACAACAAATCCTACCATTAGCTGTAGAGACAGCAGCAGCAGCTCTGAGCACATTGAAGAGAAATATTTAGAAAAACATGTTGAAATTCCAGAAATTACAAATTAAGGATAAAGTGCAGGATAAACAATCATTGTATCAGTTTCTGTGTAAATATTAAACACTACCCTCCACTTCCTGTCCACCCTCTCCTCCATCCTGTTTCTAAACACCTTTGCATCCCTTCCCTGGGTCTTGTCTCCTTAAACCCCTCTCACAAGGACTTGAATGGCAGTTTTCACAGGATTGTGGAGAGAATGTCATGTTGGTGCAACTAAGTTTGCTTTGCCTCTGTTCAGGTCGCCTGACCACAGCCAGCCCTGGTGGTGTTCACTAGTTCTTTCAGTGAGGTCATTTAGACTCTCCTTTGAGTTTCCTCTCCTTTTGTCCAGTGTACTCAGTAGATATACAGATGAGGATCTTTGTCATAGATTAAGGTTTCTTACTGACACCTATCATTATAGGTCTTATAATTTAGTCGTCACATCAGCGTCAAACTGACTACACAGTCATGTTTGATGCTGGACTGTTTATATCACTCCTTCTCCCACCAGATATTTATTTGCTTCTATTTATTCCTGCTTATTTTCATTGTGTCTATTGTCTTCATCTACTAACACTGTGAGAGATTAACACACACAGCATACCTTTGTTGAAGAATCTTCTCAAATACACTCCAAGACCCACAATGGCACCACCAACGATCATGACAACCAGGAGAACCTGGGCCCCAACTGGAAAAACGTACGGTTCTGTGGGTTAAAAACAAAGAACAGAATGAGCTCCACATGAACACCACTACTCTGGTCCAAACTCCTGAATGTCTCAGAGTTCAAACAGGTCCGATATTTTTCCCTGGTTGAAGTACATTGAACACAACATGACACTGAGGAATTATGAGAAAACTGAGCAGAGACCTTAAAGAAAGAAAAGAAAAAAAAATTAAAAAGACAGAGATAATACACAAATAATAATAGAAAATGACAGAAAACAAGAAAATAAAGTAAATAAAATCCTTGTTACTTTATTGATATGTTGGCATTTCTCCAGTTGAACATTGTGTAAGATCCTTTCAATCACCAACACCTGGAATTATGTATCACTCATCTGGATGTCTGCCCCACAGGTTACCCAGGATGTGGTAAGAAGGTGGTTGAAGTCTGACCTCTGACCTGTATCTACAGCACTGACTTCTGACCTCAGACCTCTGACCTGTATCTAGAGCAGTGGTTATCAATTATTTTTCTGTCATGATCCCCCTAGGGTTTCTCTACATGTTGTTACCTTGGTCTCCAGTACTACCGTATGTTCTTTAATTAAAAAAGGACTGGTTTCTCTGACCTGCATGATATTGTCTGAATTAAGAACATCCTTATAACAAGGAACTGGTTAGAGGAGGTCTCAAATGCATGACTCATGTGAAGGATAGAAAGTCTTTACTTCCAAAAGGCAAGTAAATACAAATACAAAGAAATGAACAACCCCAGAAATGGTTCAACATTTGATTCGACAGAGATACATCTGACAGTACCTCTCCTTCTAGGGCCAGAACCTGACGGCCCAGGTAGATCAGGATGATCATGGTGGAAGTCAGATACGAGATGAGGATCTAAGACAGAGGTGGGCAATTATTTTCCTCAAGGGGCCACATGAGAAACCGTAAATATCTTGGAGGGCCGTGCCAATAGGCTGAACTCAATTCTGTGCCTGCAGCATTGGTGTTTTTATTTTGTGCTGGTGTGTTTAGTAAAGGGATGATCAAGAAAGCAATTAGTCATACTTAAAGCTTGAAATGCTTTATTAACAATGAACACATTCTCTTATGAAGTGCAGTTAATTAAATCTTAAATGAAATCTGTACCAATGAACTTTTAAAATATAAACAAAATTAATTTAATTATTTAACTATTAATCTATTAGTATGATTTGTTTTTTAAACGACCATATATAATATTTATATTGGCTAATACTACTGTATATTAAATAAATGATCATTCATTCGACTCAACATCCTAAACCACACATGTCAAACTCAAGGCCCTTAACTGTATCCGGTCTGCAAGATAATATTTTCTATCTATCAGAACCGACCTGCAGGTATTTTACGTGCGTCAGGCAGGTACGTCAATTAGCTCCTCCTCCCAACTTTATTTACAATCTCGTCAGAGTCTCATGGTTGCCTTGGCCACCGCTCAGCGTATCGGTACAGCAGCATGGTGCTATGAAGCCGTTGACCAATAATACTAAAATATGTTAACGGAGATTCTGACAGAAAGATGTAGTAGCTCTGTACCAGTTAGCATCGTCACTATTTCTTTGTAACCAGTTAGCAGACCAGTTACTTACTATAAATGACAACACCACTGCAGCTAAACACCAGTATGTTAATATACATGCTAACATACAGACACACTGAAAGTGACCGTCACCAAATAACAGCAGCATGTTTAACACGCCATTAGCATGCTAACTTAGGACACCATTCAAAAAAAAACTACGCAGGCTGGTCAGAGTCAGCCAAAGGGACGTATACGGCCCACGGGCCAGGTCATACCCACGTCTGACGGCCGCGACTCCAGTGACGGATCACCAAAAGCCATTTGACAAGTGAACACAAGGCCACCATCGATGAAGCGGGTGGTGGAGGAGGCTTGGAAGGGGGAACCAGAGGGCTCTCCTTAAAAGGTTTCAGTCAGCTCACATGGAATGTTGGGTGAGTTCTCATCAACCTGGGAAGTTTGAGTCTCATAGCCACTGAATTAACCACCTCAGAGATGAGGAACAGACCAATAAAGCTGTGAACTTACCAGCGTCCACGCGTAGAGGACGTTCCTTGGTGGATAGCCAGACTCTCTGACGAGTTTGAGAGGTGGGAGCAGGAATTCGCTTATTTAGCATGTGCCTAATAACGGGCTGCAAAGCCAGAGCAGAGGGTACACTCACTTCTCTTTCCAGGTCTGAGAATACAGGAGGTTGGTAGCCACAGACACAGTGAAATGGGGAAAAAAAAAAAAAAAAAAAAAACAGTAGCAAAGCACGGCAGTGTATTAAAAGCATGCTGCACCCATGTAAGTTGTTTACTCCAAGAAGTTGATTTCGGAGATGCTAGACACTGGTCTCCTGATTCATACCGTATGTTCCATCTGACAACTGGACTGATGATAACTTGAAGAGAGGCTGATCGAGGCACAAGGAAGTGAGCAGAATGCCTTCCAAAACTGGGAAATGAATTAGGGACCTCGGTCTGAGGTCCCTAGGAAAAGTCATGAAGACGAAAGACATGGGACAGGACAACCTCTGCCGTTTCCTTTGCCGCGGTGGGAGACAGCAGAAACAGAGCTAAAGAAGCACTTCATAAATGAATCACCGCATGTTATGATGATCAAATCAAAAGGCCTACCGGTAAGACCACATCTCTTCACTGGACTCTGAAATGTGATCTCTGGCTGTGTTGTGATGTATTGAGGTAAATGAACTGTACCATCTGTTATTGATGGGAGAGATTAATATTGTTTGTTTATACGGAAAGTTCAGTTTAAAGGTAGAAGCTGTCATTGCAATTGGCTCGACATTTATTTAGATATTAAACTGTTAAGATGTACAATTTGTTCTTATTTTGTTTCTTTGCGTGACCTAACTTATTTACCATAAAATATTAAATTGTAAATCAAATTGTGGCCCAGTTAGGTTGCTTAAACCGTCTTTAAGAACAGAAAATAGTAGATGAAGTGTTTGAATAGAATTAGCTAAAATATAGCGAACTTAAAATACTTAATTTATGTATTACAAATAAGGGTTGTTAAAGTAAAGACTGCCACAGTAAAATCAGTTTAAAATGCTTGATTTCGTTTAAGTTAAAAAATAGTAAAAATTGTGATAGAAATACATGTCACATCTAAAATCTGTAAAAAATAATTTAGGTTAAAAACGTAAGGTAAAAACCGGTTAATTTGAAAGTAAATGGTTAGGTTTCCATTTATTCAATTCCTAATTTACAAAGTAATTACCTGGGTTGATATTTAGTGAGATAATGGTTGATGTGTGTTTAAAATACTTACCTTTAACCTAATTAAATGCACGTACCTGAAAATGTGTTTAAATGTACGTACCTTGGTTGATGGACAATGAAGAATTTTATTTACATTTGTTTCATTCTTGTGTTTCCTTGTGTATTGGTCAAATAAACTGAAGATTAAGTGAAATCCTGAGTCTAGTCAAGTCTTTGCTTTTTCAAGTTTGGGAAGCTTTGCATAATTTTAGAAAATCTGCAGCTGCAACTCTCCCACCTGAGACTTAAGGACACAGTTCGTAATACTCTCAGAACCAGAAAAACGAGTTGTAGAGATTTAAGAAAGAAGCACTAACATTAACCAGTGTTTCTTTTTTGTGATTTATCGTTAGCTTTTACAAGCTAGCAGCTAACTTTAACAAGCTAGCAGCTAACTTTAGTAACAATATTTAGCTAATGTTAGTCTAACGTAACGGTAGCGTTAGCTAACAATTTTCCATCGGAGCTTTGGCTGGCTAACGTTGCGTTCTCTCCTGCTGTGTTCAATGACTCAATTCATCAAGCTGTAGCTAACGCTAACTAAGCCTATGTCAACAGAGCTCCTGGGTAACTTAGATATAGGCCTACCAGAAAATATAAAAAAATATTGAAACCATCATTCACCAAATTCAGTCAGTGGTGGTGGTCTGCACGGCACCCCTTGTTTGCAGGCTCTGGTCAGCACGAAGCGAACTGCTTGTAAACCAATCGGTAACGGTATTCCATTCGCGCTAATATTTCCATGCGCAGCGTGGGGTCATGGTTTTGCGTACATAAACACGCCACTTTCAACTTAGCCAACACGCCAAAGTGCTATTAATGGGTTGGATAGCACGCTAGTGGCCATAGGCGTGTCATACATACGCAGTTCATGAGATCAGTCTGCCATGCACGCGCCCCCCCCAAAACTTTTTCTCATCAAATCTACATGATTCACGTAGGTCACTTATTTTGGTTTCAAAACGGCCGAAAGGTGAGTGATTTTCATGTCTGATCAATCATCTGGTTTAATAATAACTGTCACATGGAAGAACTGAAGCGGCCTAACATGTTTAATACATGGTCCAGAGTTCCTGGTGGAGTTTGTTAAATATCTGTAGATTGTTCTTCAGCTCAGGGGCGATGCTCTGATATGTGATGAGACCAGAACTCTTCATCAGCTCACTTAAAGACCTCAACTCACCTTCTTATACAGTTCTGATTTGATTATTTCCTCTGACTGAAGCTGGGGGTTCACATTTTTATTTATTCATAAGCCTAGATAAACACACTGAAGACTGATGTGTGTGTCCTTGAGAAGTCCTGCTTGTTAGATGAGATCAGAAATGTGTCTGTGACTCCAACAATAAAACAGCTCCTGATCACCACTTTGATTTTCTATTGGAAAGACCAGAAACTGTTTGGCCTTGAGTCTTTGTTTTCCTCTGAAACCACATGTTGACGTTTGTTTCTGACCTTTGACATGTAGATGTACGTCTGTCACTCTCCGTTCTTCTCTTCCATCACTGATGGAGCAGGTGTAGTTGCCGCTGTCAGAGAGGTGGGGTTTTCTCAGAGTGAGGCTGAAGTCTCCAGTCTCTAGAGCATCAGGCGTCATTGATGTCCTCCCCCTGTAAACCTGGTTCTGACCTTTAACTTCATCTGTTTGTTGTCGTTTGTGGACAGATTTGGGACTGAGATCGTTCCTGGACCAAATCACTGTGGGGTTGTCCACAGGTAAAAAACCCAAGTAGTTGCAAGGTAGCAGAACAGACTCTGCATCCTCATTCACCTGCACCATACCTCCCAGGGCATGCTGGGAAACTGAGAGGACACACAAAGAGAAACAGAAATCAGCTGCATGATGTGGGTTTGACTTCACACATGACTGACTGTAGGTCACATTATCTGCAGGGACCAGAGAAACCAGTGTAACTGTCAGCCACTCAATGAAAAACTACATTTCATTCACAGACTGAAGTCAAAGAACAGATCACTGAATGTGTTTTGACAATTTTCATAGATTTGGCTGAAAAACTTCTCTTCAACCTCTCTTGCTCAAAGTAATGAATAATCAAAGTTGAAACAGGTAATCACTGACTTTCTTTAAAGAGACAGACGTGAGAGAAGTGATGTCAGACTGAAGTGATAATCAGATCCAGGAAGAAGATATCTTACCGTGAACGAGGATCACAAACACCACCAACGTCTTCATCTTCCTGTCAAAACTCCAAGAACTCAGTTGATGTGTTTGGACTCCTCTTCAGATCATGAGAGACTTCCGACTTTCCTCCTCTCGTCTTCAGCTCAAGCTGTTCCCACTGAAGTGAAAGTGTAGACTGTAAAAAAAGAGGAAGAATGAGATTCTCAGCAGCAGCCACAACTGTAACTGACTTCCATCAGCTGAAGGTGTAGGTTTGGTTTTTGACGAGGGAGGACAGGATATCTGGAAACGTCAGCTGTGTGTCTTTAAATGTCAGGTGACAGGTGAGATCTGTTGCTGTTGTGGAGATTGTTGTCAGTGACACACAGAGCGTCTGTTCCCTTTCATTTTGTTCTCATCACATTTCTTTTTAATTTGACTACTGCCCATCCCCCATCACTCCAGCTTTCATTTGTTCCGGGTTCCTGTTCATCTTTCTGTTCAAACTTCCTGGTACTCCAGGAGTTTTTGCTCTAGAGCCACATGCTGTAACTAAAACTCTGACACATACATAATAACTTTGACTCTGTCAGAATGAACTCAACTCAACACCCTAAATGTGATCCACATCTACAGTGTGGACACATGAACATTTCAGCAGCTGCCAACATGTTTGACTTCCATTCACATCAACATTAATTTATTCACAACGTTACGTTTGTCATTTGACATATTAGTCGAAAAATCAGAAGTCTGTCAACCCCAATCACAGACGTTTAAAAACATCACGGATGAGAAAACATTTCTTACACCTTCGGCTGTAACTAGTAAAGGAACATGTTTGAGGGTTTTATACGTCCAGAGTTGATCAGAAATCACCTCCGCAGTCACTGATAGTCAGTCTAACAGCAGCCTGCTAAACAACACACTGCCTAGATTTAGGATGTAATCTGGATTTGGAACTGAAGGATGACTTTTTAACAGGAACATGAATTAACTGACTGAATGTGGCCCTGGACAGACTAATATTATAATGTCTATAATACGTGGGTGTTGGTTGATGGACGGCATATGTTGCTGTTGTCATGGAGATCATTGTCAGTGACACACAGAGCCTCCTTTTGTTGTCATCACATTTCTTTATAATTTGACTACTGCCCATCCCTACGTTCCTTCATTCCTCTACCTTCCTGGTTGATTGCAATACTGTGCTAGCACCTGAAATCCCCCAGACAACTCCAGTCTTATAGTCACCAGAATCACCTGAAATGCAAACATGGAACATCAGCACACTTTGAAAAGTGTGCCTTCCTCACTAGATGCTGCTTATTCACTCCACCATCACAGACTTCTTCCATTCAATGAAACCAAAAACCAAAAAAAAAAAAAAAAAAAAAGATGTGGACCCAGGGCTGCACAACTTTCAACTTTCTCTCCAGTCCACTTCTCAACACATGTGTATCAGCCATAATCCAGATGTTTGTTTGAATTTAAGCATTGACTCAGTTTCTATGACAACATGAGCTCTGGATGTTTGAATCCAATCAAATAAAAGGACTAATTTAGTTTAAAAGTTGTGAAATGTGTTGGAGGAACACTGTAAAAAGAGATCTGGTGAGAGTCTGAGTCTGCAGCACAGATAACCTACAATGATGTAGATAGATAGATAGGCATTATTTGTCACATGCACAGTTATACATAGTACAATGCACAGTGAAATGTATTGTTGTACCTGCAGCCAGTAGTAAAAAAAATATAAGTACTACAGTAAACAGTAGTTTTCACACAAGGTAAGCAAAAAGCGTAATGTACACCGATAGAGAATTAAAATATAATAAAAAAAAAATAATAAAATAAAAAAAAAAAAATAAAAAAAATAATATAGACTGAATAAAAATATAGACTGGTAAACTGGGGTATATGTACATAAATTTACAGTATTAGCAGCTACATGAATAAGTGCAGTGATATTTAAGTCCAGTTAAGACTCAGAGTTGAGCAGGAGGATGGCATGGGGATAAAAACTCTTCTTCAGCCTCTCAGTCTTTGTCCTCAGGAAACGCCGGAAACGCCGACCTGATGGCAGTAGAGAGAAGAGAGAGTGTCTGGGGTGACTGGGCTGTTTCAGGATATTTGAAGCTGTCCACTCTTTCCACCTCAGAGCCACAGATAATGAGTGGATGGAAGTCCCTCTGCTGTTTCCTGCTGAAGTCCACTATCAGTTCCTTTGTTTTGCTGACGTTCAGCAGGAGGTGGTTCTCCCGGCACCAGTCCTCCAGGTGGGACACCTCCCTCCTGTAGGCTGTCTCGTCGTCGTGGGAGATTAGTCCTACAACAGCGGTGTCGTCAGCAAACTTAATGATGATGTTGGAGTCTGAAGAGGCCTCGCAGTCGTGTGTGTACAGTGAGCAGAGATGTATAAAGTACTGGAGAAAAGTAGTGGAGTAGAAGTACCAGTACTATCTTGTCAAAATGACTTGAGTAAAAGTCAAAAGTAACCTTTCAGTACCTTACTCAAGTAGAAGTACAAAAGTATTCAAAATGTTTTGTACTTAAGTAAAGCAAGTAGAAGTATTGCAAGTTTTGCTACTTGAGTACTTCAGTAAAAGTAGAAGTAGAAGTAAAAGTACTGCATTAAAAAAAACAACAACAAAAAATCAGTCAAAAGTTTGAATACCATTTGGTTTATTATCAGAGCTCTTTGTACAATGAGTCTGTTGTGAAGTGCAAATACCATTTGGTTTGTTATTAAACAGCTTTGTAAAACAAGTTCTCAGTTTTAAGAAAAAGTAGGGCAGTAGTTTTACTGCTTAAAACAGGGCTCCCAACCAGCTCTTTGTGCTTCAAGTATTATTAAACTAAAACCAAAGTCAGAAGTGCACATCAACAGCATCAAACAAAAAAAAAATATATAAAAAACTTTTCTGAGCTTCGTCGCCAACTCGAACCTTTCACAAGGATTTGCTTAAAGCAGCCAGTTAGGCAGCAAGAAAGTTTTTGTTTACCCTCAGAAGGAGTTGATTCTCAACATTGGAATCATGCAGTCTTGCTCGTCTTGGGCTAAAGACCAATCCAGCAATACTGAAAAGCCTCTCGCAGGCTGCTGATGCTGGAAGGGGAGTGTTTAATCGAACAGACATCTTACACACAGCTGGAAATGACTTTAGCAAGTTCAAGTTATCTGCTGAACAGGACAAGTAAGCTTCTAACTGTTTTGCACCATCTTGTGCCTTTGAAGTCTTCATGCTGGAAAAAAAGTCCCCTTCATCAGATGAGCTTGAACCGCTGACCTCACCGGAGTGCAATGCACAGTCTTCAATGTGACATCTGATGTAGTCCATTCCTAAGACATAGGAAACATATCTTAAATGTGTAGTCCTTTTTCAGGAACTGGCTTTTCTGTACTAACATGGGACTTTCTCCATGTGTTTGTAATGCCATGTTTGACAGTCATATTGAGCAATGGAAGTCGATGGTACCAATGAAAACAAGACAGACTTCAAAATGAATGCAAAATTCAGCTTATTAAATAAAATCCAGTGACAATGTGACTTGGTTAAAAATCTTCTTCTGAAATTCAAAATTTGAATTGAAATGCAGCCCATTATGAATAATTAGAAAAGGGTGGTAAGTCATGAAAAAAGGCCTCATTAGTGAATGGGCTGCATTAACTTAAAAAATGAAACAAAAATATTACAGTGCACACTGAACACACTAAAAATTATGCAAATTTGTATGCAATATTCAGAAATACAGCAAATATGTGAAAAACAAAAAGGCTGGACAGTTACTTAAGGCTCAGAAAGGGTTACTGAATCAGCAACTCATGTTAGTGAGCACTTGGTGCATTACAAAACATTGAGATTTAGAAATTATTCAGTCTCCTACCTGTTTTTATGGTCTCCTCTTCCCGTGTCCAATGGGTCCGGAACTTTGGTAGCAAGATGGCAGCGGCCACGAGCTCCGGGTCTTCCATCATGGGGCCAAAGCGTTTGTCAATCCCGAGCTGGAGGGCATCGACAAGGGGCTTGCAGTATGTTAGCGGTAGTTTCGCCCTGTCCAGCTTCATCTTCAGTTGCTTGATTGTTGGGAGAAGCCACCCCATCTGCACATTGGTTTCAGCCTGCAAGACGTTTGTTGCCTGGGCCACTGGATTCATCACAACAGCAAATTCTGACAGGAATGCAAGCTCAGCCGGATTGAACCTATGATGGAGACAAGAACATGAAGGACAAAAAAACAGCATGACTAATTAATCATAATAATAATAATATAATCATGCAATAGAATGGTGTATAGATTTCATTTTTTAACAAGTAGGATATTGTCTATACCAAAATTGAGAACATTTATTCACTTACATGGGAACACTTAAATCTGTGCAAATGGTTCTCATGGTCATCTCTCCCTTCTCCTTCACTATCTTCAGTAGCCTTTCCACAGCCATGAAGACAGAGTTCCATCTTGTTACAACTGGTCGCACAAGTTGGAGGGAGCAGGCCTCTTCCACAGCTTCAGCTGCCACTGAGGATCTTGACCACTTGTTCCAAAGTGCATTGCACTTGGCAAATGTAGAGTAGTACAACTTCTTGTAAGCATCATTGGACATGGCCTTGCTAGCATCTGTAGTCGCAATTAGGTTAAGGATGTGACATGCGCAGCGCTGGTGCTTTGGGAGCTGAAACTGAAAGCCATCATCCTCATCCAGAAGAGAAGACACATCAACAAACTCTACCTCCTCCTCGTCTTCACCCTCTTCCTCCTCAGCATCAGCACCACCAGCATTGTTATTTTCGTCCTCACCGAAGACTTTGAAGGCTTTGACAAAGTTGGAGCCGTTGTCTGTGGTGGTTGTGACGATCTTTCCTCTAATTTCGAATTCAGCGTGTATATCATTGAGAGCATTTGCAAGCAGGTCAAATGTGTGAGAGCCTCTTAACCTTCTACAGGCCAGGGCCACAGAAACTCTTGTTAAGGTTTCAGGGTCTAGCCAATGGGCTGTGACCCCAAGGAAGCTCCGCCGCCTGGCTGACCAGCAGTCGGTGGTGGTTGCAATGTGGTCCACCGATTTCATGGCCTCAATTATTTTGTGCTTCATTTGTTTGGCAGCATCATCAATCTTCGACACAAGTGTTACGCGAGACATTATTTTTGCATTGGGCACTAGGTCACTCAGAAGGTCTCGGAAAGGCTGTTGTTCAACCAGGCTAAAAGGCTGAAGTCCTTGGACTATGAATTTAACAATGGCTTTGTCGAGACTTTTGTGTGACACCACCAAGTTCTTTGTCAATGTGGGCTGCTTAACGGAGTGAGAGGGAATGGCAATCTTCCGCTTCCGTTTCAGGGTTGTGAGGTCCTCATATCGTTTCAAATGGCTGCCATGCTTGCTCTGAAACAAACAAAAAAGCATTCTGGTTTTAGTATTACATAATTATTTCCTCAACCCAACAATTAGCAGGGCAGCAGAATATGGCTACAAGTTAGTAAGACAAATAAAACATCAGATAAAGCCATTCACAATTGCCCTGACCAACATTTTAGTTAACTGCTTTGAAATTGCTTAACACCACCCTGTTGGAAAGTGGGAAAAGCAGTGGCATGCATTTGTCATTTCGAAGAGAGATATCAGGGTGAAAATGTGAATCCTAAAACACTGACACCACAGGTCTGGCGGTCATATGAAGGCTAATATTTCTCCAAGGCTCATTCAGACTCATAGGAAAGCAGGATAAATAACTTGTAAATAGTGCACCAGACCGAACTTTTCTTGAAAAATCTATTAGGTGGCACTGGCGGCATCGTCCTAAGATTCGCGCAACATTGCTCGCTGCGAGTTCAAACAAAGACATGAAACTAAATTTTAAAAAGTACTAAACGTAACCATTGTAGTTGTATTGAATTTACTCTGCACACGGCGGATACTGGCTTCGTACGCGTGTCGACAATGTTTGAGGCATGTTGGGCCAAAGTCACACAGTCTTCTAGATTGGAGTTAGCTAATTAGCTAGCCAGTTACATTATGCTACAAAGAGTGATTGTTAAGTCTATTCTTGTTCACATTTTAACGGTAACAACTGTGGAACAAACACTTCATTCATAAAATTCATGAATCCATATTATAACCGCCAGCACCACAACAATTAAAAAAATCAATCTACGCGCATCAATCAGTGATTAAGCACGACAAGAGTTCACTCCACACCTCAGTAGCCAAACCCCATGAAATATGACATCAGGTTAAGCATTTACTGAACATTCAGCTGGCACTGCTAGCAACAAAACCAGCCGTTAAATATATGAAAATATCTCAGCTTACCTTGATATGTTTTTTCAGGTTCGAAGGAGAATTTTTGAACGCCAGAAGCTCAGTGGGCTTGGGCAGACAGAGCAGACACTTCATACGAAATTAATTCTCTTTTTGTCCCTCAAAGGAGAACATTGAATCCAAATAGGGCCAGGGATGGCAGCTGTCATCCTCCTCCTCGCCGCAATGTGAGGTGGTTGGTGTTGGTGTTGTTGATGGCGATACCTCGTGGTCTCCCTCTTCCATCCTGCCAGCATGCCAAGACCGCATTCTCGCGCATTCTCGCACATGTCGCGCATTCTCGCGCATGTCATTTGGCGCGCACAGTTGACAACTGTGCGCGCCAAATGACATGCGCGAGAATGCGCGAGAACGCGAGAATGTGAACAGTGAACATGTTCCATCATATCTGCCGATGACAGAGCCATCTAGCGCTCGGGCATAGAACCAAGTAACGAGTAACGAAAGCAGCACATGAAAAATATATCGGAGTAAAAGTATTAAATTCATCAGAAAAATGTAGTGCAGTAAAAGTACAAGTATGAGGAAAAAATATTACTCAAAAAAAGTACAGATACTGCATTTTAGTACTTAAGTACAGTACTTCGTTACTTTTACTTCGTTACTATACATCTCTGACAGTGAGTACAACAGAGGGCTGAGTACACAGCCCTGGGGGGACCCAGTGTTGAGAGTCAGGGGGGCTGAAGTGTGGTGACCCACTCGGACCACCTGTGGTCTGCCGGTCAGGAAGCTGTAGATCCACCTGCACGGGGAGGAGTCCAGGCCCAGGTCATGCAGCTTAGCAGCCAGTCTGGAGGGGACTATGGTATTGAATGCCGAGCTGTAGTCAACAAACAGCACTCTCACATAGTTTCCCTTACCAGTGTCCACGTGGGAGAGGGTCTTGTGGAGGAGGAGGTTTATGGCATCATCTGTAGATCTGTCTGGCCGGTATGCAAACTGTAGTGGATCCAGGGTGGCGGGCAGTGTGGAGGTGATGAATGTCTTGATCAGTTTCTCAAAACATTTCATCACCACAGATGTGAGAGCTATGGGCCTGAAGTCATTGGAGCTGCTGGGGTGAGGTTTCTTTGGGACAGGGACTATTATGGACTTCTTGAAGCAGGTTGGGATCACACACTGTCTGAGTGAGAGGTTGAATATCATTGTGAACAGAGGTGCCAGCTGATAAGCGCAGGTTTTGAGGACACGCCCACTAATCCCGTCTGGTCCAGCCGCTTTCCTGGTGTTAACACTTTTAAACACCCTCCTCACGTCGCGCTCCGTCACAGTGAGTGTGTCCTCCCCTCCGGTTGGGAGCGCAGCAGGCAGTCGGTTTCCCGACTCAAAGCGCGCAAAAAAGGTGTTCAGTTCGTCAGCCAGAGAGGCGTCGGCACTCACCGGGGGGGCGGGTGCTGCTTTGTAGTCCGTGATTGTACGTAGTCCCTGCCACAGTCCCCTGGAATCAGACTGTCCCATCAGTTTCTCCAGTCTTTGGCCGTAGCGGTGTTTTGCCTCTTTCACCGCTCTGCGAGCACTGTAAGAGGCCGAAATGACCGTCTCCTGTCTTTATTCCAAGATCTCAAACAAAGGCCATGAAAATGTGGAGCCAATATGAGAGTATAACTGAGACAGTTTTCCTCCTGAAACACCACAAAGTACAGAGTTGTTGTTTAGAGCAGAAGAACGTTTGACAGTCAGTCAACTCTCTTCATTGAAACAGCTCAGTCGCAAAGAAATGAGCAGACTTTCTGTCACGTGGTGATTTTTGCAACCCAGATTTAGTTCTTGATCTCCGTCAGGATACCATCACAACATTTTCACATATAGAAAAAATAAAGAAAGCAAGAAATTAGACATAAATTCTGACAATAGTCTTTCACCAAAAATACTTGATTACAATTATTCATTAGTAAAATTCATTTAACAGTCACACAAGTGAAATTACAAAACTCTGCCAGATGGTGGAGCTATAAGATCATTATTATCTGATTTCCAGTTAAACTAAGTGTAGAGGTTTTTACATCTCCTTCTTTTTCAGGCTGTCTGATCTATTTATTGCTGCAAAAGCTTCATCATTGATCATAGTACCGTAGCTAAAGGAGAATTTAAGTGTTTCAGTGTTGACTTGCATTAGTTTAATGTGTTTCCAAGACAAGTCAGTTTTGGTCTGGCTAAATAAAGACATTACATTTTATTCCTGAAACAACTATTATTAATGAATTAACTTTTTATTGTCATAATGAATTTCTTTTTGGCTACTCACTGATGAAGTGAAATAATTCCCTGATAGTTGCCATTAATGAGTCAAAAGAAGCTCTTATTATTGTTGGAAGGATTTCCCTATTTATTCTGAAATGTAGTCAGCAACTTCTCGTGTTCTTGAAACCTCTTGAAATACAATTTATCAACCAGTCGAACAGAGAAGTTGTTTTTCTAAGAGAGTCTTTAGCGTCTTTGGAGAGGGAAGTCCATTTTTGGTTCGCGATTGTTTTCTCAGAAACACAAGATACAGGAAGTGTCTCCGAGCAAGCCTGCAGAGACGCAGTGATCAAATTTCTTCTCCTCCTGTGGTCGTCAAGACCAAAGAGAAGGTAAGATGTTTGGAAATGCACAAAGTTTTAATTGTGTATTACTGTTTGTGAAAGGAAAATCGTTACTTGATGAGGTATCATTTTGAGTACATGCTCTCTCTGAGTGAGGTAGACACGTGGTGCATGGTGAACACTTGTATCATGTATCATGCTGCTGTTGATGGAGTTATTTCAAGTCAACAGGAAATGTGGTCAAGTTATTTTATAATTTTTTCATGCCTCAGTCAAAGCAAAATAGAAGACTGTGTAAGTCTCTGTACATTATTCATCATGACAGGAAACACTGGTGGGCAAAATCAACATCATGTGACAGCATGAAATTTACATTCTCTGCTTTTGTATCTACAGATAAGCTAAGCTAAGCTAAGCTAAGCTAAGCCAAGATAAGATAAAATAAGATAAGATAAGATAAGATAAGATAAGACAAAAGGAACACTACCCTGTAGCAAAACACCACATGGTGTGTGTGTAGTAGTGTGCTACCGGTAGTGGCTGATATCTCTTCCTGTACCAAGTAAAAAAAAAAAAAAAAAAAGAAGAAAGAGAAAAAAACAGAGGCAGTGTTGAAGCCTCTGTACTTACATGACAGTACAATATCTGACTCTACTCCACCTCACACACAACCATAGCAGAGTCAACCTCCCCTCGCCCCACACCACAATACTCGCATACCAGAGACTCTTGGTGTATTTATTACCTGTTCTACCTTAGCTATGTAACTTGTAAATCTATGTAAATACATATTCCCTGTAACTACTGTTTACATTTGCACTTTAGTCACATTACTTATACAGTCTGTTTACATTCTCCATGGATATTTTGTATATACTTTGTATTTTGTATCTTGTTCTGTTTCTGTTTTTTATTTATTTATTTTTCCACCTTAAATGTCTGTACTCCCCCCCCCCCCCCCCCCCCCCCCGGAACTGAATCAACAGCTAGTCCTTGTTGTATCTGCAGAGAGTGACCTTTGACCTCATGTGTTCATGACTCTTCACCTCATTTGCTGATCAGAGAAAACTTCAACAAACAGCAGGTTTTTCTAGTGACTGCTTCCACTGCAGCGGTTGGAGTTGATGGAGTTTAGTCAGAAAGTTCTTTGGTCGGTGGTTTGGAACAAACAGGATGAAGAACAGGATCAGATGTTGGAACGACTGAATGAAGTCAGACTGTAGATTGTCCTTGTTGTATCTGCAGAGAGTGACCTTTGACCTCATGTGTTCATGACTCTTCACCTCTGTCTCCTCTCACAGGGAGAAGATGATCTGCAGGATCCTGCTGCTCATCATCCTCAACTCATGTGTCTGTGGTCAGTTTAGAAATTGACTTGATGAAGTCCAAATCAATTGTCAGTCTTCAATGATGGAGTTGAAAGACTCCCATGTTCCAGTTCTCAGTGTGTCTGCTCCTCTCTTTCTCTCTCTGTCTCCTCAGCAGCAACATTTGAAGTGAATGTGACACAGAGCTCCTATCAGGCAGAGGAGAACCACAACATCACCCTGGAGTGGACCTTCACCACCAAACCTGACTCTTCCTACAAATATCTGTTTATCTTCTGTAGCTTGTTCACCAATCAGAAGGAGTTGGTTCTGTATCGTGTACATGAAGGTGTTGAGGTGTTAGAGTCGCTGGCTAAACAGTTTTCAGGACGAATCCAGCGAGACAAAGACGTCCTCAGAGAAGGACGAATCAGACTTCATGTGTCCAGACTCAGGACTGATGACTCTGGTCTGTACCAGTGTGACGTGAAGACAGATTATGGCTCCAGATCTGGCAGATGTGAACTCAACGTCACTGGTAAGTTGACAAAGTAGAAGTTACTAGAAGTCCTTTATAAAGATGCTGATTGATTTCTGAGACATGAAAAAGTGTCAACTAGTATTTTGATGTTCTTTCCAGCAGCTGCTGATCAGCCTCAAACTCAGAGACCAAGGTTGAGTCCAGGACCAGAGACTGGAGGAAGGAGCATAACATATTATGGTTTGATAGCAGCAGTAGCAGTAGCAGTAGCAGTTCTACTGGTTGTTTGTATTCTTCGGAAAAAGAGATAAAGAAGATAAAGAAGGGAACAGAGTGAGTTATCAAAGCATTAGTTCAAGGTTATAAGTTTATATTAACAGTCTTCATAACCTTAACTATTATCAGTGTCTATAATGACTAAATCCTGACAGATTTGCCTTCACGTCATACAACTAAATCCAGTAATGGAAGATTTTGGAATTTTAAATAAGAGATGGACAGTTTACAAGACAATCCAACATTTAATGGACCAGCTTATATATTTAAAACGATTTTCTCTTTAGGACAAGAGCAAAAACACAAAAACCACTACCTGATCTAACCAAGTGGTCCTCAGAACAGAATACTAACAGTGTAATAGGTGGTTTCGACTTCTGCCTTAAATTGACGCATAAGCTACGGCAACAGCCCAAACCCTACGCAGAGCCTAGAGGTGCAGCTGACGCTCACCTCCCCAGAATTATAACTATTCGCCACGGCAACGCAGACCGCAAGCGACCACTTTAGTATTTACGGCTGCTTCTCCATGTCTGCAGTTTTCAAATTAATTGATTGATTGATTAATATAAATTTCGGCGAAGAGTTCAGTCGTCGTTGTAAAAAGTGAAGCAGGAAGAAGAAACAAATTAACCCGACTGGCAAAAAAAACATAGCGCCAACTAGCGTTTGGATGGAGATGCTCCAAGTATAAATGGCTCGCACAAGTGTCTATGTCCTGCAGTACTATAAAAGAACCTTAAGTGTGTGTGTGTGTGCATGTTTGAGTGTGTGCATGTCATGTCCGGAAAGAATGTGTGTTGCTTTGTGCTGCCTCTGTAGGTCGAGCATGAACACGTGTGAGGTCAGAACAAAGAAGTTTGAGTCTAGTCTGGTCTGTGTTTATGATCTGTGTAGGACAACAAGAGGATGGAGGTGCTAACACCAACTCAGTGGTGTGGTGAAGCCAACTACACAACTAGACTATGAAGATTCACGGCAGTAATGCTCAAGGAATAACCCACTATATCACTACATCAACTGTACGTAGCCACGTGAGCTCAGAGTGTACACCATCTTAGCTGTGCATGTGCAGTCAGTTAGCAGTCGTGAGAGGAAAGGAGTTCCTCTGTGTCTGCAGCTTTGTTAGCTGGTGAACTTGTCTGTTGTGGGCGAGTCTGTCTGTTGTGGTTGCAGTTTGTTCTGTAGCATATTAAGTTGCTGAAGGTCGGTGGACTGTGCTCTGACAACTGACACAGCTAAGTTACGCATCAGGTTAGCTTAGCCTGAGTGTTAGCCGCTAACTGTTTGTGGCTGTTTGTGGCCTTCATAGAAATCAAACCCTACCACAACCCGTGCCTTATATAATGTGTGATAAAGGAGGCTGTGGACTTTTGTACTGTTCTATGTAGATTTTTCAAAGCATGCTGACTGCCACGGTCCTCCTCTTCAACATGTGCTTTTGCTGACAAGCTTCTGTGTTACCGTCATTGTTCTACATGTAATACATGGAAGAGAAGATGGTTTTGCTGTTCACAGCTACGGGCTAAGTTTTCCTGATATAGTAAAGTATAGAGACACAAGTGATTTGTTTCACACGCAGACAAATGAGCAGTGCAGGTGCTACCAGCTGTGGCTCAGCAGGTACAGTGGGTTTTCCACAAACTAGAGGCTTGATCCCTGGTACGTGGACCACATGCCAGAGTCTCCTTGAGCAAGACACAGCAGGTCCAAGCTAGACACTGGTGTATGAATGTGGGTATGCTTGAGTGAATAAATGTGTAGATGTATCATTGCGACTGTGAAGCTCTTTGAGCATCAGTAATGAACAACTACAACCCCATTTACACCTACTGCCCAACGGCTGCAGCCCAGAAACATCAAGAACACTCAAGATAAAAATACACCACCACACACCAGTGGATCCTAAGTGATTACTGAGACTGAATACTACTGTATGAGTCTAAAAACTGCTTTGAAGAAAATCCTGCATGTGATACCTTTAACTAAGGATGTTTCTAAACTATTTCATTTGCACGTTTCTTCCTGAGATCACTGGACTTGTTGTGAAAGAAACACTGAAAAGATTCTGCTGACTGATTGTGAAAGCTTTGAAAGGAGCAAAGGTCCAGTGTGAAGGACGTAGCTGAATATTAGAAGACATTTCTGACAGAGTGGAAATTTTAATTATTGGCCAGTTTATGTGTTATTAAGGGACAGTAACATTCATTCATGCAAATTGTGCACTTTTTTGTGTTGGATGTTGTAGATGTATTTTATATTGTTGTATGTGGATGTCAGAGTATCTATGTTTGCCTACTGTAGCTTAAATGACAGCATTATCCAATGTTTTAACATATTAATCTGGAGTAAAATGTCTGGACTAAACAAGACAAAAAAATATTTTGTATATATCCTGTTCTACTGGAATGTTTGTATATGGTAAATAATAATTATAATAATTTAATAAGGTGTACTGTATTAGAATTACAGTGGTAACAGAGGGCTGCTGCCTCTAAAGTGTTACACCCAGCGATCACAGGCTCCACAGCTTCCTCTAATAAATAAAACTCTATTTACATGAGAGAAGTGTTTCTATCTCTTTTATTTCTAACACAAGAGGTAAACTGAAAATGCTTACAATTATTTAGTAGCAATATTCAGCAAACAGCCTCACTGAAGCTGAGCTGCAATTACACCAACTGTTCACATGGTGGCACTATGAGTTTATAGCCCAGGGCCTTGGTTTGAATGAGGAAGACACACAGAGCACTGAGAACGCTGAAAACTGCTACAACAACATACACACATGAGTACTTTCAGAACAAAACACTTTACATTTATACTCTCAAAAGACGTTTGTTGCTTTGAAGCTACATGTGCAATGTGACTCATATGAACAAATTAAATAATGTCATTCTATTTTACCCATGCATGAACACAAACCACAATCTGCTCCCCAGGTGCACTGGTTTAAAAGCCTGAGACATCATCCTTGCTAGCATAACTTATTTTTTGTTTCTCAGTTTAGAGCTCTTTAAGATGATGAAGTGTTTCCTCTGATCTGTCATGGATCGTGGAGTCCATGCTGAAAAAAGAGGAAAAAGAAAAAGAATTGCAGACCAAATTGCAGTTTTCAATTTTCAATATCTATCTATCTATCTATCTATCTATCTATCTATCTATCTATCTATCTATCTATCTATCTATCTATCTATAACCAATGAACCTAACGAGCATGTCATGTCAAACCAGAGGAGGAGTCTTCTTGTCTCCTGTTCCTCTTTTGACTCTGAGTTGGTTCTTAACAGCAGTTACAGTTTTTTTCAATTGCTTACACACAAATCCTTTATGTAGCACACACTTTCTAAAACCTTTGACTCAAACTTCACAACTCTACATCAATTCAGCAAAACCATACACTAATTCTCAGCCTTGACACAGTTTTCAATTTAGCTTTTAACTTTTTGCAATTCAATACACACAGTTCTCTACCTAACACACAAAAATCAGGAAGTAACTTGATTTCCTATTTCAAACACAACCAATGAAAATGCCACACTTAGTCATCAGTGCCTCAGACTCCATCCTCATGTGTGCAAACAATAATTGCTTTACTGAACACCAACCAATCACTGCCTGATATAGGCCTATAAATAGGCCAAAGGTCAAGTAACCTGTCTTGAACAATGGATAACGTCAATGCAGAGAGAGACAGGGGAGTCAGAGGAGGACACAGAGGACGGCGAGGAGTTCGAGTTCGTGGAGGACCCTTTGGAAGAGGAGCAGTAAGAGGAAGAGGACACTTTGGAAGAGGAGCAGGAAGAGGAAGAGGACACTTTGGAAGAGGAGCAGGAAGAGGAAGAGGGAGAGGAAGAGGAGGACTTGGAGGAGTAAGGGAAAGGGAGGAACCAAGGAGAGTAGTCCCTGATGAGATTAGGGCTACTCTCATTGATCATGTCATCAATCATGGGTTGACCATGAGAGAGGCTGGACTCAGAGTCCAACCCAACTTGAGTCGATTTACAGTGGCAGCCATAATTCGAACATTTCGAAATGAGAACAGGTATGCAACAATTATTGTAACAGTAATGTAGAGTACAGTAATAGCCATTTCTGCATACATAGTACTATAAAATACATGTATTCTATTGTAGCTCAAAACATCCAATGTATATACTGCATACTGTATGAATGGTCACAGGGCATTACAGCCTTGACTTACTGCGCATACACTCATACAGCTATTTCTGAATTTTCCAGAATTGAAAGACAACAGTATCATGGAGGACGAGGTCGTATATTCTCACAAGAGCAAGAGACCGCAATTGTGAATATGGTTTTAGCAAACAATGCAATTAGAATCCGTGAGATCCAAAGTCGTATTTTGCAAGATGAAGACATATTCAACAATATTGATGCTCTGAGTCTTGCAACAATACACCGTGTCCTGCAGAGGAATCAGTTTCGAATGAAACAGCTGTACAAGGTCCCATTTGAAAGGAATTGTGACAGAATCAAGAATCTGCGGCATGAGTATGTGGAGGTATGTACATAGCAATGCCAGTACATCACACTTTCATCTGCTGAGACTATGGTATTGTGCATATCCTGATCTATTGTTTTGTCTGTGTGATACAGAGAATATTGGAGATGGAGGCCCACCCCATTCTGCATGAATACATCTTTGTGGATGAGGTGGGGTTCAATCTCACCAAGTCAAGACGTAGAGGGAGAAATATCATTGGGCAGAGGGCAATTATCAATGTCCCAGGCCAACGTGGAGGCAATATTACCATGTGTGCTGCCATAACACATAATGGTGTTCTGCACTACCATGCAACACTTGGCCCCTACAACACTGACCATATCCTGACATTTCTGGATACTCTTCAGGGAATTCTTGCTCCAAATGAAGATGATCCAGACCAGGCAAGATATGTGGTTATATGGGATAACGTCGGTTTTCATCGCTCTCGGTTGGTCCAAAATTGGTTTGCCAATCATCCAATTTTTTTCAGTTGTAAACTTACCTCCATATTCACCTTTCCTAAACCCAATTGAGGAATTTTTTTCAGCATGGCGCTGGAAAGTATATGATCGTGATCCCCATGCCCGTCTGCCACTTCTCCAGGCGATGGAGGAAGCATGTGGTGACATTGATGTTGCCTCTATCCAAGGTTGGATACGCCACGCCAGAAGGTTTTTCCCTCGATGTTTGGCCAGAGAAAATATAGCATGTGATGTAGATGAAATATTGTGGCCACATCCAGCCCGGAGGAGAGATGGACCCTAAATACACACCCAACTAGTTCTCTCTCTTTCTCTCTCTCTCTCTCTCTCTCTCTCTCACACAGACACACACACACACACGCACACACACACACACACTTTTGTCATGCATTACTGTAAATCTCTATTTTTTTGGTTGATGTACCACCATATGTGGTGGTTGGTGTACATGCTTTGTTTTTTCCTATGTGCTGTACAAAACTGAATTCACTACAGCAACTGATTTATTCAGAAAAATAAACATGTTTGGTTCCAATATTGATTGGATTGATTTATTTTTGCATATTACTGTATTTTCACTCTTATATGGCAATATTTTAAAAAAATCCATAAAAACAAAAGAGCTTTAGATTTAGAGTAACAGTGTGTACATGATAGACATAAGTTTATAATACTATGGAAAATTTGTTTATGATGTGAGACAAATGCTTGCTTTTGAGATATGTGTACAATATTTTGAACGCTGTGTTTGATTTTGCAAGATAGGGGTCACTTTTTGCATTTCATTTGAGCAATTATTGAATTTGTGTGTAGAGCTTTGAAAAAAACAGATAGAGCTTTGAAAATGTGTGTAAGCAATTGAAAAAAACTGTAAGCAACAAGTCAGAGACAACAGCATTTATTCATTTTCTGCACCCGCTTATTCCTGTTAAGGGTCAAGGGGTCTGCTGGAGCCTATCCCAGCTGTCATCGGGCGCGAGGCGGGGTACACCCTGGACAGGTCTCCAGTCTATCACAGGGCTAACACAGAGAGACAGACAACCATTCACACTCACACCTACGGCCAATTTAGAATCACCAATCAACCTAACCAGCATGTCTTTGGATGGTGGGAGGAAGCTGGAGAACCTGGAGAGAACCCACGCAGACACAGGGAGAACATGCAAACTCCACACAGAAAGGACCAGTCGGCCGAGACGACAGCAGTTTGTCCTTAACTATGTTTTCACTAAGTGTGGGATGTGTGTCTTTTGGTGAGTAACTTCTTTTTCTAGATAACTGATTATGTTGTGTTGCTGTGTGTTTGTTGTTGTCCAGAATGATTTCTTTACTGTATGATGGAACAATGATCAGGTCATAGAGTTAGTGTTGTCAGTAGTTTTTATTTTATTGAGAAAACTGGATGTTTTCTGTTCACTGTGAGAGAATGTCGACTGAAAGAAGAAATAACCAGACAAGTCAAGGCGAGTCTTCTTCCTACTTTATTGTGTTACTACAACTAAAATGAAGTGTAGTCTCAGTTTTTCTTTGCTTTGTTGTCACGGTGACAGTCCACAGTATTTAGCAGAGGTTTCAAAAAGTAGTGAAAAATGAGAAAAAACAACTCAAGACTTTTAGACTTTTAGAGTTTCTGAGGAAAACTTGAAGTGTTTCAGTTACAGAGCTACTTGACTTTTGTCCTCCTGCGTCAATTTGACCCAGGCTGGTTTGACTGCTTATAAAGCATGATGTAGAAATTTTTACAAAACATTTCTATATTTTTATTGAACTTGTTTCCAACACATTAACATCACATTTATATTTAGTTATGAAATGTATGGTATGATACACCTAATTTACAAAAAAAAGTACAAATTGTTTTTGAGTAAAACAAAAAAGCAGAAATTATTTTCACTCTGCTTATGATCAGAGACATATGTGTTGATCCATTATCACAGACTGGTAGATGCCAGTGTCCAGTCAGGATATTGTTTTGAAACCTTTTTGATTTTTTAATGGCACCAAATAGTCCCACCTGTTGTTCTCCGGGTCAGTTTGACTCAAGATGTTTTAACTGCGTATATCACATAATGTGTAAAATGATCACACCATTCTGTGTTACATATTTTACAGCCAACTTCATTACAAGTCATCACCACAAAATTTAAACTTCTTCTACATCTGTATTTATGAAAATAATCCTAATTTACATGAAATTATTAGTTATTTGGGATAATTATTGATTGGTATATGTCAGGCATTAGCCAGGATACCCCCAGGTCAAAACTGACTGATACAATGGTTTTCATTAATAAGAGAGCAGTAAGAAAGTGAGATCTGTGACCTTCTTTATAAAATAATAAACACAGTGTGAGCGTGTGTGTGCATGAGGGTCCCGTTGGTCCCTGACAGGGGCTGTGATCTGTTTACAGCTGTACACCGGTGACCTTCAACAAAAGTAATAAACAACAAATCATTCAAAAATTAATTCTCATTTCACACAAGAATGCAATGGATTGATCTGAATGATTATCGATAAATATTACATGAAAAAAGAGCAATACCTTGTTGAGGCTGTGGACTCCCTCTTGTTCTTGTTATAATCCAAGATGATCTGGGGCTTTTTGTCCTCCGTGGTGCTACTAAAAGCAGTGTCCCAATGCTCAGTGCTCATGAGAAGCAGTGTCTAAATGCAGTGCTCATGTGGGGCGGTTATGGCTCAGTAGGTAGAGTCCACGAACCAGAGGGTTAGATCCCCGGAATGTGCCAAAGTGTCCATGAGCAAGACACTGCAGACACCCCAGTTGCTCCCAGTGCATGGCACTGGTGTGTGAATGTGTGTGTGGGTAGATGTGTCTGTGACTGCAATGTGCTTTGAGTACCAATAGTTATAAAAGCGTGATATAAAAGCAAGGCCATTTACCATGAGAAGCCATAGAGAATGTCTCCTCTATGTCGCGCTGTCTCAGAGTGAAATGTGAAGTTCCCCGAGGACGCTGTATTTCTAATCTCAGTGTTTTGTTGATAGTTATCTTGTCCAGAACTGGAGAAAGGCAAAGGACAGGTGGGAAATTAACATGTTTACAAATGTTTAGCTTTGACATTTAATGTTGTCTGGAGGCTGAATCACATCAGAGATTGTAGGTTTTACACTGAAAGAATTGGTGTGTGTGTGTGTTCATTGTGTTGCAAAGCACAATAGTGTGACCCATTGCAGCACTAAATATAACTGGGTCAAATTGACCTTGTAGGACAACAGGTGTTTGATAAAACACACGTAATGTAACAAATATAATCATAATTAATTTGACTTGTAAAGAGCATAGCAGGGGACCATCCATGTAATATGGAATATGCAATATGGAAGAAAACCAAAGTTATGACAGTTTACATTCTGAAATGGAGTCAGATTGACCCAAAGACAACAGGAGGGTTAAAGGAAGGAAATCTAAGACATTGTTATCATGTCATTATAGAAACTGCACAAACTAAATGTCCTCACCACTGAAGAATGAGGAACTCTATGTTGTCACAGACATCAGGTCTCGTGGTTTGTTTGGGTGGGGGCTTGTTTCCAGTGTTCTCAGTTTATTTTTAGATGAACAGTCATCAGTCTGCTCTATGTTGGTAACTGAGCACTGTTCCACTTTATTCTTAATAACTTCTTCCATGGAGGTTATGAGCTCTGATTGTTCTACTTGACTAATAATTCTATCTTCTAACAGTTAACAATGATCAGCAGCAATAATGAAACAAAGGCTTTATTCATGTTCTCATAGTTGAAATAAACAGAAACACTTTATTTGAAGATACAACATTTCACATGCTCTCTGTTTGAAATGTTCTTTTTAAATGCAGTAAATAAATGTTCTTTTAAACTTTTACTGTTGATCCATGGTGAACAGAACCTGATCTGGAACTTGAAGATTTCTCTTTAGTGCATCAGTGACAGAAACACATTTGTTGATCAGAGAAAACTTCAACAAACAGCAGGTTTTTCTAGTGACTGCTTCCACTGCAGCGGTTGGAGTTGATGGAGTTTAGTCAGAAAGTTCTTTGGTCGGTGGTTTGGAACAAACAGGATGAAGAACAGGATCAGATGTTGGAACGACTGAATGAAGTCAGACTGTAGATTGTCCTTGTTGTATCTGCAGAGAATGACCTTTGACCTCATGTGTTAAAAAAAGCCCATCATAGTCGAGTGCCGAAAAGCAAGGGAAAGCGTGCAGAAATGTTCTCTGCAGCGGAGCAAACCCTCCTCATGGAGGTATATGAGGATTACAGCCACGTAATCCTAAAGAAGGGCAATACCGCGGCAATCAATAAAGCGAGGGATGTGGCGTGGCAGAATATTGCCGACAGGCTGAATGCGTAAGTGACAAAGAAAATTAAGTATTTCAGCATCATCATGTTATATAAATCCCCCATCAAAGGGATAAAACATATGTAGACAATAATCTACCAATTGATTTCTTGATGGTTTTTGTTTTAAACTAATCCATTATGTGGACCTATTAATGCAACCAAATCCCTAAAATTAAAAGGAAAATCCCCAAAGAACAAAAAGACAGCCCTAATAAGTAACATTCATATGAACATAATTAAAATAGCATTATTGTTTCACTGCAATTTATGTGAAATTCTCCATATTTTATCATTTGGCAGCCCTAGTAGTAATGTTAGAAAGTGATATTCATCACATTTATCAACTGATTGTTATGCAAATCGATGGGATAGCTTTAATTTATTTCCTGCATGGCCAATTGCTCTGTTTAACTGTATAGAATTTATATCATTTTCATTTAAGCCTGTCATTTTTACATGCTGTATTTGTGCTACTTCTGTATTTTGTCCCAGATGCTATATGTTGAATTGTTGTATTTTCATTTTATTTTATGTAAAGCAGTTTGAATCACCTTTTGCTAAAATGTGCTATATAAAGATGCCTTGCCTACATTTTTGATAATGATAGGCTACATTTAATCAAAGTATTTTACATGACTGTCACAAACCTGCAATTGCATAGAATGTCTCCTTGATCCGCTGTGGGTCATGATGGCCAGGGAAGGTGATGTAGATATTAAGGAACTGCTTGAGGGCCAGGTAGACTGCTCTTACCTGTAATGTGTTTGCTCTGTGTCATGTTTAATGTATAAATATGAAAGATAACTATGGAAATTACTTTATTCAAATAAATATATTACTTCATTGCCATCTGTCTCTGTTTCCAATTAGTCATGGTCTATGACAATATGACATCATGGACGCCCCCATGTAATCATCTCAACTCCTTTGCATAATATGTGGCGATGCTGGAAATAATCACAAATGAATAGAGGACATATAATTGTTACCTCTCTGCAAACAGTTGCCTTGCTTAACTTCTCAGCATCACCAACACTGTAGAGAAATGTACCGCTGGCAAAAAACCACAGTGCAATACAGACTGACTGCACAGTGGTCAGAGACTGGCTGCGGCGAGTGACCCTCATAATGTGTGGTTCAAGCAAACTGCATAAATACACAATGCTTTGCCTGCTGAACCGGTACCTCTCCCACAGGTACACATCTGTGTGGGTCAACGGGTTGGTCCTGTCCTGGAAGACCCTTTGTGCTGGTGCTGGTTTTACACATTTACGTCTAATTGTGGTTTGGTGTACATATTCAATATTTTATTTTCAGTGCCTCAATTTCCTTTTATTATATTTTTTGGCTAATTAGTTTAATTTTATTAATTAATTTATTTGTGTCTTATTTTTTATTATATTTTATTTTCATGATAATGTTCTTTAATGTACTTATAGATAATATATATATAATTATTAGTATAAATAATTTCTTTAATGCATTTTATTATATATTTTATGTTTTACATATTATTTTATCATTCCATGACAGTTGTGTGTCTCTGTTTCTGTCTATTGGACATTCTTTGATCATAGATGGTGCTAAGCTTCACTTTTAGCCTGCTACAGACCAGGTTTGCCCGGCAGCATAAGTTACCATGGTTACTTGGCTGGCATTCACATTAGCCACCTTGGTGGAACAGGGTTGAGGCTCAGATTGATGGAACGGAAACCTGAGCCACAGTTCTGGCTTAGCCATGGTTGAGGCTTAGCCGGAGTCATAGTTTCCATGGTTACTGAGTTGGGGATAATCTCAGCCTCTTTGATGGAACCGAACTCTCACTCATATTAGCCAGACTTGGCCATTTAAGCTTGACTTTGCCTTTGAAATTGATTTAATTTTTGGGATTTGGTGCATTAATAGGTCCACATAATTGATTAGTTTAAAACAAAAACCATCAAGAAATCAATTGGTAGATTACTGTCTACATATATTTTGTCCCTTTGTTGGGGGATTTATATAACATGATGATGCTGAAATGCTTAATTTTCTTTGTCACTTACGCATTCAGCCTGTCCCTCGCGCCACATCCCTCGCTTTATTGATTGCCGCGGTATTTCCCTTCTTTCGGATTACATGGCTGTAATCCTCATATAGCTCCATGAGGAGGGTTTGATTGGGAAGTGAAGTGAAGCTTAGTCAAGCTTCAAGCTTACACCTAAATCTGGCAATTCTTAGCTACGTTGATGGAATACCCCCCTAGTGGAGAAAGTTGGAGAGTCAGCAGCTTTGTGTTAATTATCTTATAGCTCCACCATCTGGTCAAGTGGTGTCATTTCAGTTTGTAGCCAGAAAAATAGTTCAAGCACTTTCCTTTACAGTATATTCATTCATTCTGGAGAAATTCTTCCTCTTGTATCTCTATTTAATAAATTACTTTCCAAAATTATATGAAACTCTGCATTATCATCTCATACTGTATTTTCCAATTGTTTCCAGAGTCAGCTGATATATCTTTATTTCATGACAGTAACAGACTGAACTGAATATTTCTAATAAATAAATAGTTGGTTGTCTAAAATAGTGCACTCACTCACTCACTGAACTTGTCGTGTCCTCTCACCACCAGGGGGAGCTCTCTGTTTATGAGCTGCTGCAGAGAAACAACAAATGTCAGTGTGTGATAAATATGGGAATACAACCAGATCTCTTTTTACAGTGTTCCTCCAACACATTTCACAACTTTTAAACTAAATGAGTCTCTTTTCTTTGATTGGATTCAAACATCCAGAGCTCATGTTGTCATAGAAACTGAGTCAATGCTTAAATTCAAATAAACATCTGGATTATGGCTGATACACATGTGTTGAGAAGTAGACTACTTTTACACTGTCATTCTACACACACACACACACAAACAACAAACACACTGCCCACATGGTGACAGATAGATGACTTTCAGCTAAATATAAAGAGACTTTAAAAGAATGATTGTGCTGCCCTGGCAGAGCGTTGACTGTAGCAATGCTGTAGACAGACAGTTAACAATCCCAAGTCCTCCAATAAACACACAGCCTTGACTTTTATGGTATTTTAATAAAAACTTGTTGCTTCCTTTGGTTTGTTTGGAAAAACATTACAAAAAATATACAATTCTGTTCAATTCATTCATTCATGAGAAACAAAGGAAACGTGTAAAACATGAACATAAAACAAGAAATCCTTTAAAAACAAAACATATAATACTATTACAGACATACGGACATGAATGAAATGTTCAGCATCAAGATCTAAGCTGTAAAAGCCTTGAGTGGATTCTTAGCTCTGATTTCTCAGTAAAGTGAAGGAGCTTGTAGCGACTTCGCAAATCCAAATAGTCGCTGAGAGACAGAAGATGGGCCCTATTGTCTGACGCGCTACAAAAAATCCACTGAGACGTCGAAACTACGTTTAACCATTTATTAACAAAAAAAAGATAATCAACTCATGATAACGTGCTCTAAAATATATCCAAAAAATAGTCACAGTGATCAAAGAAAATAGCGGTCAACAAAAATACGGCGACCCACCCGCTCTCTCCCTCTCTCTAACTAAAAATCAACAGGTGAATATCAACTAATATACCCGCCCATAAACATGTGACTTGCTATTTCCCCAACAAATATAGTAATAATAATAATAATCAATTTTATTTGTATTGCACTTTACATTTAAAGCAATCTCAAAGTGCTACAGGGCAAACAGTTTAAAAATAATGTAAGTTAAATAATAAAAAAGGTTAAAAAATAAAAATAGAAGAAAGAAAAAAATACAATTTAGTTGTAGGCTTTTTTTAAAAAGACATGTTTTTAAGTCCTTTTTAAAAGTGTCTGTAGTCTGTGGGGCCCTCAGGTGGTCAGGGAGGGCGTTCCACAGCCTGGGGGCAGCAGAAGCAAAGGCCCTATCACCCATGCTGCAGAGCTTGGTTCTGGGGGTTTGAAGGGTGTTTGAGGTTGCAGACCGGGTGCATGAGGAAGTGTGGGGGGTAAGGAGTTCCTGTAGGTAAAGGGGGGCATGTCCATGAATGCACTGGTGAGTGAGGAGGGAGACCTTGTACTCAATCCTGAGTGGGACAGGGAGCCAGTGAAGGGATTTCAGAATGGGGGTGATGTGGTCATGCTTGCGCACCCTCATCAGGATCCTGGCAGCGCTGTTCTGAATGTACTGGAGTCTCTGGATGCTCTTGCCAGAGATCCCAATGAGGAGTGCATTACAGTAGTCCAGCCTGGAGGAGACAAAGGCATGGGCGAGCTTCTCTGCATCTGCTAGGGTGAGTGTTGGACGGAGTTTGGCGATGTTCTTGAGGTGGCAAAAAGCTGTCTTACAGAGGTGTTTGATGTGGGTGTCAAAGGTGAGTTGTGGGTCCATTTTAACACCCAAGTTGGTGACAGATGTGGAGAGGGAGATGGTTTGGCCAGAGAAAGTGATATTGGTGATGGTAGAAGAGCGGAGCAGATGTGGTGTGCCAACCAGGATGGCCTCCGTTTTGGAACTGTTTAGCTGAAGAAAATTGAACCTCATCCACGCCTCTATCTCCTCCAGGCAGGTGGTCAATGTGGAAGTTGGTAGGGGAGCAGAAGAAGTGGGGGTTGTCCTGAGGTAGAGCTGCGTGTCGTCCGCATAGCAGTGAAATGTTATGCCATGTCTGCTAATAATATTGCCAAGGGGAAGCATGTAGAGAGAAAAGAGGGTGGGGCCCAGCACAGAGCCCTGAGGAACACCGCAGGTGACGTTGTGCGTGTGTGACTTGGCTTTGCCCAGGGCGACATACTCAGTTCTGTCGGTCAGGTAAGAGGTGAACCAGTTGTGAACATTTTCTGAGAGTCCAATGGTGCATTGCAGGCGGTGGGAGAAGGATATTGTGGTCTACTGTATCAAAGGCAGCTGTGAGGTCCAGGAGGATGAGTAGTGATGGGGAACCAGTATCTGCTGCCATCAGGAGGTCGTTGGTGACCCTGACCAAGGCTGTTTCTGTGCTATGGCCAGGGCGAAAACCAGACTGAAACTTCTCATACAGGTTATTGAGTCTGAGGTGATCATGGAGTTGTGCTGCAACTATTTTTTCCAGAACCTTTGATAGGAATGGAAGATTGGAAATGGGCCTGTAGTTGGAGAGAACTTCTGGATCTAGGGTGGGTTTTTTCAGTAGAGGTCTGATGACCGCAGTTTTTAATGCAGATGGGATATGGCCGGCCAGGAGGGAGTAGTTAATGATCTTGGTGATAAATGGAGAGATGGCAGAGATATTTGCCTTCAGGATGGCTGAAGGGAAAGGGTCAAGGGCACAGGTGGACGGCTTCATTTTTTTCATGATGTCCTCTACTTCCTCCTGTGTGGCATCAGAGAAAGTGCAGAGCGGCTGGACAATCTCAAGCGGTGGTTCAGCAGTTGGGAGGGGCAGGGCCGCAGTGGTGGAGAGGTGAGAGCGGATGGTGTTAACTTTTTGTTTAAAGAAAGTGATGTGCATGTTGCACCTCTCTTCGGTGGTCTCAGAGTGGGAGGGTGAGGGGGGTTTAAGAAGGTGATTTATTGTTGAAAAAAGTTGTTTGGAGTCACCGGGGCTGTTGTTGATGATGTTGGAATAGAACCTGGAACGTGCATCCCTCAGAGCTTCTGCATACGCCCTCCTATGTTCCCTGTATGCCTGTTTGTGGACAGTCAATCCAGAGGCCTTGAGCCGTCGCTCAAGGACACGCCCAGCCGCCTTCATCTTTCGCAGCTCGCAGGTGTACCAGGGTGCTGAGCGCGAGAATGAGACTGTCCTGGATGTTAAGGGGGCGTGGAGGTCCGGGAGATTACTCAGGGACTGGTTGTAGAAGTCCACAGAGTCATCAACAGAAAGGAAGTCAGTAGAGCCAGAGGAGAGAAGTTGAAGGTCCAGGGCTAGGGCATCCGCATTAATGTTTTTCATTTTTCTGAAATGGATCTGTCGCTTTGGTTTGGTGTGGGTGGGGGGGAAAGGCAGCTCCATTGACACGACTTTGTGATCTGAAACCCCAAGATCCTAGACCTGTAGGTTGCTGATGGGGGCGGAGTTAGAGATGACCAGATCAAGTGTGTGTCCCCTGCAATGTGTGGGGACATCAACATGTTGTTGTAGGTTGATGGAGTCTAGCAATTGAAGAAAATCAGCAGCTGAACGACATGAGGGGGTGTCGACATGAATGTTTACATCACCCAGGATTATGGTATTGGCAGAGGTAGTACAGAGTGTTGTGAGGAGATCAGACATTTCTGGGATGAAGGCAGAATTTGGTTTTGGGGGTCGATATATAAGGAGAACAGTCATGGGAAAGGGGGGCTTACATTTAAATGCAAGACATTCACAGGAAGATGTTGTAGGCAGCGAGATGGGGGATAACTCCAGGTCCTGTCGGTAAATGACAGCTAGGCCACCACCGCGGCCAGTGCTGCGAGCTGCCTCCAAGTAACTGTAGCCGGGGGGACAGGCTTCATTTAGGGCAGAGTAAACCTCGGGTTGGTGCCAGGTTTCTGTCAGACACATGAAGTCAAGTCCTTTCTCCCTGATGTGTTCTTCAATCAGTGTGGATTTATTGTTGATAGATTGAGTGTTAAAAAGTTCGAATTTGACCAGTGACTGTGGGGTGAATCTCTGTACAGAGCGCAAAACATTAAAATCCACTCCACGCATCTGGCAGGGATTTGCCTCCCCACCGGAGTCCACAGTGTGGTATGCAAAGTTGCAAACAGGAGTGGACCGTCCAGGAGAGCCGCACCGAGACTGCAGAGTCGGGATGGCATCCTCCGTCGCTCGATGATGGATGGTGAGAGAGCGACGCGACCCTCTATGCATATAGCGCTTCCTCCGAAGGATCCCCGCAGCCTGGCAAATGTGGAGCACATCTTCATCGATGGAAGTGATGGCATGCTGTCGGAGTTGTTCGGCGGTGTAGACAAATCTGCCCATGTAACGTTAACGTTACAAGACAAACACTGTGGAAAATGGAAGCACGAACACAGCACAAAGCCTCGATCTCCCTGGAAGGTAGTCAACCAACTGACCTAGCAGCTGGTCAAAAAACAAAACAAACTCGCCGACAGGATGGAAAGAGAAAAAAAAAAAAAAAAAAAAAAAAAAAAATATATATATATATATATATATATATATATATATAAAACCCACGATGGGGTAAAGTGCAAGAAAATTACAGCAATGTCAGGATAAAAAATTAAACTTAAATTGCAAAAAATAAATAAATAAATGAAAAACCCAAACAAAAACAAGCCAGACGGAGCGGCGTCAGTCTCGCCAGCGTCCCCGTCTCCAGATGAAAAACTCAGTAAAAAAAAAAAAAAAAAAAAAAAAAAACGATATCCGATATCCTAAACACAAAACCCAAACAATATCCCTTAATCTTACTGCTAATAGACATATAAAATGCATTTATGGCTCCTACATACCAGCCCCTAATTATTAGGTCATCACACATAATAATTACACACATTCATATTAATAGGAGACATGATCCACTAATAGTTTCAAATCCATTCAAAGTCCATAACTTGTCTTCTTTCTTCATGAGCTGATAAACCCAAATGTCTTTGACAGTCAGAGTCCCTTTTAGTCGTCATTCTGTGGCATGTATGTCAGTCAAAAAAAAAAAAAATCAAAACTGTCAGTGTGTAGCAGCCGCTGCTCCTCCAGCTTCAGCTTCCTGCAGTAGGCAGATCTTTGTTATTGGTCAGTTGATGCAGGTGCTCTTTGTTTTAATCTGCACCTGACGCACAAATCCTCTTCTGTCTGGAAATGTTTGTAGAACTCTCCCCATGATCCAGGAATTCCGAGGTGCTGTGTTGTCCATTACAAGCACAATATCCCCTGGGATAATATTCCGCTTCACTCCAGACCATCTCTGACGTTCCTGCAGCTGAGGCAAGTATTCCTTAACCCATCTTTTCCAGAATAACTCTGACATGTATTGTACCTGCTTCCATCGTCGTCGAGCATACACATCAGCCTTCTGACAGTCTCCTGGTGGTAAAGATGGCACAGTTTTCAACAGCAGGTGGTTTGGCGTTAGTGCTTCTAGGTCATTAATATCTGTGGAAGCTTTAGGAATTGGCCGGCTGTTGATGATGGATTCCACTTCACAAAGAACGGTATGAAGACCCTCTTCATCCAGATTTTGAACATTCAAAGTGGAATTCAAGACTTTCCGCACAGATCTGATTAATCTCTCCCAAGGTCCTCCATGATGTGAGCCAGCTGGAGGGTTGAAACTCCATTTGATTCCCTTTTGACGAAGTACATCATTTATCTGTGACTGATTCCACTGCTCAATGGCTGTTCTCAACTCACGCTCCGCTCCTACAAAGTTTGTCCCATTATCAGAGCGCAGTTCCAGGACTTGACCGCGTCTTGCTATAAAGCGTCTGAGCGCATTTATGAAAGAGTCAGTGTCCAGTGAAGGTGCCACCTCGATGTGAATTGCACGTATGGCCAGGCAGGTAAAAATTACACCATACCTCTTCACTACACTCCTTCTGCTCTTGACTTCAAATGGTCCAAAGTAATCCACTCCTACTCGAGTAAATGGGGGTTCATCAGGAGTAACTCTTTCAACAGGCAAGTCTGCCATCTGCTGGTACACCGGCCGAGCATTCAGTCTTCGACAGACCACACACTTGGACAAAACTCTCCTTATGGCTGTGCTGGCACCAATGATCCAATACCTCTCCCTCAGTTTGTATAACATGTGGTTACGACCACCGTGCCCCACTTCACGATGAATGTGGCTTAAAAGAATGTCTGAGATATGGAAATCATTTGCCAGTATTAAGGGATGTTTAGCCTCCATCGGCATAGCTGACCTGCTCAGTCGACCACCAACTCTCAGAACACCGTCTTCCACCAGTGGGCAGAGTTTATAGATGTGGCTGCAACCTTTCACAGATTTGCCTGGAGAGCTCCTCTGGAAACCTCTTTCTTTGACAGAACCTGACTATTTCCAGCTCAGCCTTCTCCAGCTCCTCCACTGACAGACAACTTGAATCTGTCTTTCCTTTAAGAGTGTCCATATCCTTCTCCAATGAACATCTTTCCTGCAGACCAGACTGTGTCAAATCCATCCTTAACTTTCTCCTCTTCTGGTAACGAGCCAAGAGCCACCTTTTAAATCTCAAGATCCAAGCAACAGATTTCCTCAAATCAGTCCAAGATGAGAAATAATTGATTATGTGACTCACAGCATCAAACTCCTCTGCAACTTGTACAACATTCACTGCCACAGCTTTCTTGACTTCTGGGTCTTCCACTGGAAGTTGATGAACATCATCAGGATTAACAGACCACACACTCTCAGGTTCAGTGAGAAACTGGGGACCTGACACCCATGTCACATTTTTTAGAAATGCATCCACTTTCAACCCTCTGGAGGCCACATCAGCTGGATTGCGTGCAGTGTCTACATACCTCCATTGAGAAAACTGTGAAACTTTGAGAATTTCTGATACTCGGTTGGCAACAAAAACTTTGAACCTGGAGGTCTCATTCCTAATGTATTTGAGTACAGATGCACTGTCTGTCCAAAACACAGACTCCTGAAGATCCATGTGCAATTCTCTCCTCCACAAGACATCAATGTGACTTGCCATGGTGGCAGCGATGAGCTCCATTCGAGGGATCGTAACAGACTTAAGTGGAGCCACCCTAGCCTTCCCCATGACAAAAGCACTGTGTACTTGCGAGTGTGCGTTGTGAGACAGCAGGTAACTCACTACCCCGTATCCATCTTCACTTGCATCACAGAAATGGTGCAGCTGTGCCCTTGTTGTTTCTCCAAAATCTGAGGGTTTCAGACATCTCATGACAAGTCCTCCAAGCGACACAGTTCCTGCAGCCAACTCATCCACTTTTCAGCCACTGAATCAGGTATGATGTCATCCCAGCCAAGTGCTCTCCTGCATAGATCCCTTAGTATTTTCTTAGCTGTCAACACAACAGGGCTCAGGATTCCAAGAGGATCATAAATGGAGCAGTTGAGAGAATTCCTCTCCTGGTGAGTGGTCGGTCCTTGATCACGATCTTGAATTTGAAGGCATCTGTCTGAATGCACCATTCCACACCAAGCACTCTCTCCACAGATAGCTGACCTTGATCCATATCCAACCTTTTCATATCCTTGCCTCTGTGATGTTCAGGTATCGCAGCCATGACCTCATGTCTGTTACTTATCCATTTTGTAAGATGGAAACCACCTTTTGCACAGATGGAGACAAGGTCACGATAGAGAGATACTGCCTTTTATCAGCCTTTTATCATATTCTGAATGGAATGCTGAGTCTCTCTGCAGCCTCCTCTTTAGGTATGAAGCACGCTGCTCAACAATTGTCCTGTTATTTGGCATGCTGAGTTCCATGTTCCTCAATGGTAAACCAATCTGGTAATGACCATTCACATGCTTTGCTGAGTTTGTGACCAATTCAATAAACTTTTGATCCTCTCTTGACATTCCAGATTGTTCATCCACACTGCATTCAGGGAAATCTGTTTTGAACTGCTGCTGCCAAAGTTCCTCCAAATTCACAACTGAGACTCTGTTTACTGAGAACTCTGTTTGCTCACGATCCAGTGCCTCATCACTTTCTACTTTTAGAGGTCCATTCACTGTCCAGCCCAGCATTGTCCTGATTGCATAAGGTCCACCATTTACACTGGAAATGACCTCCAATGGTTCCAATGCCTTTGGAACATTTGTCCCAATCAGCAGCTCAATATCTGCATCGATCTCAGGCAGATGCACAGATCTTAAATGAGCCCATCCCTGAAGATCCCTTTCTCTTGGAATATTCCTCCTGTGGACAGGCATACGCTCCTGAGTGTAAGTCTTAGGCAGTTCACAAAAGTTGTCACCTTCTAAACCAGCAACCTCCAGTCCTGAAACAATGTGGCTTCTCACGACTTTCTCTTGGCCCATGGTCCTTAAGAGAATGTGTGATCTCTTTCCTGTGAGGCCTAGTTTGCACATCAGTGCCTCTGTGCAGAAAACTGCTGTACTTCCTTGATCCAGAAAAGCGTATGTGGTAATGATCGAGCTGCCTTTCTTGGACTTAATTTGCACCGGCACAATGTTGGAGTTTACAATCATTATCACCACTCGACACCAAGGTACTGTCTACTGCCACCTCTGATTTTATTTTTGATTGACTGGAGTCATTTTCCTTTTGAGGAATGTGAAGTATGCTTGGATGTTGGAGTCCACATTTTACACAGGAAATCCGTTTTCTGCAATCTTTGCTGATGTGTCCAATACACAAACAGCCGAAACAGACACCCTTGTCTCTTAAGAAGCCTGTCTTCTCTGAATTTATAAGGCAATTTCCTTATAATGGTGAGCATGTTAGCAGGCAGATCAAGCTCATGCAAATATTCAACTCCTTCCATGGCATTAGAACAGCCTCGGAGGAAAAGGCTGTTGTCCTGGAGAGCTTTTATGTCTTCAGTTTTAATAGGATGCCATGAAAGAGCCCTTTCCATATATGCAGAGGCTACTTTCTGTGCGTTTCCAAAGTGCTCACATAACAGAGCTTTGGCTTTGACATAGCCCCTTACTGGGTTTAAGTGTTGGCAGCTTCTCACCAGTTCCTTAGGGTGCCCCCTAGTGAACTGTTCCAGGTAGTAGAGTCTGTCACTGCTGTTCTCCGTGTTTCTTTCCACAAAGAAAGAAACAAAGAAACGCTTTGATAAATGCATGATATTTTAATGGGTCCCCATCAAAAACTTGAATTTCTCTCTTTGGTAATGATGAGAGGGATTGCTGTTGAATTAAGAGTGTTGTTATTTCATTTTGCTTTCTCATCATTCCCAGCATATTGTTTTAATTGTCATTTGTTGACCCAAATCTTGCATTCAAGGTGTATCCATATTGAGTTTGTGTATCATCGTTTGCATTATGATTCACTGAATGATGTTTGGATTCATGAACTGACACAGGCTCATAGTGAGAGTAGAGAGGTGCAGTTTTCCCTTCAGGCCTCATTCCTGGATGCAAGCAGTCATGTGTCGTTTCCCTTTGTTTCACTGACATTTGTGGAATGTATGAATTTGCATTAGCACTGAGAGCTTTTGGTTTTGATTTTTCCTTTTCCAAATATGAATTCATTCCGTCTGAACATCTTGTGGAACCCTTTCCACTAAGACTGCTGTGAGACCTTAACACATTTAATTTTGCCATATGTGCTGCAATGTCTTCATCCATTTGAAGCTGCTCCTTTTTCCTTTTCAGATGTTCCTCCTGTTCCTGAAGTTCGTGGTTGTCCTTTAACAGTTGCTGTCTTGCCATTAATGCTGCCAAGTCAGCCTCAGCTTTCAGACGTGCAGAAGAGGCAGTAGAAACAACAGATTTTCTTCCAGAATTTTTGCTTCCCACATTTGACACTGTCATTCGGTGTTATGTCATCTTGCATGTCCTTTGCACTGAGTATTGACACAGTTGGAACTTGAGGTTCATTCTCTGTTGGACATTGATGCACTTCCTCATTAACTGCATCCATATCAGACTGAAGTGGGTTGAGGATGTTATGCTGTTCTGATGCCCTTGATTCACTCAGCCACTTAATAACATTCTCCTTAAATGTGTTGCTGTATTTCATAATACTGGAAAACCATTCATTTTGTCTGGTTTGTTCATCCTCCATGAGCAAAGGATTGACTCTCTATAAACTCTACCACCTCCATATGTAGCCTTGTGATCCACCAGCGTTTTAGTTGTAACTATAGATGTCTTAATCGTTTTGTTTAATCATAGCCAGATATTTAATAGTTATTTTACATTTTAATAACGTCCCTGTAGCATCAAAACATCTTCATCTTCTTCTGTTTTAATGGTGGTCAGCATGGAGTCCACTCAGTCAAAGGCTGCACCCAAACAACAACAACAAACACTGAACGCTGTGTTTAAAAGACGACTGCAGTCAGAGTGTTAACAGAAAACCAACGCTAGACCAGAGTTCAGGATGACAGCTTTGTACTCAGCTTCTGTTTCTGCTTGATTCCTTCAGTCCTTCAGTCATGTTTCTCAGCTTTGTTTCAATCAAGTGATCAGTGCAGATTTCAGACCTGCTGACAAGTCCTAAACTCTGACAAGACGTCCTTTAAAAGTGAAGGACTAGAAGACTCTTAACTAACAGTGTGTTCTTGTTTAGAACCAAGCTAGAAAACAAAGAGTTTAAAGATCTAAGAGGAGGTGAAGAATCCCAAGAAGAAGAGCACCCCTATCAATTTTGTCACTCACACACACGATACAAAAAAGAAAAGAAAAAAAGAAAAACCAAGGGTCACACAGCACACGGGCTGAGAACACCAGCACCAGGACACAAATGGTTTACCAAAGACATCAATTATACACAAAATAATCAAAATCTATCAGCTGCAGTAAATTTACAGACCCATAGGCAGCTGAACAAAACAAATCATCAACTATTGCTTGCCCACCCCATCATATATATATTTAAAAAAAAATAGTGGAGATTCTCCACAAGTCAGTCACGTCTGCACACAGACAAAGCAAGGCAGCTACTGCCACAGTACCTGACAGGCAACAGTGAGGCGGAGGAACACCTCTCTATGTCATGGTTCTGTTTCTGGTTCATGTTTTGAGTTTTGTTCATGTTCCTTGTCTCCCTGTTTCCTGTTTTACTTCGTTGAGTTTTTGATTTCCTGTTTTACTCCTTGTGTTTCTGTGTTGATTAGATCATTGGTTTCTCTCTGTGCCTCTTGATTTCTGTCACCTGTGTCTCGTCACCCCTTGGTTCCTTGTGTGTGCTTATATAGCCCTGCCTTCCCCTTTCCTGTCGCGTCATTCCCTACGGTTTGTTACCCTGTGTCCTCATGGTTTTTTGGTCTTCTGTGTTTTTGCCTCCCCGATGTCTTTCCAGTGTTTCTAGTGTTTTTTGTAAGTTTGGATTTGTGATTTGTTTGGTTTTGGAGTTCCTGCTGTTCCAGCAGCGCCTTTTGTTCTTTTATTTTATTAAACCAGTTTTGCCTACTCCTGCCTCGCCGTTTTTGTCCTGCGTTTGGGTCCTATCACCTCCCCCCTTGGACAAAACCGTGACACTCTATGTATATAGAGTTCTGTTATTTAGAGGGGACAGAGCTTTCTCTGTTGCTGCTCGCAAATTATGGAACGATCTACCACTGGACATCAGACAAGACCCCTCACTGTCCATTTTTAAAACTTGTCTTAAAACCCTTTTTCGCTTTGGACTTCAACCCAGCGTTAGATCCTCTTTTTGTGCTTTTGTTTAGTGCTTTTAGTGGTTTCAATAGTTTGTCTTACCTATGTACAGCACTTTGTTTCAGCAGTGGTTGTTTTTAAAATGCTTTATAAATAAAGTTGAGCTGAGTTGAGTAGGATGGCTCCATGCTCTGACTGGTTAATGAAGCTGAGAGGGGAGCAAAGCAGCACACTCACCATCATGAGAGTCACGATGGAGCATCTCATCCTGCTACACTTCTTTCTTTTTCTAAAAAATACAAGCAACCAGTAGAACTGCTGTTACTACTGCTATCAGTCCATCATGTTGGCTTCTTCTTCCTCCAGTCTCTGGTCCTGGACTCAACGTTGGTCTCTGAGTTTGAGGCTGATCAGCAGCTGCTGGAAAGAACATCAAAATATTAGTTGACACTTTTTCATGTCTCAAAAATCAGTCGCCATCTTTAAAAAGTAACTTCTAGTAACTTCTACTTTGTCAACTTACCAATGACTTTGAGTTCACATCTGCCAGAGCTGGAGCCATAATCTGTCTTCACGTTACACAGGTACAGACCAGAGTCATCAGTCCTGAGTCTGGACACATGAAGTCTGATTCGTCCTTCTCTGAGGACGTCTTTGTCTCCCTGGACTCGTCCTGAAAACTGTTCATCCAGAGACTCTGACACCTCAACACCTTTATGTACATCATACAGAACCAACACCTTCTGATTGGTTATCAAGCTACAGACGATAAAGAGATATTTGTAGGAAGAGTCAGGTTTGGTGGTGAAGGTCCACTCCAGGGTGATGTTGTGGTTCTCCTCTGCCTGATAGGAGCTCTGTGTCACATTCACTTCAAATGTTGCTGCTGAGGAGACAGAGAGAGAAAGAGAGGAGCAGACACACTGAGAACTGGAACATGGGAGTCTTTCAACTCCATCATTGAAGACTGACAATTGATTTGGAATTCATCAAGTCAATTTCTAAACTGACCACAGACACATGAGTTGAGGATGATGAGCAGCAGCATCCTGCAGATCATCTTCTCCCTGTGAGAGGAGACAGAGGTGAAGAGTCATGAACACATGAGGTCAAAGGTCACTCTCTGCAGATACAACAAGGACAATCTACAGTCTGACTTCATTCAGTCGTTCCAACATCTGATCCTGTTCTTCATCCTGTTTGTTCCAAACCACCGACCAAAGAACTTTCTGACTAAACTCCATCAACTCCAACCGCTGCAGTGGAAGCAGTCACTAGAAAAACCTGCTGTTTGTTGAAGTTTTCTCTGATCAACAAACGTGTTTCACTGATGCACTAAAGAGAAATCTTCAAGTTCCAGATCAGGTTCTGTTCACCATGGATCAACAGTAAAAGTTTAAAAGAACATTTATTTACTGCATTTAAAAATAACATTTCAAACAGAGAGCATGTGAAATGTTGTATCTTCAAATAAAGTGTTTCTGTTTATTTCAACTATGAGAACATGAATAAAGCCTTTGTTTCATTATTGCTGCTGATCATTGTTAACTGTTAGAAGATAGAATTATTAGTCAAGTAGAACAATCAGAGCTCATAACCTCCATGGAAGAAGTTATTAAGAATAAAGTGGAACAGTGCTCAGTTACCAGCATAGAGAAGATTCATGACTTTTCACCTAATACGAAACTGAGAACACTGGAAAAATCCAACCCCCACCCTACCTAACCAAAGACTCTGGCATCTATCCAGAGACAGTAATCTGTCAGGACATGCAGCAGAGATTTTATTTTCACTGCTGATTCCTCCTTCACTGGTAAGGACATGTCTCGTGTGGTGTTTCCAGATAAAGGTATGAATTATAGACTGCTCCACCAGTGAGGTTTTGAATAGTGACATGATAAAAATTTCTTAGATTTCCTCCATTTAAATAAATAATAGAAAGCACCTTCATACATCAATAAATCTCTTTGAATCTATTTGAAGTTAAATGAGAACACAGCTTCTTTCATTCATGAGTCATTGATTCTATCAGATTCAAACATCCAGAGTTCATGAGTTAAATCAAACTGCTGAGAATATTTGACTGGTCTCTGAAACACAATCCCTCCAGACTCCTCCATTCACACTGTGATTCTACACAGACACAAACACCAACAATGATCACAACCATCATTTTAGGAGGTGACACTTCTGATACAACAAATGTCTGTTGTGAGCAGTTCAGAGTAGAAAGAGGAGGAGCAGTGGACCCAAAGACCCACGACGACTCCACCATCTCCTCTGGTTTATTAGCTAAGGTAACTACTCTACACTTAAAGACAACACATCTGTATCATGCATCATCAAGTGCTGAGGGAACTTTGTCAATCAGCAAATATCAGTAGAATGATTTTATACACCCAGACCCATACTGGTAGAAAGCAGCTCCTGAATGCATCCAAGCAGGAAGCTCCTTTAGTCTGTTGGTGCATTAAAACACCTTCCTGGACATAAAGCTAAATGAATGTAACAATAGGAACTTGTGAGTTCTGATCTGAAAGAGGATTTCAAGTCCTTCTTACTGCAACAAAGAAAAACTCATCTGTCCAACAACCTTCTCTGCATTGTTGTTTCAGTTCATGTTTTCCACAGAGTGGAACAAGGACTTTGACTTGTTCCAGCAAACGAAATGTAGCTTTGGAACTGAGACACTTCTGGTTTTCCTGCTTGGAAACTAACTTTCACACGTACCTTGACAGTGTGTTCAGCTCCTCTTGACTCGTCTGGTTATTTCTTCCTTCAGCCTACATTCTTTCTGCTCTGGATAGACGATGAAAACTATCACAACACCTCGTCTAAACAGTAAACACAAAACATCCGGTTTTCTCAATAAAATAAAAACAGACTCACCAAAAGAGGAAAGACACAAAAATAGTCAAGGACAAACTGCTGTTGTCTCCACCATGTTACAGCCTCACATTCCTCTGCTCGACTGTTCCACGTGTGAGTGCCATTTGTTTTGATATAGACATGTTAGGGCGTGGAAGTATTAATCTGGCTGGCAGCCAGTGTGAGACACTCTAGAGTCAACAGTGTGATAAGCAAATGTGTTTCACGCTGTTGACTCTAGAGTGTCTCACACTGGCTGCCAGCCAGAGAGAATGACAACCTGACAACACTTAACAAGCGTTGTAGGTGGAATTCTTTCCTACTCTTGCTCGATGTACAGCTTCAGTTACTCAACCGTTCGGGGTCTTCATTGTTGTATGTTACTCTTCATAATCCACCACACATTTTCAATGGAGGACAGGTCTGGACTGCAGGCAGACCCGTCTGAAGCCACACAGTTGGAAGACATTCAGGATGTGTCTGGACATCGTCTCCCTGAAATAAACTAAAGACGTAGATTGGATGGCAGCATATGTTGCTCCAAAGCCTGGACGTGTCTTTGAAAAAAAATAACATTATGTAGCCAAAGATAAAGGACTCTGAGACCTGGAGAAAGTTGACACTGGCACTCATCCTTGAGAACTCTCTAAAAGGCAAAGTGGAAAATAAAGTGAACATGTTCAGCGAGTTCATCTACAATTAATGCCTTGACAAGTTCATCAAAAAAAGAAAGGAAATTGTTGCTGCAAAGTCAGAAGATGTGTTTAAAGGAGCTCCAGTGAACCTGGGCTTGTAATTCTTCCAATTTTTATGTGAATATCCTCAAATTAAAGCTGAGAGTCTGCACTTTAATCCCAGATTCATTATAGAACTGTAACTTGAATATGTTTTGATCAACAGGTAAAACAACAGAAACAGTCCAAACACATATGGACATGAGTGGATTCATAAAAGTGGTGTTTTATCCCACAGGACTTGAACGCACCAGATCATTTCACAGCTTCTAAATGTGGTTTGATCTCCCTGATAACATGTGATGAAGTCAAACTGTGGACAAAGTGAGTTGAGGAGCTTTAACCTCCACTACATCCCTGGTTAACAGGATGAAGGCGCCCTCTTGTGGTCTTGTTTGCTGGCTGACATTTACATGAAACAGGAAGACTAACACTGGTCTGATCACATGGATGTCATCAGTGGAGCTGTCATGTATTTGTTGGAGAGGCAAGAAGAAGCAGGAGAAGATGCTTTATTAATGCTTTATTACAAGACTTGTTGTTTCCTGAAAGCTTATACAAAAAGACACTGCACCAAAAACTAGTTCATCATCCACAGAGCATCAATGGATTATACATTTACATGAATGACTGTAGACACCAAGATGAAGCTTAGAATTCCAACAAAGTCCTCTACTAGTGCTACATACAGTAGATTATGCCAGTGATCAAAGCTGATAAGAAAGAAGAACGTACAGTTCAGAGTGTATCCAGCTCTGCTTTAGTTTTCTTCCTCTATTCCTGCAGGTTTGAACATGAAACATGAACTGTGTCCCAGTTAATTCTCTCTACTAACACGACTAGATCAAGAACACTGAACAACAACACTGTAAATGGACACAGTTATTAAACGATGCAACACACAAAGAAGAGGAGCAGACTAATGAAAACATCTGGATGGAGCTTTAGAGAAACATGACGAGTAACATCAGAAGTGGTGGAGGTGGTAACAGTTTAGAGTCTTTGGACTAAATCTAAAGAGACTTTAGAAGAATCATTTACACTGGCATCAGTTATTAATGCTGAAATAAATCATTTAAACTCTGATTCAGAGTAACAGGAACATTATTTAACAATGAAAAACATAAATAAGTAAGTGACGTTGGAGGAGAAGAGTCTTGGAGTCTGATGGTTTTGTGTCTTAGGTTTTACACATTTTTGTGGTTTTCCTCTTTTCTTGGTTTCTGATAACAAACCAAAAGACAGACAGACAGTAGAGCTAATGCTGCCCCTGTTAAGGCTGCTACTGTTGTTAGTCCATCATTTAGTCTCCTCCTTCCTCCAGTCTCTGGTCCTGGACTCAACGTTGGACTCTGAGTTTGAGGCTGATCACCAGCAGCTGATGGAAAGAACATCAAGAAATTAGTTGATTTTTCATGTCTCAAAAATCAGTCAGCATCTTTAAAAAGGACTTCTAGTAACTTCTACTTTGTCAACTTACCAGTGACGTTGAGTTCACATCTGCCAGAGCTGGAGCCATAATCTGTGTTCACTTCACACTGGTACAGACCAGAGTCATCAGTCCTGAGTCTGGACACATGAAGTCTGATTCGTCCTTCTCTGAGGACGTCTTTGTCTCCCTGGACTCATCCTGAAAACTGTTCATCCTGAGACTCTGACACCTCAACACCTTCATGGAGACGATACAGGACAGAGACTTTCTTATCAGTTCTCATGTAACAGAGGATGTCAAGTGAAGTGAAAGACATGTCAGGTTTGGTGGTGAAGGTCCACTCCAGGGTGATGTTGAGCACATGAGGTCAAAGGTCACTCTCTGCAGATACAACAAGGACTAGCCACTGCTCTGTCTTGTCACAAGGTGGCGCCACTCTGCCTAATGTGGCTTCCAATGCACCAGTTTTTTAAAGACAGTGCATGCATCAAATTCACATTGTGTGTTGAATTTGAAAAACACTTTCTCTAATTTTCTCTTCTTCCTCTTGTCCAGTGAGAGAAACAAGCTCTAACTGTGGATTAATATCACAATAATTGAAAATAATTGAAAACAAGTTAAAAAAAATAAAATAAAAAAACCTTCTACCTCTACTGGTTACTTTATATTTTTAACATAGTTTATAGCTGTATAAAACATTTTATTTCGAGTTACTTTCTATTTTTTATATAGTTTTTGTATTGTATGTTCAATGTATGTTACTGGATGCTTGAATTGCCCTCGGGATTAATAAAGTATCTATCTATCTATCTAAAAAATGGTTGAAAGCGTTGAACAGTAAAAACTGTTTGGCAAGTCTGAAAATAAATCGTTGGTGTGGATTTGAAAATCTAAAGATCTGAGTCAATCACGTTAGTTCTGTCTGATCATCAGCTCCCAATTCAATTCAGTTTTATTTATATAGCGTCAATAACAATACAAATCGTCTCAAGACGCTTTACAAAATCCGGCCTGAAACCCCCAGAGCAGCCTGAAGGCGACGGTGGCAAGAAAAACTCCCTTTTAACAGCAAGAAACCTTGAGCAGAACCCAGCTCATATGGAGGGACCCATCTGCCTAAGGCCAGCCGGGTAGAGACAGAAGAAAGAGAGAAGAGAACAAGATAAACATACATCTGTCATAGATACACATATCTGACTAAAGTGTACATGTGTAATCTTATGATGCAAACTGATGATGTTACATGACAGTTTGACCTACCAGAGCTTTAGATAAATTATCTACTGATATTTACACTCACCTATTATTTCCTAACATAACATTGATGTCACTAAACCTGTGTAAGCTCAGATGTATTTGAATGTGTGTTTAAACTATGATTATTTAACCCAACTATGAGAACATGAATAAAGCCTTTGTTTCATTATTGCTGCTGATCATTGTTAACTGTTAGAAGATAGAATTATTAGTCAAGTAGAACAATCAGAGCTCATAACCTCCATGGAAGAAGTTATTAAGAATAAAGTGGAACAGTGCTCAGTTACCAACGTAGAGAAGATTCATGACTGTTCATCTAAAACGAAACTGAGAACACTGGAAACAACCCAGCCCCAACACACATTCATCACTACATGCTGCAGAGAGTTTCTCTTTCATTGCTGCTTCCTCCTTCAGAGGTGAAGACATTTAGTTTGACTTCAATCAATCAGTTACTGTTTACTCAAGTCCGGACCAATCACATGTGGTATTTACCAGGTAAAGGTATGAATTACAGACTGCTCTGCCAATGAGGTTTTGAATAGTGACATGATAATAATCTCTTAGATTTCCTTCATTTAAATAAATAACAGAAAGCACCTTCATATATCAATAAATCTCTTTGAATCTATTTGAAGTTAAATGAGAACACAGCTTCTTTCATTCATGAGTCATTGATTCTATCAGATTCAAACATCCAGAGTTCATGAGTTAAATCAAACTGCTGAGAATATTTGACTGGTCTCTGAAACACAATCCCTCCAGACTCCTCTATTCACACTGTGATTCTACACAGACACAAACACCAACAATGATCACAACCATCATTTTAGGAGGTGACACTTCTCATACAACAAATGTCTGTTGTGAGCAGTTCAGAGTAGAAAGAGGAGGAGCAGTGGACCCAAAGACCCACGACGACTCCACCATCTCCTCTGGTTTATTAGCTAAGGTAACTACTCTACACTTAAAGACAACACATCTGTATCATGCATCATCAAGTGCTGAGGGAACTTTGTCAATCAGCAAATATCAGTAGAATGATTTTATACACCCAGACCCATACTGGTAGAAAGCAGCTCCTGAATGCATCCAAGCAGGAAGCTCCTTTAGTCTGTTGGTGCATTAAAACACCTTCCTGGACATAAAGCTAAATGAATGTAACAATAGGAACTTGTGAGTTCTGATCTGAAAGAGGATTTCAAGTCCTTCTTACTGCAACAAAGAAAAACTCATCTGTCCAACAACCTTCTCTGCATTGTTGTTTCAGTTCATGTTTTCCACAGAGTGGAACAAGGACTTTGACTTGTTCCAGCAAAAGAAATGTAGCTTTGGAACTGAGACACTTCTGGTTTTCCTGCTTGGAAACTAACTTTCACACGTACCTTGACAGTGTGTTCAGCTCCTCTTGACTGGTCTGGTTGTTTCTTCTTTCAGTCTACATTCTTTCTGCTCTGGATAGACGATGAAAACTATCACAACACCTCGTCTAAACCCACAGTGAACACAAAACATCCAGTTTTCTCAATAAAATAAAAACAGATTCACCAAAAGAGGAAAGACACAAAAATAGTTAAGGACAAACTGCTTTTGTCTCCACCATGTTACAGCCTCGCATTCCTCCACTCGACTGTTCCACATGTGAGTGCCATTTGTTTTGATATAGACATGTTAGGGTGTGGAAGTATTAATCTGACTGGCAGCCAGTGTGAGACACTCTAGAGTCAACAGTGTGATAAGCAAATGTGTTTCACGCTGTTGACTCTAGAGTGTCTCGCACTGGCTGCCAGCCAGAGAGAATGACAACCTGACAACACTTAACAAGCGTTGTAGGTGGAATTCTTTCCTACTCTTGCTCGATGTACAGCTTCAGTTACTCAACCGTTCGGGGTCTTCATTGTCGTATGTTACTCTTCATAATGCACCACACATTTTCAATGGAGGACAGGTCAGACCGGTCTAGTACTCCCACTCTTTTACTGTCTTTTACTGTCAAGCCACACAGTTGGAAGACATTCAGGATGTGCCTGGACATCGTCTCCCTGAAATAAACTAAAGACGTTGATTGGATGGCAGCATATGTTGCTCCAAAGCCTGGATGTATTTTTGAGCATTAACAACACAACACACTGAGAACTGGAACATGGGAGTCTTTCAACTCCATCATTGAAGACTGACAATTGAGTTGGACTTCATCAAGTCAATTTCTAAACTGACCACAGACACATGAGTTGAGGATGATGAGCAGCAGGATCCTGCAGATCATCTTCTCCCTGTGAGAGGAGACAGAGGTGAAGAGTCATGAACACATGAGGTCAAAGGTCACTCTCTGCAGATACAACAAGGACTATCCACTGCTCTGTCTTGTTACTTGTCTCCAGCAGTAGACTTACAACAACTCTGAAGTTCTTCACAGAGAAACAGACATTAAACTTTTGTTTCTAACAACTGTGTGTTAGCTCATGTCTCCTCCTCTATTCTCACAGTCACAATCAGCGGCAGTGTTACATCCTCTTGGTGGAAATCGAGGGACTTATGGATGGTAACAACAACAACCTCTGAGTATCAAGCAGATACAGTAGAGAGAAGAGAATCTGATTCACTTTCATCTCAATTATAAATTTGCGCGAAATAAATATAACAATAAAATAATATTACAAATCTGAAAGAATAAAAAAAAATAACTTTAGCAAAATCTAAACAGGGCACCAGCTAATACTGGTAAAAGTCAACTGAAGAGCTGCCACGGTTCACCAACTGTCCTCAACGTCCTAACAGCAGAGAAGCAGTTCCTTTTCCTGTGTGTCGCTGCAGAAAAGGATGTGGTCGTTGACAGTGTGACAGAAAAAGTTTAAGGGAGTGTACAAACTCAGATGAGTTTGGGGTTCAACAGATCTCTGTCGGTGTTTCAAAAGTGTCAAGATGACTTAGAGACATTAAGGTGGGATGTGAAAAAGAAGTGTCTAACCTGACCTCAAATGTGACAAAGAACAAACATAAGCAAGGCAGAACCACAGAACAAAAAAATAACCTAAATGTAAGTTCTGCAGGAAGGCAGCTGCTTATGTTTGCATGTTGTCTTAATAATAATAATAATAATAATAATCAATTTTATTTGTATTGCACTTTACATTTAAAGCAATCTCAAAGTGCTACAGGGCAAACAGTTTAAAAATAATGTAATTTAAAAACAACCAGGGTCAAGAATTAAAATTAAGGTTAAAAAATAAAAGAAAGAAAAAAATCAATACGGTAACAGTAATTCCACTTTGAAGGTTTCATATTTACCTTCATACATTTAATCTGATACTGATAGCCTATAATCGTCACATTGAATTGTTATGTAATCTTCATGTATTACTGTTATTGATTCATGTGTTGTACCAAGTGATTACACACCCTTATGACATCATCTGGATGAGACTAGACTTTGGGTTTTCCTCCATGACATTGAGGTTTTTCCCGTAGGTCTGACTCCATGGTTAGAATAGTTAGCGCAGGGGTCTTTTTGCCTCCTCTCGTCAAGAAAGGGGGGGGGGGGTTTGGCTTCCTGTAAGTAGGTTCATGTGGCTGTGATTTCCATCGTGAGCCCTTCTAACACCTGGGTGTTTCAGGGGTTCTTTATCCCATTGAGGGTTTGCCTCCAGCGGTCCTTGTTGACGGGAAGGTGGGGTTCATGGATCACATGTTAGATAGGCTGACATGCTATGTAAGAGGGGTGTGAATATTACATCATGATATTATTTCATGTGATTCTGTGTTTAATTGTGTTTTATTTTACAACACCATCTTTATCAATGTTGATGCATTTATTTGTTTAATTGTTTATTACATTTTACATTTGATCTCACTGGGTTCTTGTATTGCGTGATGGTCTTTCATTCTGATGGCTTGACATTAGTTCACCCTTAAGGTGCTAAATTATAGTGTATTGATCTTATGATCAATAAGAGGGGATTGTTAGAGAATAATTTGACTTCCCTATGGATAGTTTGTGTGGTTAATGTGTGATTACTGCTGGCGTCAGTTATCTGCCCTATTTTCTCTCTGAGGAACATACCAAGACCAAGGTCCCTCTTTGGCGTCTTCGATCTCACTCTCTGGAGGATACTTTGCATTACAAACATAGCTGTAGAGTTAGATGATAATGCCGTCACTGTCTGACAATTTGTATTTCCTAGCTGGTGTGAATCCTTATCTTCATGTTTATGCACTATAGCCAATTGGATGCTAACACATCTCCCCCCTGCCTCGGCCTTGCTTGCTAGGAATCTGAGCTTTACTGTTTGTCCCTTAGAATTGAGGTGGACTCATGCACAATCACGAGGATGTGGAAAGAATAATATTGTCCTCAAGAACTGTGATGAAGGGCAGCCATCTTGTGCCATTTTGCAGTACATGTATAATTATTATAATATGGATTATAGCTATATCTGTTCACCAACAGTACAGTACAATTGGAGAGTCATTTTCATATATGAATTGTCTTGAGTTGTATTACTTTTGTAACAATGCAGGGTAGTAACAATGTGTCAAATCTTGTTCTTTGAGCTCGTATCAAAAATCTACTGTCCCACATGTGAGTATGACCGTTTTTTATATGGACAAATTAACAGAAGAAGTAGACACATTCTGTCCAACCAATCACACCAGAGGAGGAGGAGTCTTACCCCATGAGTCTTTGAGTGTCTTTCTACTCTCTCCTGTTCCTCTGAGTTGGTTTCTCACAGCAGATCAGTAACAAGTCGGAGACAACAGCAGTTTGTCCTTAACTATGAGTTGGATGTGTGTCTTTTGGTGAGTAACTTCTTTTTCTAGATAACTGATTGTGTTGTGATGTTGTGTGTTTGTTGTTGTCTAGAATGATTTCTTTAAGGTATGATGGAACAATGATCAGGTCACAGAGTTTTATTCCTACTTTATTGTGTTACTATAGCTAAAATGAATGGCTTCGAAAGTCAGGCCATGTTTAAATGCTGTCATCATTTTAAAGGAGCCTTTGGAGATTTTTGAATACAATAAAAACAATACTAAACTTTTGCATATAACCTTAAGGGGAATCACCGTTTTTTACAACCTGGACCTTATTTCTGGCATAAAAAACGATCGTTTACTCACCCATATATTTAGATCCACGTATATCCACATAGTGGGAGTGACTGGGGCACCAAAAAGATCATTATTTAGAGGCTGCGTTTTGGTGCCCCAGTCACTCCCACTATATGGATCTTTTATTACACAGGGTTACTGTCGGCCATAACTTCGCCAAAACAACAATAATGACAGTTAACTCCTCTTTGACAGTTCTCCGTTCTTCCTCTGCTCCTCACTCATACCCCCAAACACTCTCTTCCTCACCTCACCCCAGCCCCTCGCTTTCTCATCCAACCACATACCTGCCCGTACCGTACACATTCACAGACAGTCAGAAATCACAGACGTTAAACATTATAACAAGAACATTACCTCAGGGTCGCTACACTACGTACGTAATAATTTACGTACAATTTTTAACAAGGACAAATATATATATACATATATATATATACATATATATGTAATCATTTTAACAACAAGGGAGGCATCATAGGGCGAGAGATGCTGAACGCTTGGTGTATGCGCAGGATGCGATTTTATTGCCCATATTTTCCAGCGATATAGCTAGTCCGCGAAAAAGTGAGCCGCAAAGGCGAGGGAACACTGTATCTGTCTCTCTGTGTGTACATATACACACACACACACACACACACATATATATATATATGTATATGTATATATACACACACACAAATATACATATACACACACACACATATATATATGGTTGTCTGTCTCTCTGTGTATATATATATATATACACAGAGAGACAGACAACCATTCACACTCTCACCTACGGCCAATTTGGAATCACCAATGAACCTAAAGAAAATTTAAAAAATATATATTTTTGTTTCACCTTTTTATTGAACTTGTTTCTGACACATTAACATAAAATGTATATTTATTTTTGTAATTTATGGTATGATACACCTGATTTACAAAAAAGTACTAATCGTTTTGAGTAAAACAAAAAAATCAGGAATTCTAAATTATTTTCACTCTGCTTATGATCAGATCCACAATCCATTATCACAGACTTGTTTGTGTCCTGTCTTTTTTGATTTTTTCAGTGGCAGCACATAATCACACGTGTGGTTCTCCCGGGTCAATTTGACCCGGGATGTTTTAACTGGTTACAATGCATAATGTGTAAAATGATCACACCATTCTGTGTTACATTTCTTAGCCAACTTCATTACCACAAATTTTAAACTTCTTCTACGTCTGTATTTATGAAAAACCTAATTTACATGAAATTATTAGTTATTTGGGATAACTACTGATTAGTATATGTAAAGCATTAGTCAGGATACTCCCAGGTCAAAACTGACTGATACAATTGTTTTCATAAATAAGAGAGTAAAGAAATATAATTTGCAAAGTGCAGCATTTATTTTAAAAACTCCTTCTTTGACGTTCTTTATAAAATAATAAACACAGAAACACAGTGCGAGCGTGTGTGTGCGTTGCGGACGGCCCGTTGATCCGTGACAGGGTCTGTGATCTGTTTACAGCTGTATACACTGGTGACCTTCAACAATAGTAATAAACAACAAATCATTCAAAAATTAATTCTCATTTCACACAAGAATGCAACGTATTGATCTAATGAATATCGATAAGTATTACATGAAAAAAGTACAATACCTTGTCGAGGCTGTTGACTCCCTCTTGTTCTTGTTATAATCAAGGATGATCTGCTCTTTGGGGCAATGTCTCCTCTATATCACGCTGTCTCAGAGTGAAATGTGAAATTCCTTGAGGATACTATATTTATAATCTCAGTTTTTTAGTTTATAGTTATCTTGTCCAGAATTGGAGAAAGGCAAAGGACAGGTGTGAAATTAACATGTTTACAAACGTTTAGCTTTGACATTTGGTGTTGTCTGGAGGCTGAATCACATCAGAGATTATAGATTTTACACTGAAAGAATCGGTGTGCCTGCGTGGATGGACATACTTGTGTGTGTGTTCATTGTGCTGCAAAGCACAATAGTGTGACCCATTGCAGCACTAAATATACCCGGGTCAAATTGACCTGGGAAGACAACAGGTGTTTGATAAAACACACATACTTTAACAAATATAATCAGAATTAATGTGACTTATAAAGAGCATAGCAGGGGACCATCCATGTAATCAGGCAATATGGAAGAAAACCAAAGTTATGACAGTTTACATTCTGAAATGGGGTCAAATTGACTCAAAGACAACAGGAGGGTTAAAGGAAGGAAATCTAAGACATTATTATGATGTCATTATTAGAAACTGCACAGTTGGAGCAGTCTGTAATTCATACCTTTACCTGGTAAATACAACATGTGACGGTCTGAACTTAAGTAAACAGAAACTGACTGCTTAATGTCATACTAAATGTTCTCACCTCTGAAGAAAGAGGAAGCAGCAGAGAGACTTTTTGCAGCATGTTGCCACAGATATGGTATGTGAGCGGAAGTCAGTCTCTGTGGTTTGGTAGGTTGGGGGCTGGGTTGTTTGCAATGTTATTTTTAAATGCAGTAAATAAATGTTCTTTTAAACTTTTACTGTTGATCCATCGTGAACAGAACCTGATCTGGAACTTGAAGATTTCTCTTTAGTGCATCAGTGACAGAAACACATTTGTTGATCAGAGAAAACTTCAACAAACAGCAGGTTTTTCTAGTGACTGCTTCCACTGCAGCAGTTGGAGTTGATGGAGTTTAGTCAGAAAGTTCTTTGGTTGGTGGTTTGGAACAAACAGGATGAAGAACAGGATCAGATGTTGGAACGACTGAATGAAGTCAGACTGTAGATTGTCCTTGTTGTATCTGCAGAGAGTGACCTTTGACCTCATGTGTTCATGACTCTTCACCTCTGTCTCCTCTCACAGGGAGAAGATGATCTGCAGGATCCTGCTGCTCATCATCCTCAACTCATGTGTCTGTGGTCAGTTTAGAAATTGACTTGATGAAGTCCAAATCAATTGTCAGTCTTCAATGATGGAGTTGAAAGACTCCCATGTTCCAGTTCTCAGTGTGTCTGCTCCTCTCTTTCTCTCTCTGTCTCCTCAGCAGCAACATTTGAAGTGAATGTGACACAGAGCTCCTATCAGGCAGAGGAGAACCACAACATCACCCTGGAGTGGACCTTCACCACCAAACCTGACTCTTCCTACAAAGATCTCTTTATCCTCTGTAGCTTGTTAACCAATCAGAAGGAGTTGGTTCTGTATCATGTACATGAAGGTGTTGAGGCGTCAGAGTCTCAGGATGAAGAGTTTTCAGGACGAGTCCAGGGAGACAAAGACGTCCTCAGAGAAGGACGAATCAGACTTCATGTGTCCAGACTCAGGACTAATGACTCTGGTCTGTATCTGTGTGAAGTGAAGACAGATTATGGCTCCAGCTCTGGCAGATGTGAACTCAACGTCACTGGTAAGTTGACAAAGTAGAAGTTACTAGAAATCCTTTTTAAAGATGCTGATCACTGTTGCACTGACTGAGCTGTTAAACTTGACATGATGGAGTCTATAATATAATATAATTAATTCATCTTCTGTACCCGCTTAGTCCTGTTAGGTCGCAGGGGTCTGCTGGAGCCTATCCCAGCTGTCTATGATATAATATAATAACTCCAGCTTCCTCCCACCATCCAAAGACATGCTGGTTAGGTTCATTGGTGATTCTAAATTGGCTGTAGGTGTGAGTGTGAATGGTTGTCTGTCTCTCAGTGTTAGCCCTGCGATGGACTGGAGACCTGTCCAGGGTGTACCCCTTCTCTCACCTGATGACAGCTGGGATAGGCTCCAGCAGACCCCCGCAAATCCTTAACAGGAATAAGCGGGTACAGAAGATGAATATAATATAATATAATATAAAACACACCATGAGCTACATTTGTTCATTTTCAATCTCAATCAATTAATCTTTATTCATAAAGCACTTTAAAAACAACAAGGTTGGCCAAAGTGCTGGACATGAAATAGTGTCAACTAATATTTTGATGTTCTTTCCAGCAGCTGCTGATCAGCCTCAAACTCAGAGACCAACGTTGAGTCCAGAACCAGAGACTGGAGGAAGAAGGAGACTACGGGATGTACTGACAGCAGCAGTAGCAGCAGCAGTAACAGCTCTGATTTATCTCTGTCCTATATTTTATGTAGCTTTCATAATAACACAGAAACAAATTCCTTGTACAGCTGTAAAGACTCAGAGAGACAACCTGTAATGTCACCAGATTTATTTCCATCCAGTGTTGCATTCATTCTTCACCAAGATCTTGTATTGATGATGGGAGAGTCTCACCACTGAGCAAAGCCTTCTCCAGCACATCCCAAAGATTCTCAATGGGGTTAAGGTCTGGACTCTGTGGTGGCCAATCCATGTGTGAAAATGATGTCTCATGCTCCCTGAACCACTCTTTCACAATCTGAGCCCCATGAATCCTGACATTGTCATCTTGGAATATGATCCATTGATGGAATAACCTGGTCATTCAGTATATTCAGGTAGTCAGCTGACCTCATTCATAATGTTGCTGAACCTAGACCTGAGCAACTGCAGCAACCCCAGATCATAGCACTGCCCCCACAGGCTTGTACAGTAGACACTAGGCATGATGGGTGCATCACTTCATCTGCCAAAGTTTACGACTTGTCATCAGGTCTGAAATCTGCACTGATCACTTCATTGAAATGATGTCTTCATGAAGACATGTCATCCTGTACAGATCTGTCGTCCTGTGTTCTGCTCTGAGCTGTGTTCACTTTGACTTCATTTAGATTCAGTTTAGACTCATGTTCACTCATCGTTTCATGTAGTTTCATTTATTTTTGTTGTTGTCTTGTTGTTTACTCCAGTATTGTTTTTGTCAGTTGATCAACAAAAATACATTTTAACTCTTGTATATACATGTATGAGTGGAGCTGTTGCCATGGTTACTCATTTAGTAGTGATGTGCCAGTAACACATCAGCTGTTTCCTCGTGAGTGTGATTTAAAGGCTCGTGGTCACCAAAGAAACTTTAGACACATCCAAGAAGAAACCTGGTGGAGAAAGTTGGAGAGTCAGCAGCTTTGTGTTAATTATCTTATAGCTCCACCATCTGGTCAAGTTGCGTCATTTCAGTTTGTAGCCAGAAAAATAGTTAAGCACTTTATATTCATTCATTCATTCATTCATTCATCTTTTGTAACCGTTTGTCCTTTGAAGGGTCGTGGGGAGGCTGGAGCCTATCTGGAAGAATTCTTCCTCTTGTATCTCTATTTAATAGATTATTTTACAAAATTATATGAAACTCTGCATTATCTTCTCATACTGTATTTTCCAGTTGTTTTCAGAGTCAGTTGATATATCTTTATTTCATGACAGTAACAGACTGAACTGAATATTCCTAATAAATAAATAGTTGGTTGTCTAAAATAGTGAGTATCCATGATTAGTAGAATATTGGTTCAAATGTCCCTTTAAATCAGAGGTCCTCATTTAGCAGGTCATGGACCAGTACCAGACAACAAAACATTTACTACTGGACCATGAGGAGACAATATGATCCTGCAAACTCCCTGAATAATGAACACATCATTGTAGGTTATCTGTGCTGCAGACTCACTGAACTTGTCGTGTCCTCTCACCACCAGGGGGAGCTCTCTGTCTATGAGCTGCTGCAGAGAAACAACAAATGTCAGTGTGTGATAAATATGGGAATACAACCAGATCTCTTTTTACAGTGTTCCTCCAACACATTTCACAACTTTTAAACTAAATGAGTCTCTTTTCTTTGATTGGATTCCAACATCCAGAGCTCATGTTGTCATAGAAACTGAGTCAATGCTTAAATTCAAATAAACATCTGGATTATGGCTGATACACATGTGTTGAGAAGTAGACTCTTACTTTCACACTGTCATTCTACACACACACAAACAAACAAACACACTGCCCACATGGTGACAGATAGATGACTTTCAACTAAATATAAAGAGACTTTAAAAGAATGATCGTGCTGCCCTGGCAGAGCGTTGACTGTAGCAATGCTGTAGACAGACAGTTAACAATCCCAAGTCCTCCAATAAACACACAGCCTTGACTTTTATGGTATTTTAATAAAAACTTGTTTCATTTGGTTTGTTTGGAAAAGTGAAACATTATAAAAATACACAATTCTGTTCAAAACAATGTAATACTATTATAGGCATATTACATCCAGACACTTCATTTCCAAGGCAGAGGTTTATCAGAAGGTTGCATCGTTACATGTATTCAATCATGTTTCCAGCCCTCCAGAAGAACAAACGTATCACAGTGTATTAGTTGTAACTATAGATGTCCTGATCAGTTTTGGGGCTGATCCAGGCATTTTAATCATAGCCAGATATTTAATAGTTATTTTACATTTTAATTACGTCCCTGTAGCATCAAAATATCTTCACCTTCTTCTGTTTTAATGGTGGTCAGCATGGAGTCCACTCAGTCAAAGGCTGCACCCAAACAACAACAACAACAACAAACACTGAACGCTGCGTTTAAAAGACGACTGCAGTCAGAGTGTTAACAGAAAACTAACGCTGGACCAGAGTTCAGGATGACAGCTTTGTACTCAGCTTCTGTCTCTGCTTCATTCCTTCAGTCCTTCAGTCATGTTTCTCAGCATTGTTTCAATCAAGTGATCAGTGCAGATTTCAGACCTGCTGACAAGTCCTAAACTCTGACAAGACGTCCTTTAAAAGTGAAGGACTAGAAGACTCTTGACTAACAGTGTGTTCTTGTTTAGAACCAAGCTAGAAAACAAAGAGTTTAAAGATCCTGCAGCATCTAAAGAGAACACATGACAACAAGAACCAATGCTGCTGTTTCTTTGGACTGTTGGACTTTTAAACAATAGATAATGAGATAATCTAGATAATGATATCTGATCTCTTTGGAGTTTCTCCAACATGTTCTCTAGTTTCTAATGTGTCTCTGATTTACAGGTGGATTAGTTTGGTTTCCAGGATTAAAAACATTTTGAAACACTGAAAACTGAAAACCAGCTGAAAACCAACATGACTGGTTTTCAGTTTTCAGCTAGGTGTGAGTGTGAATGGTTGTCTGTCTCTCTGTCTTAGTCCTGTGATAGACTGGAGACCTGTCCAGGGTGTACCCCACCTCTCACCCAATGACAGCTGGGATAAGCATCACACCACTTACCAGTCAGTCTCTGCTATAAAAATATATAAAATGCACTAAATTTATATGTATAAAAAACTAGCTGAGAGCTTCATGCTCTATGCGCTGCTAGCTGCAGCAAATCACAGGTCATGCACATTGGATCTGGGATTCTCCACGAGTCAGTTACGTCTGCACACAGACAAGCAGTACATGTGGAGACATGCAAAATCTGAAATGACATGCACACAGACAAAGCAAGGCAGCTACTGCCACAGTACCTGGACAGGCAACGGTGAGACGGAGGACATGGACGACAAGATGGACAACGCCTCTCTATGTATTTAGAGTTCTGGCATTTTCTCCCTTGGATTTCAACCCAGCGTTAGATCCTGTTTTTGTGCTTTTGTTTAGTGCTTTTAGTGGTTTTAATAGTTTGTCTTACCTATGTACAGCACTTTGTTTCAGCGGTGGTTGTTTTTAAAGTGGTTTATAAATAAAGTTGAGTTGAGTTGAGCTGAGTAGGATGGCTCCATGAGCTGATTGGTTAATGAGGCTGAGAGGGGAGCAAAGCAGCACACTCACAATCATGAGAACTTTTTCTAAAAAATACAAACAACCAGTAGAGCTGGTACTACTACTACTATCAGTCCATCATATCGTCTCCTCCTTCCTCCAGTCTCTGGTCCTGGACTCAACGTTGGTCTCTGAGTTTGAGGCTGATCAGCAGCTGCTGGAAAGAACATCAAGATATTAGTTGACACTTTTTCATGTCTCAAAAATCAGTCAGCATCTTTAAATAGGACTTCTAGTAACTTCTACTTTATCAGCTTACCAGTGACGCTGAGTTCACATCTGCCAGAGCTGGAGCCATAATCTGTCTTCACGTCACACAGGTACAGACCAGAGTCATCAGTCCTGAGTCTGGACACATGAAGTCTGATTCGTCCTTCTCTGAGGACGTCTTTGTCTCCCTGGACTCGTCCTGAAAACTGTTCATCCTGAGACTCTGACACCTCAACACCTTCATGTACATGATACAGAATCAACTCCTTCTGATTGGTTAACAGGCTACAGACAATAAACAGATGTTTGTAGGAAGAGTCGGGTTTGGTGGTGAAGGTCCACTCCAGGGTGATGTTGTGGTTCTCCTCTGCCTGATAGGAGCTCTGTGTCACATTCACTTCAAATGTTGCTGCTGAGGAGACAGAGAGAGAAAGAGAGGAGCAGACACACTGAGAACTGGAACATGGGAGTCTTTCAACTCCATCATTGAAGACTGACAATTGAGTTGGACTTCATCAAGTCAATTTCTAAACTGACCACAGACACATGAGTTGAGGATGATGAGCAGCAGGATCCTGCAGATCATCTTCTCCCTGTGAGAGGAGACAGAGGTGAAGAGTCATGAACACATGAGGTCAAAGGTCACTCTCTCAGATACAACAAGGACAATCTACAGTCTGACTTCATTCAGTCGTTCCAACATCTGATCCTGTCCTTTGTCCTGTTTGTTCCAAACCATCCAGACATCATATCTGTCACTACATGCAGCAGAGATTTTATCTTTCACTGCTGGATCCTCCTCAAGTTTGCACAAGTCCCGACCAGTCACATGCGGTATTTCCAGGTAAAGGTATGAATTACTCTTTGAATCTATTTTTCATTAAATGAGAACACAGCTTCTTTCATTCATGAGTCATTGATTCTATCAGATTCAAACATCCAGAGTTCATGAGTTAAATCAAACTGCTGAGAATATTTGACTGGTCTCTGAAACACAATCCCTCCAGACTCCTCCATTCACACTGTGATTCTACACAGACACAAACACCAACAATGATCACAACCATCATTTTAGGAGGTGACACTTCTGATACAACAAATGTCTGTTGTGAGCAGTTCAGAGTAGAAAGAGGAGGAGCAGTGGACCCAAAGACCCACGACGACTCCACCATCTCCTCTGGTTTATTAGCTAAGGTAACTACTCTACACTTAAAGACAACACATCTGTATCATGCATCATCAAGTTCTGAGGAAACTTTGTCAATCAGCAAATATCAGTAGAATGATTTTATACACCCAGACCCATACTGGTAGAAAGCAGCTCCTGAATGCATCCAAGCAGGAAGCTCCTTTAGTCTGTTGGTGCATTAAAACACCTTACTGGACATAAAGCTAAATGAATGTAACAATAGGAACGTGTGAGTTCTGATCTGAAAGAGGATTTCAAGTCCTTCTTACTGCAACAAAGAAAAACTCATCTGTCCAACAACCTTCTCTGCATTGTTGTTTCAGTTCATGTTTTCCACAGAGTGGAACAAGGACTTTGACTTGTTCCAGCTAAAGAAATGTAGCTTTGGAACTGAGACACTTCTGGTTTTCCTGCTTGGAAACTAACTTTCACACGTACCTTGACAGTGTGTTCAGCTCCTCTTGACTCGTCTGGTTGTTTCTTCTTTCAGTCTACATTCTTTCTGCTCTGGATAGACGATGAAAACTATCACAACACCTCGTCTCAACCCACAGTGAACACAAAACAACCAGTTTACTCAATAAAATAAAAACAGACTCACCAAAAGAGGAAAGACACAAAAAGGACAAACTGCTTTTGTCTCCACCATGTTACAGCCTCACATTCCTCCCATCTACTGTCCCACATGAGAGTGCGACCGTTTTTTATATGGATGTTATGGGTGTGTCAGTTGCATCTGCACCTGCATGTGTCTTTTATCTTCCTGATCAGCTCAGGAAGATGAAGAACAGGAATGCAGTAGAAGATTAAATCAATGAAGTTTCAACTGCAGTGCAGAGACACATTAGAAACTGAGAAATTCTGACTAGAGAGCTGCAGCTGTGAAGTTGGAAAACTCCAGATAGATTGTCTAATAATCTATTGTTTAAAAAGTCCAACTGTGATGACTTCGATGCAGGGAGGACCCAAAAATGCATAGAGACTTGTTTATCAAAGGTTCATTTCATCATCTTCCCAAGGCAAACAGCCACTTTGGGTAGCGGAGTGCTGCAGGCGGCTATGACTGGAGGCTGGCTGACAGCGAGGACAGCTTGAAAACTGAATCATCTGACATTGGTGTGGAGGGTGAACCAGGCATTTATGGAGTAGTAAAAACCTAAACACAACCACAAACTATATGAACATAAGACAAAACACTCAGACCACAACACCAACAGTCCAAAGAAACAGCAGCATTGGTTCTTGTTGTCATGTGTTCTCTTTAGATGCTGCAGTATCTTTAAACTCTTTGTTTTCTAGCTTGGTTCTAAACAAGAACACACTGTTAGTCAAGAGTCTTCTAGTCCTTCACTTTTAAAGGACGTCTTGTCAGAGTTTAGGACTTGTCAGCAGGTCTGAAATCTGCACTGATCACTGGATTGAAACAAAGCTGAGAAACACGACTGAAGGACTGAAGGACTCATGTCTCTCCTTTGAAAGGACGACAATGGAAATGACACTTTGTTGATAACTTATTCCTTTTTGGTAAATCTAACTTAATTGTCCAACTAGGGAGCAGAGGGTTGAAAGGTTTAGAGGCAGGTCTGTAAAATAAAGATTTTTTTTAAATTTTAATTCAACCTCTCAGTATCATATTTATTCTGATCATTCTTAAACCAATGCAGTTACAAACCTGGTACAAGTCGATGAAACAAACCGTGATGACATCGCCTGCTTTACCTGTTGTGTGATTTCTTACCACACAGAGACAAAGAGGAAGATGTCAGTATGCACAAACACTGTCAGATATCATCATCATTTGGAGCACAGTGAACGAACAAGAGGGCCCTCAAACAATGCACATACTTGTGTGTTTGTTTAGTGTGAAACACCGGCTGGCAGCCTGAGAGAAAGATTGTGACACAGTGAACCTTCCTGCAGACATCCCAGTTTGACGACTTACCTGAGAGGAGGAGAAAAGATGTGGACAACCACAACACTTATAAATGACTACAAATTGCAATTTGACCTGAACTGTCAGGAGAAGTAAAGCAATAAACATAAAAATAGAGCTCGGTTTGTAGTTATTAAATCAACATGACTGTTATCAAGTTTATCTTTGTAGCTGCAGTATCGACTGTTTTACCTGTTTGACATTATCATGATGATAATTATCAGCTCATGTCTTCTTCTAAGACCCTGATATACAAGAACAGATAAGAACATGTCTAGAAACAAAATGAAGCTAGTTCATAACTAATATTAACAGCTGTTTGTGTTGTTGTGTGTTTGTTGTGGTTTGTTTGCCGTTGCAGCTCCAAAACTTTGGAACGAATTGCCGCTGCACATTAGACAGGCCTCCTCTCTGTCTCATTTGTCATCATTTTTTTTCTTCTTAAAACCCACCTCTTTTCTTTGGCTTTTGACACCATGTAGAGTGTTGATTTTATGTGTATACATGCATATTTTTATCTTGTGCGGGCAGTGCTTTTTATTTATTTTATTTCATTTCATTGTTTTTTTCTTTCTGTTGTCTACTTCATCTTTTTATTGTGCTTCTACTGTGTTATCTATTTATTTTCTCTGACTGTGGAGGAAGCTCAGCTGGAGGATGGAGGTGACTGCTTCTGCTACGTCCATCTCCTTCAAGAAGCTTTATTACACTTGGAGTAGAAACATGTCACAGTTGATCTAATGTGTTTTTTTGTCTCCTGTCCTCAGCAGCTGACACCGAAATGTGAAGAGGAAATGCTGGAAACTGTTCTTAGAGTCTGCAGAAAATAAACTCCGTCATTGATCATCTGTACTTCAGTTGGCTGGCTGAAATCTAACTGGACACTGGACATGGTTCCACTCATTCATCTCTCACATGGACCTCTGTAATATTCACTGTGTGTCATATTAAATTACTGACATCTTCATCTTCGAACGGCTTTTCATTTTGCATCGTTTATAGCCTAATATTTTAGCCCAACACAGCACGTACATATGGTTTGTATGTTGCATTCAATGTTTTTTTTTTATGAGAAACCTAATAATGGTCTCATTTTGTGCAGTTATTCTGTTACAAAAGCGTTCTTACTTTTGTTTAATATTTCAATAAAACTTTAATTGTGCAAACAAATGAACACAACACTGCAATCAAATCCTCACAAGCAAAAACAGAACCAAACTCAATAAACAAACGGTAGTGGAACCCTAATATTATTTTCATTTTGCAATGCTTCCTGAATGTCTTTGAATTTCAGCTGCATCGTTTACTTTCCCACCGCTGTCTGCTGTAATTCAGTCAGCCACAGCCACACCATCTGTCCACCTCTCTGCTTTCACATAATGGTACGATCCTAAGCTGTCACATGTGAATGGCCACATGGCGTGGCCATCAAAACAAAGTTCTACCCCATCTTGACATGAGCAAAAGACAAAAAAATAAATAAATAAATGCAGAGAGCCGGCTCTTCTGATTCACCATCAAGCAGAACTAACAATACTAACAATCTGATTTTTGACTTTTGATTTTCACCTCCACTTCTGTCACGTTCTCTTTTAACCTGTCTCCTCTACACCGTCCTTGTCTTCAGGTCATCCAGTTCACTGATAAATGTTAATCTCTTTAGCCTCTGAACTGGAAATATTGAAACACAGAGATTTTTTATGATTAAAAATGTTAAAAATGTAGTTTCAGACTTTCAAACTTGTCAGATTCGACATTATAAAACATGTTTCTAACAGTTTTTAATTATTGTGTGATATTTATTTACAGTTCATTTCTCTCACTGGACAAGAGAAAGAAAATTAGAGAAAGTGTTTCTCAACTTAAACACCTTATTTCAATTGTTATTCAATAGATTTTTAAATGCAGAAAAACATATTTTTCTAGTGCTTGCTGTTCAGTGTGAAAACACATTGTTTTCTTTAATTCTTTACATTAGTAAATTCATTTAATTTTTCAAGTCTGAAAGTTTGCCTGTGAATTTGATGAATACACCATCTTTGGAAAACATTGGATGCATTGGAAGCCACAATAGGCAGAGTGGCGCCACCTTGTGACAGAACAGTACAATAGCTAGTCCTTGTTGTATCTGCAGAGAGTGACCTTTGACCTCATGTGTTCATGACTCTTCACCTCTGTCTCCTCTCACAGGGAGAAGATGATCTGCAGGATCCTGCTGCTCATCATCCTCAACTCATGTGTCTGTGGTCAGTTTAGAAATTGACTTGATGAAGTCCAAATCAATTGTCAGTCTTCAATGATGGAGTTGAAAGACTCCCATGTTCCAGTTCTCAGTGTGTCTGCTCCTCTCTTTCTCTCCTCAGCAGCTGGGGCGCCGAAAAGGGGGGGGTAAAGGAGACGGATTCTAGGGGCCCATGATTGAGGGGGGCCCAGAGAGGCCCCTAATGATGATGAAATTATAATACAGAAAAAAATAATGACACTAAGTTATTAACTAACATATAATCACAAATGTTTTATTGTCAATGTCCTGGTAATAATAACGTTATTTGTTTTGGAAACATCAACGCCTGCAGGGCCCCCCCTCTATTTATGTAAAATGGTTCAGTCCGACTGGATCGCCTGCAGGTAGCGCACCAGCGGCTTGTCACACAGTGCCACAACGAGCAAAAGTTAACTAAAAATGATAAAAAAACTATTTGAGGTCCACAATATCTCAGGAAAGATTTGGCAGTCTTGCCATGCTGGCAATTGAGAGTCAGTTGGCTAGAAAGCTGGACTTCAAAGACCTGATAAGTGATTTTGTACGTGAGAAGGCTCGGCATTGGGCTTTTGGTGAGAAAAGTTGAGCAAGGACCAGTGATTGAAAGGTTGCAAAAGCAAGTTTGACTCAGTCGGCAACGTTATATATTTGCCATTCTTTCATATATTAAGTTCTACTTAAATGATGAGAAATCATATATGGCCATTTTGTATTTTGATGGTGTTTTTGTTTTTTTCTCTCCACTGATTATAATTGCTATTTTTTTCATGGAAGAGTTTATTTCCAATTTAAGAATCAGTGTTGCAGCAAATAAATGAATCAAAATGAATTCCATTGTATTCAGAGTGCTCAGTTCTTCCCCTACTGACATGTCAACTGTCATGTTGTTCTTCTTTCACAAATATGGTAATGATAGTTAAAAATACCATTAAAATGCATAATTGTATGTAAAATAGCATAAAGAAATTTCGCCGCTGTGTTGGGGGGCCCTGTAAGGATTCTTTTGATGGGGCCCAAAATCCCTAGCGGCGCCCCTGCTCAGCAGCAACATTTGAAGTGAATGTGACACAGAGCTCCTATCAGGCAGAGGAGAACCACAACATCACCCTGGAGTGGACCTTCACCACCAAACCTGACTCTTCCTACAAACATCTGTTTATCCTCTGTATCTTGTTAACCAATCAGAAGGTGTTGATTCTGTATCATGTATATGAAGGTGTTGAGGTGTCAGAGTCTCAGGATGAACAGTTTTCAGGACGAGTCCAGGGAGACAAAGACGTCCTCAGAGAAGGACAAATCAGACTTCATGTGTCCAGACTCAGGACTGATGACTCTGGTCTGTACCTGTGTGAAGTGAAGACAGATAATGGCTCCAGCTCTGGCAGATGTGAACTCAACGTCACTGGTAAGTTGATACAGTACTGTATATACACCGATCAGCCACAACATTAAAACCACTGACAGGAGAAGTAAATGACACTGACCATCTTGTGACAATTCAATGTTCTGCTGGGAAACTTTTGGACCTGGCATTCATTGGTGTGGATGTTACTTAGACATGTAGCACCCACCTAGACCCCCCCCCATAGCAATGACACTCCTTGATGGTAGCAGACATCCCCAGCAGGATGCAGCCTGACACAGACACACACAAAACATTTCTTTAGGAACAACTTGACCAGGTGTTGACCTGGCCTCCAAATTCACTAGATCCCTAGATCCCAAACTGTGGGATGATCCACAGAGGCCCCTCCCCTCAAAGGCGCCCCACTAACAACACTGTGTTTCCAGACACCACAGGACACCCTCGGAAGGCCCATGTCCATTCTCTGATGAGTCATATTTCTCTTCTGCTGCGTCCTCTTCCTTCAGAGGTGACTACATTAACCAATCAGTTACTGTTTGCTCACGTTCAGACCAATCACATGTCATATTTACCAGGTAACGGTATGAATTGCAGACTGCTCCACCAATGAGGTTTTGAACAGTGACATGATGATAATCTCTTAGTATTTTAATTCTTAGTGTCAGTTTAATTTGCATTAACCTTTCAGATTCCTAAGAAAGCTGAAGAAGCTAAACCACACTGTGCCTCTCCTTCACATGTTCAGAGTCTCAACTTCCTTTTTAAAACAACTCAGCAGATTGTGGCAAACATTATGACAAAAAAATTAAGGTTAAAGTTTATCTACACTTAACAAAAGTTTTAAAACACCCTGTTTTTTCCAGTTATTTATTGCAATTCAAGTCGTGCAAGTCCAATAAATAGCTTGAAATGGTACAAAGGTAAGTACTGAACAGCCAGAGGTTAAAAACAAAGGTCTGATTACCCAAAACTGAAAGATAATGTACATTTCAGAATTATACAAAAAGGCCTCTTTCAGGGAACACAAAGTGGGTTAACAATTTAAAGCTGTTCTGCAGCGATGAAGGTTGAATCAGCCTTGAAAGCTGGTGCTACTAATTCCTACAGGTGTTCCAACTTTTCTTGGTTACTTACAACCCCCTCTGTCTGCATAAAAGCAGTGTTGGAACACACTGTGGTACCAGACCCTCATGAGCATCAGGTGAACAGTATTGTACTGCAGAAAGTAGTGTGTTGCTTCAAATAAGGGAAGAAAAAGGCAATTAACAATGGAAGAGAGACAGACCATCATAACGCTTAAAAATGTAGGTCTTTCCTACAGAGAAACTGCAAAGAAAGTCAAGGTGTCAGTGAGTACAGTTTTCTTCACCATCAAAAGGCACTGGGGGAAACTCTGACAGGAAGAGGTCTGGCAGACCTAAAGACACAACTGAATCAGAGGACAAGTTTCTGAGAGTTAACAGCTTCAAGCACAGCTTAATAGTGGTCGTAGTAAGCAAGTCTCAGTTTCAGCTGTGAAGAGAAGACTGCGAGCTGCAGGTTTGACAGGACGAGTTGCAGCAAGAAAGCCATTGCTAAGATGTCAGACTAAGACAAAGAGGCTCACCTGGGCCATGAAACACCACCATTGGACTACTGAAGACTGGAAGAAGGTATTATGGACTGATGGATCAAAATTTCAAATCTTCGGTTCATCACGCAGGATCTTTGTACGCCGTCTATTAGGCGAGAGGATGGTTCCACAGTGTGTGACATCAACTGTCAAACATGGAGGAGGAAGTGTGATGGTCTGAGGCTGCTTTGCTGGATCCAGGGTTGGTGACTTGTACAGAGTGAGAGGCACCCTGAACCAAAATGGCTACCACAGCATCCTGCAGCGCAATGCAATACCCGCATGGTATGGTATGCGCCTAGTTGGTCAGAGGTTCGTCCTACAGCAAGATAATGACCCAAAACACAAGTCCAAGCTTTGCCAGAACTGCCTCAGGAAAAAAAGAACAAGATGATAACCTTTAAAACATGGTGTGTCCAGCACAGTCTCCAGACTTAGGCCTCGTCCACACGTACGAAAACAATCTTTTCCCCTCCGTTTTTCCTGGCATCGTTTCAAGAATATCTGCGTCCACGCGGATCCGTTTCAGCACGACTGAAAACGCTACTTCATATTCCAGGCCTATAGGTGGCGCTGTTTCAGTTTCAGAAATTCACCAAAAACGGAGAGGAAGAGGTGGAGCATGCGCATAAAGCTTGAGTGCTGTTTACAAATCGGCTTTAGAAGAAACCTAACTCAAGGAGAAATTATATTTTGCCCTGGTAACCCTAATAGGCTCAATATCTTCTCCAGCAGGAACACGAGCATGTAGTCCGCCATTGTTGTTGATGTTGTTATGAGACGTCTCGCAGGATATAAGAGGTGGAAGGCTGCTCGAGGGGTGTGGCGATGACATCCTCAAAACGCACTTCTCTGTTTTCGCCGCTTTCGCCGTCCACACGAAAATGCAAGAGCTGCGTTTGCGAATTTTTCCACCCTGGGACCAGGTTTTAGAAAAGTGCGTTTACAGGATTCGTGTGGACGATCGGCCAAAACGATGCAAAACATCTGCGTTTAGATCAAAAAGCGTCTCTGTGTGGACGGCCCCTTAAACTCCATCAAGCTGGTTTGGGATGAACTGGACAGAAGAGTGAAAGCCAAGCAACCTACAAGTGCCACACATTCATGGGAACTTCTGCAACAGACTTGGGAAGAACTTTCTGAAGAATATTTGATTTCTATTGCCACGAGTGTGTTCAGCTGTTATATCTGCCAAAGGTGGCTACTTTGATGAGTCAGTTGTTTAGAATACATTTTGGTCTATAAATTGATTCCATGATTTCTTTTTCAACCCAAATTGCTTATTTGTCCAAATTCACTAGATCCCAAACTGATCAACTATCTGTGGGATGATCCACAGAGGCCCCTCCCCTCAAAGGCCCCCCACTAACAACATTCTGTTGATCAGACACCACAGGACACCCTCAGAAGGCCCATGTCCATTCTCTGAGTCATAACAAGGGAGACCTGCACGATATTAGGAAGGTGGTTGTAAAGCTATGGAGCAAGATCGTCCGTATTAGAAGAATCTTTGGCAGAGACCAGGTGGAGTAGATGGTGTGTGAGGTGGACATAGACCAGGTTAAGCAGACAAATGGAGGTTTGGTGATCACGCTGTAGTCTTCAGAGTGGACCAGAGTCTGAGAACATGAAGGGATCATCCAGGTTTCAGTGATGACCTTCGTCCTGAACTAGAAACCTTCGGCTGTCTGACAACGTTTTTTCATTCATTCATCTTCTATAACCGCTTGTCCTCTGATGGGTCGCGGTCACTCACACCTACGGCCAATTTAGAATCACCAATGAACCTAACCAGCATGTCTTTGGATGGTGGGAGGAAGCTGGAGAACCTGGAGAGAACCCACGCAGACACAGGGAGAACATGCAAACTCCACACAGAAAGGAACCAGTCGGCCTGGATTAGACAGACATCCATGTATGGGCCTCACTTCGATGGAAAGTTCCTGGTTCCACAGAAAACCCAAATAAACAGCCACAGAGTTTGCTGTTTCATCTTCCTCTCTTTAAAATAGGCTTTCATATAATCTTCTTCTTCTTCTTTTAAATGCTGACCAGTTTAGAGACAATCATCATGACAAATGATTATTAATATTTGAGGTACACAACAGGTGTACTTCACTTCAAACGTTAGTCCTGCATTTACAGTAATACACAGTTTCCTTTATGGATACTTGATGATAAAGTATTTGCATGTCTATTATGAATAGCTGAGATCTTTACTGTTACCTTTCATTCTGGACTTCTGTGTGTAGCACCAACACATTCTTTCCAGTGGTCTGATGAGGATTTTGAGGATTTCTGTCAGTAAGAGAACAATATCGATTATTGGCAGGTGTTGAACACTTCTGATAAAAAGAGTCAAAACTAAAATCTATGTGACAAAGATTTATTTACATTTACATGTTTGACAGTAACATTACAGAAATGTTACAGTGTAACAGTGTCCATCAGTAGTCACAGCATTAAGATTGTTGAGTTTTTGTGGCTCAGGTCTTTAATGACGGCTCTATTGAGTCACTCGGAAAGTGACAATTCAACAGCCAGGGTCCATTTGATCTTGATTGGTCATTTTTTTGACAGACATTCAACATCACACTTAGTCTCTCTCTGTTTTGTTGAAACCCCAGAGCAAACAGAAGTAGAAAACAGAGACCCAGCAGTAGTGCTGCTCCTGTTGATGCTATCAGTTCATGATATGTCCTCCTCCTTCCTTCATTCTCTGGTTCTGGACTCAACGTTGGTCTCTGAGTTTGAGGTTGAGCAGCAGCTGCTGGAAAGAGAGAGGTAGAGAGAACATTAGAAGAGGACAAATGAAAAGTTTAATTCCCAGGTTTCATTCTGTGAAAAGAACACCTTGGTGAGTTTGACATAATATAAAGACCTGGATGTCCACAGAAGACAATGGTGGTACATATCACATCAGACCTATACACAGTCATAACAGGCTGTTTATTAAAATACTGTACATACACCAGTCAGGCATAACATTATGACCACCTTCCAAATATGATGTAGGTTTCCCTTGTTATGACTCCTAGAATGGACATGGGCCTTCTGAGGGTGTCCTGTGGTGTCTGATCAACAGAATGTTGTTACTGGGGGGCCTTGGAGGGGAGGGGCCTCTGTGGATCATCCCACAGATACTTGATCACTAAAATTGTAAACAGACAAACGTTTTCAGCTAGTAACCTTCATTGCTTGGTCATGATGTTGTGGCTGATCGGATACATTTCTTCAAAAACCTCACTTTTAAAAGCTGGTTGTTCTGTTTTAGTTCGTGCTAGTTTCATGTTTTCAATGGATTCACTGTTCAAACCACAATGAGCTGTGTTGTTTGAAAAAGCTAAGGTGAGACTTTGAACATACGTAGGAGAGGCACAGTGTGGTTTAACTTCTTCAGCTTTCTCAGGAATCTGAAAGATTAATGCTAATTAAACTGATACTAAGAATTCCGACTCAAGACTTCCTCTTCAGGCTGAGTTTATATTGGAGGAGGACCATCATGCTGTTACTGCTGCTGTGAACACAGAGAGACAAGGTCAAGAGATTTTCAGGAAACCTTCACGACGGTGAGTTTTTCTTCAGTTTCAGTTTATTTTCTCCTTGCATCTATATTTCAGTGAATACAAACACAGAGCACAAGTTACTGAGACATTTTTATTTTATTAAGCATTTTCTGAAATTTTAAGTATAGTTTTATTTTACAATCATATGGACACAGTCAGACTAAACTGAGTCCATTAATACGACTGACGTCACTAGTTTAACTTGTTACTATTTTAAAGTTGAACCAAAATACAACCCGAATTCCAGAAAAGCTGGGACGTTCTTTAAATGTGAACAAAATGAAAACTAAAAGACTATCAAATCACATGAGCTAATATTTTATTCACAACTGAACATAAATAACATAACAAATGTTTGAACTGAGAAATATTACAATTTCATGCACAAAATGAGCTCATTTCAAATTTGATGCTTGCTACAGGTCTCAAAATAGTTGGGACAGGGGCATGTTTACCATGGTGTAGCATCTCATCTTCTTTTCAAAACAGTTTGAAGATGTCTGGGCATCAAAGTTATGACTTTCTGGAGTTTTGGTGTTGGAATACGGTCCCATTCTTGCCTGATATAGGTTTCTAGCTGTGGTCGTCTTTGACATATTTTTCTTTTAATGAAGAGCCAAATGTTCTCTATAGGCGAGAGATCTGGACTGCAGGCAGGCCAATGCAGCACCTGGACTCTTCTCTGACAAAGAAATGCTGTTGTAATAGCTGCATTATGCGGTTTTGCATTGTACTGCTGAAATACACAAGGTCTTCCCTGAAATAGACGTCATCTGGATGTTGCTCTAAAACCTTTATATACCTTTCAGCATTCATAGTTCCTTCCAAAACATGCAAGCTGCCCATACCGTATGCACTTATGCACCCTCATACCATCAGAGATGCTGGCTTTTGAGCTGAATGCTGATAACACGCTGGAAGGTTTCCCTCCTCTTTAGCCCGGAGGACGCGGCGTCCGTGATTACCAACAAGAATGTAAAATTTGGACTCGTCTGACCATAGAACACTTTCCCACTTTGAGACAGTCCATTTCAAATGAGTCTTGGCCCACAGGACACGGTGTTGCTTCTTGACCTTGTTCAAATATGGCTTCCTTATTGCGTGATAGAGCTTTAGTTGGCATCTGCAGATGGCACAGTGGATTGTGTTAACCCACAGTGGTTTCTGGAAGTATTCCTGGGCCCATTTAGTAATGTCAGTGACACAGTCATGCCGATGAGTGATGCAGTGTCGTCTGAGGGCCCGCAGACCACGGGCATCCAATAAAGGTCTTCGGCCTAATCCCTTACGCACAGAGACATCTCCGGTTTCTCTGAATCTTTTGATGATGTTACACACTGTAGGTGATGAGAGTTGCAAAGCCTTTGCTATTTGACGTTGAGGAACATTGTTTTTGAAGTATTAAACAATCTTTTTATGCACGCCTTCACGGATTGGAGAGCCTCTGCCCATCTTTACTTCTGAGAGACTCTGTCTCTCTAAGACATGCCTCTTTTAGCTAATCATGTTACAGACCTGATCTCAATTAACTTAATTACTGGCTAGATGGTCTCCCAGCTGAATCTTTTTGAACTTTCTTACTTTTTCAGCCATTTGTTGCCCCTGTGCCAACTTTTTTGGGACCTGTAGCAGGCATCAAATATGAAATGAGCTTGTTTAGTGGATGAAGGTGTTCAATTTCCCAGTTTGAACATTTGTTACATTATCTATGTTCTGTTGTGAATAAAATATTGGCTCATGTGATTTGAAAGTATTTTAGTTTTCATTTTGTTTAAATTTAAAGAACGTCCCAACTTTTCTGGAATTGGGTTGTAGATGAAAATCAGTCAAGTTATTTAACAAAGACAATTAACATTGTCTTTCAGGATGAATCTATCCATCTAATGAACTTTAAATGTGTTTTATTAGACTTGTCTTTTATCTTCTAACACATGACTAGTAATTAATAATCAACACGTCTTCATAGAGATTGATCCACAGTTTCATCAAATAAAGAGTGAATATAGTGTGAACAATCATGGGTTTTCAGTTGATCAGTTCATTTAACTTTAACTTGACATGCAACAAACTATAATACACTGATATTTATTTTATTTTTTACAGTGATCCACCATGACATTACTGAAGGCTCTCCTGCCCCTCGCTGCTCTCCTCCTTCTGTCCGTCGTTCCCACAGAAACTAAAGTGGTGAACTCGATGGCAGACTGTGACCAATTCTTTCTTGACAATATTCCACCAAATATCCCAGGAATCTTGGAGGGAGGGAACATCCAGGACCAGAACAGATACAAACCTATTTGCCAAACTTTGAACAACACCAGAACCTTTGTGACGCTTTACGACACCAGGAACAGGATCCCAGTGTTTTCTGCTGCAAAGTACAGAGGGAGGGATGGAGGCACAAGACCTAAGATCAAGTGGATGATTGAACCACAGGTGAGCTTTTTAACAAAGAAAATACCATAATACTAAAGTATTTGTGGATGTTTTTGACAAGTCTCATTTTATTTGACATCAGTTAAAGGAACAGTATGTAAGAAATGTATTTCAGTTAATCATAAAATGGCCCTGATATGTCGCTAGACATGAAGAAATCATGTTCATTTCAAATACTTATATCACTGACAACAGTGGTCCGGCCAGGATATTGTCATTTAAAAGTGAGAGTTGCAGCCCTCAACTGATGTTGATGTTGTCATGTTGTGTTTTGGTCTGAGGCGACACCCTCCACCTATCTACTAATCACAAAGTCAGTAGAGTTTCGTCATCCGGGTCGCCAGCTCTGCTCTAGTTACCACAGCTGCAGCTACGAACGTGTCGGATAAAACATGTATAACGTTACGAAACCTAAGACCTCGTTATGAATCCGAACTACGTCGTGACAAAGTCCGAAATAAAACAAGGATTTGTACAGGAGATGCCTTTGAAAGATGGAGACGGCTGAAAACGGAGAAGAATTTGAAGACAGACGCCAACGTTGCTAATTTTCTCCTGGCTAACTTACTTGTACATAATGTAAATGGACATTTCAAATATTCACGACAGTCGAACAAAGTTATGCATGTTCGTGCAAAGTAACGTTACGTTACCGCATACAGAGGAGGTGGGTCATCAAATTGAAAAGATAAGGAATTGTTTTAGAAATAAAAACGGCGAGTCGTCATTGCTAACATTAGCGATGCATTATGAGCCCGTTTCTCTGTCATTATGCTGAAACGCAGAGGAAAACAACATTAGCACGTCGATTATGGCAATGTGAAACGTAATTGAGACGTATTGAGTAGCTTTACCTCTGCAACCTGGCAACCTCGAGTCAGGGGGGAGGTTGGAGGGGATACACCGTTCTACAGTATTTTGAAAGTGATTGCAGAACCAGTTTTGGCCAGTTTTTCTTACATACTGTTCCTTTAAAAGTTGAAATACATGAAATAAACTGTTATGATGCTGCAGTGCATTGCCACAGTGTCAGTTACTCTACCTGACTCTTTGGACATTGTTGAGACCAAATTATTGTCTAAACTCTAAATCTGAATTTACTTTGAAAATGAAGCAAAAGCACCAAAAAATAGTCTTGTTTACTTCCTAAGGATAATTATGTGGAACCAAATACTAACTTTACTTTGAATCTACTTTGATGTAACCTTGGGGCAGCCGTGGCCTACTGGTTAGCTCCCTGGGCTTGTGACCGGAGGGTTGCCGGTTCGAACCCCCGACCGGTAGAATAGCGGTTGAAGTGCCCTTGAGCAAGGCACCTAACCCCTCACTGCTCCCCGAGCATGTAGCATGGCAGCTCACTCCGGGTTAGTGTGTGCTTCACCTCACTGTGTGCTTTGTGTGTTCACTAATTCACGGATGGGATAAATGCAGAGACTAAATTCCTTGTATACACAAGTATACTTGGCTGAGAGACTCTTAATCTTGTATGAAACAGTAATTTAGTTTTTAATTGTTACAGCTTGAGAACCCAGATGACAGCAACAACATGACACCAGAAAACAATAACATAATCTACAACAACCAGAGTGGGGACACTGACTACAAAAACAACTCACAGCGTGTTAATAGAGGCCATTTGTTACCAAGCTCTTATGGATTTCATCAAACTGAAATGAATTCCACCTTTACCCTGACCAACATTGTTCCACAAAACATAAACTTCAACGGTGGAAGCTGGAACAACATGGAACAATGCATCAAATGTGTTATGGATAAATACTGCCGTGACAAAAATAATAATATAGAAGGTTTTGTAGTAATCGGAGCACAGAACAGCGCCAACAACACTCTCAAGAACAGGGTTAATATTCCTTCCATGCTCTGGTCAGCGTTCTGCTGCAACAGCAGCAAAGAGAACAAATGGTTAGCAAGTGCACACTGGGGCAACAACACTGAACCTACAGAAAAATACCTGGAGACTAAGACTCTGGAGGAGCTCCACATGGAACTGGGAGGAACTTTCGAAGTGTTTCCTGGATCAAGATGTCCTCTCCGCACAACTGTTACTGAGTTTTACTCAGAGTTTAAAAATAACAAAAACTGCAATTGCCCACCACCTGCTACTACTACTACTGCTCCTTTGACAACCACTTCAGCACCAACATCTGTGTCTTCTATTTCGATATCTGGTTCACCTACCACCACATTCACTCCACCTACCACCACATTCACTCCTCCTACCACCTCATTCACTCCTCCTACCACCTCATTCACTCCTCCTACCACCTCATTCACTCCTCCTACTACCACATTCACTCCTCCTACCACCTCATTCACTCCTCCTACCACCATATTCAGTCGTCCTAGCACTGCATTCACTCCACCTACTACGACTACTTCTGCTCCTTTGACAACCACTTCAGCACCAACATCTGTTCTTTCTATTTCTACATCTGGACCCCCCAAAACCAAATCTAGATCTTTCAAATGACAATTTGCCATGTGCAAGTGCCAAAAACACTACTCCAGGCTCTGCCAACGTTTCTGCTCCATGTCACACTCTAGACTCCACCGCCATCAAATTCGACTCATTCCCATCTTAAAACAGAAAAGGCCACCATTTGCCTTGCAAAAAGGCTTACAGATGCATTATCATGTCAAAATATAGATTGTGCAGACGCCACCATTACTCTCCCTAGTACATCTCTTCCTTTCAGCTTTCAGCTCCTCATCAAACTCCATCAAACTCACCTCCTTCTCCAACCTCTAACCCTCCTTTTCCTCCCTCTAACACAATTCTCTCTCCGTCACCAGAATGTCCTTTCCTACTACCAGTAACAGAATAACAGCTAGCTCTGCTTTGTGCTGACCTATTTGTATATCCGTCATCTAAAACACACTTGTGTCTTTGTGTGATCAGTTGAAATCTGTATTTTATCCTGAAGTAAAAGTGGCACAAGGAAAACCCACGTCTCAGAGTGTCTTACTTCTCAATATACATCTCCAATAGAAAACACCAGCTTTGTTAAAAATGGGACTTTCACACATATCAACATCTAGACTGAAAAGTTGGGACATTGTCATCAACTAATAAAAAGACTTCTTTGTATTGCTTCAGGTGCTTTATTCATTTATTTAAACGTGTTCAAATCCACTTAGTTTCACCCTCCATGACTTTAAAAACGTTGTTGTATTGACAGAAGAAAGACATGAAGACAACAGCAGCTTGTGGTCAACATGTGTCTTTTCTCTTTAGGTGAGAAACTTCTCACTTCACCCACTTGTTTTCTGTGTTATTTCTTTACTGTTTGAGAGAAGAGTGATCAGGTCCTAGAGTTGGTGTTGTCGTCTGTACTGAGGGAACTGGAGGTTTAGACAAAGTGTCCTGAAATGAAGAATAGACGTGTTGATAGAAATCAGACTGATGTCCAGGAAGGTGATCTGACAGACTGACTCACTGAGAGCACTACGAAAATTAAAAAGAGAAAAAAGAAAATCTCAATAGTTGTATAGATGCTTAGTGTCTCAGAGAGACAGTGCAGGGAGGTCAAACATCAAACAACAGTCTGTGCAATTTTCAATAGAAGTAACTGATATAACTGTTTCTCTCCACTAGGGGTCGCAATGGTTTAGTCAGAGGAGCAGACATAACACAACACCCAGAACTAAACAGCAGATATCAGCAATAGCACGTCTGTTTTCCTTCTTCAGAGAGTTTATGTTCTTCTTAAAATGTTTTCCTAAAAGGAAAGTTCATTAAATGTAAACTGTCCAACGCATTATTAAAAACTGGAAGGATAGTGGGGAACGTGGCCCCCCGACCCAGTTTAGGCCCCGTTTCAGTATGACACAATAGTTCAGTTTGAAGATCAGAGGTTTAGAGATGTAAGATTTCACAGCATAACGAGGCAACTCAGATTTGATCCTATTAGTTATCAGTCGTTTAAAGATACTGCAGCGTCTAAAGAGAACACATGACAACAAGAACCAATGCTAAAATGCAACAGATGATGAGATAATCTAGATAATGATATCTGATCTCTGGAGTTTTCCTGCTTCACAGCTGCAGCTCTCTAGTCAGAGTTTCTCTTGCTGCTCACATTTCATCTGCTGTGACTGAATTCAACTTAAGAGAAAGGAGCAGTGAACACAACAACTCACAAAGACTTCACCTTTCTACTCTCTCTCTCCTCTGTCAGTTTAGTCTGGAGTCCTGTGTCACGTCAACCTGTTGTTAAAGTTGCTGAGTCATTACCAAGTGTCTCTGTGTGTATGTCTTTCTCTGTTCTTTGTTTAAATTTTACGTTTGAAGCCAAGGAAATCCAACACAGGTCGACCAAAAGGTCCAAAGGGTCGACCGTAAGACAACACAACCAGCTCTCTTTCAGGCGTGGGGAAAGACTTTTCTAGCTGGTCTGTTACTGTTGGTCCTCGTTGTTGTTCATAGAAACTGTTCTGGATCAAACTTCAAACACATTCATATAAAATCAGCTTCATGTTCAGGAAGGTGATCTGACGGACTAACTCTCTGAAAGAGATCTGTGGGAAGACGCTGCTTTCTACTGTAGTTCAGCAGCCTTTTAGAAACACTAGGTTCTGGACCCAGACACCGTCCTGAACTTGAACCTTTAACTGGTAAAATATGCTCATCGTGTTTAGAATCGGGACTCTGCAGGAGGACTGGGGGGTTAGGGTTGCTGTTGCTATGTAATTCCCATAGTAACCACCTCTGAATATGATATAGCACTGATCAAACACACCCTGGTACACTGGGTTTATAACCTGCTGTGTTATGCAAAGGTGTATCACAAGGTGTGTCTCTTTGACTCCCTGCACACACAGAGCTACAGATGTCCTCTGGGTTTTCAAGCTCTGGCTTCTGCAAAGCTTCTTGAGGCAGTTTGAATCGTTTCTGACACATGAAATGTGTCCAGTTAAATATTAGATCTCTGTTAGTAAATTATTTGATAACTGATCTCCAAAATGATTTATTGTGTCTTGGCTCCACGTTGTAGTTCATGTAGAATATGCCCACCTGCAGGCAGACTGTAAGTACGACCTGCGTCATTTGTGACGGCTTTTCACCCTCATGCAGTCTGCAGAACAAATTTAATTTGCATTTTACTATAACGGGTCATGTTTAAAGGAGCGCCAGTGAAACTGGGCTTGTAATTCCTCCAGTTTGTATGTGAACATCCTCAAATTAAAGCTGAGAGTCTGCACTTTAATCCCAGATTCATTATAGAACTGTAACTTGAATATGTTCTGATCAACAGGTAAAACAACAGAAACAGTGTCCAAACACATATGGACATGAATGGATTTATAAAAGTGGCGTTTTATTCCACGGGACTTGAACGCACCAGATCATTTCACAGCTTCTAAATGTGGTTTGATCTCCCTGATAACATGTGATGAAGTCAAACTGTGGACAAAGTGAGTTGAGGAGCTTTAACCTCCACTACATCCCTGGTTAGCAGGATGAAGGCGCCCTCTTGTGGTCTTCATCACATTTCAGAACAGATCAGATTTGTACCTGAAGAAGCCTTGGATGAGTGCTGGAACGTCTTCAAGAGACAGTGAACTAACACAACTTATGAATATGTAATGTTTATGTTATCAAAGCAGCAGATGATGGAGAAAAACTCTGACCTTCTGGCCTCAAATGACCCTTTAAATCAGAGGTCCTCATTTAGCAGGTCATGGACCAGTACCAGACAACAAACCATTTACTACTGGACCATGAGGAGACAATATGATCCTGCAAACTCCCTGAATAATGAACACATCATTGTAGGTTATCTGTGCTGCAGACTCACTGAACTTGTCGTGTCCTCTCACCACCAGGGGGAGCTCTCTGTTTATGAGCTGCTGCAGAGAAACAACAAATGTCAGTGTGTGATAAATATGGGAATACAACCAGATCTCTTTTTACAGTGTTCCTCCAACACATTTCACAACTTTTAAACTAAATGAGTCTCTTTTCTTTGATTGGATTCAAACATCCAGAGCTCATGTTGTCATAGAAACTGAGTCAATGCTTAAATTCAAATAAACATCTGGATTATGGCTGATACACATGTGTTGAGAAGTAGACTCTTACTTTCACACTGTCATTCTACACACACACAAACAACAAACACACTGCCCACATGGTGACAGATAGATGACTTTCAACTAAATATAAAGAGACTTTAAAAGAATGATTGTGCTGCCCTGGCAGAGCGTTGACTGTAGCAATGCTGTAGACAGACAGTTAACAATCCCAAGTCCTCCAATAAACACACAGCCTTGACTTTTAGGGTATTTTAATAAAAACTTGTTGCTTCATTTGCTTTGTTTGCAAAACCGAAACATTACAATAAATATACAATTCAGTTCAAAACAACGGAAATGTTTAAAACATGAACTTAAAACAAGGCAGAATTTTAACAGAAAGGAAACCAGTGACTGTTTTACTGAGCTCAATGAAAACTGTTTGACTGCAGTAAATACCTCTGGCCAGTAGGTTTCAGTAAATAACTGATTTTAACCTCTGAACTCATGAAAGTCATTTTTCAACTTATTTAACTGAAAGCAGCGACGGACTGGTAATCTGTGCGTTCTGTCAAACTCCAGAACGGCCGTCCAGTTCACGGCCGATTTTTTTTTTTTTCGGTCGACTGGCCCTGTCAGTGTAATAGCAGTGTAACACAACGGCCTACCAGCAGATGGCGCTGTAGCGAACATTTGTCAATCAATCACACCGGTAGGCCTGTAATCTGTCAAAAGGACAACAAAGAAGACACTAATATTTCCCCAGAGTTTGGGATTGACTTTGGTTTTCCACTCTAGCCTACCGCTCGGGAAATGGCAGGCAGAAAACGTAAGGAAAAGGGTGGATGGCAGAAATTAAAAGAAAAGAAAACAAAGCTGTTAGAAAATGATGCCTCAAAATGCAGGAAGCTCACAGAGCTTTTCGACCGCGGTGGTGGGGCTAGTGCCGCGGCCGCCAGCAGCATACTGTCCTCAATACATTCAAACAGTTCTTAAATAAACACTGAAAACAACTGTATGTGTGGGTTTTTAATTATTTTAAAACCATATACTAGAATTCTCTTGGCGCACCCCGGTCGGTGGGTGGGCCTATTTGGGGGAAAAAGTCCAGGGCCTTTTTTTGGTCCCAGTCCGTCCCTGACTGAAAGACAGGACAATTATAAACACTGACATCAGTTGTTAATTCTGTAAGAACTTGATTTAAACACTGAGTAATATGAACATTTAACTCTGGAAAATATGGAGGTTAAATATACTTATATACGATGTTGAAAATCCTTGGGTCTGTTGATTTTATTAATCAGGTCTTTGACTAAATCTCTAATGATTAGACAGGTCCTCCACTCACGCTAGTGTCCCTCTGAGACATTCGTCCTGAAAACTGTTCATCCAGAGACAGAATCAGAGACAGGAAATCGAGATGTGATTGTTTTCGACTGCTTATGATGGATCAAATAAAGAAAACAATATTTATTTTCTGCATTTAAAAATAAAATTCAAAACAAAGAGCATGTGGAGTTTTGTATCTTATAGTAAAACGTTTAATTCATTTATTGACACAACATTAATGTCACTAAACTTGTGTAAGCTCAGATATGTTTGATGTGTGTTTAAACTATGATTATTTAACCCAACTATGAGAACATGATGATTGTTAACTGTTATAAGATGGAATTATTAGTCAAGTAGAACAATCAGAGCTCATAACCTCCATGGAAGAAGTTATTAAGAATAAAATCGAACAGTGCTCAGTTACCAACATAGAGAAGATTCATGACTGTTCACCTTTCATAAAAAACAAACAAACTTGAGAATGCTGGAAACAACCCAGCCACCACCCTACCTAAAAAGAATAAGAAAAACCTTTATATGTTACGCAATGGGGAAATTGCAGTTTGCAACAGCATACAGAAAGGGCAGGAAAAAAAGACACTCTGACATCTGTCCATGCAGAAGAGAGTTTCTGTTTCACTGCTAGTTCCTCCAACGTAAAAAGAGACAAATGTCTAATCACCTTTTGCAAAACAATTCCAGAGAGCACAACCCTAACCTGCTTTACCAAACTTAGCTAAGATTCTGGCATCCATCCAGACACAACATCTGTTACCGCATGCTGCAGAGAGTTACTCTTTCACTGCTGGTTCCTCCTCCTTCACAGGTGACTACATTAACCAGTCAGTCAGTTGCTCATGTCCAGAGTAATCACATGTAGTATTTACCTGGTAAAGATATGAATTACAGACTGCTTTACCAATTAGGTTTCAAATAGTGACAGGATAATAATCTCTTAAATTTCCTTAATTTAAATAAATAATAATAACATCTCAATAACACCTCCATCAAAAGGTGAATCAATCTCTTTGTTTTATCAGTTAAAAGTCCAGGTTGGTTTAGGACGGTGTCTGTGTCCAGAACCTAGTGTTTCTAAAAGGCTGCTGAACTACAGTAGAAAGCAGCTCCTGAATGCATCCAAGCAGGAAGCTCCTTTAGTCTGTTGGTGCATTAAAACACCTTCCTGGACATAAAGCTAAATGAATGTAACAATAGGAACTTGTGAGTTCTGATCTGAAAGAGGATTTCAAGTCCTTCTTACTGCAACAAAGAAAAACTCATCTGTCCAACAACCTTCTCTGCATTGTTGTTTCAGTTCATGTTTTCCACAGAGTGGAACAAGGACTTTGACTTGTTCCAGCAAAAGAAATGTAGCTTTGACACTGAGACACTTCTGGTTTTCCTGCTTGGAAACTAATTTATTTCTTGTGTCAGTGGTTGACTGCACAGACTCAAAGATCAGCTGCAGTCTGTTTACCTGCTAGACTTTATTTATTTTTCCATTAAATGAGAACACATCTTCTTTCATTCATGAGTCATTGATTCTATCAGATTCAAACATCCAGAGTTCATGAGTTAAATCAAACTGCTGAGAATATTTGACTGGTCTCTGAAACACAATCCCTCCAGACTCCTCCATTCACACTGTGATTCTACACAGACACAAACACCAACAATGATCACAACCATCATTTTAGGAGGTGACACTTCTGATACAGTTGTTCTGTCAGTGGTAAACTCTCTGCTGTAGCTACTTCCTGAAACATTTACTCTACTATAACAGGATAGTTCAGACTAGACAGGAGGAGAGGTGACGTCAAAGACTCCACCATCTAATCTGGTGTTTTGAATATTCAGACCCACTGGTCCATGCTGTGACCACTCTGGATGAACAAGAGTCAAACTCACTGACTCAACATCACATACTGTATCTAGCAGCTTAAGGAGCCTCAACAACAGTGCTGTTTGATTACATGGACTTTTAATCAATGGAAAATGAATGTGGTGGAAATGTGGGATTAATATCATGTCACCATTCAAAACTCCAGAAGAAAAGTTAAAACTTTAAAGATCAACCACTTTATTTACATAATAACATAACAACATGTAAATAATCACAACTCCAGTTGTTTTAGTGCAAAGAACAAGAACATTATGACAATGTTTACATTTAATTAACTTTCCTTTTACAAAAACATTTCATGAAAAACCTGAAAACAGACGTGCTATTGCTGATATCTGCTGTTTAGTTCTGGGTGTTGTGTTATGTCTGCTCCTCTGACTAAACCAGTGCGACCCCTAGTGGAGACAAACAGTTATATCAGTTACTTCTATTGAAAATTGCACAGACCTTATGTTTGACCTCCCTGCACTGTCTCCCTGAGACACTAAGCATCTATACAACTAATGAGATTTTCTTTTTTCTCTCTGCCTTTAATTTTGGAAGCAATCAGAACTATAACACAGAGAGACAGCAGAGCTACTACTACTACTGCTGCTACTACTACTACTGCTGCTATCAGTCCATCACGTCGTCTCCTCCATCCTCCAGTCTCTGGTTCTAGACTCAACGTTGGTCTCTGAATTTGAGGCTGATCAGCAGCTGCTGGAAAGAACATCAAAATATTAGTTGACACTTTTTCATATCCAAACTAAACAAATGTAGCTGATGGTGTTTGTTGACATGTGCAGTATATTATTATGTTAAATGACAATCTGAGGAAATAATAAAGTTCTCAGCAGCCAGACTCCATGAAGTCTAGTTTAACAGCTCAGTCAGTGCAACAGTTATCAGCATCTTTAAAAAGGACTTCTAGTAACTTCTACTTTATCAACTTACCAGTGACGTTGAGTCCACATCTGCCAGAGCTGAAGCCATAATCTGTTTTCACTACACACTGGTACAGACCAGAGTCATCAGTCCTGAGTCTGGACACATGAAGTCTGATTCGTCCTTCTCTGAGGACGTCTTTGTCTCCCTGGACTCGTCCTTTAAACTGTTCATCCTGAGACATCTCAACACCTTCATATACATGATACAGAATCAACTCCTTCTGATTGGTGAACAAGCTACAGAGCATAAACAGATATTTGTAGGAAGAGTCAGGTTTGGTGGTGAAGGTCCACTCCAGGGTGATGTTGTGGTTCTCCTCTGCCTGATAGGAGCTCTGTGTCACATTCACTTCAAATGTTGCTGCTGAGGAGACAGAGAGAGAAAGAGAGGAGCAGACACACTGAGAACTGGAACATGGGAGTCTTTCAACTCCATCATTGAAGACTGACAATTGATTTGGACTTCATCAAGTCAATTTCTAAACTGACCACAGACACATGAGTTGAGGATGATGAGCAGCAGGATCCTGCAGATCATCTTCTCCCTGTGAGAGGAGACAGAGGTGAAGAGTCATGAACACATGAGGTCAAAGGTCACTCTCTGCAGATACAACAAGGACAATCTACAGTCTGACTTCATTCAGTCGTTCCAACATCTGATCCTGTTCTTCATCCTGTTTGTTCCAAACCACCGACCAAAGAACTTTCTGACTAAACTCCATCAACGTCAAGTTATTCCAGGGAACACTAACCCCACCCTGCGTTATACACCTAGCAAAGAATCTGGCATCCATCCAGACACCATGCTGCAGAGAGTTTCTCTTTCATTGCTGGTTCCTCCTCCTTCAGAGATTGGGACATTTAGTTTGACATCAACCAGTCAGTTACTGTTTTCTCAAGTCCAGACCAATCACATGTGGTATTTACCGGGTAAAGGTATGAATTGCAGACCGCTCCAACAATGAGGTTTCAAATAGTGACATGATCATGATAATAATATCTTAGATTTCCTTAGTTTGAATAAATAATTTATATATAGTTCTGATCTGAAAGAGGATTTCAAGTCCTTCTTACTGCAACAAAGAAAAACTCATCTGTCCAACAACCTTCTCTGCATTGTTGTTTCAGTTCATGTTTTCCACAGAGTGGAACAAGGACTTTGACTTGTTCCAGCAAAAGAAATGTAGCTTTGGAACTGAGACACTTCTGGTTTTCCTGCTTAGAAACTAACTTTCACACGTACCTTGATAGTGTGTTCGGCTCCTCTTAACTCTTCTGGTTGTTTCTTCTTTCGGTCTACATTCTTTCTTTCAGCTCTGGATAAACGGTAAAACAAAAACACACTCATCAAAAGAAGAAAAACACAAAAATAGTTAAGGACTGTCTGCAGCTGCAGTTGATAGTCAGTGTGGCAGGTAGCAAAGATCAGCTAACTATATGCAGTGTGTGGCATCTACCAAAGGGTGTGTCAAAGATCGGCTGCCTGCAGATGTATGTAGCTGCAGGCAGCGTCCATATAAAAAGTGGCCTGCCACACCCTGTACTGTCAGTGTGTGGCCCTGCCACACCCTGTACAGCAGAGCTGCCAACTCTCACGCTTTCGCCGTGTGACACACGGTTTTGCCTGTTTTCACACGCACTCACGCCACACATCCAATTTCTCACGAAAAAAAAAAAAAATCCGATCTTGGTCCGAGACTCTTCCGTTCCTTTTCAAACTCCACGACGGTAGATGGCGCTGATGAGCGCCCCTGAAAATTTGCGCTTCGCTACACCTGCAGTGCACCCCTTTACTATCTATGCCTGCACCCCGAAGTAGACAGAAGAAGAGATACAGAGACCAACAAGACAGCAGGAGAAACCAGAAACTACTTTGAGAAGTCTGATAAAGAAGAGAATCTGAGCTGAGACTAGGCCAGTATAACCATGCACACAGATCATAGACAAGGACTTTACCCAGCTTCTGATCTGCATCTGATACTGATTATGCCTCATTTTAGCTATTTTTGTAATGCATTCATCTGTTTTATTGCTTGAAAAAGTTTCACTGTTTAAGCACTTTATTTGTTGCACTTTATTTGTCTCTGATGGACCATGTGGTGGGAGACTTTGAATGAAGAATAACGTCCCTCTCTAACTAATCTTGTGTCGTTTTTGGCTGAACATAAATCATTAAGTGCTCTTAAGAATACAATTATTCACAACATAGGTTAGGTTTTAGTTAAGAATTAGTTTAATACCATTTTAATCAAAATATCAATCAACCTACCTTGGTCAAATCTTAAACACTGATTTATGAATAAGGCTTTATTGTCATTTAGGCACACCGATAGTTTCCTGGTTGAATGTTCAGCTCAAGTCTACAGACTAAGACCTACAAGTCATGATGCCGAACATGAATCAGAATAAGTTCAGGTATTGCACATCTTCAGGGCCGTTTCAATGAATTTAGGGGCCCCAAGCAAAATGGTCATGGAGGCCCCCCCCCCCCCCCCACGCAAAGCCTACAGGAACCACAGCATAGCCATACAGTTTAAGTTCACCCACATTTTATATAAATACAATAGTGAAAATACTGCTGTTGCATATTCTGTGCAAAACATTTGAACATTTGCAAAAAAACACCACAAAAAAGTGCACAATAACTAAATCCAACATACTTAAACACACACACACACACACACACACACACACACACATATATATATACATACATACATACACTCACATTAACATTTGTCAGTTCTCACAAAGTGAGAGAATAAAACACTGCCATCTTGTTCACAAACAACCTATAAAGAGTGCAGGTTGTAACATAAATAGTATACACACACACACACACATAAGATTAACCTTTCAGGCCATCATGTGCAAACTATCTAAAACTGCTGTTTCCTGCCCCCATTTGGTAAATAGATTATCACGGTGGAATATTTAGTATAGCAGAGAAGCTATCCCACCTTCATTAAGACCTATTACAAAGCTATAGCAATGTCATGTCATTAAATACGATACACAGTGATTATGGAACAGATCTGCGTCTTCCTTATCCCGTTAATAAACATATTACAGTATGTAACCATATTCCGTCCGTTCAAAAAAAAAAAGTTACACTGACTGTTCTAGTTTGCTACAAGCAGCATTGGCCATCAGGCAGGTAGCTATAACCATTTTTTTGCTAGCCTACAGTACCTGCTGCGAAATTACACCATTTGTACAAGACAAGTAGAGCTATTTTATCCAGTGTAATTTATCACTTACCACTATCTTGTTTTTTCTTATCCTCCTCTTCCTTTTTCTTCTTCCTCTTTTGGCTTCCTGACGGATAATTCCGCTTCATTGTGACTACCGAGGTTTTATATTTTGCCGGCAGCAGAGATCACGAACCTGGCTGGCTGGCTGCTGTCAGCGACGACTGAGAGGGGCCCCCTAGAGGGGGATCCCGATAACAGTGTCATTGCACTTTACTGCATTAACTATCAAAGCGCTCACACAGTTTGTCGTTGCATTTTATTCTTAACCAGTCGTTGTCTTGGGGCCCCAGGCCAGCTCGGGGCCCCAAGCAATTGCTTGGTTTGCTTGCCTTCTCGCGACGGCCCTGCACATCTTTAGCAGACCGCCCAAAAATCCACTAGAATGGAAACCACATCTACTTCATCCAAAATCTCCTGGGGGTGGACCTTCAGCTATGTCTGCTTCACAGAATGTAACCAATATTGTCCATCTTCAGTGGGCTGCCCCTATCAACAGCTTTGGACCTCCCCACAAACCACCAGAATGCAGGGTACAACATGGGTACAACATCAAATTAATTCCAATTATCTTATATCTGAGCCACCAATTTGTGTGACTGCGTGCACGGCATAATTTTGGTCACCCACGACAAAATCTCACTCCAAGGTTTTTTGAAAAGTTGGCAGGTATGCTGTACAGTCAGTGTGTCAGGTAGTTGACGTCAACTACCTGACACACTGACTGGTTGGATTTTCATACTTTAACAACCACTTATAAATGACGGCAGATTGCAACTTGATCTGACTGAGGTAACTATCAGGAGAGTAAATCAAAAAGATTAAAATAAAACTGGGTTTGTAGTTATTAAATCAACATGACTGTTATCTAGTTTATTTTCGTAGCTGCAGTATCGACTCTTTTACCAGTTTGATATTATCATGATGATAATTATCAGTTCATCTCTTCTTCTAAGACCCTGATATTCAAGAACAGATAATAAGATGTATAGAATAAAATGTCTAGAAACAAAGACCTGCATTCAGTTTTAGCTTCAGTTGTAAATAAATTTCTCCACCCGTCTGCTCTGATTTGCTACTGAGAGGAAATGGTTTATTTGTTTTCATTTCCACTAGACCTCCACTAGAGTAATTTAACCGGTTCTTCAACACACATTCTGCCTCATGACATAATTCACAGGTCACAGGCATATTTAAAACATCTCCTTACACCACATCCTTTAACAATCAAGTTGACATGTGTTTCAGCTTGTGCTGGACTTTATTTGATATGAAGTTAAATGAGAACGCAGCGTCAGAAGAAATTATTAAGAAGTGAATATTTATTAAGAATTCTTCTTCTTCCTCTTGAAGACACCACAAAGACACGATATTTAATGTGCAAACTGATGAACTTTATCGTCTCATCTTGAGCTTGATGCCTGCAACATGTTTCAAAGAAGCTGGGACAGGGTCATGTTCACCACTGTGTTCCATCACCTTACTTGAGACAACACTCAACACTAATAGTTGAAGCTTTGCAGGTGGAATTCTTTCCCATTCTTGCTCGATGTACGACTTCAGTTGGACAGGTCTGGACTGCTGGCAGGCCAGTCTAGTACCTACCTACTCTTTTACTACAAAGCCACACAGTTGGAACACGTTCAGGATGTGTCTGGACATCGTCTCCCTGAAATAAACTAAAGACGTTGATTGGATGGCAGCATATGTTGCTCCAAAACCTGGATGTACCTTTGAGCATTAATGGTGCCTTCACAGATGACATCGGCGCTAACATGCCCTCATACCAGCACAGTTTCTGGCTCTAAACTTTATGCTGGTAACAATCTGGGCGATCCTTTTCCTCTTTAGCACAGAAGACACAGCATTCATAATTCATAATTGAAATGTGCACCCATCAGACCACAGCACACTGTTCCACTTTGTGTCCGTCCATCTCAGATGAGTTTGAGTCCAGAGAAGCCAGCGGTGTTTCTGGATGTTGTTAATTTATGTCTCTCTCTTTGCACGGTAGAGTTTTAACTTGTTCTTGTAGATGTAGCGGTGAGCTGTGTTAACTGACAATGGTTTTCTTTAGTGTTCCTGAGCCACCTGGTAACATCCTCTACACAATGATGTCAGGTTTTACTGCAGTGTTGTCTTAGGGGTCAAAGGTCACAAGCATTCAGTGTTGGTTTTCAGCATTGCTGCTCACATGCAGAGATTTCTCCAGATTCTCTGAATGTTTTGATGATATTATGGACTGTAGATGATCAAATCTCTAGATCCCTGCAACTGTACATTGAGAAACATTATTCTTAAACTGTTGATCACAAAGTGGTGAACCTCACCTCAACCATGCTTGTAAATGACTGAGCCTTTCAGGGAGGCTTCTTTTATACCCAATCATGACTCTCACCTGTTTCCAATCAACCTGTTCACCTGTGGACTGATCCAGACAGGTGGTTTTTAAGCGTTCCTCAACTTTCCCAGTCTTTTGTTGACCCCTGTCACAAAAAAGTTTATCAATTTGTCTCTGTGGTGTATTCAATTGAATATAGGTGAGAAAAGATTTTCAAATCATTGTTTTATGTTTTTATTTATGTTTTACACAACCTCCCAATTTCACTGGAATTAGGTTTGTCCACAGACACAAATAACAACAATGACCACAACAATCATTTTAGTGTCTACACTTAGGATACAGTTGTTCTGTCAGTTACTTGACAAATTGGTGTTGGTCATGATTTCTTGACAATATCAAAACGGGTGGGAGAGTGAAAATCGTGTGGATCCCTGGTGGGAGTATAAACCATTACCATCAGCTTCAGGACAGAGGATGATGGTATGTGTTTCTCTTCTCTTCTCAGATTCTGAGTCTAACTTCTTCTTCCAGATCTGTGTCCTGTGTTAACCTGTTGTTAAATGCTGAGCAGTAACAAAGTGTCTCTGTGTGTTTTTCTTTCTTTTGTTTTCCAGCTGCTAAGATCTTGAATGGTTTCCACCTGAACAGTTTGATCATGCTGCTCAGTGGTTCCATTTGAAATTGAAAAAAGAAAAATGTTTGCATATGTTTAACGTCAGTGTTCAAAATCTAATTAAACACGTTTTGAAGTATCTCAGCTGTGAACGTTCGTGTGTGAATAATGCACCATCTTTACAAAGAGGCAGAGTGGCGCCACCCTGTGACAGAACAGTGCAGTAGATTGTCCTTGTTGTACCTGCAGTGAGTGACCTTTGACCTCTTCCTCCAAATATCTGTCTAACTTCTGTAGCTTTTTAACCAGGTCAGATTGTTCTGTATCATGTATATGAAGGTGTTGAGGTTTTATTAGAAACCTGCAGGAATAAAGGAAGAAAACTAAAGCAGAGCTGGATACATTACAGTCTTGTAATAAAGCATTAATAAAGCATCTTCTCCTGCTTCTTCTAAAATACATGACAGCTCCACCCTAACCCTGCTGGATTTTATTTGAGATGAAGTTAAATGAGAACGCAACATCAGAGAATATTTGACTGGTCTCTGACACACGATCCCTCCAGACTCCAGACTCCTCCATTCACACTGTGATTCTACAAAGAGGAAGAAAGGATGTCAGTCTGTGTTTCTGCGTCTAACGTCTACATATTCCTCCACCATTAAAGACACAACCTGCATAAACACTGGCTGCAGATAACAACATGAAGTGGAGCACAGCAAAATACTGAACCAATGAGTTCTGTGTCTACAAGGAAACACTCTGCTGCATTTGTTTAGTGTCAAACTCTAGCTGCCAGAGAGAGAGAATGAACGTTCCTGATGACATCTTCAAGTTTGACAACAACATCAACGCTATGACTTAATTCTTCTTCTTTCATACCTGAAAGGAAGGGAAAAGTTGTGGAACACCACAACAACCAGTTATAAATAACTACAGATTGCATCTTAACCTGTCTGAGGTAACTGTCATGTCAAAGCAATAGACATAAAAATAGCATATGGAGAAGACTGGATGTTTTCAGGCTGCTGCTTTAGATGAGGCGATCTAATAGTTTTATAATCCATCAGAACAGAAAGAAATGCTGGTGACACATTCATACCTGCATTCGAGCCGTTTCTTTCTGTTCTGTCTAACATGTAAATGTAGATAAATCTTTGTCACATAGATTTTAGTTTTAACTCTTTTTATCAGAAGCGTTCAAGACCTGCAAATAATCAATATTGTTCTCTTACTGACAGATGTTGAAATCCTCATTAGATCACTGCAAAAAATGTGTTGGTGCTACACACACAAGTCTAGAATGAAAGGTAACAGTAAAGATGCAAATACTATTACACATGCAAATACTTTATCATCAAGTATCCATAAAGGAAACTCTGTATTACTGTAAATGCAGGATTAACATTTGAAGTGAAGTACACCTGTTGTGTACTGCAAGTATTAATAATCAGTTGTCATGGTGATTGCATCAAAACTGGTCAGCATTTAAAAGAAGAACAAGAAAATTACGCAAACGCAGATTTTAAAAAGAGGAAGATGAAACAGGCTGTTTATTTGGGTTCTCAGTTGAACCAGGAACTTTCCATCGCAGTGAAGCCCATACATGGATGTCTGTCGATGTTGACATTGTTGTTGTCAGACAGCCGAAGGTTTCTAGTTCAGGACAAAGGTCATCACTGAAACCTGGATGATCCCTTCATGTTCTCAGACTCTGAAGACTGCAGCTTAATCACCATCCTCCATTTGTCTGCTTAGGTCTCATGTCCACCTCACACACCATCTACTCCACCTGGTCTCTACCGGAGCTTCTTCTAATACGGACGGTCTTGCTCCATAACATTATGACCACCTTCCTAATATTGTGCAGGTCTCCCTTGTGGTGACTCAGAGAACGAACATGGGCCTTCTGAGGGTGTCCTGAGGTGTCTGGCAACAGGATGTTGTTAGTGGGGGCCTTTGAGGGGAGGGGTCTCTGTGGATCATCCCACAGATACTTGAACAGTTTGGGATCTCGTGAATTTGGAGGCCAGGTCAACACCTTGTGCTGTTCTTCATGTTTGTTTTTTAGTTGTTCCTAAAGCGTTTTTGTGGCTGCATCCTGCTGGAGATGGCTGCTGACATCAAGGAGTGTCATTGCTATGGGGTGGGGGTGTCTGGTTTGGTCTAGGTGGGTGAGTCATAAAAAACTCAACGATCTCAATGCTGTAACTATCGATGGACACTGTTACACTGTGCTGGGTTCTGTAATGTTACTGTCCAACATGTAAATGTAGATAAATCTTTGTCACATAGATTTTAGTTTTGACTCTTTTTATTAGAAGCGTTCAAGACCTGCCAATAATCAATATTGTTCTCTTACTGACAGAAATCCTCAAAATCCTCATCAGACCACTGGAAAAAAATGTGTTGGTGCTACACACAGAAGTCCAGAATGAAAGGTAACAGTAAAGATCACAGCTATTCATAATAGAGATACAAATACATTATCATCAAGTATCCATAAAGGAAACTGTGTATTACTGTAAATGCAGGATTAACATTTGAAGTGAAGTACACCTGTTGTGTACTGCAAATACTAATAATAATTTGTTATGATGATTACCTCAAAACTGGTCAGCATTTAAAAGAAGAACAAGAAGATTATGCGGAACCAGATTTTAAAAAGAGGAAAATGAAACAGCAAACTCTGTGGCTGTTTATTTGGGTTGTCTGTGGAACCAGGAACTTTCCATCGCATTGAAGCCCATACATAGATGTCTGTCTAATCCAGGCCGACTGGGGTCTTTCTGTTTGTGTGGAGTTTGCATGTTCTCCCTGTGTCTGCGTTGGTTCTCTCCAGGTACTCCAGCTTCCTCCCACCGTCCAAAGACATGCTGGTTAGGTTCATTGGTGATTCTAAATTGCCCGTAGGTGTGAATGTGAATGGTTGTCTGTCTCTTTCCCTGAGATAGACTGGAGACCTGTCCAGGGTGTACCCCTTCCCCTCCAACACCCCCACGTTCCTTCACAGGACAAGTGGTTATAGAAGATGAATGAATGAATGAATAACTGTTGTCAGACAGCTGAAGGTTTCTAGTTGAGGACCAAGGTCATCACTGAAACCTGGATGATCCTTTCATGTTCTCAGACTCTGGTCCACTCTGAAGACTGCAGCTTAATCACCATCCTCCATTTGTCTGCTTAGTTCTCATGTCCACCTGACACACCATCTACTCCACCTGGTCTCTGCCTGATCTTCTTCTAATACGGACGGTCTTGCTCCTCCATATGCACCGATCAGTCACAACATTATGGCTACCTTCCTAATATTGTGCAAGTCTCCCTTGTGGTGACTCATCAGAGAATGGACATGGGTCTTCTGAGGGTGTCCTGTGGTGTCTGGCAACAGAATGTTGTTAGTGGGGGCCTTTGAGGGAGGGGCCTATGTGGATCATCCCACAGATACTTGATCAGTTTGGGATCTAGTGAATTTGGAGGCCAGGTCAACACCTTGTGCTGTTCTTCACGTTTGTTTTTTAGTTGTTCCTAAAGTTTTTTTGTGGCTGCATCCTGCTGGGGATGGCTGCTGTCATCAAGGAGTATCATTGCATAACACTGAATTGTCGCTATGGTCAATGTTATTTCTCCTGTCAGTGGTCATAATGTTGCGGCTGATCGGATACATTTCCTCAAAAAACTCACTTTTAAAAGGCAAGGCAAGGCAAGGCATTTTTATTTATATAGCGCATTTCATACCAAGAGGCAACTCAATGTGCTTTACATAAAAACAGAACAAATTAGAACACACAGTTAAAAGCAAGAACAAAGAAAAAGAAAAAGAAAAAGCCTGGTTGTTCTGTTTTAGTTCATGCCAGTTTCATGTTTATAATGCATTCAGTGTTCAAAAAACAATGAGCTGTGTTGTTTTAAAAAGCTAAGTTGAGCTGAATGTGTGAAGGAGAGGCACGGTGTGGTTTAGCTTCTTTCTCAGAAATCTGATAGGTTGATGCAAATTAAAGTGATACTAGGAATTCAACTACTTATAAACTATGCTGATAAAGGAAAAAACTGGACTTCCTCTTCAGGCTGAGTTTATATTGGAGGAGGACCATCATGCTGTTACTGCTGCTGTGGACACAGAGAGACAAGGTCAAGAGATTTTCAGGAAACCTTCACGACGGTGAGTTTTTCTTCAGTTTCAGTTTATTTTCTCCTTGTGTCTGTAATTCAGTGAATACAAACACAGAGCACAAGTTACTGAGACATTTTTACTTTATTAAGCATTTTCTGAAATCCTAAGTATAGTTTTATTTTACAAAGTCATGTGGACACAGTTGTCCGTTAATACAACTGACGTCACTAGTTTAACTTGTTATTTTTGTAAGTTGAACCAAAATAGATGAAAATCAATCAAGTTATTTAACAATTAACATTTTCTTTCAGGATGAATCTATCCATATATCAAACTTTAATGTGTTTTATCAGATTTGTCTTTTATCGTCTAACACATGACTAGTAATTAATAATTAACACGTCTTCATAGAGGTTGAGCCACAGTTTCATCAAATAAAGAGTGAATATAGTTTGAACAATCATGGGTTTTCAGTTGATCAGTTCATTTAACTTTAACTTGACATGCAACAAACTATAATACACTGATTTCTATTTTATTTTTTACAGTGATCCACCATGACATTACTGAAGGCTCTCCTGCCCCTCGCTGCTCTCCTCCTTCTGTCCGTCATTCCCACAGAAACTGAAGTGGTGAACTCAATAGCAGACTGTGACCAATTCTTTTTTAACAATATTCCACCAAATATCCCAGGAATCTTGGAGAGAGGGAACATCCTGGACCAGAACAGATACAAACCTATTTGCCAGACTTTGAACAACACCAGAACCTTTGTGACGCTTTACGACACCGTGAACAGGATCCCAGTTTTTTCTGCTGCAAAGTACAGAGGTTATGAAGGCAAAAGACCTAAGAACCCCAAGTGGATGATTGAACCACAGGTGAGCTTTTTAACAAAGAAAATACCATAATACTAAAGTATTTGTAGATTTTTTTTGACAAGTCTCATTTTATTTGACATCAGTTAAAAGTTGTTAATCAGTTGAAAATACATGAAATAAACTGTTATGATGCTGCAGTGCATTGCCACAGTGTCAGTTACTCTACCTGACTCTTTGGACATTGTTGAGACCAAATTATTGTCTAAACTCTCAATCTGAATTTACTTTGAAAATAGTCTTGTTTACTTCCTAAGGATAATTATGTGGAACCAAATACTAAATTTACTTTGAATCTACTTTGATGCAACTTTGTATGAAACAGTAATTTAGTTGTTAATTGTTACAGCTTGAGGACCCAGATGTCAACATGATATCTGACAACGCTAAGAGAACCTTCAACCACCAGGCTTGTAACGCTGACTACAAAAACAAGCTAGGTTATGACAGAGGCCATTTGTTACCATGTTGTTATGGATTTAAAGAAATAGAAATAAAATCCACATTTACCCTGACCAACATTGTTCCACAAAAAGACAGCTTCAACCAGAAAAGCTGGAACTACATGGAACAATGCATCAAATGTGTTATGGATGAATATTGCATCAACAGTAATGATAAAATAGAAGGTTTTGTAGTAATTGGAGCACAGCCCAGCACCAACAACACCCTCAACAAGAGGGTTAATATTCCTTCCATGCTCTGGTCAGCATTCTGCTGCTACAGCAGCAAAGAGAAGAAATGGTTAGCAAGTGCACACTGGGGCAACAACACTGAACCTACAGAAGAATACCTGCAGACTAAGACTCTGGAGGAGCTCCACAGAGAACTGGGTGAAAACTTTAAAGTGTTTAATGGAACAGAATGTCCTCTCCGCACAACTGTCACTGAGTTATACCCAAACCTTTACAAAAACTGCAGCTGCATGCCACCTACTACTACTACTACTGCTCCTTTGACAACCACTTCAGCACCAACATCTGTGCCTTCTACTTCGACATCTGGACCCCCCAACAGCAAATCTATGTCTTACATCTGCAAGTGTAATAGCCAAAAACACTACTCCATGCGCTGCCAACGTTTCTGCTCACGCTTTAGACACCTCTTTCAAACTCGAACCCGTTACTTGGAAAAACAGTAAAGGCCATCATTTGCTTTGCAAAAAGGCTTACAGATGCATTAACATGTCAATATATAGCTCGTGCAGACGCCGCCGTTACTCTCCCAAGTACATCTCTTCCTTTCAGCTTTCATCTCCTCATCAAACTCCATCAAACTCACCTCCTTCTCCAACCTCTGACCCTCCTTTTCCTCCCTCTAACACAATTCTCTCTCCGTCACCAGAATGTCCTTTCCTACTACCAGTAACAGAATAACAGCTAGCTCTGCTTTGTGCTGACCTATTTGTATATCCGTAATCTAAAATACACTTGTGTCTTTGTGTGATCAGTTGAAATCTGTATTTTATCCTGAAATAAAAGTGGCACAAGGAAAACCCACGTCTCAGAGTGTCTTACTTCTCAATATACATCTCCAATAGAAAACACCAGCTTTGTTAAAAATGGCAGTTTCACACATATCAACATCTAGACTGATGGGAAAGTTGGGACATTGTCATCAACTAATAAAAAGACTTCTTTGTATTGCTTCAGGTGCTTTATTCATTTATGTCCTAAACCAACCTGGACCTTTAACTGATAAAATGAACGTCATCAAGTTGTTCTTTGACAAAACAGAAGTTACTAGAAGTCCTGTTTTAAAGATGGCAACTGATTTTTGAGACATGAAAAATTTTCAACGAATATCTTGATGTTCTTTCCAGCAGCTGCTGATCAGCCTCAAACTCAGAGACCAACATCGAGTCCAGATACGCTGATGTCTCTCTGTGTTATAGTTCTGATTGCTTGCAAAATTAAAGGCAGACAGAAAACTTAAATGAGAAAAAAGAAAACCTCAATAGTTCTATAAATGATTAATGTCTAAGAGAGACAGTGCAGGGAGGTCAAACATCAGTCTGTACAGTTTTCAATAGAAGTAACTGATATAACTATTTATCTCCACTAGGGGTCGCACTGGTTTAGTGAGAGGAGCAGACATAACACAACACCCAGAACCCACCCAGATCTGAGACCACTCTCCTTTGTTTCCATATTTGTCTGTGTTAAATAATGTTCCTGTTACTCTGAGTCAGAGTTTAAATGATTTCTTCCATCATTAATAACTGATGTCAGTGTAAATGATTCTTCTAAAGTCTCTTTAGATTTAGTCCAAAGACTCTAAACTGTCACCAGCTCCACTTCTTCTGATGTGACTCGTCATGTTTCTTCATCTAAAGCTCCATCCAGATGTTAACAGCTTTTATCATCACTGATGTCTTTCCTAATGTACAGTGTATTATAGTTACTATTTATTTATTGCAGAATGATGCTGCTGTTGTTACTGTTCATCATAAATTGCTTGTTGACTTGTAAATAAAGTAGTTGATCTTCAAACCTTTAACTTTTCTTCTGGAGTTTTGAATGGTGACATGATATTAATCCCACATTTCCTCCACATTCATTTTCCACTGATTAAAAGTCCATGTAATCAAACAGCACTTCAGTCAGACTAAGAGCTGAGAAACAAACTAATAGCTGTTGTTGAGGCTCCTTAAGCTGCTAGATACAGTATGTGATGTTGAGTCAGTGAGTTTGACTCTTGTTCATCCAGAGTGGTCACAGCATGGACCAGTGGGTCTGAATATTCATAACACCAGATTAGATGGTGGAGTCTTTGATGACACTGGACTGAGACATACCCACCATGGCCATGGTGGGTGTGTTAAACAGCCTGGTGACTGTTAAACACACCCACCAGGCGGTTTGGTTGGCTGTTAAGAAAACAGCCTATGGGTGTGTTAAACAGCTGACTTTAAAAATAGGTCGCACTCATACATGGGAGAGAAGTGTGGAGGAATGTGAAGCTGTAACATGGTGGAGACAACAGCAGTTTGTCCTTAACTATTTTTGTGTCTTTCCTTTTTTGATGAGTCAGTTTTTACTATATTGGATGTTTTGTGTTCACTGTGGGTTTAGACGAGGTGTTGTGATAGTTTTCATCGTCTATCCAGAGCAGAAAGAATGTAGACTGAAAGAAGAAACAACCAGACGAGTCAAGAGGAGCTGAACACACTGACAAGGTACGTGTGAAAGTTAGTTTCCAAGCAGGAAAACCAGAAGTGTCTCAGTGTCAAAGCTACATTTCTTTTTTTGGAACAAGTCAAAGTCCTTGTTCCACTCTGTGGAAAACATGAACTGAAACAACAATGCAGAGAAGGTTGTTGGACAGATGAGTTTTTCTTTGTTGCAGTAAGAAGGACTTGAAATCCTCTTTCAGATCAGAACTCACAAGTTCCTATTGTTACATTCATTTAGCTTTATGTCCAGGAAGGTGTTTTAATGCACCAACAGACTAAAGGAGCTTCCTGCTTGGATGCATTCAGGAGCTGCTTTCTACTGTAGTTCACCAGCCTTTTAGAAACACTAGGTTCTGGACCCAGACACCGTCCTAAACCAACTTGGACGTTTGTGTGTGATAGGGCTAAGACTTGGTTTGAGGGTGAACGTTACTATTAGGTCATGGTTAAGGTTAGGTGCTCAGGAATGCATTATGTCAAATGTCCTCACAAAGATACAAACATGTGTTTACATACTAAGTCAGGTCTTTAAAGACACCAGTATGGGTCTGGGTGCATAAAATCATTCTACTGATATTTGCTGATTGACAACGTTTTATTTATTTATTTATTTATTTATTTTTTTATTGGAATAAAGACATATCCAAGGGATAGATCATGACAAAGTGCAAGCACTTATTTCCATCATGGTCCCTGATGCCTCAGCACTTGATGACGCATGATACAGATGTGTTGTCTTTAAGAAAAGAAATAACACAAAATTATGCAAAAACAGCCATGTTTTATTATAACAATATATGTGAAACAGAAACTTCTATTTCTCAAATGCACAAATTCTTCAATAGAACATTTGAAAATCACACCTAAGAGAATCCAGTTATTCAACGATTGCAATCACAACAGGAAACACACATTTTAAGGTGCACAATCTCCACCTCCAACATAGGTAGGTAGATGGCAGGTCTTGTCTAGCAGGGGAGGTGGGTGGCTCATCCTGACCAGTGGCAGAGGATGCTCCAAAATATTTTAGAAGTGCCCCTGAAATTGCAGTTGAAACTGACATCAGAAGACCGTACTACAATATAACTCTTACACAAAACATCCATGAATTGCAAATTTAAATAAACATGCCCTTACATGGTAAATGTCTGTCATTAGACACTATATTAACATACAGAGAGAACATAGCATACCTTTATATTTTGCTCGTTTCTCCTCTTCTTCTTTTCTTTTTTTCCTAAATTTGGCATCTGATGGCTTTGACCTTTTTCTGTCAATCAACAGATTTCCATCCTCCAACGCTGTCACTCACGACCACAAGTCAAGACTAAACTAATTCACCTTGGTGACCACATAATCGTTTTGTATTACCTATTTTTATTTGGCCACTTCACACAATTCATGAAAACAAAAATACGCAAGAATTATAGGCCTGTATTTATAATATTATGAATGAAATGTGCGTTATATGGAAGAAAGTCAAGGTGTGGCTGACTTAAGCCCTTTTATACCGGGGAACCCCCCGTCCAGGAGAGACCCAGATGTGAACTATCCCCCGCACCCCCCCTCCCCTTTCCCTTTCTCACACACAGCTTCTGTGCATGGCACCTTCTCAGCAAGCAGGGGCGCCTGCAGCTGCAGGGGGCGACAATTTGCCAATTCCCCACACAGATATGACAGATAATAGAAAACCATGTAGCGGTGCAGATGTATTTATTTATTTATTTATTTTTCCAAGTGCTCCTGCCACCCCCCTTGTGTCATGAAAACAGGTTTTCCCATGCCTTTGTGTCAGTGTAGAATCACAGTGTGAATGGAGGAGTCTGGAGGGATTGTGTTTCAGAGACCAGTCAAATATTCTCAGCAGTTTGATTTAACTCATGAACTCTGGATGTTTAAATCTGATAGAATCAATGACTCATGAATGAAAGAAGCTGTGTTCTCATTTAACTTCAAATAGATTCAAAGAGATTTATTGATATATGAAGGTGCTTTCTATTATTTATTTAAATGAAGGAAATCTAAGACATTATTATCATGTCACTATTCAAAACCTCATTGGTGGAGCAGTCTGTAATTCATACCTTTACCTGGAAATACCACATGTGATTGGTCTGGACTTGAGAAAACAGTAACTGATGGTTAATGTCAAACTAAATGTCCTCACCACTGAAGGAGGAAGCAGCAGTGAAAAAATGTATAAGAGTATGACACCAGAATGGTGTGATAGTTAATGTCTCTGATATGTGTATCTGTAGTGAGATAGGGTGGGGGCTGGCTTGTTTCCAGTGTTCTCAGTTTGTTTTCAGGTGAACAGTCATGAATCTTCTCTATGTTGGTAACTGAGCACTGTTCCACTTTATTCTTAATAACTTCTTCCATGGAGGTTATGAGCTCTGATTGTTCTACTTGACTAATAATTCTATCTTCTAACAGTTAACAATGATCAGCAGCAATAATGAAACAAAGGCTTTATTCATGTTCTCATAATTGAAATAAACAGAAACACTTTATTTGAAGATACAACATTTCACATGCTCTCTGTTTGAAATGTTATTTTTAAATGCAGTAAATAAATGTTCTTTTAAACTTTTACTGTTGATCCATGGTGAACAGAACCTGATCTGGAACTTGAAGATTTCTCTTTAGTGCATCAGTGACAGAAACACATTTGTTCATCAGAGAAAACTTCAACAAACAGCAGGTTTTTCTAGTGACTGCTTCCACTGCAGCGGTTGGAGTTGATGGAGTTTAGTCAGAAAGTTCTTTGGTCGGTGGTTTGGAACAAACAGGATGAAGAACAGGATCAGATGTTGGAACCACTGAATGAAGTCAGACTGTAGATTGTCCTTGTTGTATCTGCAGAGAGTGACCTTTGACCTCATGTGTTCATGACTCTTCACCTCTGTCTCCTCTCACAGGGAGAAGATGATCTGCAGGATCCTGCTGCTCATCATCCTCAACTCATGTGTCTGTGGTCAGTTTAGAAATTGACTTGATGAAGTCCAAATCAATTGTCAGTCTTCAATGATGGAGTTGAAAGACTCCCATGTTCCAGTTCTCAGTGTGTCTGCTCCTCTCTTTCTCTCTCTGTCTCCTCAGCAGCAACATTTGAAGTGAATGTGACACAGAGCTCCTATCAGGCAGAGGAGAACCACAACATCACCCTGGAGTGGACCTTCACCACCAAACCTGACTCTTCCTACAAACGTCTGTTTATCATCTGTAGCTTGATAACCAATCAGAAGGAGTTGATTCTGTATCATGTGGATGGAGGTGTTGAGGTGTCAGAGTCTCAGGATGAAGAGTTTTCAGGACGAGTCCAGGGAGACAAAGACGTCCTCAGAGAAGGACGAATCAGACTTCATGTGTCCAGACTCAGGACTGATGACTCTGGTCTGTACCAGTGTGAAGTGAAGACAGATTATGGCTCCAGCTCTGGCAGATGTGAACTCAACGTCACTGGTAAGCTGATAAAGTAGAAGTTACTAGAAGTCCTTTTTAAAGATGCTGATCACTGTTGCACTGACTGAGCTGTTAAACTAGACTTGATGGAGTCTGGCTGGATAGGCTCCAGCAGACCCCGAAACCCTTCACAGGAATAAGCGGGTACAGAAGATGAATGAATAATATAATATACAGGGACATTTGTTCATTTTGGACATGAAAAAGTGTCAACTAATATCTTGATGTTCTTTCCAGCAGCTGCTGATCAGCCTCAGACTCAGAGACCAGCGTTGAGTCCAGAACCAGAGACTGGAGGAAGGAGTAGACGACGTGATGGACTGATAGCAGCAGCAGCTCTGATGTTTCTCTGTGTTATAGTTTATTTCACTTTACTAAAAATACAAAAACAAATTCATCGTGCTGCTATAAAGACTCATAGAGACAACCTGACAGATGTAGCAGTGGTCTGAGTGGAGGACCTCCTCTATCGAGTCATTAGACTTTTAGTTTAGTAGTGGAGGAATACAAATACCTGGGTGTTCAAATCAACACAAACACCCTGTACAAGAAGGGCCAGAGTTGTCTCCACCTGCTTAGATGACTGAGGTCCTTGACTGAGGACACCGCTCAGGACTTTTTATGACTCTGTGGTGGCTTCTGCTATGCAGTGGGAGCTCAGAGAGGGACAGGAAGAGACTTGATAGCTGGTCAGACGGGCCGGCTCTGTCCTGGACTAGTCTCTGGACTCCGTTGAGGAGGTGGGTGAGAGGAGCATGCTAGCCAAGCTGACATCAATCATGAACAACCCTTCTCACCCACTGCATCAGACTGTAGGAGACCTCAGCAGCTCCTTCAGCAGCAGACTGCTGCATCCACGCTGCAAGAAGGAACGCTACCGCAGGTCCTTCATTCCAACTGCCATCAGGCTGTACAACACCAGCCTGAGTCAACAATAACTGTCATTTTGCACAATTTTTTTTGCACTGCCTCATTTTGCACGAACCACTACCTCACCATCTTATTTTTTTAAAGCAATTATTTATTTGTAAAGTTTTTTCCACCACCACACTGTATATTCAGAATGTCTTTATATTTCTATTTTTCTCTAAATATTTGTATATGTATATATGTTTATTTTCTGTATATAATTTTCAAATTTGTATTTGTCAAAGTCGTTATTGTTTTTGTATATATTTTTGTCTGGAATATGTCTATAATAGTATTATATGTTTAGTTTCTGAATGATTTCTTGTTTTATGTTCATGTTTTCAACGTTTACATTGTTTTAATGAATGAAGTGAACAGAATTGTATATTTTTTTTAGAATGTTTTAATTTTCCAAACAAATTAATCAACAAGTTTTTATTAAAGCAACACTAAAGAGTTTTTAGTACCTTAAAATAATGTTTCAAAAAATAGTTTCAGTGATTTATCACCTCAAAACTGGGTGAAAGCCAATTCTGTAATCGCTTTGCGGCCCTCTATTGGCTGTAACCGCACTATGTAACTTTGCTTCGTCGGGTAGCGTTTTTGTAGTTCTAAAAAGACTACAAATTTGACCTGCTTTACGGCAACGCGGCTACAAAATCCGGTAGGTTGAGGCTCAAATCAGTGAGAGAGTGAATCAGATCAGTGAGAGAACACTCAGCAGGTGTGTGGAAGATACCAGCTTCATGACAGAGCCTGCAAAGAAAAGGAGGAGTGTACTGTCCGATGAGGCGAAGAAAAGAAAACGAGAGCATGATAAAGAAAGAGCTAAAACGAGAGTGAATATCGGACCGGCTCATACTCGATGGCGACTTGGCTTTGCTGCTGCTGGACTTGTAAGTAATACCGGTAATCTTTTTTTCAAACAGTGTGCATCGGTGTACAATACATTGTCAATTATTTTTTCGGCTCATCTTAGCTAAGGCGTTAGCTATTGTGCTAATATGTAACTATCGCTATGGCTCATGTTAGCTAAGGTGTTCGCTATTGTACGTAACTATCGCTAAGCTAAATATCGCTGTAACTATCACTGCAAGCTAAGACAATAACTGCCAAAATAACCCCAAATGTTTGATCGTTCCCAAAGTTGTTGATTCTTAGTTCACAACGGTCTCTGAAACTTTTTTCAACAACATTCACAAGATTTTCACAGACAATGCAAATGGCTATTACATGCTAAACTGTTAGGCAATACGTTTCTTTATTTTTCATCCTTATGTAAACCTATCTGGCTATTGCTAATCTGCCGTTTCAAATTTACAGTTTCACACAGAAATAAAAATAGCAAGCAATGTCATTATTTTGTTTTACTTCATTCTAATGTTGCAATACATCATACTTTCGTAAAATCATGCAACCTACTCTACCTTGTCACTGGACATCCTTCGATATCGTTGATTGTTTCCAAAGCCGGTTCTGCATAAACAAATAACGTGCCTGCGACAGTAGGATGCAGTAGGCTTACTTATTTACGACGGAAGTAATGGACAATTACACTTCCAACCAGTAGGGGGACCGAAGAGGAAAACTTCTTTAGTGTTGCTTTAAAACACCATAAAAGTCAAGGCTGTGTGTTTATTGGAGGACTTGCGATTGTTAACTGTCTGTCTACAGCATTGCTACAGTCAACGCTCTGCCAGGGCAGCACAATCATTCTTTTAAAGTCTCTTTATATTTAGTTGAAAGTCATCTATCTGTCACCATGTGGGCAGTGTGTTTGTTGTTTGTGTGTGTGTAGAATGACAGTGTGAAAGTAAGAGTCTACTTCTCAACACATGTGTATCAGCCATAATCCAGATGTTTATTTGAATTTAAGCGTTGACTCAGTTTCTATGACAACATGAGCTCTGGATGTTTGAATCCAATCAATCCAGTTCATTTCACATCAACACAAATATTCATGAGACCTTTAGAGCACAGACAAGTTTAGATTTTCATGTGGACAAATCTCAGTTTAGCTGAATCAAAGTCATGGTGAGCAGGGAGAGCCTCTGTGGCTAAACAGACACAGGAAGGAGCGCCACCCAAACAAAGTCCAACATCAAGCAAACAACAAACCAGGAGACGTCAAAGTACCGCCCAGAAAGTGTGATTGACAGCTGATCTCTGTGCAGTGAAGAACAATGAGCTCTCAGCTACAACGATGGAGACCAAATCACCAGGAGACTAAAAGACACATTTTAACCAACTGTCCCTGAAGTGACTTCTGTCTATTTGACTTTAATCAACTCAGCAGAATGAAACGGAAGAAGTCCAGCACAGAGAGGCTGAGTGAATTTGGTCTGGACTCTGTGGAGGAGAGTCATGGTTTCAGAAACGCTGTAGAAAGACAGAATACCTGCTCTGTGATCCAGGTACACTCCTACTCTGGAGGAATCAGGACCTGAGACGTCAGTAGAGACTTTGTTGTAGTAAAATACATAGCTATTTGTGTAACAATATAATGACCAAGATTTGTCATTTGATCCAAATGAGCATTCATCTGAGCTTCCTGCTCTGCTGATATTCTTGTATGCGACTGCTACATAAACTCCTCCTCCTCTCCACTCCACCTCCCAGTAACAACGTCCAGTCAGACTCTCTCTACTCAGGACCTGAGGAGAAACAGTGAATCTTTCTGGATGATCAGAATAAGACTGTTGTTGATTCATTAATGTTACTTTTCTGTTCCCCTCAGATAATAACAGCTTTGTGTTTGCTGTGTTTGGATCCAGTGTGATTTCACATGAATATTTCAAGAATTCATCTCTGGTCGTTGGCTCTGGTTGTGGCAGTAAAACATCCACTTCAGTCACTGTCAGTGAGATGTTTGTCCACGTCTCTCTCAGAATGTCCTGTAGTTTCTCTCTGGTCTCTGTCACAGCTGCTTTCACGTCATCAAAGTTTCTCAGAGGACGAATCTTGATGCTGGATGAGTGTGTAGACTCAATGGGTGGTGGCAGTGAGGGGTAGTTGTGTAGAAACTGGTTGTGATCCTCTGTGTTTAAGAGCTGCTTCAGCTCGGAGCCTTTCCTCTCCAGCTCAGTCATCTCCTGCTCCAGCTTCTCCTGAAGATCTTTGACTCGACTCTTTTCAGTTTCCTGCTGGGATCTGACCAGCTGCTCCACATCAGAGCTTGTTTTCTGGATGAGACGGATCATCTCAGTGAAGATCTCCTGACTGTTCTCCACTGTTTTATCAGCAGAGCCATTGATGGCCTTCAGCTCCTGTCCAAGCAGCTCCACATCTTTCTTTCTCTCCTGGATTCCCTGCAGAATATTTTGTAGCATCACCTCTACCTCCTTCTGCTTCTCAGTCCTTTCTGCTGCAGCTGGTACAGCTTCATGTCCTTTATGTTCATCCATTGCACAGAGATAACAGATAGTCTGCTGATCAGTACGACAGAAAATCTTCATCACCTCATCATGATGAGAGCAGATGTTCTCCTGGAGCTTCTTGGAGGGCTCCACCAGCTTGTGTTTCTTTAATGGAGCTGCATCATAGTGAGGTTGGAGGTGTTTCTCACAGTAAGAGGCCAGACAGACCAGACAGGACTTGAAGGCTTTCCGCTTCCTTCCAGTGCAGACATCACAGGCCACATCTTCAGGTCCAGCATAGCAGTGATCAGCTGGAGCAGCTTGGAGTCCAGTCTTCTTCAGCTGCTCCACTAACTCTGCTATGATGGTGTTTGTCTCCAGGACAGGCCTCGGTATGACAGTCTTCCTGCACTGAGGGCAGCTGTAGATTCCCTTCTGGTCTTCTCCATCCCAGCGGCTTTTAATACACTTCATGCAGTAGCTGTGTCCACAGGGAATAGCCACGGGATCCTTCAGTAGATCCAGACAGATGGAACAAGAGAAGGTTTCTCTGTCCAGCTGAACTCCTTTCTGCTCCATTTCACCTCTCAGTGTCGACGACTGTTTCAGTTTCTGTTTGCTAGAAGTTATGATCTGAACAACATGTGATTCTGCAGTGAATGGAGCCAGTCAGCTCTCACACATGCTGGTTACACCCATCTTCATGGGAGGGAACAAGGAAACATGAGTAGAGCTGCTCCAGGATCAGGGTGGAGTTATCAGACTTGTTCCAGGATGAGGAGCAGTGTGAAGCTGACCCTTTTTATAACAGAGCACTTTTGAAAACATTGTTCAGCTCAGCTTTTAGGTGGTAAACTCTTCTTGCGATCTTTGGGTTTAGAGTTGTCTCCACAGTTTTCATCATTAGCTTTTCTGTTCTCCTAAAACGAACTTTGACTGAACAGTTTTAATCCTTTATTTCTGAAAGTTTTTATTTCATTTTGAACAACACACACAAAATCTCTTTCAGACACATCTGACCTGACAGTGAACATGTCGGTCTATTGAGAGAATTTGATCACTGTGCAAAGCCTTCCAGCACATCCCAAAGATTCTCAATGGGGTTAAGGTCTGGGTCATGTTCCCTGAACCACTCTTTCACAATCTGAGCCCCATGAATCCTCTCATTGTCATCTTGGAATATGATCCATTGATGGAATAACCTGGTCATTCAGTATATTCAGGTAGTCAGCTGACCTCATTCTTTGGGCAACATAATGTTGCTGAACCTAGACCTGAGCAACTGCAGCAACCCCAGATCATGGCACTGCCCCCACAGGCTTGTACAGTAGACACTAGGCATGATGGGTGCATCACTTCATCTGCCTCTCTTCTTACCCTGATGCCCCCATCACTCTGGAACAGGGTACATCTGGACTCATCAGACCACGTGAATCTTCTTCCATTGCTCTAGAGTCCAATCTTTATGCTCCCTAGAAAACTGAAGCCTTTTTTTCTGGTTAGCCTCACTGATTAGTGATTTTCTAGGCTACACAGCTGTTCAGTCCTGATCTCTTGAGTTCCCTTCACATTGTACGTGTGGAAATGTTCTTACTTTCACTATTAAACATAGCCCTGAGTTCTACTGTTGTTTTTCTTTGATTTGATTTCACCAAACGTTTAAGTGATCGCCGATCACGATCAATCAGGATTTTTTTCCAACCACATTTCTTCCTCGAAGACAATGGTTCCTCACTATCCTTCCAGTTTTTAATAATGCGTTGGACCGTTCCTAACCCAATTTTAGTAGTTTCTACAATCTCCTTAGATGTTTTCTCTGCTTGATGCATGCCAATGATGTGACCCTTCTCAAACAGAAAACATCTTTTCCACAACCACAGGATGGTTGTTGGACATGGTTGTTTAAGAAATGAGAAGCTACTCATTGTATCAGTTGGGGTTAAATAACTTGTTGCCAGCAGAAAGATTCTGCAGTAGAGATTCTGTTTGACATCAATAAATATGTTGCTGTGATGAAAGAGCAGAATATATGACGACACCATAAAACCAAACCTCAGACCGACACTGAAGTTCAGCTAATAGCAGCTAGCAGCTAACACAGGCTCAGGTCTTAGGTCCTCAACTTGTTACCAGACATAAAATCTTTATGAGATGGAGACTTCATTAGAGTTCCTCACTAAAGTCTCATGATTAATGTTCCTGGCAGAAAAGGCAGCGTTCAACAAAGTTAGCATGTCTACAAACTTGAAGACTTGTTGATTCATGTGATGAGAGATTCTAGAGACACCACACAGCTGTTTACTTTTCATCATAACAGTCTTCATCAGAGAAGAACAGACTGAGAATCAGAATGACCCTCAGTAATTAATGATTAATTAGTCGACTGATAAATGATCCTCATCCTGGTTGAAAACTGAAACATTTTATCAATGAACTCCAAAGATTAACTCTACTAACTCGGCGTCCTGTGCTCAGCCAGGTTTGGGAGTTTGACATCGAGCTGGGAAACGTTGCTGAGGACATCAGAGATGAACATGGTTGGAGTCATGTGACCTTTACAGTGATTACTGATCCATGATTGTGTAAAAATAATAAAGTCATCACATATTGTCCTGACTGCGTCTCTGAGGACGATTATAACATTTAAAGAAGAAGATTAAACTCTGAAGGACACTGTGACTGAGGCCAGATGTCTACCAGGAGTCCTCCCTCTTCACTTCATACCTTTTATTAAAATGTGTTAACTGAGTCTCACAGACATGGATGGAAACTGAAACCTGACTGTTGGAGCTACAAGAGCAATGATCCACGTTTGAGACAGATTTATTCTTCATCTGATCTTGGTTTTGTCCTGATGCCACGTCTCTCAGAGAGCCCTCCCGCGTCCTGACTCTCTGTCCTGCTGCCGTGATTTCAGTGTTGTTTACATTTACAGCTTAAGCTACCGGCTGTGTGTTGCAGAGGTCAGCGTTCTCCACTGTTCCTTCGATCAGGGACTGGTGGCTGGATGTCAGACCGAGAGGGAGATCCCCACTGGGAGATGGTTCACAGCTCCACAGGTAACAACTAGGGGTTGGTCGATGTGTACTAATAAAAATGGTATTGTTGACCTGAAAACATCTGCTGAGACCAGACAGCTCATGTGCTACACACTGTGAGCTGCAGATATGTATAGCCTGTATAAAAACAGGCATCATCTCAGCACCATCAGTAGCATTTAATAGTACTCCACAGCGTATATTTAGATGGGATAGTGTAGCAGGTATTTCTCTGAAGCTAAAGGTAACTTTATCAAATAGTTGATGTGCAGCCTCCTTCTCTCTGTTACCACAAGACGTTTGGTGAAGTTGTTAACTGACTGCTGTCCAGAGGATTTGGTATGCTAGAGTTAGCGTTAGCCTTTTCAGATGCATTGCAGTAGTACTTTAGTTGTATTTCCAGACTGACATGTCACGGTAGTGTGGGCTCCATCTTTAGTGAAGTATTTCCACACACTTGATGAACCAATGTCCCACTGGGCTCCTCACCTGTCTTCTAGGAGGCGTCCATGTTGTTACTGTCGCGTGATGAGCGACTAGTCCACTAGTCTGCAACTAGTCTGTCACACACCTGTTCATTATCTTCCTCTGTAGACCCTTCATGACTCTCAGTGTTTTATGTAGTCGAATAAGTGCTGCTGTCAAGTCACAGATTATTATACTAATTCTATTTATAGCGGCTCACATACAGGAGCAGCTCAGATGAGTCACAGTATTTCATTTATTGGTTGTGTAGCTGTGTTGACTTCCTGTTGTTGCTGTAGTCTGGGCTGAACAGTGACTGAAGGTTTGACTTTAACTGCTTCATGTTTAGAATTCATTTTAAGCGTGTAAATCAGTGAACGCTCTGACCACAACATCTCTGATCTCCTTCAACTGAGATTCCAGCTCCAGTCCTCAAACTTTAGTCTATCTGCATGTCAGGCTGGCCACCACGTTGCCTGGTTATAAATCAGAGTGTTTTATTTTTGAACATCTTCGTCTTCCTTGTCTTTGTTTTTTCTTGTTGACGTTGTTGTGTTCAGGATTTCGGTTGTCGTTGGTTGTTTTAATAAATGAGATGAGAGTTGTAGTTGTTAATAAATTAATTATTAATTATTGTAATCTGCTTTAAATCACTTCTTAACTTTAAAACTTTAAACTTTAAAAATCTATCGTTGAAGATGTTACCTCAGGTGGCCACTACCTGTCCGTCTCTCCCTGGAGCCGTGGCGACCTGTGCTTCTCCTTCTCTCATTGGCTGACTGGGCATCATGTGGGCGTGCTGCAGGTGTTCATCGGGAGAAGAGGACGAGACCAAAGCTACCCAGTCAAAGTCGAAGGAGACAGTGAAAATAAATCCTTAGATTTATTTTTAGTTTACTTTCAGAGCAAGACTGCTTCACCTGACACAAACGGGAAGAACAGGTGTGAAAGTATGAGGAAATTGAACTAGGTTCTTAATTATGCAACTGAATTGGGTCTTTATCAGAGTGAAGCTGAATGTAGAGAGAGAGAGACACCCCGCCCCTCCCTCTCTTCACCTGTCAGAGGAAAGTTGTCACTGTAAAAGCAAACGTGGCTGCAGAGAAGTGTTGTCAGAGAGTCAGTAGATGATCAGCTGCTGTGACACTTAGTTTGACAGGAAGATGAAGACGTTGGTGGTGTTTGTGATCCTCGTTCACGGTAAGATATCTTCTTCCTGGATCTGATTATCACTTCAGTCTGACATCATTTCTCTCACGTCTGACCTGTTTCAACTTTGATTAGTTATTAGTTTGTCTGTGAGGGACACGTCCAGAAGCAGAGTCTGATGTTCTGTTCACGTTGTTCAACAAAGAATCAAACAGATTTAACGTGAGCTCAGAGCTAACGACTGCTTGATGATCTGGCTGCAGGTCAGGACTTCACTGTTGGACACAAACATTACAAATGTTAATGTGTTTTAAAGTGAAACTGTCAGCTAGTGAGTTCTTCATGGGGAGATGTTGACGACTAGTTTCCTCATCCAGATGCCTGAGAACAAGCAACAGAGACATATTAAAGGTTAATAAATGTTAAGCTTATTAAACACCAGTGTTATAAACCATTAGCTGTTTTCATTCACCCTATCTATCCTGATGTTTCCAGTGGTGAATGTGGGACAGGTCTTTAGTGACTGTAACAAACTGAATGTCCTGTTCTGGACTTCACAGCCTCCATCCTGTTTATTTCTGTCTCTAGACAAAAGTCTGAACATCGACACTTTAACAACAGGTCAGTCTTCAAAAGGGTTCTAACTGGAATTAACACAAATGATCCAAAGCTTTCTGAGCAGCACAGAGGACAGAAAGTTGACTATCACATGTCTGGATGTATCAGATGATCAGAGAACAGTTGGTCCAGTGTTCTGTTCCTGACATTGAGAACTGTAACAGGTCAGAGGTTAACTATCAAACACAAACACAGTGAGGTACGGTGTCCTGGAGTGGACATAAAGACAAAAATCTGTATAATGAGGCCATGTTTCCTAGAAATGCTAGAAAGAAGACAAGAGAACAGAACATTGACTTTGGACCCAGCCCACTTATGACCTTCTGGACAAGCAGACCATGAACATGAAGGATGTTTCTCAGTGACATCTTGCTCCAATCAGTAGATTTTCTCTCTGTGTTTGCTGCATGTTAGCTTCCCAATGTTCCAGACTTGTAAATCTGTGAAAGCAAGAAGCCATCTCTGAATACTTGACATGAATAACATGGCTGTAATTCTAGTCTGGACACTGAGACAGTTTCTGGTTTAGATTGGTGCTGTTAAAGAAGAGATGTGTCTCTGTGTTAGTACCAGGACCAGAGGAGGCCTTTTACTGATGGATTGTAGCAGAGATCAGTCCTGAGAGATGGTGCACCATGAGTTCATTCATCAGTTAGAGATAACAATCATGTTATGGTTGACTGAACTCTAAACTGTTACAGGACTGGAGTAGAGGACAGACCTGATCAACACGATCTTACAAAACTCACTGTACAACAGTTAAACTGGTTTCTCTGGTCCCTGCAGATAATGTGACCTACAGTCAGTCATGTGTGAAGTCAAACCCACATCATGCAGCTGATTTGTGTTTCTCATTGTGTGTCCTCTCAGTTTCCCAGCATGCCCTGGCAGGTGTGGTGCAGGTGACTGAGGGGGCGGAGTCTGTCCTGCTACCCTGCAGCTACTTGGATTCTTTACCTGTGGACAACCCCACAGTGATTTGGTCCAGGAACGATCTCAGTCCCAAATCTGTCCACAAACGACGAGAAACAGATGAAGTTAAAGGTCAGAACCAGGTTTACAGGGGGAGGACATCGATGACGCCTGATGCTCTAGACACTGGAGACTTCAACCTCACTCTGAAAGAACCCCACCTCTCTGACAGCGGCATCTACACCTGCTCCATCAGTGATGGCAGAGAAGAACTGAGAGTGACAGACGTACATCTACAGGTAAAAGGTCAGAAACAAACCTCAACATTCACTGTTTAAATATGTGGAGGAAGAAAAACACTTAACTGAACCTTTAGGAGGTTTCACTTTCTGTAGCAGAACATCTGACCAACAGCAGTGGAGACGGAGCACCTCATTCATTCATTCTTTCTGAAAGATATGACAGAACCAGTATTAACTCTGTAAAAGACTGTAAAACCAGAAGGAAGGTGATGGGTTCTTGCTGACAGAGTGTTCGAGAAAAGTGTGTTCTCACAGACATTTAGCAATGATGAAAGGATCAAAATCTAACTCAGGTTTTTATGTGATCCAGGAATGAAGTTTTCAAGCAGCACTGTTTTCATATTATTAGTAACCGTCCAGGGAGACATTCCTATACAGATGATGTGTTGTGTTTCTGCTAATGTGATGAGATGTGTCTAATTAGGACTGTCTTCTTCTTCTTCTATAACCGCTTGTTCCTGTGAAGGGTTGCGGGGGCGCCGGAGCCTATCCCAGCTGTCATTGGATGAGAGACAGGGTACACCCTGGACAGGTTGCCAGTCTATTGCAGGTAATTAGGGCTGTCAATAGATTCAAATATTTAATTTCCATGGTTAAATTCAAATAATCACACATTCTTTAGAAGTCTGTTTCAGATATACCTGGAAGGTAGATTTTAAAGTTTTTAATACACTTCTCAAGATCTCAGCTGTTCAGAAAGCTCTGTGCTCTGCAGAGAAGTCTCAGCTCTCAGCTGTGTTATTGATCTAATGGTAACTCCACTCACATCCACAGTAAATGCAGATAACTTAGTTCTAGCAGAGAGGTGCTAGTACTAATCTCAGACTCACTGTGTTTGTCAGTGAATGTAGAACTCACGAGACACCAATGATTGTATGGATCAGTTTGAAATATTCGGGGAGTAATGGAAGAAGAGGGAGCAGTCACAGTGAGCTGTTAGATGATGAGCTGCAGACTGAACACGTCCAGCTTCTCATCCAGGAAACAAACACCTGCCTCTACAGTTTATCTGCTTTATTGTCCTCTCAGACATAGATACAGGCCAGAGGACAGAGGTCAGTACTGGAGACACCAGTCAAAGGTCAGAGGTCATGTTGTTCTTTATGTTTCTCCACAGAAGAGTTTCCAACCTGGGCCATAGTTCTCCTGGTTCTCCTGATTCTCCTGGTTGTTCTTGGTGTCGCTGGGGGTCTTTTGTTTTATTTCCAACACTACTCCATGTCGGGTGAGTCTCTACTACTACACTACCCATAATGCTGATGGTAACATGTGTCCTGTGGAGGAGACTTGTCCCAGCTGCTGAAAGAGTTCAGAGCTCAAACAGCTACTGCAGAGAGCTGAAGAGAAACTTCCAGGCTTAGTTCCAGAAGTCAGAAATTCTTCATCAAACATGTCTGCAGCACTTTAAAGGATGCTTTGACTAGTTACCAAGGAATGAGTCAGGAAGATATCAGGAAAAAAACAGAGACACAATCCAGCTCTAATCAGAAGCTCCTGACGTCCTCAATCAGGACCTGAGCTGAGTTCATGAGTCCAGGTCTCTCCCAGTCCCAGGAAAACCAGAGCAGAGGGTTAGGGTTCTTCCTCATCCATTCATCTGATTGGTTCCTCATTAGTTCCTGACTTCTTCTTTGGTAACTTCTCCAAATGTCCTGAAGAAGGAAACTGGGCATTCAGTCACAAACTAGTTTCCACTGGTTTGTGTCAGAGGTGTGACAGACATCAGGTGAGCTCAGGTCACCTGGTTGATCCACGTCCTCAAACAAACTGAACACTGAGAGTCCTCCACCAACATGAGACACATAGACAAGGATGGACAGAGACGTCCTGTTACCATCAGAGCTGCTGCTGTCTCTACAGCTGATGATGTGATTTATTGTCCTCTCAGTCTACCAGGTGGAGGTGGATTCAGGGGTGGAGTCTGTCCATCTGCCCTGCAAAACCATAACTCGCCTTCCTAAAGACGCTGAAGTGGAGTGGAAGGATGGTGGAGATGTTGTGGTCCATGTGTATCAGAACGGCTCTGACCAGCTTAAAGACCAGATCCAGATTTACAGAAACAGAACGAAGATGAAGAAAAACCTGAAAATTGGAGACTTCAGTCTGACCCTGAAATACCCCACAGACAGAGACACCCAGATCTACACCTGCACCGTCTACAACAAGGAGGGAAACATCCTGATGAAGAAACAAGCGAAGCTCAATGTCAGAGGTCAGTACTGTAGATACAGGTCAGAGGTCAGTAGTGTAGATACAGGTCAGAGGTCAGTACTGTAGATACAGGTCAGAGGTCAGAGGTCAGTACTGTAGATACAGGTCAGAGGTCAGTACTGTAGATACAACTGTTGTTTTGGTTGTTTGTTTGTCATTTCCCCCAATGTTCAATTTGGTTCATTCATCAATGCACTTAATAGCATAAATTACATAGCTCTGTTTTTGCATGTTTTGTCTTTGGAGTGAATTGGAAAAAGACAACAGGGTCAAACAGTGTCCTCCAACGACAGGTGAGTATAGACAAGAAAAACTCCCTTTTAACAGGAATACACCATAAGCAGAACCAGCTCATATGGAGGGAGCCACTCAGGTAGAGACAGAAAAAGAGAGAGAAGAGAGTAAAAGAGTAGTATGAAGCTCCACAGATCAGAACCACACAACTCTAGGCCAGAGACATACACAAAAAGATGGAGGAGGAGGGGAATGAAGGAACACCCAGCTATTATGATCTGGTACAAGGAGGTCTTTAAGATACGATGGAGCTAGGCCTTTAAGGGCCTTGGATGGAAGGAGGAGGAGTTTAAATTCTGTTCTGGATTTGAAGCTAAAACTGGAGTAATATGATCTCTCTGGTTAACACTAAGTGTCTGGAAGACACTAATGCATGAACTAGTTTTTCAGCATCACTCTGAGACAGGATGTTCCTAATGTTGACCAAGTTGATGCAGATAAAAGAAGACAGTCCTGGTCAGTGGCTTTGTGGGACAATTAAAGGACATATCCTGGTTTCTCACAGTAGTGCTGGAGGCCAAGGTGATGACATCCAGAAAAACTAAGTGATAATGAATCTCTGAGATGTTTAGGGCTAAATACAATTACTTCTGTTTAGTCTGAGTTTAAGAGGAGGAAGTTCCAGGTCATCCTTTATGTCTTTAAGGAGTTCAACCAGCTGATAGATACATATAGCTTCGTGTCATCTGCATAGAGATGATGCAGTGTTTCCTGATAATATTTCCTAAGGGAAGCATGTTTATTGTGAAGAATATTGGTCTTAGTACAGAACCCTGAGCAACTCCATAACTAACTTTAGTAGAAGAATCCTTGTTGGAATCTGTCTGATAGATAGGATTCAAACATTTAATCAAGTGTGTGTAGTAAAGTATTGTGATGACTAGAGTCAAATGCAGCACTAAGGTCTGGGACAGAAGACAGAAGTCCATTATCTGAAGGCATGAGGAGATTGTTGGTAACTTTAACCAGAGCTGTTTCTGTTCTATGATGAACTTTAAAATCTGACTGAAACTCTTCAGACAAACCGGTTTAAATGATCACACAACGGATCAGCAACAACTTTAACTACAAGTTTAGAAATCAAAGGAAGGACCACAGGTCAGAAACATGGAGCTCCTGGTCAGAGACATTAATAGAAATATCACAGATCATTGTTTGGATCAATCATACATCGGCAGAGATTAGATCCTAATCTGATCGTACACACAACTGAAGAACTTCTGTGGCATTAATGAATAATTAGAGAGCTCCTGTTTGTTCTTGGGTAAGAAGACCCTCGACCATACATGAACACAAGAAAGACAATCTGCTGCTGGTCCTGGGAAATAAGAATGAAAAGGAATGAACCTGATTAAGAGACAGGGAAATGTTCTGAAATCATTCATTCACTTCATAAATAGATAGTTTAACATTTAACATTTAATACATCAGTAGTTTACACTTCTTGACTTGTCTCAGTTCAATGGAGAATGGGACATATTTCAGACTGGAACCAGTCAAACATGTTTCACTCCAAATATTTCTCTTCAATGTGCTCAGAGCTGCTGCTGCTGTCTCTACAGCTGATGATGGGATTTGTTGTCCTCTCAGTCCCCCAGGTGGAGGTGGATTCAGGGGTGGAGTCTGTCCAGCTGACCTGGAAAACCACAGCTCCCCTGCCTGAAGATACTCAAGTGGAGTGGAAGGACAGTTACCGGAAGGTCCATGTGTATCAGAACGGCTCTGACCAGCTTGAAGACCAGGACCAGATTTACAGAAACAGAACAAAGATGAATGAAGACCTGCTGAAAACTGGAGACCTCAGTCTGACCCTGATATACCCCACAGAGACAGACACCTACACCTGCACCGTCTACAACAAGAAGGAAAACATCCTAATGAAGAAACAAGTGAAGCTCATTGTCAGAGGCAGAGGTCAGTAGAATCAGAATCAGAATCAGCTTTAATGGCCAAGTATGTGCACATACAAGGGATTTGACTCTGGCAACTTTGCTCTCTTGTACAGAAACAACTTAAATAAGTGAAATAAAAATAAATATAAAAATAAAATAAAATAAATCTCAATATGTACACATAAAATCAGTAACGTGCAGTGAGGTCCATGGCTGGGTAGGCACGATCAGACAGAGCTTAAATCGCATACAAAGATATATATTATGTAGAACTCAATATCAAAACCACTGCAAAGTCAGTCAAATGCCGCTGTCAGAAATGTAGCTAATTACTGACATCAGCGGATTATAGCGCGCACACAGTTACTGCCAATTCATTTTCAGAGACATACATTCACCTGCATTTCTACAGGATTTACAGCTGAACACAGGAGCACCCAAAGACAAGAGCACAACAAGAAATCACCTGTATCTCAACAACACAGGATTTACAGCTCCAGCGCATCGATAAGTCCAACATTATAAACTCTGCTCGCTCTTGATCACATACCATTAAACCTCTAAGCAAAAATACGTCTGGAAAGAATAACATAGCTATTGTATGACATCACTCACATAAGAGCACAACATCTTCGCTAGCCGAAAACACTGCACAGCGGTGACCATAGACATATATACACAGACGCCGCATCGACCGTGGAGGGACGTGCCTAAAGCGCCGCCATCTTGGTACAGGGCTAGCAGAGGCAGCGGTGCATGAACCTACAAAGGAAAGAGGTACTCCTCAATCTCAAAGTAGAATTATTCGCTGAATTTTGGACCGATTTCCAAACGTATGATTTGTTAAAACGTCACACATGTAGCTATGATAAAAAATATGGTTTTACAACCCAAATACAAATTCTATTTCATGTTATCAGCAGACTAGCTTCTGACAGAGGATTGTAAAGAAAAGATGCCGGACTTCAACTGTAGAAACACCATTCATCCATAGATGTGATGCACTGTAGGAGCGAGTGGCCCTGTTCCAAGATGGCCGCCCTGTAGGCACGCTGCTCCAGTAGGCGGCAGTGCTCAATGAGGCGTCTATGTATATATTTCTATGGCGTCTAAGGCCCCCACCTTGGGGGGATTCGGGACATGTCAGGATTCCCGCCGAGATTCCCGACATATCCCGAGTCGGACTGTGGAGGCAGAGAAGCTTTGTGCCTCAATGAAGCCCATTGAAGACAGCGTGAGAACAACCTACGCATGAGCGAACCTCCTAAACCGTTTGCGTTTATTTCACACAGAGCAGAGAGGCAGAGGTTGAGTCTGCCTCAGCCTCCTGTATTCACATACGCCAGCTTTGAAAACAAGCTCTCCTGAGTAGTGGCATTCCTTATACCGTTAAAACAACACATTTCACGTTTTCATTTTTTAATTTTAAAACAATAAATCAACAATCAAAACAAAATTATAAAAATATTAAAAATGTATATATATTATTTTTATTTCTTTTTCTTTTTTCTCATTAGCCTAGGTGAGGCACTGCCTACCCTGCCTCACCTGACTGCACACCACTGCATAAAATATAGGACAAGAGCAGACATATACACCAAACCAAGGTTTTGTACAATACTATATACAATAGTGCAGAGTTATTGTTTATTGTTCATGTGGATGGTCTAACACTCTGTGACTGCTCAGAGTTTGTCAGAGCAACAGCCTGGGGAAAGAAACGTCTTTGTGGCGGATGATTCAGTGTAGTTCCTCTTGCAGAGGCGGTCCTGGCTAGATTTACGCCCTGGGCGAACCCCCCCCCCCCCCAGAAAAAAAAGGCCGCCACCAACACAACAATATAATATATAATTTGTATTGTTTTATTATATATAATCTTAAATACAAAAAGGTAACAAGAACAGAGAAACAACAAGATAAATAAATGAAATACAGTATATAAACACCAATGTAAATTGCACAAATCCTTTATCACAGGATCTAATAACCATGCTTGAAAAATCCCTGAAGAAAGCTAAATAAATAAATACAAAACTACATAAAAAACGATTCCTGCACTAATACAACTATTTCGTATTTTACGTAGTTTTGATTTGCATCATCCTAATACCATATTAACAGTTCCAGTTATGATAACACACCAGTTTTGTACATACCACAGATAATTAACATAATCTGAATTGACTGCTCACACTGTAGCAGATTTTTCAACCTGGGTTTTTCACCCTGTTTACAACTGGCATTAACATTAACAACAGGTGTGAAGTGCAATTGCCTCAATTCTAATAGTTGCTAGTTCAGTAAAACTGAAAACCAAATACAGTTGTCTTCTGTGGCTAATAGCAACATATTAGCAAGAGGCAAATAAATAACCTGTAGCCTACTGTCACTCACGTCACTCATAGAAATCTGCATACCTTTGTCTTTTGCCCGTTTGTCCTCTTCTTCTTTTCTTCTTTTTCTTAACTGATCACCTGATGCTTCTTTGGTCTTTTACTTTGATCCATTATGAAGATGAAGACTCAACATCATTAACTTTTGCATTACTTTTTGCCAACACTGTCCGTTCGCCCGTCAACCGGAGTTACGTGAGTCACGTAGATGACTGCACAGATTTTTTTTATTTTTTTGGTCATTTTTCATATAACTAATTAATTACATGTAGGTATGGGTCTATGGGTCTATGTTATTTTTAGGAATGAAATACAATTTATTTGGAAGCAGTTTGTGTTGTGTGGCCTGGGATCAGTCTATCCCTCACCCCCCTCCTCCTTGCCAACCTCGGCAGTCGCGAGTTGATCCCCCGCCTCCCTCCCTCTTGCCTCTTCTGACACACACACAACCTGTGTGACTCTCAGCAGCAAGTTGACGTGACAATGAGGGCGCCCCAGCGCCCACTCCACTAACTTGACATGGAAATGAGCGGTGGTCTAGAAAACTGGCGAGTTTTGTTTCCAGCGGTCGCCCACATTGCCCATAGCAAAAACCGGCCCTGCCTCTTTGCTTCCTTGATCTCCTTTGTAGGCCTGTAGGATTTCAGCTTTTGTCTGTAGGTTGGGATGAGGTGGACCAGGTAGTGATCAGTCTCCTACGCCTCCATTACACACGCTTTCGGTGTAATGTACACACTAACCAGCACAAACAAGAAGAACTCCCATGGTGAATAAAATGGTCTACAGTTTATCAAGAAGGATTCCTGCATGTCTTCTTTAACACTGTGACATCTGTGCACCAACCTTCGTTAATGTAGAGGCACGTTCCTCCTCCCTATGACTTCCCAGACAGTTCCGTGCAGAGATCCGCACGGAACAGCTGGAAGCCCGGCAGCCGTAGTGCGCTGTCCGGGATGTGTTCACTGAGCCAGGTTTCAGTGAAGCACAGGGCGGCTGAACAGCCAAAGTCTGAGTTCTTGGTTAGGAGAAGGAGCAATTCATCCATTTTTTTTAGCCAGAGAGCGGACGTTTCCCAGGTGTATGGACGGGAGAGCGATGCGTAATCCCCACTGCTGCAGCTTGACAAGCGCTCCAGCTCGTTTCCCGCGCCGGTGTTTCCGTCTAAATCCACAGAGCACTGCTGCTCCTCCGACCACAACCTCCAAAATACAATCTGGCTGAGTGAAAACTGGAGAAAAAAGTCCAGCACTTGATTGCCCTATGTTCAAGAGTTCCTCTCTGCTAATTTTAATAGCAGAGGGAAAACAACACTAAAAAGTAAAACAGCAACAAGTACTAGAGAGCACAGTACCGAGGCGTCCGTCCGCTGCGCCATCTTGGATGTCGGTGAAGATACTATAGGTACTGTAGATATAAGTCAGTGGTCAGAGGTCTGTGTTATTCAAATGTTCCTTAAAGAGACCAGAGAGCTTTTCCAAATCCTACTGTTCTCAGATCAGTTCCAGCAGATATGAGGTCATTGGTTTGGATTCATGTTCTCAGTAAACTGGATCAGACTTTGATTCCAGTCTCATCCTAAATGCTCTCTGAAGAACCCAGCCTAGAAAGCTCCTTCTCTGATCTAGAGGCTCCTCTGCTTGAATCGAGAGGATTGTGAATGGAGTCTGGTGCAGTAGCTGCAGTGTTTGATTGATGTCCAGTCAGTGTTGGAGCCAGACTTTCTGATCAACGAGAGAAGATGAGAAACACTGACCACGTTTACATGGTCTTTAGTATCCCGAATTTGATCGGGATATTGAAGTATCCCGATTTCGTGTTTGTCCATGTAAACACCATATCCCGAATTCAGAAATCGGGATATGCTCATTTCCCGATTTCAAGAAACCCGGCTTTGCTACCTGGAGTACTCCGATAGAAGCCGGGATACTGAAGCATGTATACACCATATCCCGATTTCTGACGGCTGCCCACTGTCTGCGCAGGCGCGAGTGACGCCAAGTGACGCACTAGATATACAAACAACATGGCGGCAACGAGAACGTCTCACTTTTGGAGCGACGAAGAGACAGAATCTTCCCTTAAAGTAATGAAAGAACTAAACACAACTACGTGTTTAGATGGCAGAAAACACCGACATGCTGATGTATTCAAATCTGTTGCGGAAAAGCTACGTGACGCTGGTTTTCCACCTCGCTCCGTTGAACAAGTTAGGTCGCGTTGGAAAACATTGAAAAAGACGTAAAACACGCATGCGCAGATAGGATGCAGCGATCGGAAAACGGGATACTGTTATTTATCATGTATACAGGGATATGAATAACCGGGTTTCTCTGTGTTCCATGTAAACACCATATCCCGAATATGCTCAAAGCCGGGATAAGCCTCAAATTCGGGATACTAAAGACCATGTAAACGCAGTCATTGACAGTGATCCATCAGCAGCAAACATGTGATCAGAGCAATTATTCAATAAAGTCATTAAAACCCGCTGCTGCTGTCTCTACAGCTGATGATGGGATTTGTTGTCCTCTCAGTCCCCCAGGTGGAAGTGGAGGAGGGGGTGGAGTCTGTCCAGCTGACCTGGAAAACCACAGAGCTTCCTGAAGACACTAAAGTGGAGTGGATGGATAAAAAAGAAAGGAAGGTCCATGTGTATCAGAACGGCTCTGACCAGCCTGAAGACCAGGACCAGATTTACAGAAACAGAACGAAGATGAATGAAGACCTGCTGAAAACTGGAGACCTCAGTCTGACCTTGAAATATCCCTCAGAGAGAGACAGTGGAAGATACACTATATTACCAAAAGTATTCGCTCACCCATTCAAATGATCAGAATCAGGTGTTCTAATCACTTGGCCTGGCCCCAGGTGTATAAATTCAAGCACTCAGGCATGCAGACTGTGAAACAAGACATTTGTGAAAGAATGGGCCGCTCTCAGGAGCTCAGTGAATTCCAGCGTGGAACTGTCATAGGATGCCACTTGTGCAACAAATCCAGTCGTGAAATTTCCTCGCTCCTAAATATTCCACAGTCAACTGTCAGCTCTATTATAACAAAATGGAAGCGTTTGGGAAAAACAGCAACTCAGCCACGAAGTGGTAGGCCACGTAAAGTGACGGAGAGGGGTCAGCGGATGCTGAAGCGCATAGTGCAAAGAGGTCGCCGACTTTCTGCACAGTCAATTGCTACAGAGCTACAAACTTCATGTGACCTTCAGATTAGCCCAAGTACAGTACGCAGAGAGCTTCATGGAATGGGTTTCCATGGCCGAGCAGCTGCAGCCAAGCCACACATCACCAAGTGCAATGCAAGGCGTCGGATGCAATGGTGTAAAGCACGCCGCCACTGGCCTCTAGAGCAGTGGAGACGCGTTCTCTGGAGTGATGAATCACGCTTTTCCATCTGGCAATCTGATGGACGAGTCTGGGTTTGGAGGTTGCCAGGAGAACGGTACATTTCAGATTGCATTGTGCCAACTGTGAAATTTGGTGGAGGAGGAATTATGGTATGGGGTTGTTTTTCAGGAGCTGGGCTTGGCCCCTTAGTTCCAGTGAAAGGAACATTGAATGCTTCAGGATACCAAAACATTTTGGACAATTCCATGCTCCCAACCTTGTGGGAACAGTTTGGAGCGGGCCCCTTCCTCTTCCAACATGACTGTGCACCAGTGCACAAAGCAAGGTCCATAAAGACGTGGATGACAGAGTCTGGTGTGGATGAACTTGACTGGCCTGCACAGAGTCCTGACCTGAACCCGATAGAACACCTTTGGGATGAATTAGAGCGGAGACTGAGAGCCAGGCCTTCTCGACCAACATCAGTGTGTGACCTCACCAATGCGCTTTTGGAAGAATGGTCAAAAATTCCTATAAACACTCTCCTCAACCTTGTGGACAGTCTTCCCAGAAGAGTTGAAGCTGTAATAGCTGCAAAAGGTGGACCGACATCATATTGAATTCTATGAGTTAGGAATGGGATGGCACTTCAGTTCATAGAATGAGTAAAGGCAGGTGAGCGAATACTTTTGGTAATATAGTGTATATCTGTTTAGTCTACAACAAGGAGAGAAATATCAGGACAGAGAAGATGGTGGAGCTCAGAGTGAAAGGTTTGTTTCTTTGTTTCTTTGTTTGTTTCTTTCTGTCTTTCTTTGTCTCTAACTGTCTTGTGTCTCCTCTGCAGGCGGAGTCCAGGTCCAGGATGTAACATTTCCTCTGATGGCTGAAGAGTCAGTTTGATCAGGTTGTTGATCTTTGATTATTGATCAGTGAAGGATCTGATGGACGATGGATGAAGAGAAGAGGACGCTTTGTCAGCTCTTAGTTTTCTTCTTCTTTCATATCAGTCTTTGTGGATTTCCATCATGTCCAGATGGTTTCATTGTGTCACTGCGGTGAAGAAAAGAACAGTGTCATTTGATCCTGATTCATCCTTTCATTGTGCCTGTCTGTGACGCCCCAGACTCTGGTTGCTTAGTTAACCCACTTGTATATTTTCCAGTAAATCAAGCAGAACATAAAAATGTTTGTGGCATATGTGCAGAGCGAGCTCTTCTTCTGTTTAAAAAGCAAATACCGTCAAGTCCATCGCTGCTCCAAGTCGTTATCATCATGGTGGATTTGTTGGTGGGAACCAAAGTGATGAACGGTGTTTCCTCCAGCTTAAAGTCTAGGGAACTCTGTGTTTGAGTCATATGTCAATCAACTGGATTAGTTGTTCCCATTGGTCAATATTATTTCAGCCAGGTACCACCCACTTCACATCACTTCATGTGTTTCAGCAACTCTGATCGACACATCGCTGATCATCTTTTCCAGTGCAAAATAAGGGGTAAGGGCAGCTATATATAGCGATCCCAGAGTTTGTACAGTGAGTATATACAATTAATGCTGAGTATTATCATTGTTCATGTGGATGGTCTCACATTCTGTGACTGCTTGAAGTTTATCAGAGCAACAAGAAAGTGTCTTTGTGGCGGGTGCTTTTGACGTACAGTGTTCTGTAACGCCGGCCTGAGGGGAGGAGTCTAAACAGAATAGGCGCGTTCGACTTCATGCAGATCTGTGCAGATCTGACTTGACGTGATGCATGCTGGGTTGTCATGCTCATAGATCTCGAATATGATTGGTTAAAATGAACTTGTTCAACCCAGCATGCATCACATCAAGTCAGATCTGCACAGATCTGCATGAAGTCGAACGCGCCTATTGTGTCTGGGGTGTGAGGGGTCTGTGGAGAGTTTACCAGCTCGCTTCCTGATCCTGGATCGGTACAGGTCCTGGATGTAGAGGAGGTGAGTACCAATGATCTTCTCTGCAGACCTGATTGTTCTCTCCTTGTCATGTCTGGTGACAGATCCAAACCAGACCGTGATGGACGTGGTCAGGAGAGACTGGACTATTGCAGTGTAGAAAATGAGCAGCAGCTCCTGAGGCAGGTTGAACATCATGAGCTTATGCAGTGTCATGGTTTTCTGTCAAGGTTTGTGATTAGTTTTCCTGGGTTTCTGTTTATTGTATTTTGTTAAGTTCTTGTTTTTTTACGGTCATGGTTTAGTGTTTAGTTTTTCGGTTTTCTGTTTCCTGTTTTATTTTGCTAAATTCTTGATATCCTGTTATGTGTTACTCCCTGTGTTTTCCCTTTTGATTAGGTCATTGCTTTCTCCTTGTGTTATGTCTTGATTTGTTTCACCTGTGTCTCGTCACCCCTCTGTTCCCCGTGTGTATATATAACCCTGCCTTCCCCTCTTAGGCTTTTAACACAGCATGAGATGTTGGTTCTTATTGTTTATATTGTTTGTTAGGTTTTATGATTTTAATCTTGTTCTTAATTCTTAATTTTTCTATGTGTTTTTATATTCTCATGTCTGTGTACAGTACTTTGGTCAACCTTGTTATTTTTAAAGTGCTTTATAAATAAAGATTGATTGATTTGGTCCTTGTCGTGTCATACTGTTTGTTTGCCACGTTCACGTCTTTCCATGTCATAGTTTTTCATGTCTTTTTCCTATTTTCATATTGTTTTCCTGCCTTGTCTGCAGCACCTTTGGTTTTCTTGGCTTTGTCTTTTTTTTTTTTTTTAATTAAATACCTTTTTGCAAACAGAGAAAACACACGGACAAACTTTGAATTTCACAGTCAGCATGTCATTTCCCCTTATGTTTTAATATTTAGTCAAATAATTGTGACTTCCTGGCAGAATGATCCCTGCTTCATTTTCATACATCATACCTTTGCCTCCACCTACTGGGCTAATGGTGGTACTACACATGACAAACACTACAGTCATATAGTAGTGACAGTTAGCTTTAGCCATAGGGAGGAAATATCAATATTCTTATGGATTGTATAATGTGCACAATGGTAGAATGTGATGATGTCCAGGCTAAATAAAATGTGTGAAGTAGCTGTAGTGGTGTGCACATCCCCACCGGTGAGGTGTAACTAGAACTCAAAAAAGGAAATAAAATGCCCGCACTCTACTCAAAAACTCCCATATATTTATTTGTATTGCAACGTTTCGACCCGGCTGGGTCTTCTTCAGGCAAATGGTATACAGCAGTGGCTCAAGCATATATATAGAGCATATACCTGCTCAGCTGATCATTCATCAGTCCATTTATACTGATTAACAAGGCCTTGAAGGCCAAACTATCACCTCATTCGTCACACATGTGCCACCACATAAGACAATTAGTGTTAAAAGTACATATACAGTTTTACCACACTAAACACAGAGTAGATAAATATAGAAAAAGAAAAAGAAAAAGAAGAAAGAAAGAAAAAAGACCAACACCCTGTTTAGAAGGTAACCAAATTACATTGTATGTTACATGAAAATACATTAAAGAAAAGGCTTTATGTCAAACTCCTCATTTAAGCCCCCTGGCGACATTGTGTTGAGGAAATGCATCCAAAAAGTTTCTCTTTGGAGAAGCCTTTTATCACGATTGCCCCCTCTTGAAGGGCTGTTTACATATTCCACCCCAACATATCTCAATGCGCTCACATTATGGCCAGCTCGCTTAAAATGGGCAGCTACGGGACTTCGCTCGTCCCCCGTTCTAATGCTGCTCCTGTGCTCGCTGATTCTCGTGCGCAACGCGCGCGTGGTTTTTGCAACCAAGTGACCAATAAACCAATAAAAATAAATCAGGGACACATCAACTGCAGACTCAGTTTACAGCAGATGTCTATATCCTATATGGAGAAGTGACCTCCCTCCCCCTGTAGCACAGAGCCCAAACCCTGTTTAGTAAAACGTAAATAAAACCAGATGAAACAATGATTGGGTTCATATGAGCTGGGATTTGTATTTGGATGTGAAACACAGTGACCTGTAACGCTGGTTACTGTGTTACAGGAAACAGACTGAGTACTGCAAACAGTTTCTAGGCGTCTACTAAAACTGAACTCACACTCCTTTCCTGACTTGAATCTATCAGCCTGACTAGATCACAGTCAGTGGAAGTTTGAAATTAAGCTGAAATAAAGCTGAAAGTCTCTGACGCTGACAACTCATCTGTCTTTCAGCTGCCAGCACTCAATCAACCAGGAAGGTAGAGGAATGAAGGAACGTAGGGATGGGTGGCAGTCAAAATATAAAGAAATGTGATGACAACAAAAGGAAAGTAAATAGAGGCTCTGTGTGTCACTGACAATGATCTCCATGACAACAGCAACATATGCCATCCATCAACCAAAACCCACGTATTATAGATTGTCTGCGTACAGCACTTTGGCCAACCTCGTTGTTTTTAAAGTGCTTTATAAATAAAGATCGATTGATTGATTGATTGATTGATTGATTGATTGATAGATTATTATAGACATTATGCACTTTTACTTCTAATATTAGTCTGTCCAGGGCCTCATTCAGTCAGTTAATTCATGTTCCTGTTAAAAAGTCATCCTTCAGTTCCAAATCCAGATTACATCCTAAATCTAGGCTTTGTTTAGCAGGCTGCTGTTAGACTGACTATCAGTGACTGCAGAGGTGATTTCTGATCAACTCTGGACGTATAAAACCCTCAAACATGTTCCTTTACTAGTTACAGCCGAAGGTGTAAGAAATGTTTTCTCATCCGTGATGTTTTTAAATGTCTGTGATAGGGGTTGACAGACTTCTGATTTTTCGACTAATATGTCAAATGACAAACGTATGACGTGAATGGAAGTCAAACATGTTGGCAGCAGCTGCAGCCATGAAATGTTCATGTGTCCACACTGCAGATGTGGATCACATTTAGAGTGTTGAGTTCAGTTCATTCTGACAGAGACAAAGTCACAGATCCATCTGTATTTAATACATCAAACTGGGTTCAGACAGACATGAATCCAAAGAGTCTGTTATTATGTATGTGTCAGAGTTTTAGTTACAGCATGTGGCTCTAGAGCAATAACTCATCCCTCTGTTCAAACTTCCTGGTACACAAGAAGTTTGAACAGAGAGATGAAAGCTGGAGTGATGGGGGATGGGCAGTAGTCAAATCAATAAGAAATGTGATGAGAACAAAAGGAAAGTGAACAGACTGTGTGTCACTGACAATGATCTCTACGACAACAGCAACAGATCTCACCTGTCACCTGATATTTAAAGACAAACAGCTGACGTTTCCAGATATCCTGTCCTCCCTCGCAAGGACTAAATTTTGATTTCAGAAGTGGGGGGGACACAAGTATTTTTAAGAAAACTCTAATCTTTCAGTTCTCTGTGTTTTCTAGTAGTTCTTCTAGTTTTCTGTTGTTACTTGACCTAGTTAGTCAACTTCACTCCAACTCAGCACCACCAATTTTACACTTATTTATGGTATATATGGTAAACAGAGCTCATTTACATAGCACCACCCAGTGGTGGGCAGGTCAAACTGGCATCACAGGTGGAGAGAAACTGAATCAAATGTCGGCACGCACATACGCACATGGACACCGATTCAAACGTTAATGTAAATGAAACCTCTGATATTACAATCCTTCTAGCTGACGTGACCCAGGCAGAACAAACGAACAATTTACAGTAGCAGGTTAACAAGGACTCCTGACCGCAGACTAGCAGACCGGTGTGACAGCAAGGTGGAGTGACAGCGGGGACGGCCAATCACACAAGAAACGGCAGAGCCAATGGAGGAGCTTGTGGGCGGGTCTAAACTAAGAGAAACAGGCGTCAGCTTGAGCGGCCGTTTTCCGCTTGGTCCTAGTGCTTGACTTTTCTCTGTTCACTATAGTAACATTGTTTTTGGACGGTAAAAAGTGCAGGGGACCTAAACGGCCTTTTGAAAAAGTGTAGGGGGTCCCCTGTGCCCCCCCCCCAATTACCTCCGTGCTCCCTCGTCAAAACCAAACCGACACCTTCAGCAGTCAGTTACAGTTGTGGATGCTGCCGAGAAACTTGTTCTTCCTGTTTTTTTTTACAGTCTACACTTTCACTTCAGTGGGGACAGTTTGAGCTGACGAGAGGAGGGAAGTCAGAAGTGTCTCATGATCTGAAGAAGAGTCCAAACACATCAACTGAGTTCTTGAAATTTTGACAGGAAGATGAAGACGTTGGTGGTGTTTGTGGTCCTCGTTCACGGTAAGATATCTTCTTCTTCCTGGATCTGATTATCACTTCAGTCTGACATCATTTCTCTCACGTCTGACCTGTTTCAACTTTGATTAGTTATTAGTTTTTCTGTGAGGGACACGTCCAGAAGCAGAGTCTGATGTTCTGTTCACGTCGATTGTTTCTAATCACGTCTGTAAATGTAAAATCACATCAACGAACAAAGAATCAAACAGATTTAACGTGAGCTCAGCGCTAACGACTGCTTGACGACTTTAATTTTATTTCACTTATTTAAGCTGCTTCTGTACCAGAGAGAAAAGTTGCCGGAGTCAAATTCCTTGTATGTGTCATACTTGGCCATTAAAGCTGATTCTGATTCTGATTCTTGATGATCTGGCTGTCTCACTGTTGGACAGAAACATTACAAATGTCAATGTGTTTGAAAGTGAAACTGTCAGCTAGTGAGTTCTTCATGGGGAGATGTTGACGACTAGTTTCCTCATCCAGATGCCTTACTATTATTTTTTTGGGGGGGGGGGGCACAGGTACGTGTCCCCTGCACTTTTTCAAAAGGCCGTTTTGGTCCCCTGCACTTTTTACCGTTTTAACAATGTTACTATAGTAAACGAAGAAAAGTCAAGCACTAGGACCAAGCGGTAAACGGCCGCTCAAGCTGACGCCTGTTTATCTTAGTTTAGCCCCGCCCACAAGCTCCTCCATTGGCTCTGCCGTTTCTTGTGTGATTGGCCGTCCCCGCTGTCACTCCACCTTGCTGTCAGTCACACCGGTCTGCCAGTCTTTGGTCAGGAGTCCTTGTTAACCTGCTACTGTAAATTGTTCCTTTGTTCTGCCTGGGTCACGTCAGCTAGAAGGATTGTAATATCAGAGGTTTCATTTACATTAACGTTTGAATTGGTGTCCATGTGCGTATGTGCGTGCTGACATTTGATTCAGTTTCTCTCCACCTGTGATGCCAGTTTGACCTGCCCACCACTGGGTGGTGCTATGTAAATGAGCTCTGTTTACCATATATCCCATAAATAAGTGTAAAATTGGTGGTACTGAGTTGGAGTGAAGTTGACTAACTAGGTCAAACACAGAATTGGGTGATAATGTTTTTCTACATGCTTTACAACCAGTCAAACCAAAAAAGGGAACATTAAACTTACATTTTTGTAAATATTGTGTATAGATTTTTGTTCTTTTTTAGTTCTCTATCTTTTATTGTTGATTTTTAGCTTTTTGTTATATTTATGTATGGTGTTGAATGCCTGTACATTGCTGCTGCAGCAGAGCAATTTCCCAGTTTGGGATTAATTAAAAAACTATCCATCTATCTAAAAGTAGCAATAGAAAACTAGAAGAACTACTAGAAAACACAGTGAACTGAAAGATTAGAGTTTCATTAAAAATACTTGTGCCCCACCACCCCCCACTTCTGAAATCAGTGGGGGGTGGGGGACCCTATCCTAATGTTTCCAGTGGTGAATGTGGGACAGGTCTTCAGTGACTGTAACAAACTGAAAGTCCTGGTCTGGACTTCACAGCCTCCGTCCTGTTTATTTCTGTCTCTAGACAAAAGTCTGAACATTGACACATTAACAACAGGTCAGTCTTCAAATGGGTTCTAACTGGAATTAACACAAATGATCCAAAGCTTTCTGAGCACCACAGAGGACAGAACGTTGACTATCACATGTCTGGATGTATCAGATGATCAGAGAACAGTTGGTCCAGTGTTCTGTTCCTGACATTGAGAACTGCAACAGGTCAGAGGTTAACTATCAAACACAAACACAGTGAGGTACGGTGTCCTGGAGTGGACATAAAGACAATAATCTGTATAATGAGGCCATGTTAACTAGAAATGCTAAAAAGAAGACAAGAGAACAGAGCATTGACTTTGGACCCAGCCCTCCTTGGACCTTATGGACAAGCAGACCATGAACAGGAAGGATGTTTCTCAGTAACATCTTGCTCCAATCAGTAGATTTTCTCTCTGTGTTTGTTGCATGTCAGCTTCCTTGTGTTCCAGACTTCAGCCTGAAAGCAAGAAGCCATCTCTCAATACTTGACATGAATAACATGGTTGGAGTTTGTATGTTGAGACAGTTTCTGGTTTAGATTGGTGCTGTTAAAGCAGAGATGTGTCTCTGTGTTAGTACCAGGACCAGAGGAAGCCTTTTACTGATGGATTGTGGTGCAGAGATCAGTCCTGAGAGATGGTGCACCATGAGTTCATTTATCAGTTCTGGTTGACTGAACTCTAAACTGTTACAGGACTGGAGTAGAGGACAGACCTGATCAACACAATCTTACAAATTGTTGTTTATTCCTTGTTATTGTGTTTCTGCCTTTCTATTTTTCAAATTCCATGGTGTATATTACACTTTCTGCTGCTGTAACGGGTGAATTTCCCCGTTGTGGGATAAATAAAGTATAATCTATCTAAATGTCATTACTCATTAATTTGAGTAAGAGAGGAAGTTTTTCAGCCAAATCTATGAAAACTGTTGAAACACATTCAGTGATCTGTTCTTTGACTTCAGTCTGTGAATGAAATGTAGTTTTTCATTGACTGACTCACAGTTAAACTGATTTCTCTGGTCCCTGCAGATAATGTGACCTACAGTCAGTCATGTGTGAAGTCAAACCCACATCATGCAGCTGATTTGTGTTTCTCTTTGTGTGTCCTCTCAGTTTCCCAGCATGCTCTGGCAGGTATGGTGCAGGTGAATGAGGGGGCGGAGTCTGTCCTGCTACCCTGCAACTACTTGGGTTTTTTACCTGTGGACAACCCCACAGTGGTTTGGACCAGGAACGATCTCAGTCCCAAATCTGTCCACAAACAACGAGAAACAGGTGAAGTTAAAGGTCAGAACCAGGTTTACAGGAGGAGGACATCGATGACGCCTGATGCTCTAGAGACTGGAGACTTCAGCCTCACTCTGAGAAAACCCCACCTCTCTGACAGCGGCAACTACACCTGCTCCATCAGTGATGGAAGAGAAGACCGGAGAGTGACAGACGTACATCTACATGTCAAAGGTCAGAAACAAACCTCAACATGTGGTTTCAGAGGGAAACAAAGACTCAAGGCCAAACAGTTTCTGGTCTTTCCAGTAGAAAATCAAAGTGGTGATCAGGAGCTGTTTTATTGTTAGAGTCACAGACACATTACTGATCCCATCTAACAAGTAGGACTTCTCAAGGACACACACACATCAGTCTTCAGTGTGTTTATCTGGGCTTATGTTGAATAAAAATGTGAACCCCCAGCTTCAGTCAGAGGAAAAAATCAAATCAGAACTGTATAAGAAGGTGAGTTGTGGTCTTTAAGTGAGCTGATGAAGAGTTCTGGTTCAGTCTCATCACATAACAAAACGTTGCCTCTGAGCTGAAGAACAATCTACAGATATTAAACAAAATATACCAGAACTCTGGACCATGTATTAAACATGTCAGGCTGCTTCAGTTCTTCCATGTGACAGTTATTATTAAACCAGATGATTGATGTTTCTGTCTCTTGTGTTCTCTCAGTTTCCCAGCCAACCCTGGCTGTGGAGGTGGTGGACGGGGCAGAGTCAGTCCTGTTGCCCTGTCAAGAATCTTCTGTTCCTAGGGGTCCCACGGTGGAGTGGATCCGCTACGAACTCAGTCCTTCAACCGTCCATCAGCGTCAGACGACAGGTGATCAACTGAAAAACCAAAACCAGCGTTACAGTGACCGAACATCCATGAAGACTGACGCCTTGACAACTGGAGACTTCAGCCTGAATTTAAGGAAACCCCGCCTCTCTGACAGCGCAACCTACATCTGCTCCATCAGTGCGTTTGGAAACGAACGCAGACTGGCAGCCGTGCAGCTGCAGGTCAAAGGTTAGCAATAAATACTAACACTGTATACAGCAGTATACTGTATGATCACACACAGTTGACATTTGTAGGGTTGCCATCTCTAAGCCTTTTGGCCTGAGTCAGACTAAGAGGTTGAATCCTTTATTATTTTTATTTTACTGTCAGTGGAAGTCTGATCCATTCATTGAAGTTAAAACTACTTTTCTGTCTTGTCAATGTTTTTATTACTGAGACTTTTCAGTTTAACAGTCTCACTGCAGAAGTAAAACAGCAATGACATTACTGAGCACATGCACGATTCAGCATCAACCTTCTCTAATCAATAAGAAAACTACCAGAATACATCAGGATCGTCACATCCTGGCTCTGTTTAATGAGAGAGACAGTTCCTCTTTATAGTACGAACTGGCCAACATGGACTCAGCCGACTCGGACTCCAGGGAAAAATATCAGACCTGTTTGAACTCTGAGACATTCAGGAGTTTGGACCAGAGTAGTGGTGTTCATGTGGAGCTCATTCTGTTCTTTGTTTTTAACCCACAGAACCGTACATTTTTCCAGTTGAGGCCTGGGTTCTCCTGGTTGTCATCATTGTCATGATCGTTGGTGGTGTTATTGTGGGTCTTGGAGTGTATTTGAGAAGATTCTTCAACAAAGGTATGCTGTGTGTGTTAATCTCTCACAGTGTTGGTAGATGAAGACAATAGACACAAATAAATAAATAAATAAGGAGCATTCAGTAATACACAGGATAATATGTTATACAGTGTTTCCCACACATAGACGAATCTGTGGCGGTGTGCCACAGATTCAACTCCGACCGCCACAGATTCAACACCGACCAAAAAAAAAAAAAAAAAAGATTCAACACCGACCGTCACATATTGCGTTTCGTTATTCTTTTTTTACGCTATTTAAAACACGCAGCGTATTCGTTCAGCTGCATTTCCTTTCCCTGCTCTCTGTTCGTATCTCTGTCACTCTAGAGTGCGGATTGTCCGCATTTTTCTGTCCGAAAAATAATCCCTTGTGCCAAGATCCCAGGCAAAACATATTTAGAGGCCCTGTTCAGCTAAGAGACCCTACCAAACCTATGGTCATGTGATATGACAATTAACCTATAATCTACATAAACTAAGTAAACGCTGCTGGCTTGTATGGCCCGCTCAGCAGCTAACCATAGCTACCAAGTACCATGAAGACAACAGCAGTATGCAGCATATCATTGGGGTTTTCAAGTGGGCACCTCCTTTCACCGATGTTTCGTCAAGTTAGGCCCATGACAACTCGAGAAGGCTTAACAGTGAATTCCAGCATCCTGGAGTCACCCCCCTCTACACTACCACTGCACAACCCTGTTTTCCTCACCATTCGATGTCTATCAACAACTAATATAGCAACTAATACCCACGAGCCAAACAAACAAATCTACCATGATTTGCCCCGTTGATGCGGGCTGAAACACGTAACATACACACAAATCTACCGTGATTCGCCCCGTTGATGCGGACTGAACCACGAACCAAACAAACAAATCTACGGTGATTCGCCCTGTTGATGCGGGCTGAAACATGTAGCAAACAAACAAATCACGTAATAAACAAACAAATCGACCGTGGCCTACAAGCGGCCAACCTTACCTTTAGCTAGTTCCCCAGCTAGCATGCTTCCTACGGACCCATAACCAGTCGCTCGCTCTCTCTGCTGCCCGGAACATATTGCTAACCGCAGTCCTCTGGCTTCTTCCTCGTATGCCCAGCTCACTCAGTAGAGCAATCACCGACTTTGCCACAAATCCACGGCAGCCCACTTCTACCGGGCGGACATAAGCCTTGTAGCCATTCTGCTCTGCATCTGCTGCTAGCTCTGCATACTTAGCTCTCTTGTGCTCGTTAGCCTCCTCTACTCTATCTTCCCACGGGACAGTCAGCTCTATGAAATAGACTACTTTCTCTGGCTCAGACCACAACAGCAGATCTGGCCGTAGTCGGGTGCTAGCTATCTCGGTTGGAATAACCAGTTGTCCATTTAAATCTGCTCTCATCTGCCAGGCTCCTCCTACTCTTAGTTGTCCTGTGTTATGCCTGATGCCTGCTGGTCTAGCCTTTTCTCCCTCCCGTACAAACTTAATGCATCTATTCTCTCTGTTAATGGCCATGGAATTTACATTCACCTGTTTTTCCTCAATTGCGGCTGCTAAACATTTCAGTACCTGATTGTGACGCCAGGTGTAACGTCTTTGGGAAAGACTAACCTTACAACCTGTCAGAATATGGCTAAGCGTGTAGACACAAGTGCACAGTGGGCAGGCAGCATCCTCACCTACCCATTGGTTTAGGTTCTGGGGAGTTGGCAGCACATCATAAGTAGCCCCTATCATAAATCTAATCCTGCTAGCCTCCATGCTCCAAAGCTCTCTCCACTTCAACTTCCTTTTCTCCACACTCTCCCAGTTCACCCACTGACCCTGCTTAGCCTGCGACCAGTGTTAATTTTGGCAGCACATTCTGATTTAGTCTTAGTCTTAGTCTTTTGAATAATGCACCATTTAGTCTTAGTCATATTTTAGTCATCTGAAATATTTTAGTCTTAGTCTAGTTTTAGTCGACTAAATATCATAAGAATTTTAGTCTTAGTCTAGTCTTAAGTCTTTTAGTCTTAGTCTTAGTCTAATTTTAGTAGACCAAACATTAGCAGATTTTAGTTGACTAAATCTACAGGGGACTTAGTTGACTAATATCTTATGGAATGGTATTGGTAAGGTTTGAATATGCAATACAGACACAGATTTAACGGCTGTAATACAAAACGTGTATTTTATACAAAAACACTGACCGTGGCTTTTTCACAAAAGGAAAAATAAAGTGCAATTCTCAAAAACAATAATAAAACTATTGGTTGTAATTAGGGATGGCCCGATCCGATACTTAGGATCGGTATCGGCCCGATATTGGTCAAAATTTCAGGATCGGATATCGGAAAAAATAACTATAGCCCGTCCGATCCGATACCCAAATGCTCAACTTAACTTTGCGCGACATGCCGTAAACAGAGCAGCTGCTGCAAGCGTGTGTAAACAGAACCTCGTGACAGTGAATTAGCCTAGCGCTCTTATCATGTCCGCTGTGTGGAGTTACTTTCCACGCAAGGGAGAGAAAAATAAAACAGCCAAATGCAACTTGTGCAACGCGAGTGTCTCAAGGGGTGGCAGCAGCACTGGACGCAAGTGTTTGTGACAGTTATTTAAAGTTAGCATGTCCTATAGCAGGGGGCACATTACGTGATCGCGATCGACCGGTGCGGGTAGATCGCGTGCCATTGGGAAAAATAAAATGTTTTAGATGTTCGTCTGGCTTAACATTTATCTGTTGCACCTCCAAAACAAACAGCAAGACAAACGTTCATCTTTATTTATTTTACTTTATATTTGCAACATGCCCTCAGTTCAGTGGCACAACTTCAACAACAACTCAAGACTACCGTCTTTCTTAAAGAGACAGCGCTATTTTTCTTGATAAAAATAAAAACAAAGATGGATAGAGCTTTTAACACTGTAGCAACAATTAATATGACTTAGGATGGGTAGATCACTTGACTTGGTCATTGTAAAAGCAGCTCGCAAGCCAAAAAGTGGAACATTGGAACTGAGTCCATTCTATATCTAGTTTGATATGGGTGTTTTACATACAGTTCAACCCCAGAGGTTACATGTGAAAGAAGAAACATTCAAGTTTGCAGTTTGCACTGAGAGCTTATGGGTTGAGGCACATTGTGGGCTGTTTTATTTCTTCCCTTAGGGGAGCAGAATATTTGTTGCACAGTTTGACCATGGTGTTTTTAGATGTCCATATTAAGCAAAGTACATCTATACAAACTATAAGAGGAGAAAAGAAGATATCGGATTGATATCGGTATCGGCAGATACTCCAAATTGCAGTATCAGTATGGGTATCGGACATGAAAAAGTTGGATCGAGCCATCCCTAGTTGTAATGCCACTGCAGAAGGTATCTAACTACAGAAACTCATTATTGTTAATGTTCACGCACCTCAAGAGAAGTTAAAGAACTGCTAGGCTACAATGCCTTAGAATGCCTTACAATGCCTTGCTACTCTGTGCAAAATCAACAAAATTTGAACAGATTAGTGCAATTCTCAAATATAGAATAAAAGATGTATTGGCTGTATTGCCATTGCACACACTCCCAAAGTAATACTCCTTAATGTTCAAGTAAATAAAAAAACTGCTCTCTCAGCATTGAAAACACAGGTAAATACCACATTAAACTAAAAAGGACACAACTCTGTAGGCGTCATCTTAATCTATTACTCTGTGCATTGTGTGCAAAATCAAAGAGATTTGAAAAGAAAAACAAAACAAAACATGTAAAAGAAAATATGCATTGGTTGTAATATCATTGCACATAAAATGAAATATTCTTCTGTTAATAATTAATGAGCTCAACTCAAGACAAGTGAATTACATGCTAAGCTGTAATGCCATTATTGCATGGAACAAAAAAAAAAAATCTCTGCTCTCATATTAAACAAAAAACAAAAACAAATACCAGATCAGTAACTTTCAAGTTGTGCCTGTACTACTGCAGGAAATACTGTAAATAGCAGTGAATACAACAGTTCTATTTGTTTCTGTTCATTTTAAGGAAAGCACTTTGCTCCAATGTGACCCTTCCTCTGTTGTGCCGTCCTCTTGTGAGGTCACCTGTGATGCTGAATACCCTCTCAGCAAAAGCTTGATGTCTAATGCAAAAGGTTTTAAACTGTGATAAAAACTGTCACTCTTTGCCAGCCAAAAGTCTGTTCCTGTGTCCTCAGTGATGGGATGTGAAAGTTCTTCCTTGTACTTGATGATCTGCTGTTTGATGCTGGTTGTGGAGGTTTTCTGTTTAGGCCTTGTGGTGCGGCATTTTGAGAGGAACCTAAACAACGGTTGCTTTGAGGATGGCGCTGATTCTGGTTCCTCAATAACCTCTTCTTCTGCATCATCTTCAGACTGGTCCTCCTGTCTTGTGTGTGGGAAAGTGCATTTGACCACATAGTCTTTTGCCTGTTTCAGCAGTTCCTGGATATTTCCATCAGCCACATCAACATTAACAAGGATTTCACAGACAGTTGGGTTGACAAAGCAAGTAGCTGCTGCAAGTGGTGAGAACTTTTCATCGGTTGAATCCAAGAGGCAAGCAAAACGCAGGTTCAGATTTGATCTCATTTTCTCTGCAAGAGTGGCGAGGTCTCTGTACCGAGTGTTCTCTGCAAAGTCAGTTAGGTGGCTCAGCAGATCAAAGAGAGCAGGAACCACTAGGGACATAGATGTGGTGTCACTCTGGAGGGTTTTAGTGTGTTCCGCAAAAGGCTGCAGTAGGTCATGCAATGATGAAAGCTTTTGCCACTCACTAGTAAGCAAACTGTCCCATCCCATGTCATTTGTGATTTGACAGACTGCATTTTTGACTGTGAGGAGTCGTGTGACCATGTTGAATGTGCTTGACCAGCGTGTGGGGCAGTCATTTACAACAATAACACCACACTGGTCCAATAACCTCTGTGTTGCAACTGAGGACTTGCGAAAGAGCTTCACCACAGACCTTGCTTTATCGAGGACTCTTTTGACAGTTGTCTCTTTCTGCAACATGTGGACCACAAGTTGTATGGTATGATGATGGTACATGATGGTACCTAATAATAATAAGAAAAGACAACCAAATAAGTCTAAACCTAATAAAGTGGCTGGTGTGTGTCTGTATATACTGTATATATGTAGTGTGTGGCAGGGGGAAAATCATTCATGTGATAATTGACTTGTCATGTAAAAGAATAAACTAAACATGGCTCACCGCTGGTCATCAATTTCAGAGTCACTGTCCATCGTGGACCCAGGAGAGTCGTCCTCAGAGCTGGTTTCTTCTGCTGTGGTGTTTTTAAAGGCTGCCACCATGTTACTCCCATTGTCTGTTATTACCGTCAGGATCTTGACCCACCTCCACCTCCACAAGAGTATGACCCACTCTTGCATACATTTGTCCGCACATGCCTTAATAGACTGTGCAGTGTGTGGGTGAGCTACTTCTTCAAGGGCCAACAATATGTGTACAGGTTTACTTTGTTCCACACAAAAGTAGCATGAGCTTATAGCAAGGAATGAGGCGGTCAGTCCTTTTTTGTCCACAAGTCAAGGCCAATGGATACTCTCCGGGCAGCAGCCAGTCTCTCTTTAAATTTTTGTCTTTCTTGTTCATACTGTGTTTCAATCAAATTGCTCATTTTAGTTTTCTTTGGAACTGTTAGTCTTCTATCTACTATCTCCATCATTAGCACAAAGTCCTCGTCTTCAATTGTTGTGAATGGTAAACCTGTGCGTCCAATCCATCTAGCTATGGCCTGCTCCTTGGTCTGTTGTTCCTTCAATTCAGTTTTGTACTTTGAAGAACTTAGGAAAGCTGTAGAGATGGCCTGCTGCTGGGTTGCACTAGCAGCACTAGCTTTATTTCCACTTGGCCCATGGTCATCTTTGTCATCAGATGTCTTCTGTATCTGTGAGGGTGAATATTTATACTCATTAATTCAGCTAGACAATCGTCAAATCAATACAGTTCAGAGGTGGTTTTCTTTAGCTTCTATTTTATTTCACGGTGGTTTACCTGATAAAATAACTAGGGCTGTCAATCCATTAAAAAAAAATCGAATTAATTACATACTCTGTGATTAGTTAATCTAAATTAATCACATGCATCCATTTATGCTATGAACATCTTTAAAAAAAAAAAAAAAGCTTCGGCAGATGAGTGAATCAATGAAGAGCCAAACCAACATTACAGACTTTAAAGTTCAAAGTCGCTCTCTATTAATTTTCCCTTTGGCTGGCGGCTAGCATTATTTTCATCAAGAGGTGTGCGAACTCGTAGACCTACAGTAGCCTACCTCTGGATTGTTTTGCATTTCGTTATTATTTCTGTAATTAATTAATTGAAATTAACAACAGTCCTAAAAATAACCTTAGCGTGTATGCTTACCTTTGCATGTATTTCTGGATGAGTCTTTTCCAAATGTCGCTTCAAGGTGGTGGTGTTTTTGCCAGCGATTTTTGCTCCACACGGTTTGCAGATGGTCTTGTTGTCCTTGTTGTCATATTTGAAGTGTGACCAGATGTCAATTCTCCTTTTTCTTTCTAGATTCACCGGGTCCGTTAGCTCTGCCATTTCTGTTGTTGGGAAACACTAGACCCGGTGCACTGCATTGCATTTGCCGCATTGTTTTTTTTTTTTTACAATGGCTCTTTTGGATTTCTTCCCAACTTGTCCCACAAAAACAGTAATTCTGATTGGATGTCTTCTCCATTCGTCCCTCCCTAACATTTTCGTCTTATTTTTATTCGTTGACTAAAGTGTCAGTTATAATTCGTCACAGTCTTCGTCATCATATCTGACTTTTTATTTAGTTTTTATTTAGTTTTCGTACGTGAAAAAGGTTCGTCAACGAATATTTTTCGTCATAGTCTTCGTCAACGAAATTAACACTGTTGGAAGCCCTAATAATGACCTCCATTGCCATTGTAAAGGCTAGTGGAGAGATTGTACACCCTGCCATAATGCCTACCTCCAGCTGCTGCCATGTTGTAGTGTACTCTGCTGTGGTAAAGCAGAGTTGAATGTCTAAAAAGTAGGCTTTGACTAAGTTTTTCATACTACCTGGAACTCTAAAGAAGTCAAATGCTTCCCATAACAAACTATGTGGTACTGACCCAAAAGCATTAGCCAGGTCTAAGAATACAACATGCAGGTCTCTCTTCTCTTGCTTTGCTAACTGAATTTGGTGCCAAATCATACTGGTGTGCTCTAAGCATCCAGAGAAGCCGGGGATCCCAGCCTTTTGCACCGACGTATCAACTAGTCTGTTTTTCACCAAGTAGCTGGACAACCTCTGTGCCATAACACTGAAGAAAATCTTCCCCTCAACATTAAGCAGACTAATTGGTCTAAACTGGCTTATTTCCAATGAGTCCCTCTCTTTGGGAATAACCCCCCCCCCCCCCCCCCCCCCCCCCCCCCCGTGCCATGCCTTGGGAATAACCTGTTTCTTCCATACTACCTTCATCAATTTCCACAGGAACCTCAGCACATCTGGTGCACTCTTATACAGCCGGTAGGGGACCCCATTAGGTCCCGGGGCTGAAGAGGCTCTTGCACGTCTTACCACATCTTGAACCTCCTTCCACTTTAGTGGGCTATCATCACACTGGCTAACTATTTCACCAATAGGTGGAATATCAGAGGGTAGTGCCAACTTTCTAAACCTGTCCGTATCTTTGTGCACCTCCTCCAAATACTCCTCAAGCTTCTCTTTTGGTACCGTAAGGCCTTTTCCTATTTTTCCTAATGTTCTCCGCCCTTCTTAATGCTGCCAACCGCTTCCTAACATCTGCCTGTAAACAATCAGTAGTATATATTATATTTTATATAGAGTGGTATAACCAGTCCAGCGTCAAACATGACTGTGGAATCAGTTTGACGCTGATGTGACGACTAAATATCAGAGAAAACTATAATGATAGGTGTCACTAAGAAACCTTAATCTAGATGACCTCACTGAAAGAACCAGTGAACACCACCAGGGCTGGCTGTGGTCAGGCGACCTGAACAGAGGCAAAGCAAACTTAGTTTCACCAACGTGACATTGTCTCCACAATCCTGTGAACACTGGTCTAAAAGGCGCCAGTCTTGATTGACTAAACATAGAGACGGAGGTCAGTACCTTCCTCAGGAAATACTTGGGTCTGCCAGAGTAACACTACAGCAAACTGTAACTGCCATTCAAGTCCTTGTGAGAAGAGTTTAAGGAGACGAGACCCAGGGAAGGGACACAAAGGTGGTTAGAAACAGGATGGAGGAGAGGGTGGACAGGAAGTGGAGGGTAGTGTTTAACATTTACACAGAAACTGATTGTGGATACAATGATTGTTTATCTGGCATTTTATCTTTAATTTCTAATTTCTGAAACTTGACTGAAACCAGTCAAACATGTTTCACTCCAAATATTTCTCTTCAATGTGCTCAGAGCTGCTGCTGCTGTCTCTACAGCTGATGATGGGATTTGTTGTCCTCTCAGTCCCCCAGGTGGAGGTGGATTCAGGGGTGGAGTCTGTCCAGCTGACCTGCAAAACCACAGCTCACCTGCCTAAAGACGCTAAAGTGGTGTGGAAGGACAGAAAATACTGGACGGTCCATGTGTATCAGAACGGCTCTGACCAGCTTGAAGACCAGAACCAGTTTTACAGAAACAGAACGAAGATGAATGAAGACCTGCTGAAAACTGGAGACCTCAGTCTGACCCTGAAATACCCCACAGAGAGAGATACAGACATCTACACCTGCACCGTCTACAACAAGGAGAGAAAGATCCTGATGAAGAAACAAGTGATGCTCAATGTCGGAGGTCAGTACTGTAGATACAGGTCAGAGGTCAGAGGTCAGTACTGTAGATACAGGTCAGAGGTCAGAGGTTAGTACTGTAGATACAGGTCAGAGGTCAGAGGTCAGTACTGTAGATACAGGTCAGAGGTCAGTACTGTAGATACAGGTCAGAGGTCAGAGGTCAGTGATTTTCCATCTTTCTGTCCAAACGATTCAGGCTGATTGTTAAAATGTATTCTTTCTACCAATGTATTTGTAGTTCTTCCAGTTTCCATCTCATCTGTGGTGATTAGATGTTACATTAGTGTTCATTTCAGATTACACTCAGATCTACTGCTGCAGAGCGTCTCGTCCAGTTTCCAGCTTCAGTCTCTTGTAGTTTACCTTTAGACAAGTTGTTCAGTCAGGTAGGTCATCCACCAGAAGTTGTTCTTTCACAGCTTTTTGATGTGAGGTGACAGTGTTAACCAATGCACCTCATTAAAAACAGAATAAAGATAATAATAATGATAAAAAGAGATTCCTGACTGGTGCATTGATGACTCTGTCTTCTGAGGGTCTTTAGTGGGTCTTTATATACTCTTCTGATGCTTTTAGAGGGTTTTCAATAATTAGTGGTTTGCTGATGTGAGACCAGAAGAACTTGGTACAATGTCAAAGTACAATGCCTTGGGACCTGCACAAGAAGTACACTGGCTTCTGATTCCCTGTGGATGGATTTAGAACAATTCACTTTCAGTCATGGTTATTAATTGTTTTTTGTATAGGTCACTGTATAATGACAGTAAAGGTTAATATGAATTATTGTTGGTAATTAATGATGTTCAGGATGATAACTGAAGATCATTGTTTACATGAATCATACATCATCACAGATTAGATCCTAAACTGATCGTACACACAACTGAAGAACTTCTGTGGCATTAATGAATAATTAGAGAGCTCCTGTTTGTTCTTGGGTAAGAAGACCCTCGACCATACATGAACACAAGAAAGACAATCTGCTGCTGGTGCTGGGAAATAAGAATGAAAAGGAATGAACCTGATTAAGACACAGGGAAATGTTCTGAAATCATTCATTCACTTCATAAATAGATAGTTTAACATTTAACATTTAATACATCAGTAGTTTACACTTCTTAACTTGACTTCAATGGAGAATGGGACATTTGCTCAGAGCTGCTGCTGCTGTCTCTACAGCTGATGATGGGATTTGTTGTCCTCTCAGTCCCCCAGGTGGAGGTGGATTCAGGGGTGGAGTCTGTCCAGCTGACCTGGAAAACCACAGCTCACCTGCCTAAAGATGCTAAAGTGGAGTGGAAGGACAGATACAACAGGAAGGTCCATGTGTATCAGAACGGCTCTGACCAGCTTGAAGACCAGAACCAGTTTTACAGAAACAGAACAAAGATTAATGAAGACCTGCTGAAAACTGGAGACCTCAGTCTGACCCTGAAATACCCCACAGATGGAGACACCAACATCTACACCTGCACCGTCTACAACAGGTGGAGAAACATCCTGATGAAGAAACAAGTGAAGCTCAATGTCAGAGGTCAGTACTGTAGATACAGGTCAGAGGTCAGAGGTCAGTACTGTAGATACAGGTCAGAGGTCAGAGGTCAGTACTGTAGATACAGGTCAGAGGTCAGAGGTCAGTACTGTAGATACCAGAGATGGGACCAAGTCTTGGTCCTCCAGTCCTAAACTTTTAATTTCATGTCCTTTTAACAGTAATAATATATTAAATTTAAATGACAGATCATGAATCCTTTTTAATCCTACATTTATCATAACGTGATAAAACATGTTTCAAGTGTGGCGACACATGTTCGAGTGGGAGGGGTACTGTGGGTAGATATAAATATCTAAACAAGCCAGACAACGCCACCTTGGGAGTTTCACCCAAGGAAATAGTTTTTAGTGTTTGTACCAAACAAAAGGCATTCAGGTTCATTTCTCTTAAGGAGCAAGAGACGTGGTTCCAGTTAAAATACACTTTATTACAAATTTTACTAAAACAATATCTATCTTAAAACACAGACTTAAGGGAAGGGTTTGCAACGGCAGGGCTGGAGTTTACCAGTGGAGAGGCTAGGGTAACGAGGAGTGAAGGATCCCAGGAAAAGATAAAATGAAAACCCAAGGGTCACAGCACACAGTAAGGGGACACCACCACCAGGACACGGGGGCCACCACTGTAAACTACCAGCACCTGCAAGGAGAGGGGAAAATGTTAAAAAGGGGTGAACTCAAATTAACCAAAAAACCCCAAAAGAATAAACCAATAAACAAAATAATCAATAATCATTAACAACTTAGGGGTGGCAGCAATCAAATTCACAAACCAAACCTTAGCCGCCAATAATGAAAAAGATAATTCAAAAAGGAAACAAATAGACAATACACATATAACAGTTGAAAATGATAGAAACCAGCTGCAGTAAATTGACGTACGGCAGGAAGCTGAACAAACAAACTAAACTATGTCCAACTAAAAAAAAAAAAAAAAAAAAAAAACTTCAACTTGGTAAATCAAAATTAACAAAACAAACAAAATCAAGTCATATTAACAAAACTGAAGGAGTTAACCCAACGCTGAAGCGAGCAATTCGGCAGGACGTCCAGAGGCCGAATCACAGCGGAGTAACAAGAAGCTGAACGGTGCGAAGCCGCGTAACTGAGGGACCGCCACATTACCTGCACAGGTGACGGTGAGCCGGAGGAAGTGAGGCAAACTGGAAGTGGGCGGACCTCAGAGCAAAAGAGCTAGAGGCTAAAATGATGAACACTGCCCACTATATAGGGTAACCCCATGCACTAATGGAGAGAGAGGAGCCAAGCAGCACATTCGCCTACATGAGAGCCAGGATGGGGCATCTCAACCTGCTGTTACACAAGTTAAAATGTATAAAAACAAAGAGATGATCCTTCCATATGACACTATTAACCAGTTCCATTTAACTCATCTGCAACAGTATTTTTCCTTTTAAACTTTGATCAAATGTGGAGAAGTGGAGCTGAAATCATTTGCACAAAACTGCTGACATTTAATTTCCAAAGCACCAGAATGAGTTCCACCAGAGAGATTTTATTTATTGATTTTTAAAAAACCTTAAAATAATTATTTACAGACAATCTTATTGGAACAATAAATAACAATGTTCATCACTTCATCAGCAGAACCTGCTTAAACAGTATTAAAGGTTAGAACATCTCCAGACACAAAGCATGTCACGTCTTCATAGCACCACCTCTGGAAAAAAAATAAATCACCAAGAACAGCTGTAGCTTCGCTGTTAGACCTTTAGGTGGCTCTATAACAGCTAGCCGGTGCCAGAGGGCCGACGCAACCAGGTTATTAATAACTAACACCAGGCCTCTAAAAGATCATTTAGGATTCAGTCCCAGTTTTTTGGTTCTTGTCTCCCAGATTTACTCCCAGATATTAAAAACCATCCTTTTTCCACTTTACTTTCCCTGGTAGACTTGGTAGTCCTCTCTTCCAGTTACCAACTGCCAGAGCTTCACTTTTCTTCCAGTTAACTTTTGCAGATGATATCACACCAAGATCATTTACAGTGTGTTCCAGTTTTCTGGCCTCTTCCTGGTTCTGAATAAAAACAATAAGATAGTTGACATACGCAGATAAAACATGTTTCTCATTACAACCTTGTAAAAACAACCCCTCCATGGTGGTTCTTATTTTACACAGCAAAGCTTCGATAGATAACGTGTACAACATACCTGAAAGAGAGCAGCCCTGTCTCACCCCTCTACACACTCTGAAGGGGGCACTTAGACCTCCTTTAATCTTCAGTACACTTTCAGTGTCTTGGTACAACACCTTGATCATAGCTATGACACCAGGGCTGAGACCAAACCTCTCCAGGATCTTCCAGAGGTAAAGGTGCTCAACCCGGTCAAAAGCCAAAAGAAGAACTGAACAGCTCTCCATCTTCTCTGTACTCAGAGCTAAACAGCTCTGAATAAAAACCTGTCGCCCGTCTCCTGATGTCGTTGTCATCTGACCTCCATATCAGCAGATGACCTTGATTTCCAGTGGAATCTGCTAAACTTTGTAACTCCACAGTTTCAGTCTCCAGATCATTCATAGATCTGGTGATGTCACGTGTGACACTGAAAGTGTACTGTTGACAGAGCTGCTTTATTTCCACCTTCCCATAATCCCACCACTGCCTCAAAGATTTAAAGTCTGACTTTCTGTTCTTAAAACATCTCCAAAAGAATCTAAAACATCTTTAAAATGGAAATCATCCAACAGAGCCGTGTTAAAATGCCAGTACACACTCCTGGACTTTAAATTAGAAATGAAAACATTACTAGTAACTAACAAGTGATCAGTAAAACCAATAGGCATCATTCTGTCGTCTTTAAAAACATTAAAATGATGTTTAAAACAATAAAACTGATCCAACCTAGCCAGAGAAATAACATTATCTCTAGTGTGAGTCCAGGTATATTGTCTTCTGTCTCCATTTCTTCTTCTCACACATCCACCACTTCATGTGTTTTCAGTACATGTTTTAAAGCAGGGCTCGCCAACATGGTCCCTGCGGGCACCTGGTCGCCCGCAGGGACCATGTGAGTCCCCGCAGGGGATGTTCTAAAAATAGCACTTATCGAGCGCCTCTAAAATGTTATTTAATTGTGTCGCTGTTCTTTTTATATCACTAACACTTGCATTACTGTAGAGTTGAACATGGTATTATTTAATATAAAATTATAAGTTATGTTTTATGTATATATGAACTCTGACCTCGTCTGATGTCAAAGTTCAATATCACTTGAACTCACTTTCAGAAGTTTCTGATAAAAAGTTCATCTTATTTGACAAATTGAGTTGACTTCATTCTGAAGTTGTAGTTGACACCCAAATAGAGTGAAGTCAACTTATCTGCGCATGCTCATTTGAAATTTGTCATGGCAACTGGCTGCAACGGGGTTTCCAAGGATTCTCCGTGCTCTCTTGAAAGTTTGAAAGTGTGCGTCCGCCATTTTGATACGCTGCCAGCCGTAAGAAAGGGTAAGAAAGAAAAACTTTCCTTCTAACGGGTAAGCTAGTCATATGAATATCAAAATGCATTTTGGATTTGTATTAGATTTCATTGCGGGAAACAAAATCGATAAATCATTACCAGGCCAGGCGTTTATGGCAATACAATTGCCCCCACAAGCTAGCTTTTGGTTTTAGCTAATCGGTTAGAAGCTAGCTTATTTTGAGGAGCTAAGCTCAATATAATTATTGTCCACATATTAATTGAAAGATTTGTGTTGCCGTTATGTTTTTAACTCTCGATGAACGATGTAATTTCTTTATGTACGTCTGCTTTGCTCAATGACATGAAACTGAAGCACCGGCGGTGTTTAGTTTACATTGCTGATGGTGACCATGCACTGCAACCAAGGTAGTTTAGGGTAGAACTAACGTGCTAAAACTATGATGTAAAATTTCAGTTTGATATGGTAGTTAAGTAGATAGATATAGCTTATAGCATGCGATCTTTGTGTGTTGTAGCCCTTAAGCTCAACAGTATTAACGTGAACGGTTGCGATGTGTGTCACTGTGTTAATTTTCTCCTCGTATTTCTGTCCTAGGTTTTCTATGAAGTGTTGATTCTGCAGCTTTGCCAGCGCCAGTCAAGAGCGTCTGCTCAGACACCATCGGCTCAGGCACGGAAGAGGAGCTTACTGGCCGTGCGTTTACAGTGACTGTGTATGTAGGGTTAGAGTTAACCCTAACCCTAACCCTAACCCTAGTCCCACCTTATATTTTGTTTAAGTTGTTTTGATGTTAGACCACCTTATATTTTGTTTAAGTTGTTTTGATGTTAGACCACCTTATATTTTGTTTAAGTTGTTTTGATTTCCCCAACTTCTTGTCATGTACCTTTTGCTCTGGACACAAGTGCTTTATTTGATTTAAAAACAAATGTTATGTGTAGCTGTTAAATTACTGTCAAGAGAGACAGTACTGATTGCTCGGTAGAAGTTTCACCACTACTGTTATAGCCTGCTTTTTGCTGCATTTTTGGCTCATTTCAAATAAACATGTAAAATGATCTGGTTCACTGTCAGTGGATGATTTAATGTGGGGGGTAATTTAAACTCAAAATAGTAAGTTATTACAGGGGATGGTAATCTGAACTCAGAATAGTAAGTTTTTACAGACTTGAAAGTTCTAGTACTTGAATTTAAAAAACTTAGTTGGCAGAACTTGAAAAACGTAGCTGACACAACTTAATAATTGTTGTTCTTCAAAACGTAAAAAAATAAGTTAATGCCTTCAACTCAAAAATTCTGTGCAGTCAGTTGCCTTGAAAATTCGAGTTGAACTAACTTTTTCTTTTTTACAGTGCTGCGGGTCAGTTGTGATAGATCTAAATATTATCTACCCTGATACAGTTATGGGCCTTGAGTTTGACATGTGTGGTTTATGAATGATCATTTATTTAATATACAGTAGAATTAGACAATATAAATATTATATATGGTCATTTAAAAAAACAAATCATACTAACAGATTAACAGTTAATAAATAAATAAACTAATAAATACATTTTGTTAAAAAGTTAATTGGTACAGATTTCATTTCAGATTTAATTAACTGCACTTTATAAGAGAATGTGTTTATTGTTAATAAAACATTTCAAGCTTTAAATATGACTAATTTCTTTCTTGATCACCCCTTTACTAAAAACACCAGCACTAAATAAAACATGGCACTGCTGCGGGCCCCCTGGCCCACAGGAGTCGTCCCGTGGTGGTCATGGCCCCGAGGAGCCGTGGTGGGCGTCCCTTATTTTCATTTCTGAAAGGTGGCAACCCTAAGTCTAACAGATGTAATCTTTTTGTTAAAATGCTACAGATTTGTACAAATGTGATACGATTCATTTAAATATGTGAAAGAATGATTTTTTTTTAATATTACATTACTGGCAGTTTGTACAGACGTGGGACAAAGTTAATGATTTGTTCAAAAATGTCATAAAGGTGTTAATTTGAACAAAAATAAAACAGGTGACTTTAAACGAAGTTCTGCAAATGTGCTCATTGATCCAGAGCAGTGAAGAAAGAGAGATGAGTCAGAGAGACATGTGATAGCTCAAATGTTGAAACTGAATTATAGGAACAAAACATGTTGTGTGTTTAAGTCATTAGGTTTCTACCATGTCAATCATTACTAATATTTATTGTGAGGCTTCACTAACAACAATATGATATAACAGTAACCACTAACCTGAGCAGACAGCCTTATTATTATCATTACTGTTCTTATTATTAAAGGTGAACTTTGTGACTATGTTATTCAGTCAGTTTGTATCAAAGGTAGCCCTTCTAATTACTCGGTACCCTTGAAGTAGCTCTCAGGTTCAAACAGGTTGGTGACCCCTGGTCTAAAGCAACCTGTGATGCAGTGTGTGGTTCTACATGGTTCCTGTCTAGTAAATGGTTCTCAAACAAAGCAGAGCTCTCCTTTGCCCCGGAGGAATCTCTGCTCTGCTGGTGTATCAACCAGAGATTAACATTTAACATTTAATACATCAGTAGTTTACACTTCTTAACTTGTCTCTGTTCTTATTTGATTCATTTATTTATTTGATAGGGACAGTGCACATTAATGAACATCTATTCAGACAGCAATAGACGTAAATATGATGGATTATACCAACAATGATAATTTACATCCACTAGGCAGGTAACACAAAAACATGATGAGACATAGGACAGGACAATAGATCACAATAAGAGGACAACATGAGACAGGACATTACTGAGAAGACAAAAGTCAGTGGTTACAAGACTGGTTTGCTTTCAACCACTGCTTGAGGTGAGATTTGAAGGTTTGTAATGTGGGACACTTGTTCAATGGAGAATGGGACATATTTCAGACTGGAACCAGTCAAACATGTTTCACTCCAAATATTTCTCTTCAATGTGCTCAGAGCTGCTGCTGTTGTCTCTACAGCTGATGATGGGATTTGTTGTCCTCTCAGTCCCCCAGGTGGAGGTGGATTCAGGGGTGGAGTCTGTCCAGCTGACCTGCAAAACCACAGCTCACCTGCCTGAAGACGCTAAAGTGGAGTGGAAGGACAGCGACGATGATGTGGTCCATGTGTATCAGAACGGCTCTGACCAGCTTGAAGACCAGAACCAGTTTTACAGAAACAGAACAAAGATGAATGAAGACCTGCTGGAAACTGGAGACCTCAGTCTGACCCTGAAATACCCCAGAGAGAGAGACAACAACATCTACACCTGCACCGTCTACAACAGGTGGAGAAACATCCTGATGAAGAAACAAGTGAAGCTGAAAGTGAAAGGTTTGTTTATTTATTTTCTTTCTTTCTTTCTTTCATTCTTTCTGTGTTTGAAATGCTGCGTGGAGCTGAGATTCATTGACACCACAGAGAGACAAAGAGACTGAAGACATGTTAGGATCTGAACTCTTCTTCTCTTCACTGTCACTGTCATGTTAGATCCACAGATAGAAAAGCAGCAGACAGCAGCTCCACACTGACAGGAGACATTACTGTGAAGCAGCACATGGACAAACAACCAACCATCAAGACTCTGATCATCTGCAACACCTTTCTAGATCTCTGTCCTGTTCCTTCTGCTCTCATCTGCTTCTGTCCTTCAGCTTTCTCTACAATCATTCAATAAAGTCATGAAAACCTGCTGCTGCTGCTGTCTCTACAGCTGATGATGGGATTTGTTGTCCTCTCAGTCTGTCAGGTGGAGGTGGAGTCAGGGGTGGAGTCTGTCCAGCTGCCCTTCAGAACCACAGAGCTGCCTGAAGACGCTGGAGTGGAGTGGTGGAACAAATACTGGTGGGATAGGAAGGTCCATGTGTATCAGAACGGCTCTGACCAGCTTAAAGACCAGGACCAGATTTACAGAAACAGAACAAAGATGAATGAAGACCTGCTGAAAACTGGAGACCTCAGTCTGACCCTGAAAAACACCACAGATGGAGACAGTGGAAGATACATCTGTAGAGTCTACAACAAGGAGGGAGACATCCTGAGAGAGAAAACAGTGGAGCTGAAAGTGAAAGGTTTCTTTCTTTCTTTCTTTCTTTCTTTCTTCCTTTCTTCCTGTCTTTCTTTGTCTCTAACTGTCTTGTGTCTCCTCTGCAGACAGAGTCCAGGTCCAGGATGAGACGTCTCCTCTGATGGCTGAAGAGTCAGTTTGATCAGGTTGTTGATCTTTGATTATTGATCAGTGAAGGATCTGATGATGAATTAAAAGAAGATAAAGCTGCTGGTGGATCAGAGTTCATGTCAGCGACCTCCTCCTGCTTCAAGTAAAACCCTCAAAGTCAGTCAACACGTTTGGAAGAGGGAACTAATGAACTTCATTCAGTTGTCCAGCAGAGGGCAGTCCTGACTGAAACCTTCAACAAGACACAAGTTAACATGAGGTTTTTAACATTTCTGTGACTTCTGATGTGTTGATGAAACCAGGACTGAATGACGGAGGACAGATTTAAATGAGCCTTTCAAAACCAACTGTAGCGCCTTTAGCCTGATGTAAGAACACACTATGACACTAACATTCCCTCTAGGTTCAGAGAGCTGGTAATAGTTAGTCAAGTACAACACCATGACGCGTTTTTTGCAGTGCATGAAAATGAAAAATACAAAAAAAATAAAAAATAGAGCTCTTTCAAAAAAAAAGGTTGAAAAATAATAAAATAAAAATAAAAAAAGTTCAAAAGAAAATGTTCCTCCTTCTTTCTAGAAGGGCAGAGTTCAGTTCAGTTCTGTGTTTTATGTGTGCAACGTTCTGATCATGTGGTTACTACCCGGGTAGATTTTTGTGTTATGTTCTTATCTGGGTCACGAGTGAAGTGAGATGATGTCTGAAGTTCCTCTGAATGGATTCCACGGTTGGCCGGGCCGTGCACCGTTCCCTCTGATTCACTCGTCCTCTCTGTCTCGCCACCGAACCCCCTCGGTTCAGAATCTGAATCAGTTCTAATCCGGCAATAAACCAGTCTACACATAGCCTGGAATCTAGACGCGCCCCTAGCGGCAGCAAATCACATTTGCTTCCAGGGTCAGTCTAGTTACTCTCCGTTGACTTGAGATGTCGAAAAATCCAAGATGGACCGGGCCAATCACGAGTCGGTGGGCGGGGCTTAACACGATGACGACTGACCTGCGACCATAAGTTCCGTGAATTACGCGTGAGTTCCCCGTCCTGCTAGAACTACCAGAGCGATGGCTGCTGCTAGCGAACAACTTTCTTTCCAATCGGCTTTGGCCGCCGCTCTGAAAGACTTGAAGTTAAGCTTTTCTCTGAGAAAAGAACAAGAAACTGCACTGAGGTCGTTCTTACAGAAGAAGGATGTATTTGGAGTTTTGCCAACCGGATACGGCAAAAGTTTGATCCACAGCTTAAAAATGATTAATGCAGGAGAAACTCAACCTGTAGGTGAACTCATAAAAAAAACAAAAACAGGATGAAACAAGAACTATTTAATATCTATTAGGATAAGTTTTTTCCACAACACATGCAAGGAACTCTCTTTTCCGTCGCTCTGACTACGTCACCTTCTTCGTTGCTCTGATTGGTTGTAGCGCTATCCTATTGCGTGGAGAGGGAGTTTGAAAGACAACCGTTTATCCCACCCCTCCGGTTGAGCCCTGTCTATGGAGAGTGACCAGACCCTACATTTAGTCCTGTTAAGGGTCACGGGGGTCTGCTGGAGCCTATCCCAGCAGGCAGGGGTACACCCTGGACAGGTCGCCAGTCCATCACAGGGCTAACACAGAGACAGACAACCATTCACACTCACATTCACACCAACGGGCAATTTAGAATCACCAATTAACCTAATGAGCATGTCTTTGGATGGTGGGAGGAAGCCGGAGTACCCGGAGAGAACCCACGCAGACACAGGGAGAACATGCAAACTCCGCACAGAAATGGATTTGAACCGGTGACCCTCTTGCTGTGAGGCATCAGTGCTAACCACCTCGCCACTGTGCCGCCCCTCTACTTCAAATCATCATCTTTATTTTAACAAAACACTATTTATATTTTTAAACAGCTCCATTAATCAAAACATCAACATTTATCTTTTTAACCCTTTCAACTGTAAGTTAACAGTATTAAATTGTTCAGTGCAGTAAACACATTATGCACATTAACCAAAAAAAACTTTTTATATCCCAACGGCATCATGTGCCATCTCTTTCTCTCTCATATGCTACAGTAGTGGCCATTTAGCTTAACCAGCTACACCATTAGCATTCCCAGTACAGGTAATACCTGAATTAGCTTAACAGCGTTAGCCGCGATTAGCATTAGATATCGGGGGACTCCAACTGGTTTTATGAATTTTCTCACATCATGCTAATATCAACAGCTAACCTCGGGGCTTAGCCTCATAGCATGTAGCATCTTTCTTAGCGGAGTTCTCACAGAGACACACACTCAGAGTATATCCATAAGTCGTTCCCTTTTTACAAGGTGTTGCACTTGCAAAATATAAGATTCGAGAGGGTCGTATCTGGAAGCCGAGCACGATGTGGCCTCATGATGATCCCACCATGACTGAAGACCCTTTCAACTGTGGCACTTGAGGCCGGCACTGAAAAAGCTCTCATTGCAACAGAAAAAAGTGCAGGGAGGATACCCCTGTTTACATCCCAGAAGGACAGACAAGCCTGCCCACCACAAAGACCAAAATATTGTTATTTAGTTGTGTCTCTGGGTTGGTGGTTGTGTCCTGCTTGCGGCGTTTTCTGTACTCTGAGAATAAGCCAGTGCTCTCTTCTTCCTGGTTTTCATTTTCAACCTCTTGGAATCCAGGACTCGGGGATGTTGTGTCAGGTCGCACCTCACGTAGAATCAGATCTAATAAAAAGAAAGTGAACTTCCTCATTCATTATTTCACAGCTCAGTTTGATATGCTCGCAAAATCAGCTCTAAAAATGTATTATATTATTTATACAACTGTTGTGAATTTAATTTCCATAATTTGATAACAGTGACATGCCTAACTTTATATCATGTAAAATAATAAATCACTGACCTTTCACCGTGTCAACAATGTCATTCTTTATGTCATCAGTGACAAGCACATCATGCTGAAGCCACATCATGGAGAAAGCTGGGTCCAGGACAGCTGATCTGATGTAGAGTGGCTCAGCAAATGGCAGCTCTTCTCCTGATGCTGCTCATAACATTCTGACATTAACAAAGATCCCCCGGAATCTTTTCTTGAGAGAGCATTGCAGGCTATGGATCATGCTTCCCAGGAAGCGCACTTGCTGTTTTGAGTTTTTCCCAAATGGTGGTTTAGTGACAATACACAGGGGAGGACAGAGCTGACTGTCACAATCTGCTCTCCTTGAGTAAGATCGGTGGCCTCGGCAAATGGCTGTAGCACATCACAAAGCTCCTCCATCAGATTCCACTCCCTACTTGAGAAGAGCAGCTCATTGTGGCCTGTGTCCTGACCAACACTGCACAGTTCCTGATGACTGAATGAGAGCACTGCCTTGACTTGGCGGAGAGCGGGACTCCACCGTGTATTCACAGCAGCGGGTATCCCTCGTTGCCCAAATGTATCTTCAAATGCATCTTTAAAGGTGCTGGATGTATGCAGGAGAGAGCTCAGCTTGGAGCATTTTGCAAAGGTACTGTTCATGATCCGTGCATCCTTGAGACCATCACCAACAGTTAACTGCAGCGTGTGGGCAGAGCATTGCTGACGTTTAGGACTTCCTCTGTTGATCATGCGGTCCACAGTCTCCCATTCACCTCTGGAGAGGTCTTCCCACAACTCTGCATCATCCAGATTGTCATCATCGGTTACTTCACCATCTTGCTCTTTTGGAAAGCACACTGTGAATGCTCGCTTCATATCAGCGGCATTGTCACAGATAACAAAGTCAAGTTTGTGTCTGATGTCACATTCGTCACATATGGAATCAAAGGCTTCTGATATCCGTTCTCCTGTGTGGGTTCCTTTGAATCTGCTGCAGGCAAGCAAGTATGATTTCAGCTGAACTCCCTCAGATGTTGCCAAAACATGGCCAGTGACTCCCAAAAAGCCACGCATTCTCCTGTCTGACCAAATATCCACTGTAACTGATACATGGTCTGCACTTGCAAGAAGCGCTTTTATTTTCTCTTTAGTCTCTGCAACAAGGGATTCTATCTTTAAAGTTATTGTCCTACGACAGGCAGGCTGGTACTTGGAGTCAGCCACAGACATGAAGTGTTGGAAATGTCCATTCTCAGTGACTGAAAGAGGCATGCTACACCCTATCACCAGGTCTCTTAGAATGGCATTTGTTATGGCCTTCTGTCTTGGATGATTAACTGAATAGGCTTCCTGAGGACGAGACTGGAGGAACTGGGAGATTGCAGGCTGTGTAGTATCAGTGCTGCCGTTTCTTGTCCTTTCATACTCTGCATATCTGTGAAACAGAAGCAAAAACAAGAATGGGATGTACTGCATGGTCGGTCAGACATGAAAACATGATATATGGTTAAAAAAAATAGTTGTCTGAGGCTTTTTGTAGTTTTTATTTACTATCTTGCTTAGCATCAAAATCCTCCAGACTTGGCCCTTCTACACTGATTCTTATTAGTGGACAGTGTTGGGGAAGTTACTTTTAAAAAGTAGTGTTTGCTCATTACTCGTTAGCATTAGCATGCTAACAACATGTTTAACATGGTATTAGCATTAGCATGCTAACTTAGCCCCGTGGTTAGCTCCGCTGATTGAGTTTGACACCACTGTCCTAAACAACCAATCAAACCACAGTAGTCTAATAAACTAGGCTATGCCCATGAACTGACATCTTCTGGTAAAAGCACAACCCGATAGGAAATCAATCATAATGTCCCATACCGTATCAGTCTCAGAAGATGATTGGGGATGAAGAACGTTTTTTGAGGAGTATCGGGATGTAGAGGACATTTTTAAAAGGCGCAGGTTTTGTGAGCAGCGCTGTGTGTGGTGTCTGTCTCTAGGCAACAGTGACAGCGCCACGCGCAGGCGGCCAGGTACAGACCGGTAAAGACACAGAGGAGCGGAGTCCGGGGAGGCTTTTGATCATTATTGTTAGATTTAGTGTTGATGTGTGTGTGACAGACATGTCACGTACTGGATTGTCATGTATTGGACATGTATTGAAATACGGAACAAATCGCGTCCCGTATTGGTTTAATACGGGACGCAACATTTAATTGCCAAATAAGGGACGATTCCGTATTTTAAGGGACGGGTGGCAACCCTAACAGCTAACCTCGGGGCTTAGCCTCGTAGCATGTAGCATCTTTCTTAGCGGAGTTCTCACAGAGGCTCAACATGGTGAAACCGGCTCCTTTCTCTCTCACACGACTTCCCTTAATAACAGAAGACTTATCAAGATGCTGCCCAAGGATTAATCATTGATTTACGTGGTTTTTGTCACGTTACATGCCCCAGTTCGTCAGCTTTTACATGCAGCTCAGCTCTGAGTAAGATGGCGCTCGGCGCAGACTGAGGTCACGCACGGGTCAGCGTGAGGTCACGTTCAGGGGTCACGGCACTACGCACAGGGCTGGTGCGCCACTTTGTGGTGGGGCTAAGATACTACACTCAAATAACATACATTGGTTTAGTAACCATGTGGGTTACACAACATTTAAAAGACATGAAGTGTGCAATGAGCCGTGGTCACCAGCAGGAGGCAGAAGACTGCAGAGGAGAGAGTGAAGAGGTTACTGTTATAATTACAGGGTTAATGAGGAAACCACACACATCCTTTACTCAGTGATAAATCACATGTTCAGACTGAGCGTCTAGAAACTGAGGAATCTGTTGAACTCACAGTAAAGTAGCAGTCAGCTTCCTGGCTGCTCCACCCACCTGTGTGTGTCATCAGATGTTTTATTTAACTTTTTCCAGATCAGAGAATAATCAGTGATGAAAATAACCTTCAAACAGTGTGAACAGTGTGGGTGGAGCTGAGCTCTTTCCTTCATGTGATAACTATCCAACTCTTCTTCTGTTCATTCTAACAAGATCGTATTTAAAATAAAATCAACAGACATCACTTCAGTTTACGACTGGATTCTATTTAGTTGGTGAGAAATGAAACGTTTCTACAGGTGAGGAAAAGAAACTCTCTACCTGCTGCAGTCAGAGATCAGCTGATGGTGGGAGTGTTTAGCTGGTGGAGACCAAACATAGATCCAAAAGAGACAGAGTACTGGACCTCATCAGGAGGACACTGAGACAAACTCCACTGAAGGATGGAAGCTGTTCATCACATCAACTTTAAAAGACGTTACATTGACTTCATCTCTTGTTGGATGGTTTCTGGTGTCGGTTATCATCTCTGGCTCTAGTTTTTCTGCTGTGTCCTGCTCCGTTGGTTCTAGTCAGACCTCTGTCTGCAGAATGAGTCGGTCTGACAGATCATTCTGATTGGCTGATCAGCTCAGAGACCCAGAACCGATCATGATGGTCAGAATAAAGAGAAGTGATCAGCTGATTCAGGAGAGGACAGCTCTGAACCTCATTTTGTAGCTTCCTAGCTTCGCAGATTCTTAGCTTCCCACCTAATAGTAGCTCTACAAATCCTAGCCTCCCAGCTAATTGTATCTCTTTGTAGCCTCCCAGCTAACAGTAGCCATTCCAAGATTCCTAGCATCCTAGCTAACAGTAGCCATTCCAAGATTCCTAGCCTCCTAGCTAACAGTAGCCATTCCAAGATTCCTAGCATCCTAGCTAACTGTAGCTCTTCCTTGCTTCCTAGCCTCCTAGCTAACAGTAGCCGTTCCTAGCTTCCTTACCCTCCAGCTAATAGTAGCTCTTCCTGTTTCCCCTTTTGAATGATGAATCCAGACTACTGCCACCTGCTGGTATGAAGAGTTATGTCCTCCAGCTGGTCGTTGGTTTTAGATCCAGACACAGGGGACGTGACAGTCGACCTTCAGAAATCTTCTGATGTTTGATGTGTTGGAACATTTAAATGTCAAACTGAGAAACATTAATGTCTGCGACAGGAACAAAGTTCAGTTTTCAAACTTTTTACACAACACACACACACCCGTCATCATCGTGAGCCTCACAAACAAATCCCAGTGTGTGTGTGCACGTGCTTGTGTGTGTGTTATTTTCCTCATAAGTGATCTATGGACTTCTGGACTTCATCCAGAGATTTTTATGAGAGTGAAGCTGAATGTAGAGAGAGACACACCTCGCTGCTCCGTCACTTCACCTGTCAGACGAAAGCCGTCTGTAGAAGCAAACGTGGCTGCAGAGAAGTGTTGTCAGAGAGTCAGTAGATGATCAGCTGCTGTGATCCTTAGTTTGACAGGAAGATGAAGACGTTGGTGGTGTTTGTGGTCCTCGTTCACGGTAAGATATCTTCTTGCTGGATCACTTCATTCTGATATCATTTCTTTTGCGTCTGTCTCTTTAAAGAAAGTCAGTGATGACCTGTTTCAACTTTGATTAGTTATTAGTTTGTCTGTGAGGGACACGTCCAGAAGCAGAGTCTGATGTTGTGTTCATGTGAACTGTTTCTAATCACGGCTGTAAATGTAAAATCACATCAACAAACAAAGAATCAAACAGATTTAACGTGAGCTCAGAGCTAACGACTGCTTGATGATCTGGCTGCAGGTCAGGACTTCACTGTTGGACAGAAACATTTACAAATGTCAATGTGTTTTAAAGTGAAACTGTCAGCTAGTGAGTTCTTCATGGGGAAATGTTGACGACTAGTTTCCTCATCCAGATGCCACATCACTGAGAACAAGCATGTAGAACTTTCCAGTAGTTTTAACTATTACTTTATTATTATAAGCTTGATTGTTGGGATGTTTTTTTCTTGACCTCCGGGCTGTGGGTGGAGCATGTGCAGTTTGTTGCAGTGCGCAGTTGTCTGGTGTTTTTCTCATTTCAATTGATCATAAGGACTGGTACGCCCTGTCGGTTTACAACCTAACTGTCTAATTTAAAAACGAAAGTAATTGACCAACTGTGCGTCATTACCGTGTGTGTGAGAAATAAAAAGTAAAAAGAGACGAGTTGTGTCTGCCATACTTTCCAGATAAGTTTACTAGAGAAGATAGTAAAATCTGGACAGTTGTAAACTGCCGTCGGAGCCGTGCCATGGAGGTACGTGTGCCCCGTGCGGAGAACGGCCATCGCTGAGACCCGGTGTCGGCAAAGAAAGAGGCCATAAATAAGGCCACTACAACAGAGGAGCTGAAGCCAAGAGCTAAAGGGACCGTTGAAGAATTACTGCAGCCGTATGTAAGGCTGTGTGGAGCTGCAGAGCTAATAAAGTGACTGTTTCTGGGCTGAAGTGCTACTTTGTGCTAACTTGCTATGCTAAAGGAGGCTAGCGTTGTTACTGAATAGCCACATTTAAACTGTGATATTGTGACCTAGTTCTGCTTAAACCTACCGCTGGCTGAACTGTAACTTTACTGCTAACAGCCGACAAAAGAAGTCTGTAACGTGCCGTTCAAAAAGATCGGATCATTTGAGCGACTCTATGAACGCATCGAATCTTTTAAACGGCTCTTTTTGTCACTGAAGTCCTTCTAGTGATACCTGGGGGAAACAAAATGTCAAGCCAGACCTAGAGAGCCTTAAGCAGAGGCGTTCAACTGCGCAATGTAACTTTACAACACGGATAAACTGTCTTAGTGTCAGTGCTGGACATTTACGTGAAAATTATCTGTCACAAGAGTTAACGAGAGAGAGAGACGATTATGATAAACTCCTTGACACCAGTAATGAATATATCAACGCCCTGGGGCAGATAGACCCAAAAGGCGACGACAGTGAGTTGCGAGATGCCCTGGCGAGGAGAGGCACTAGTGAGCAAACGTTGCTTGAAGAACACGGTCATGGACATGCTGTCAAAGTATGCTGCACCAGACGTAGATGCTCTCATAACACAGTTCAAGAAGGCTTTTGACCTGGCTGAGGCATTCGGGAAAGATAAAGTACTGTCATAGACGCAGCAAGGGGTCGAAAATGGGAAACTGGATAGGAAGCTCCGTGAACTCAGAGACTGTGTGTATACATGGAGAGACTATCGGCTGCACAGAAAAGACAAATGGACGCTCTCTTTATCATTGAAAGAGGACAAGGAGCAACTGATGGATGAGTGGACATGCCGACAGGAAACAGAGCACATGAAGAGGGGTAGTACAGAGTATAATGACGATGGCGAGGATGAAGATGTGGGAGGTGATAATGCGATCAGTGGCCATGTCACATCAGCTAGCGACAGCCTTACAGCCGCTGATAACATCACTGTTACCCAGCCAGTGACCCTTGCTATTACTACCCCACCTGTTAACATCCAGTCCGCTGTTGTCTCTTCGCCTGTTGACGGACAGAGAACTGTATATGTTACAAAGCCTCCTCCATTCACTTCCACTGACAGAACAAGCATCATTACCAGTGCTCCTCAAGCTGCTACTGTCAGTAGTGTTGGGCCTGTGTACTAAGGCACTCCATATTGGGGTTTGGCTATCATGAATAATTAATAATTATCAAAAATAATTATTTATTATTAAATAATTGGATCTGCATTACTATAGATCACCTTGGGGCACCACCCTTCTAGGAAGGGAAAAGATAACCAGTTAATCAAATCAGTCTCATAAGATATACTAAATTGTGAATTTGGACTTCTGATTAACTATAACCAAAATGACCACGTTAACAACTAGTTAAGGCGAAGGAATTTGGAGTTCTTGACAGTGTAGAGGTTGGTAGACAGGTATGTTTAAAAGACATTTATTAACAAGAATAAAAGTAAACATACAATCTAACTACAGTGTACTCTATACAGGTGTGTGTGTGTGTGTAGAGTTGCACGACACCCATGGTACCCACGGTACCCCGCGTTGCCAAATCGTTATGGTTCCTAGAAATTCTACACGACGGTACTACCGTGGATTACTATAGTACTGGTGCCAGTTTCCGCTACATAGCGGCTGCCTCTACTCTCCTCTCGTCTTCTCACTTCATGCTACTCCCTTGTAAACAAACCCACATGGCAACTACTGCAACTGAACTACACAGCTGCTGAATGATTGGCTGTTTGTCCATTACTGGTGACGTCCGGGGATATGACAAGGTATGATGATATGATAGGCTGTTTCCACACGCTGGGTCCGCCCGTCTGTTAGCTGATTGGCTGTTCGTGTGTTTCTGCCGGCAAGAACGAGCTCGATGTAGGCAGCTCCGCTTCCATAGAAATTTGCTTCAGAACAAACAACAAGCTAAAGTTGTGTCTCGCCCAGACACGCGCACGGCTTACAGTCACAAACACGAGACAACACACTCACCACGGCAGAAGCACCGGGCCGAGCGGCGAGTCTGTCGCGGTGTCATCGTGGCACCACTAATTTTGCTCAAAAAACCAAACTCCAAAAGTCAACATTATACAACCAAACAACATTATAAGTAATTCAGAAGTATTTATAAATTGTACAAATACATTGCAGTTCATAAAAATAATAATAATGATAATAAAAAGGCCGCAGTATCGCGATAATACCGTGTTATTTTGTCTGGTATAGTATCGTAGTTACTCATTTTGGTATCATGACAACTCTACGTGTGTGTGTGTGTGTATGTGTGTGTGTCTGTTTGTGTTTCTGAGACAGGGGGTATGTTCATGACATGCACGCTGTGACACCTGAACTCTTTGTGAGAAGGAGACAGTGTTATGCCCAGCTCGTTGGAGAGCACAACCAAACGGGGAGAACACACAGCGACCACTTAATTTAATCAGAAATTTATTAAACAAAAGAGTCAACAGAACACAACCAAATCAAATAAACAAATCTACACCAAGGTGCCTGGATGCACCAGCCAGCCGGGAAGGAGAGACCGCCATCTTGGAAGGGCCATGCCTTTATAGATGGCCACAGGTGAGGTGGATCTCCATAACGAGGTGGGAGGAAGCAGACAGAAAACCTGGGAAGGGAGGAGCACAGAAGCCAGCAAAACACAAAATGGCCCAGGGCCATCACACCCCCTCCCATAAAACACAAGACCCCACTAACAGGGTCTTGTGCTAAATCAGCAAGGTGCCCGAGAGAGCGCATCAGCCAGCACATTATTACTACCTTTGATGTGACATACATTCAGAGTGTAAGGCTGTAAAAATAGCAACCACCTCATGAGCCTACTATTGGCATTATGCATACTGCTCAAAAAGGTCAAAGGATTATGGTCGGTGTAAATGGTCACAGGCAGAGATGGCCCAACATACACTTCAAAAAACTTCAGGGCCCAAATCAAAGCTAGAGTCTCCTTTTCAATTACTGAGTAATTCAGCTGGTGACGGTTGAACTTACGTGAGAAAAAACATACAGGATGGTTGACTCCCCCCTCACCTTCCTGCAGGAGCACAGCCCCAGCACCAACTTCACTGGCATCCACCTGGATTTTAAAGGGTTTGTGGAAAACTGGAGCCGAGAGCACAGGAGTAGAGCATATCAAACTTCTTACACTTTCAAAGGCAGAGTGACAATGAGAGGACCAGTCAAAAGGCGTATTCTTCTTCAGTAGGCTTGTCAATGGTGCCACCACAGTGGAGAAGTTGGGGCAAAAACTTCGATAATAACCCACTAAACCAAGGAACCGCATCAGTTCTTTTTTGGACACTGGCACTGGATAGTTGAGAATGGCCTCCACCTTAGCCTGCACTGGCCGAACTTCTCCCTGACCAACCACCTTACCCAGATAGGTTACAGTTGCCTTAGCAAACTCACACTTTGCTAAATTGACAGTTAAATTTGCCTCAGTCAAACGGTCAAGCACTGCACACAACTGCTGAACATGATTTTCCCACGTATCACTGAAAACCACGACGTCATCCAAATAAGCTGAACACCCTGGTAACCCAGCTAGCACTTTGTTCATGAGACGCTGAAAGGTTGCTGGAGCATTTCTGAGACCAAACGGCATGACAGAATAAGAAAACAAACCCCATGGTGTAATAAATGATGAAATTTCTTTGGCCCTGGTTGTTAATGGCACCTGCCAATATCCTTTCAAGAGATCGAGTTTAGTCACAAATTTGGCACCACCCACTTGATCAATGCAGTCGTCAATGCGAGGGAGTGGATAACAGTCAGGCTTGGTGACTGTATTAACCTTCCTGAAATCTGTGCAAAATCTGTCCGACCTATCCGCTTTATCTACCAACAGACATGGAGAAGCCCAGCCTGAACATGATGGTTCTGCCAACCCATGTTTCAGCAAATACTCCACCTCCTTTTCCATACGCTGACGTTTTTCTACTGGCAGCCTGTAAGCACGCTGCCTCACAGGCAGAGCATCCCCCACCTCTATGTCATGTTCGATCATGGTAGTGCGTGATGGTATATCTGAAAAGAGAGACAAATGAGACTGAAGCACTTTCACCAGATCTTCCTGCTGAGTACCTGAAAGATAACTAAATTGACTGGAAAGACTGTTTAAATACTCTGAATTCTTAAGCTTTCCAGTCAGAATGGCCTCAGAGGGAATATCAAAATCATCCGAAGGTCCTACTCCAACTTTGGCCACAGGCTTATCAACACCATCACCTACAGGAAGTGTGTCAATATCCTTCATGGCACAGGGAGTCAAAAAGGGTTTCAACAGGTTTACATGACACCACTGCACTTTTTTCCTTCTGTCAGGCGTGGCAATCAAATAATCCCTGTCAGACATCTTGTTTTTCACTGTATAAGGCCCATTAAATCTTGCTTGAAACGGTGAACCAATCACAGGCAACAAAGCCAGCACCTGGTCCCCCTGCTCAAACAGCCGGGTCTCAGCTTTTTGATCAAAGCGCTGCTTCATTTTTCTTTGAGCTCCAACAAGATTTTTGTGAGCAATAGTACAAGTCATATACAGCCGACGCCGAAAACCATTTACATAATCTAGAACATTCTTTTCCGGCTCCTTAGGTTTCAAACCGGTCCCCAGAACTGCTAGTGGACCCTGGACAGAGTGACCGAACACTAGCTCATTTGGACTAAAACCAGTACTGGTCTGTGACACCTCCCGTATTGCCAACAACAACCATGGCAGGCCTTCTTCCCAATCCTGAGAAAGTTCAGTACAGTAGGAACGCAACATAGATTTTAACGTTTGATGAAAACGTTCCAGAACCCCCTGAGACTCTGGATGATAGGCGCTGGAAACATGATGTTCAACCCTAAGCTGTTGTAACACCTGGGAAAAAGTCCGGGACATAAAATTACTGCCTTGGTCTGTTTGCACTATTCTTGGAACACCAAAAGTTGAAATAAAGGAAGTAAGCGCTTTTAGCACTGGTTTGACCTTTATAGAGCGCAACGGAAAAGCAGCAGGATAGCGTGTACTTTTACACATCACTGTTAATAGGTACTGGTGACCCCCCTTACTCTTTGGAAGCGGGCCCACACAGTCAAGCAACAGATATTCAAAAGGCTTCTCCACAACAGGAATCGGGTACAGGGGAGCTGGCTTCAGTGTCTGATTGGGCTTTCCTGTTAATTGACATGTCTTGCAGATTTTGCAATAGTTAGCAACATCCCTTTTCAGTCGAGGCCAGAAAAAATGGCGAAGCACTTTATCATAAGTTTTCTTTACACCCAGATGGCCTGCCACCCCATCATGTGAAGTGCTCAACACCATCTCTCTGAACTTGGAGGGAACCACAACCTGGACCACACTGTCAACCTGTACCTCACTCACTACACGAGCCCACTTCCTCAAAAGTAACCCATCGCTGAGAAAATAACCACTAGAGACACTCTTGAAATCACTGTTCGAACCAAGTATTTCAAATAAAGGCCTCAGTGTGAGATCTGCAGCTTGCTCTTTAATGCACTCATCCCTAGAAAATGGTAAAGGAATGGAAAAAAAATTACATAAGTCCTGTGACTCAGAGAGACCTACCTGAGAAGACTGACCATGTTCAGAAAGATCAGACTGTTCTGACAGAGCTTTACTCCTGGCCCGGGTCACAGCACAGGAAGAAGACACCTTAGGGCTCTCTTTAGCACACTCCTCAGGCTCTTTGGGCACCTGCAAAACTGAATCCACATACACAAGTGGTGGACCCTCTTTCCACACCTTTGACCCTGCCAAATCATTACCCAGTATGACATCAACCCCCTGTATTGGCAACTGAGAACGGATGGCCATATCAACTTCACCACACACCAAATCAGAATCAAGATGGAATCGATGAACAGGAACCCAGAGTGTAACCATCCCAACACCCAATACAGGAACTTTCCCACCAGTAGCTGTATGGGCTGAAAAAGGCAACACGCTACTCAAGATAAAAGTCTGATTAGCTCCCGAGTCCCTCAGAATCTTAACCGGTACCTTCTCCTGTCCATCTAAAGACACAAAACCATCTGAGACAAAAGGTATATACAATTCATCCACATTCTTAGATGGCACAATCCCTGGTGGATGAACAGACTCAGACATGTTAGCATGACGCGCAGAGATCACCAGGCCAGCTGACTTCACATACACACTGGCATCTGCCGATTTCTGACCAGCTTTACCCAGTGGACACTCCCCTTTCCAATGTCCCTTATTCCTACAGGAATGACAAGTTCTGCTTGGATCAAACCTCCCATCTGTCCCTGGAACATGTCTAACAGAAGGATGAGAAACCTCATGAGCTACTGGAGGGCTGTTAGTCCTAAACCCAAAACTCTCCCTTTGTTGTCCCTCTCTCTGGACCTGGCCACCACTTGAGCCACTGCCGTGCGTTAAAACATATTCGTCCGCCAACACTGCCGCTGCGGCTGCTGTTTTAACCTTCTTTTCAGAAATATAGGTGGCCAGCTGGGCAGGCAATGAACTCTTGAATTGTTCTAACACAATCAGATCACACAAATCCTCATACGACTCCACATTGGAGGATGAACACCAGCGACTGAAATGAGTTGAAATGTCTTGAACAAAGTCAACATGGGTTTGATGGTCTTTTCTCCAGCTTCTAAACCTGTGTCTGTAAGCTTCCGGCACTAGTTCATACGCTTTAAGGACTGCAGCTTTAACTTTGCCATAACTAGCGCTATCAGCAGAACTAAGGGCAGAGAAAGCTCTCTGGGCCTTGCCTGTGAAAATACACTGCAGCATTAAAGTTTGGTGGGCATCGGACCAGCCCCTGATTCCTGCCACCCGTTCAAACAATATAAAAAATGTATCTGGGTCTTTTTCATCAAATTTTGGCAACAACCGCAACCCTTCAGAAACATCAAAGCCATGATGCAGCCCAGTAGGCCCACTTATACCTTCATTTGTTAGCTTCAGCCTCAACCGTTCTAGTTTAACCCTTTCCTTTTCGACCGCAGCTGCACCCCTCAGCTTTTCCTGCTCCAACTCAAACTGAAATCTCTCCCTTTCCAGTTTTGCTTTTTCCCTTTCCAACTGCAGGCACTGCTCAAATGACCAAGCCCCATCCCCAACCGCTGGGCCAGCAAGAGCTGCTGGATCCTGAGCCACCTCCAAAAGACAGGCAGACACAGCCAACCCCTCAACAATCTGTCGTAGCTCAGCCTTTTTTGGCACCTCCTTGGCCTTAGACCAACCCAAATGTACTGCCAAGTCCACCAGGTCTGATTTAGCAAACTGACCTAAAGTGCTACGAGATGGTCGCTGGAGGAACTCCGAAACCAGTGTATTACTGTGCTCAGTATTCATGTTAACCATCAACCTAACCCATAACCAGTGCAAACTTCATGGATGTCTTCTAGAAAAGAAAACAACAAGTCACCAGTACACAGCCACAGGGAGATTGAGTGACAAAAGAGCGCCCCTCCTAGCTTTTTAACCCAAACTAAACTAACTGCACCCTAGTCTTCATGTGCGTACTGGCGGCGGGTATTTATGCACCTTAAAACCATCTGTATTGGGGAAGACAACTTCTCCCAGCCAATACTCCAGGGTGCTCCCGAGACAATTGCTGCTAACCGCACGGACAACACACAAAAACAACAAACAGCCCTGCAAAAAAAAAACAGAGCAACCCCTCCTTGTGAGAGAATTGCCACTACAACCTACACGAGGGACAGAACTGCTCCAGCTACAACCTCCCCACAGCTACACCCGTAACTTAAAACAACCACTCTTCTGAATGCAGGTTAACAACACAGAGAGCACCACACCATTTACCCCACTGGTTAACACTACACACAAAACCAAGCCACTGTGAGCCTCCCAATTTTACTGCCACGCAAGTGCCAAACATTGACACTCCCAAGTTCAAAATCGGACGAGCCCCCACTTGTTATGCCCAGCTCGTTGGAGAGCACAACCAAACGGGGAGAACACACAGCGACCACTTAATTTAATCAGAAATTTATTAAACAAAAGAGTCAACAGAACACAACCAAATCAAATAAACAAATCTACACCAAGGTGCCTGGATGCACCAGCCAGCCGGGAAGGAGAGACCGCCATCTTGGAAGGGCCATGCCTTTATAGATGGCCACAGGTGAGGTGGATCTCCATAACGAGGTGGGAGGAAGCAGACAGAAAACCTGGGAAGGGAGGAGCACAGAAGCCAGCAAAACACAAAATGGCCCAGGGCCATCACAACAGTGAAAATAAATCCTTAGATTTAGTTTAGTTTACTTTCAGAGCGAAACAGCTGAACCTGAGACAAACTGGATGAACAGGTGAGAAAGTATGAGGAAACTGAACGTCTTCCTCTTTCCTCAGAAGTGATCTGTGGCGTTCTGGACTTCATCCAGAGATCTTTATGAGAGTGAAGCTGAATGTAGAGAGAGACACACCTCGCTGCTCCCTCTCTTCACCTGTCAGACGAAAGCTGACACTGTAGAAGCAAACGTGGCTGCAGAGAAGTGTTGTCAGAGAGTCAGTAGATGATCAGCTGCTGTGACCCTTAGTTTGACAGGAAGATGAAGACGTTGGTGGTGTTTGTGGTCCTTGTTCATGGTAAGATATCTTCTTGCTGGATCTGATTATCTCTTCAGTCTGACATCATTTCTCTCACGTCTGTCTCTTTAAAGAAAGTCAGTGATGACCTGTTTCAACTTTGATTAGGAAGTTTTTCAACCAAATCTATGAAAACTGTCAAAACACATTCAATGATCTGTTCTTTGACTTCAGTCTGTGAATGAAATGTAGTTTTTCATTGACTGACTGACAGTTAAACTGATTTCTCTGGTCCCTGCTGATAATGTGACCTACAGTCAGTCATGTGTGAAGTCAAACCCACATCATGGAGCTGATTTCTGTTTCTCTTTGTGTGTCCTCTCAGTTTCCCAGCATGCCCTGGCAGGTATGGTGCAGGTGAATGAGGGGGCGGAGTCTGTCCTGCTACCCTGCAACTACTCTGGTTTTTTACCTGTGGACAACCCCACAGTGGTTTGGACCAGGAACGATCTCAGTCCCAAATCTGTCCACAAACAACGAGAAACAGGTGAAGTTAAAGGTCAGAACCAGGTTTACAGGGGGAGGACATCGATGACGCCTGATGCTCTAGACACTGGAAACTTCAGCCTCACTCTGAGAAAACCCCACCTCTCTGACAGCGGCAACTACACCTGCTCCATCAGTGATGGAAGAGAAGAACGGAGAGTGACAGACGTACATCTACATGTCAAAGGTCAGAAACAAACCTCAACATGTGGTTTCAGAGAAAAACAAAGACTCAAGGCCAAACAGTTTCTGGTCTTTCCAGTAGAAAATCAAAGTGGTGATCAGGAGCTGTTTTATTGTTGGAGTCACAGACACATTTCTGATCTCATCCAACAAGTAGGACTTCATTCTTGTCTCCAAGAGGAAGTCTCAAGGACACACACACATCAGTCTTCAGTGTGTCTATCTGGGCTTATGTTGAATAAAAATGTGAACCCCCAGCTTCAGTCAGAGGAAATAATCAAATCAGAACTGTATAAGAAGGTGAGTTGTGGTCTTTAAGTGAGCTGATGAAGAGTTCTGGTTCAGTCTCGTCACATATCAGAACGTTGCCCCTGAGCTGAAGAACAATCTACAGATATTTAACAAAATCCACCAGGAACTCTGGACCATGTATTAAACATGTTAGGGTGCTTCAGTTCTTCCATGTGACAGTTATTATTAAACCAGATGATTGATGTTTCTGTCTCTTGTGTTCTCTCAGTTTCCCAGCCTACCCTGGCTGTGGAGGTGGTGGACGGGGCGGAGTCAGTCCTGTTGCCCTGTCAAGACTCTTCTGTTCCTAGGGGTCCCACGGTGGAGTGGATCCGCTACGACCTCAGTCCTTCAACCGTCCATCAGCGTCGGACGTCAGGTGATCAACTGAAAAACCAAAACCAGCGTTACAGCGACCGAACATCCATGAAGACTGACGCCTTGACAACTGGAGACTTCAGCCTGAATCTAAGGAAACCCCGCCTCTCTGACAGCGCAACCTACATCTGCTCCATCAGTGCGTTTGGAAACGAACGCAGACTGGCAGCCGTGCAGCTGGAGGTCAAAGGTCAGCAATAAATACTAACACTGTATACAGCAGTATACTGTATGATCACACACAGTTGACATTTGTAGGGTTGGGGCGGCTGTGGCTCAGTAGGTAAAGCGGGTTGTCCACGAACCAGAGGGTTAGCGGTTCGATCCCCGGAATGTGCCACATGCCGAAGTGTCCTTGAGCAAGACACTGAACCCCCAGTTGCTCCCAGTGCGTGGCACTGGTGTGTGAATGTGTGTGTGCTTGTGTGAGCGAATGGGTGGATGTGTCTATGACTGTAAAGCGCTTTGAGTGCCAATAGGTAGAAAAGCGCTATATAAAAGCAAGGCCATTTACCATTTACCATCTCTAAGCCTTTTGGCCTGAGTCAGACTAAGAGGTTGAATCCTTTATTATTTTTATTTTACTGTCAGTGGAAGTCTGATCCATTCATTGAAGTTAAAACTACTTTTCTGTCTTGTCAATGTTTTTATTATTGAGACTTTTCAGTTTCACAGTCTCACTGCAGAAGTAAAACAGCAATGACATTACTGAGCACATGCATGATTCCAATAACTATTAACAGCATCAACCTTCTCTAATCAATAATAAAACTACCAGAATACGTCAGGATGGTCACATCTTAGCTCTGTTTAATGAGAGAGACAGTTCCTCTTTATAGTACGAACTGGCCAACATGGACTCAGTCGACTCGGACTCCAGGGAAAAATATCAGACCTGTTTGAACTCTGACACATTCAGGAGTTTGGACCAGAGTAGTGGTGTTCATGTGGAGCTCATTCTGTTCTTTGTTTTTAACCCACAGAACCGTACATTTTTCCATTCGAGGCCTGGGTTCTCCTGGTTGTCATCATTGTCATGATCGTTGGTGGTGTCTTTGTGGGTCTTGGAGTGTATTTGAGAAGATTCTTCAACAAAGGTATGCTGTGTGTGTTAATCTCTCACAGTGTTAGTAGATGAAGACAATAGACACAAATCAATAAATAAATAAATAAATAAGGAGCATTCAGTAATACACAGGATAAGATGTTATAATCCCTTGTGCCAAGATCCCAGGCAAAACACATTTAGAGGTCCTGTTCAACTAAGAAACCCTACCAATCCTCCGTTCATGTGATATGACAATTAACCTATAATCTACATAAACTAAGTAATTGCTGCTGGCTTGTAAGCCCATTGAGCAGCATAATTCAAACATTGTAAAACATAAACTAACTAAACGCTGCTGGCTTGTATGGCCCGCTCAGCAGCTAACCATAGCTACCAAGTACCATGAAGACAACAGCAGTATGCAGCATATCATTGGGGTTTTCGAGTGGGCACCTCCTTTCACCGATGTTTCGTCAAGTTAGGCCCATGACACCTCGAGAAGGCTTAACAGTGCTGCAGTCACCCCCCTCTACACTGCCACACAACCCTGTTTTCCTCACCATTCGATGTCTATCAACAACTAATATAGCAACTAATACCCACGAGCCAAACAAACAAATCTACCATGATTTGCCCCGTTGATGCGGGCTGAAACACGTAACAAACAAAGAAATCTACCGTGATTCGCCTCATTGATGTGGCCCGAAACACGTAGCAAACAAACTAATCACGTAATAAACAAACAAATCGACCGTGGCCTATATGCGGCCAGCCTTACCTTTAGCTAGTTCCCTAGCTAGCATGCTTCCTGCGCACCTTTAACCAGTCGCTCGCTCTCTCTGCTGCCCGGGACATATTGCTAACCGCAGTCCTCTGGCTTCTTCCTCGTATGCCCAGCTCACTCAGCAGAGCAATCACCGACTTTGCCACAAATCCACGGCAGCCCACTTCTACCGGGCGGACATAAGCCTTGTAGCCATTCTGCTCTGCGTCTGCTGCTAGCTCTGCATACTTAGCTCTCTTGCGTTCGTTAGCCTCCTCAACTCTATCTATCTCTATCTTCCCACGGGACAGTGAGTTCTATTAAATAGACTTCTTTCTCTGGCTCAGACCACAACAGCAGATCTGGCCGTAGTCGGGTGCTACCTATCTCGGCTAGAATAACCAGTTGTCCATTTAAATCCGCTCTCATCTCCCAGGCTCCTCCTACTCTTAGCTGTCCCGTGTTATGCCTGATGCCTGCTGGTCTAGCCTTTTCTCCCTCCCGTACAAATTTAATGCATCTATTCACTCTGTTAATGGCCATACATTCACCCGTTTTTACTCAATTGCGGCAGCTAAACATTTCAGTACCTGATTTTGACGCCAGGTATAACGTCCTTGGGACAGACTAACCTTACAACCTGTCAGAATATGGCTAAGCGTGCAGACACAAGTGCACAGTGGACAGGCATTATCCTCACCTACCCACTGGTTTAGGTTCTGGGGAGTTGGCAGCACATCATAAGTAGCCCCTATCATCAATCTAATCCTGCTGGCCTCCATGCTCCAAAGCTCTCTCCATTTCAACTTCCTTTTCTCCACACTCTCCCAGTTCACCCATTGACCCTGCTTAGCCTGCGATACTGCCTTAGTGCATCTTACTGCTTCCTCTTGTTTCTGTACCTCTTCCACTACCATCTTTCTCCTTTCTACTGCTGATGCCTTGCTCCACAGAGGTTTCCCTGCACACAGCCCTAGGCCTCCACGTCCTTGCTGTACATTGCCTATGATATCCCTATGCCACCGTAAGAGCTGCCTGTGCTTGCTGCACTGCCTCTTTTCCCTTCCACTTCCTCCCTGTCTTAACAGTGAGCGCTACACTCCTAACCACTGGATCCTTCGACTGAGTAAGAGTCATTTCCAGTCTAACTTTAGCGCACTTAAACTCCTCTGTTAGGCTGGTAACTGGGAGCTCCAGAATGCCTTTCCCATACAAGGCTGTGTCACTTAAGCAGCGTGGGACACCAAGCCACTTTCTGATAAATGAATTAATCATTCTTTCCAACTTTTCTACCTTTGAGAGGGCAACCTCATACACTGTCAGCGGCCACATTAGCCGGGGCAGTAAACCAAATTGCTTCCCGGGTAGCCCTGACCGGTCTATGCTTGAAATGCCTTGAATCATTTCCTGCCTCAACCCTTCAAACTGCGCCTTATCACTATGACTTGCATCATACCATCTTCCCAAGCTCTTCACTGGCCAGCACTGTGGGAACTACCTCCTTATACTACCTTATAACAAACTTCTTATCTACCACTTTTCCTTTAACAATGGAAATACTCCTAGATTCATTAGGCTTCACTTTCATCCTAGCCCACTGCAGGTTGCTGTTTAGCTTATCCAGCAATCTTCTGGTACAAGGAGCGGTTGACGTTGCTGAATTTGGTGCCAAATCATACTGGTGTGCTCTAAGCATCCAGAGAAGCCGGGCCTGTTTTTCACCAAGTAACTGGACAACCTCTGTGCCACAACACTGAAGAAAATTTTCCCCTGAACATTAAGTAGACTAATTGATTGCTCTTCCAGAGACCTCAACTGCTACCACCAATCAGGTTCACAGACATTTCTTTTTCTAGCTGCTACGAGTGCGTGAGAGTAGGGGGTACATGGCTGGAGGTCAAATGTCTGAAGGGGAACGGGGCTGTGAAAAGGTTGGTCTAAAAGGCGCCAGTCTTGATTGACTAAACATAGAGATGAAGATCAGTACCTTCCTCAGGAAATATTTGGGTCTGCCAGAGTAACACCACAGCAAACTGTAACTGTCATTCAAGTCCTTGTGAGAGAAGTTTAAGGAGACGAGACCCAGGGAAGGGACACAAAGGTGGTTAGAAACAGGATGGAGGAGAGGATGGACAGGAAGTGGAGGGTAGTGTTTAACATTTACACAGAAACTGATTTTGGATACAATGACTGTTTATCTGGCATTTTATCTTTAATTTCTAATTTCTGAAACTTGACTGAAACCAGTCAAACATTTTTCACTCCAAATATTTTTCTTCAATGTGCTCAGAGCTGCTGCTGCTGTCTCTACAGCTGATGATGTGATTTGTTGTCCTCTCAGTCCCCCAGGTGGAGGTGGATTCAGGAGTGGAGTCTGTCCAGCTGACCTGCAAAACCACAGCTCACCTGCCTGAAGACGCTAAAGTGGTGTGGAAGGACAGAAGATACTGGACAGTCCATGTGTATCAGAACGGCTCTGACCAGCTTGAAGACCAGGACCAGTTTTACAGAAACAGAACAAAGATGAATGAAGACCTGCTGAAAACTGGAGACCTCAGTCTGACCCTGATATACCCCACAGAGAAAGATACCGAGATCTACACCTGCACCGTCTACAACAAGGAGAGAAAGATCCTGATGAAGAAACAAGTGAAGGTCAATGTCGGAGGTCAGTACTGTAGATACAGGTCAGAGGTCAGAGGTCAGTACTGTAGATACAGGTCAGAGGTCAGAGGTCAGTACTGTAGATACAGGTCAGAGGTCAGAGGTCAGTACTGTAGATACAGGTTAGAGGTCAGAGGTCAGTACTGTAGATACAGGTCAGAGGTCAGAGGTCAGTACTGTAGATACAGGTCAGAGGTCAGAGGTCAGTGATTTTCCATCTTTCTGTCCAAACGATTCAGGCTGATTGTTAAAATGTATTTTTTCTACCAATGTATTTGTAGTTCTTCCAGTTTCCATCTCATCTGTGGTGATTAGATGTTACATTAATGTTCATTACAGATTACACTCAGATCTACTGCTGCAGAGCGTCTCGTCCAGTTTCCAGCTTCAGTCTCTTGTAGTTTACCTTTAGACAAGTTGTTCAGTCAGGTCGGTCATCCACCAGAAGTTGTTCTTTCACAGCTTTTTGATGTGAGGTGACAGTGTTAACCAATGCACCTCATTAAAAACAGGATTACTAAAAGATAATAATAATGATAAAAAGAGATTCCTGACTGGTGCATTGATGACTCTGTCTTCTGAGGGTCTTTAGTGGGTCTTTATATACTCTTCTGATGCTTTTAGAGGGTTTTCAATAATTAGGTTTGCTGATGTGTGACCAGAAGAACTTGGTACAATGTTAAACAGGCTTGTGCACAATTGAGAATTGAATTGAGAATGACTCCTAAATTCCGATTCAATTCTTGAATTTGAATTGAATTTGAACTGATGTCAAAAACAGGATCTAGAATTACAATTCGAATTTGAATTAAAGGAAGCAGAATTGCAATTCAATACAGATTCAAAGAAATTCATATACATAAGTGAAGTGTTTAACAATGAAGCTTTACAATATATGTCAGATATGATTTCATTACATATTCTATAAATTATATTAGTTTGAACTACTTGTACAGATTACATTAACAGGAAATGTTTCCCCCCAGCAATGAATGTTAAAAGCTCTAGTCACAGAACACATAATTCAGTTTGATTTATTGGAATTGGAATTTTGTGGAACACAATGGAACGTGACTCCATATCCCAGAATGCTTTGCTTTAACCAAGTATTTAAAATGGTTGCCAAACAATTTGAGGTGGACATTTGTTTGAAAGCTTCTTTTCTACACAATTTGATGGTTAACACCGGACCGAACGGTGCAGACTCAATGATAAAACATTTGAGGAGCTGAGAATTAGATGCAACAGTGTTGCTCAATGAGTTTTGCATTGGAATAAATGACAACTGCATTTACAACGACTTTGTGTTATTTGATTACTTTGAAATGAAAATAACATTTTGAACAAAACTAATCAAACATTGAGGGAGTAATTTATTTCAAGAATTTGATCATTATCTATATTTTGTTGCTATTAAATTACAAAATGAATGTAATTGTATATGAGATTCAACACATTCTTTGACTGTGTGGAATTTCTTTGAATTCCCATGAATTTAATTCCACTTCCTGTCATTCCAACTCCAATTCAAATTCAACTTCCTGTGGGGCGGAGTCAATTCAATTCAAATTCCAACTCATGAATTGAATGGCGGCCAATTCTGAAATTCTGAATTGTGCACAAGCCTGATGTTAAAGTACAATGCCTTGGGACCTGCACAAGAAGTACACTGGCTTCTGATTCCCTGTGGATGGATTTAGAACAATTCACTTTCAGTCATGGTTATTTATTGGTTTTTGTATAGGTCACTGTATAATGACAGTAAAGGCTAATATGAATTATTGTTGGTAATTAATGATGTTCAGGATGATAACTGAAGATCATTGTTTACATGAATCATACATCATCACAGATTAGATCCTAAACTGATCGTACACACAACTGAAGAACTTTTGTGGCATTAATGAATAATTAGAGAGCTCCTGTTTGTTCTTGGGTAAGAAGACCCTCGACCATACATGAACACAAGAAAGACAATCTGCTGCTGGTGCTGGGAAATAAGAATGAAAAGGAATGAACCTGATTAAGACACAGAGAAATGTTCTGAAATCATTCATTCACTTCATAAATAGATAGTTTAACATTTAACATTTAACACATCAGTAGTTTACACTTCTTAACTTGTCTCTGTTCAATGGAGAATGGGACATATTTCAGACTGGAACCAGTCAAACATGTTTCACTCCAAATATTTCTCTTCAATGTGCTCAGAGCTGCTGCTGCTGTCTCTACAGCTGATGATGGGATGTGTTGTCCTCTCAGTCCCCCAGGTGGAGGTGGATTCAGGGGTGGAGTCTGTCCAGCTGACCTGCAAAACCACAGCTCACCTGCCTAAAGACGCTAAAGTGGAGTGGAAGGACAGTTACAGGAAGGTCCATGTGTATCAGAACGGCTCTGACCAGCTTAAAGACCAGCACCAGATTTACAGAAACAGAACGAAGATTAATGAAGACCTGCTGAAAACTGGAGACCTCAGTCTGACCCTGAAATACCCCACAGATGAAGACAACAAGACCTACACCTGCACCGTCTACAACAGGTGGAGAAACATCCTGATGAAGAAACAAGTGAAGCTCAGTGTCAGAGGTCAGTACTGTAGATACAGGTCAGAGGTCAGAGGTCAGTACTGTAGATACAGGTCAGAGGTCAGAGGTCAGTACTGTAGATACAGGACAGAGGTCAGAGGTCAGTACTGTAGATACAGGTCAGAGGTCAGTACTGTAGATACCAGAGATGGGACCAAGTCTTGGTCCTCCAGTCCTAAACTTTTAATTCCATGTCCTTTTAACAGTAATAATATATTAAACTTAAATGACAGATCATGAATCCTTTTTAATCCTACATTTATCATAACGTGATAAAACATGTTTCAAGTGTGGCGACACACGTTCGAGTGGGAGGGGTACTGTGGGTAGATGTAAATATCTAAACAAGCCAGACAACGCCACCTTGGGAGTTTCGCCCAAGGAAATAGTTTTTAGTGTTTGTACCAAACAAAATGCACTCAGGTTCATTTCTCTTAAGGAGCAAGAGACGTGGTTCCAGTTAAAATACACTTTATTACAAATCTTACTAAAACAATATCTATCTTAAAACACAGACTTAAGGGAAGGGTGTGCAACGGCAGGGCTGGAGTTTACCAGTGGGGAGGTTAGGGTAACGAGGAGTGAAGGATCCCAGGAAAAGACAAAATGAAAACCCAAGGGTCACAGCACACAGTAAGGGGACACCACCACCAGGACACCGGGGCCACCACCGTAAACTACCAGCACCTGCAAGGAGAGGGGAAAATGTTAAAAGGGGTGAACTCAAATCAACCAAAAAACCCAAAAGAATAAACCAATAAACAAAATAATCAATAATCATAAACAACTTAGGGGTGGCAGCAATCAAATTCACAAACCAAACCTTAGCCGCCAATAATGAAAAAGATAATTCAAAAAGGAAACAAATAGACAATACACATATAACAGTTGAAAATGATAGAAACCAGCTGCAGTAAATTGACGTACGGCAGGAAGCTGAACAAACAAACTAAACTATGTCCAACTAAAGAAAAAAAAAAAAAAAAACTTCAACTTGATAAATCAAAATTAACAAAACAAACAAAATCAAGTCATATTAACAAAACTGAAGGAGTTAACCCAACGCTGAAGCGAGCAATTCGGCAGGACGTCCAGAGGCCGAATCACAGCGGAGTGACAAGAAGCTGAACGGTGCGAAGCCGCGTAACTGAGGGACCGCCACATTACCTGCACAGGTGACGGTGAGCCGGAGGAAGTGAGGCAAACCAGAAGTGGGCGGACCTCAGAGCAAAAGAGCTAGAGGCTAAAATGATGAACACTGCCCCCCTATATAGGGTAACCCCATGCACTAATGGAGAGAGAGGAGCCAAGCAGCACATTCGCCTACATGAGAGCCAGGATGGGGCATCTCATCCTGCTGCTACACAAGTGAAAATGTATAAAAACAAAGAGCTGATCCTTCCATATGACACTATTAACCAGTTCCATTTAACTCATCTGCAACAATATTTTTCCTTTTAAACTTTCTTTGCTGAAACAAACATTTGATCAAATGTGGAAAAGTGCAGCTGAAATCATTTGCACAAAACTGCTGACATTTAATTTCCAAAGCACCAGAATGAGTTCCACCAGAGAGATTTTATTTATTGATTTTTAAAAAACCTTAAAATAATTATTTACAGACAATCTTATTGGAACAATAAATAACAACGTTCATCACTTCATCAACAGAACCTACTTAAACAGTATTAAAGGTTAGAACATCTCCAGACACAAAGCATATCACGTCTTCATAGCACCACCTCTGGAAAAAAACAAATCAACAACAACAGCTTGTAGCTTCGCTGTTAGACCTTTAGGTGGCTCTATAACAGCTAGCTGGTGCCAGAGGGCCAATGCAACCAAGTTAGTAATAACTAGCACCCGGCCTCTAAAAGATCATTTAGGATTCAGTCCCAGTTTTTTTGTTCTCGTCTCCCAGATTTACTCCAAGATATTAAAAACCATCCTTTTTCCACTTTACTTTCCCTGGTAGACTTGGTAGTCCTCTCTTCCAGTTACCAACTGCCAGAGCTTCACTTTTCTTCCAGTTAACTTTTGCAGATGATATCACACCAAAATCATTTAGAGTGTGTTCCAGTTTTCTGGCCTCTTCCTGGTTCTGAATAAAAATAATAAGATCGTCAGCATAAGCAGATAAAACATGTTTCTCATTACAGCCTTGTAAAAACAACCCCTCCATGGTGGTTCTTATTTTACACAGTAAAGCTTCGATAGATAACGTGTACAACATACCTGAAAGAGAGCAGCCCTGTCTCACCCCTCTACACACTCTGAAGGGGGCACTTAGACCTCCTTTAATCTTCAGTACACTTTCAGTGTCTTGGTACAACACCTTGATCATAGCTATGACACCAGGGCTGAGACCAAACCTCTCCAGGATCTTCCAGAGGTAAAGGTGCTCAACCCGGTCAAAAGCCAAAAGAAGAACTGAACAGCTCTCCATCTTCTCTGTACTCAGAGCTAAACAGCTCTGAATAAAAACCTGTTGCCCGTCTCCTGATGTCGTTGTCATCTGACCTCCATATCAGCAGATGACCTCGATTTCCAGTGGAATCTGCTAAACTTTGTAACTCCACAGTTTCAGTCTCCAGATCATTCATAGATCTGGTGATGTCACGTGTGACACTGAAAGTGTACTGTTGACAGAGCTGCTTTATTTCCACCTTCCCATAATCCCACCACTGCCTCAAAGATTTAAAGGGGTCCTAGAACACATTTTTTGACCATTAGGAATTGATCTTTGAGCCTAAATAATGGCATATGTAAATTTGTGGGGCTGAAAACGCCCCAGGAGCACTGCTAGAGAGCCTAATACAAGGTCATAAATAAGCCCTGCAATGAAATAGTTTGTTTTTCCCGCCCACTCAGCAAGTTCATGAATAATGAAATGAGCTGCGTGCTGATTGGCCAGTTTACCCAAAGGCTGATTGGCCCACATATCCTGAAAGCTGATTGGCCTAATCCACCGGGCTGAAGCTAGAGCCAAAGCCGGCTTAATCCGACCTGTGGCAAAAAGCCACAGGTCGGACTCGAACCCTAGGCTGCTGCAGCAAGGACTCATCCTTGGCACATGGGTCGCCACCTCTACCCACTGAGCTATCCCGGCAACACAGCTAGCTTGATACTGTCCGAGGTTGGAGAAACACTCCGGGGTGAAGTGGGCAGAACAAACTACCAACCTCGGGTTGAAGCTCTGTGGAACGCGGTTGTAAATGAACATCAACCATTCCCGCTGACAGTTGAGTTCTTGGGGAAGTCTGTGTAGAGTCTTGACCTGCCCCAAACATCCTGGAACATTACACGCATAGTCCGACATACCGTATCCCTCTTGTCAGAAACTGCGGTTAGCTGTCGCTGGGGCTAGCTAGCTAACGCCTCCGCCCTTACAGTGGGCTGGAACATGCAAATGAGAGCGGGTGTATCCAAAAGGGCTGGGCGCCTATTACGTAATATCGGAGCTCTGTTCAGATTTGCCCATTTCAACACGGCCGTTTCTAGTTTTGAATTTGCATACGAAAGCAGGCTGGAGAAGGCGGTGAAGTTTTTGGTTTGGTCCTTAGACACCACTCGGAGCCTAAATTCAACAGGAACAACGTAAATGTGGTTTTGATTCTAGGACCCCTTTAAAGTCTGACTTTCTGTTCTTAAAACATCTCCAAAAGAATCTAAAAACATCTTTAAAATGGAAATCATCCAACAGAGCCGTGTTAAAATGCCAGTACACACTCTTAGACTTTAAATTAGAAATGAAAACATTACTAGTAACTAACAAGTGATCAGTAAAACCAATAGGCATCATTCTGCAGTCTTTAAAAACATTAAAATGATGTTTAAAACAATAAAACCGATCCAACCTAGCCAGAGAAATAACATTATCTCTAGTGTGAGTCTAGTATTGTCTTCTGTCTCCATTTCTTCTCCTCACACATCCACCACTTCATGTGTTTTCTGTACATGTTTTAAAGCAGGGCTCGCCAACATGGCACCTGGTCGCCCGCAGGGACCATGTGAGTGCAGGGGATGTTCTAAAAATAGCACTTATCGAGCGCCTCTAAAATGTTATTTAATTGTGTCGCTGTTCTTTTTATATCAATAACACTTGCATTACTGTAGAGTTGAACATGGTATTATTTAATATAAAATTATAAGTTATGTTTTATGTATATATGAACTCTGACCTCCTCTGATGTCAAAGTTCAATATCACGCGCAAGACAAACCGCCATCTTTGTTTTTACCGATGTATGGAAGCGACCGCGGCTCCGTTGAGGAGCTAGATGAGGGTCTAACAACAGAAAGACATGGAGGTAAAGATAAAGATAACGAACCATGTTGTAGAACGTCCCAGTGAGTGGGAAGAAGCGTTATTTTTTACCACAGTAAAATAAATATCTCATTTATGGGGTTACTGTGGCAACGGCAAAGCGGCACAATGAGGAGAGACACTTCAGTTCAGGACGTGTCCCGCTAGCTTCCATGCTAACTGCTAACTCCCCGCCTGGCAGCGCACTACGGGCGGGAAAAGGCTGTGAGTTAAAGACAGTGTCTTTACATGACGCCGGCGAAGAAGTCAAAAGACGTAAGGGAAGCATCATTTAGCTAAACGGATGTTTTTAGTGAAACGCCATGGCGACGTTAAACGTAAATATTGAACTAGGGTTGCCACCCCTCCCGTAAAATACGGAATCGTCCCTTATTTGACAATTAAATGTGCGATTTGTTCCGTATTTCCATAAATGTCCAAAACACATGTCTGTCTCACACACATCAACACTAAATCTAACAATAATGGTCAATGGTTTTGCCAGAAGATGACAGTTCATGGGCATAGCCTATTTTAACCACGGGGCTAAGTTAGCATGCTAATGCTAATACCGTGTTAAACATGTTGCTGTTGTTTGGCTAACGGTCACTTTCAGTGTGTCTGTATGTTAGCATGTATGCTAACAGACTGGTGTTTAGCTGCAGTGGTGTTGTCATTTATAGTCAGTTTCCTGTTAGCCGTGTGTGCTAACTGTCTGCTAACTGGTACAGCGTTACTGCGTCTCTGTGTCAGGATCTCCGTTAACATATTTTAGTATTTAGTTCTCTAATGCTTGTAGCAGAGCGACGCGCTGCCGTACCGATATGCTGAGAGGTTGCCAAGGCAACCATGAGACTGACGAGTTTGTCAATAAAGTTGGGAGGAGGAGCTAATTGACGTACCTACCTGACGCACGTGAAACACCTGCGAGTCAGTTGTGATAGATATAAATATTATCTACCCTGATACAGTTATGGGCCTTGAGTTTGACATGTGTGGTTTATGAATGATCATTTATTTAATATACAGTAGAATTAGACAATATAAATATTATATATGGTCATTTAAAAAAACAAATCATACTAATAGATTAACAGTTAATAAATAAATTAATAAATAAATACATTTTGTTAAAAAGTTAATTGGTACAGATTTCATTTAAGATTTAATTAACTGCACTTTATAAGAGAATGTGTTTATTGTTAATAAAACATTTCAAGCTTTAAATGTGACTAATTTCTTTCTTGATCACCCCTTTACTAAAAACACCAGCACTAAATAAAACATGGCACTGCTGCGGGCCCCCTGGCCCACAGGAGTCGTCCCGTGGTGGTCATGGCCCCGAGGAGCCGTGGTGGGCGTCCCTTATTTTCATTTCTGAAAGGGGGCAACCCTAAGTCTAACAGATGTAATCTTTTTGTTAAAATGCTACAGATTTGTACAAATGTGATACGATTCATTTAAATATGTGAAAGAATGATTTTTTTTAAATATTACATTACTGGCAGTTTGTACAGACGTGGGACAAAGTTAATGATTTGTTCAAAAATGTCATAAAGGTGTTAATTTGAACAAAAATAAAACAGGTGACTTTAAACGAAGTTCTGCAAATGTGCTCATTGATCCAGAGCAGTGAAGAAAGAGAGATGAGTCAGAGAGACATGTGATAGCTCAAATGTTGAAACTGAATTATAGGAACAAAAAATGTTGTATGTTTAAGTAATTAGGTTTCTACCATGTCAATCATTACTAATATTTATTGTGAGGCTTCACTAACAACAATATGATATAACAGTAACCACTAACCTGAGCAGACAGCCTTATTATTATCATTACTGTTCTTATTATTAAAGGTGAACTTTGTGACTATGTTATTCAGTCAGTTTGTATCAAAGGTAGCCCTTCGAATTACTCGGTACCCTTGAAGTAGCTCTCAGGTTCAAACAGGTTGGTGACCCCTGGTCTAAAGCAACCTGTGATGCAGTGTGTGGTTCTACATGGTTCCTGTCTAGTAAATGGTTTTCAAACAAAGCAGAGCTCTCCTTTGCCCCGGAGGAATCTCTGCTCTGCTGGTGTATCAACCAGAGATTAACATTTAACATTTAATACATCAGTAGTTTACACTTCTTAACTTGTCTCTGTTCTTATTTGATTTATTTCTTTCTTTCTTTCTTTCTTTCTTTCTTTCTTTCTTTCTGTGTTTGAAATGCTGCGTGGAGCTGAGATTCATTGACACCACAGAGAGACAAAGAGACTGAAGACATGTTAGGATCTGAACTCTTCTTCTCTTCACTGTCACTGTCATGTTAGATCCACAGATAGAAAAGCAGCAGACAGCAGCTCCACACTGACAGGAGACATTACTGTGAAGCAGGACATGGACAAACAACCAACCATCAAGACTCTGATCATCTGCAACACCTTTCTAGATCTCTGTCCTGTTCCTTCTGCTCTCATCTGCTTCTGTCCTTCAGCTTTCTCTACAATCATTCAATAAAGTCATGAAAACCTGCTGCTGCTGCTGCTGCTGCTGTCTCTACAGCTGATGATGGGATTTGTTGTCCTCTCAGTCTGTCAGGTGGAGGTGGATTCAGGGGTGGAGTCTGTCCAGCTGCCCTTCAGAACCACAGAGCTGCCTGAAGACGCTAAAGTGGAGTGGATTGACAGAAGATACAGGACGGTCCATGTGTATCAGAACGGCTCTGACCAGCTTGAAGACCAGGACCAGTTTTACAGAAACAGAACAAAGATGAATGAAGACCTGCTGAAAACTGGAGACCTCAGTCTGACCCTGAAATACCCCACAGAGAGAGACAGTGGAAGATACATCTGTACAGTCTACGACAAGGAGGGAAAGACCCTGAGAGAGAAAACAGTGGAGCTGAAAGTGAAAGGTTTGTTTGTTTATTTTCTTTCAATCTTTCTTCTTTCATTTTTTCCTTTTTTATTTTTCTTTCTTTTTTCCTTCTGTCTGCTTTCTTTCTGACTTTCTTTTGCTCTATTGCTCTCTCTCTTGCTTTCTTACTCTCTTTCATTTTTCATTTTTTCTTTCATTCTTTCTTTCTGTCTCTTCCATTCTTTCTTTCTTTCTTTCTTTCTTTCTCCCTGTCTTTCTTTGTCTCTAACTGTCTTGTGTCTCCTCTGCAGTCAGAGTCCAGGTCCAGGATGTAACGTCTCCTCTGATGGCTGAAGAGTCAGTTTGATCAGGTTGTTGATCTTTGATTATTGATCAGTGAAGGATCTGATGATGAATTAAAAGAAGATAAAGCTGCTGGTGGATCAGAGTTCATGTCAGCGACCTCCTCCTGCTTCAAGTAAAACCCTCAAAGTCAGTCAACACGTTTGGAAGAGGGAACTAATGAACTTCATTCAGTTGTCCAGCAGAGGGCAGTCCTGACTGAAACCTTCAACAAGACACAAGTTAACATGAGGTTTTTAACATTTCTGTGACTTCTGATGTGTTGATGAAACCAGGACTGAATGACGGAGGACAGATTTAAATGAGCCTTTCAAAACAAACATTTAAAAGACATGAAGTGTGCAATGAGCCGTGGTCACCAGCAGGAGGCAGAAGACTGCAGAGGAGAGAGTGAAGAGGTTACTGTTATAATTACAGGGTTAATGAGGAAACCACACACATCCTTTACTCAGTGATAAATCACATGTTCAGACTGAGCGTCTAGAAACTGAGGAATCGGTTGAACTCACAGTAAAGTAGCAGTCAGCTTCCTGGCTGCTCCACCCACCTGTGTGTGTGTCATCAGATGTTTTTTGTTTTTTTTAACTTTTACATTTTACATATCGAAAATATGAAAATAACCTTCAAACAGTGTGAACAGTGTGGGTGGAGCTGAGCTCTTTCCTTCATGTGATAACTATCCAACTCTTCTTCGGTTCATTCTAACAAGATCGTATTTAAAATAAAATCAACAGACATCACTTCAGTTTACGACTGGATTCTATTTAGTTGGTGAGAAATGAAACGTTTCTACAGGTGAGAAAAAGAAACTCTCTACCTGCTGCAGTCAGAGATCAGCTGATGGTGGGAGTGTTTAGCTGGTGGAGACCAAACATAGAGCCAAAAGAGACAGAGTACTGGACCTCATCAGGAGGACACTGAGACACTGAGACTACAGAGAAGTGATCAGGTGATTCAGGACAGGACAGCTCTGAACCTCATTTCGTAGCTTCCTAGATTCTTAGCTTCCCATCATATAGTAGCTCTTCCTTGCTTCCTAGCCTCCCAGCTAACAGTAACCGTCCCCAGCTTCCTTGCCCTCCAGCTAATAGTAGCTCTTCCTGTTTCCTCTTTTGAATGATGAATCCAGACTACTGCCACCTGCTGGTATGAAGAGTTATTTCCTCCAGCTGGTCGTTGGTTTTAGATCCAGACACAGGGGACGTGACAGTCGACCTTCAGAAATCCTCTGATGTTGGTTTGATCTGTTGGAACTAGTGTTAATTTCGTCAGACGAGACGAGACTAAATATGTTCGTCAACGACCTTTTTTTCCATGACTAAGACGAGACGATGATGAGACTGATTTGAACTTTTATTGGTCAACCGTATGGACTGATGTCGCAGATCGCCGGGCTGCCGACCACAGATACGCTGAGCGGTTGCCTGGCAACCACCGGATGTGGATGCGTTTGACATCAATCAGGGCTCCTGCTAAGGACGGAACGATTCGGTGAACGAATCTTTTGAACGAATCATTTTAATGAACTGATTCTGATTCAGTACAGTCAGAAGAACTGCCGTTACCATCACATCGTTCCCGACCAATCAAACCAGAGGACGAGGAGTGGTCTGTCCGGGCTCCAGTGGGTCTGGACTGTTGTAACATGGCGTAGAGAGTTTATCAGCAAGTTTATCCTTAACTACGTCTTTCCTCTTTTGGTGAGTAGCCTAACTTATTTTCCTAGATAACTGATTATGTTGTGATGTTGTTTGTTTGTTGTTGTCCAGAATGATTTCTTTACTGTATAACAGAACAATCATCATAGTCAGGACAGTTTTTATTTTAATGCGAAAACTGGATGTTTTGTGTTCACTGCGGGTTTAGACGAGGTTTTGTGATAGCCTCAGTTTTTCTTATTAACGGCAAACTTGAGAACTTTACAAAAGAAATGCAAAGTTTCTCCAGGCGTGTCAATGAAGCGGAAACTCCGGAGTTTCCGCTTCATGCCGCTTATATCCCGAGGAAGGAAGGGGGAGTTTTCCGCAGAGACAAAGACTGGAGAGTTGGTAGAGATCACCGCGTTTACCTCCGTCTTTCTGTCTCTGTGCTTTCCGTCCTAAATCAACAAAGGTTCTGTCAAGATCCCTTAGAACACAGCAAATTAAAAACTGTCTATTTAAGATTAGAGAGCCATTGAGTAATGTCTTAATAGATGTACAAGGCAGAGATGTTGCCTCAGCTCCTCCCTCTTCATGTTATTGTTATTGAGTTAGCTCAGGATATCAGACTAAATAATGAACTAGAAGATACACTATATTACCAAAAGTATTCGCTCACCCATTCAAATGATCAGAATCAGGTGTTCTAATCACTTGGCCTGGCCCCAGGTGTATAAATTCAAGCACTCAGGCATGCAGACTGTGAAACAAGACATTTGTGAAAGAATGGGCCGCTCTCAGGAGCTCAGTGAATTCCAGCGTGGAACTGTCATAGGATGCCACTTGTGCAACAAATCCAGTCGTGAAATTTCCTCGCTCCTAAATATTCCACAGTCAACTGTCAGCTCTATTATAACAAAATGGAAGCGTTTGGGAAAAACAGCAACTCAGCCACGAAGTGGTAGGCCACGTAAAGTGACGGAGAGGGGTCAGCGGATGCTGAAGCGCATAGTGCAAAGAGGTCGCCGACTTTCTGCACAGTCAATTGCTACAGAGCTACAAACTTCATGTGACCTTCAGATTAGCCCAAGTACAGTACGCAGAGAGCTTCATGGAATGGGTTTCCATGGCCGAGCAGCTGCAGCCAAGCCACACATCACCAAGTGCAATGCAAGGCGTCGGATGCAATGGTGTAAAGCACGCCGCCACTGGCCTCTAGAGCAGTGGAGACGCGTTCTCTGGAGTGATGAATCACGCTTTACCATCTGGCAATCTGATGGACGAGTCTGGGTTTGGAGGTTGCCAGGAGAACGGTACATTTCAGATTGCATTGTGCCAACTGTGAAATTTGGTGGAGGAGGAATTATGGTATGGGGTTGTTTTTCAGGAGCTGGGCTTGGCCCCTTAGTTCCAGTGAAAGGAACATTGAATGCTTCAGGATACCAAAACATTTTGGACAATTCCATGCTCCCAACCTTGTGGGAACAGTTTGGAGCGGGCCCCTTCCTCTTCCAACATGACTGTGCACCAGTGCACAAAGCAAGGTCCATAAAGACGTGGATGACAGAGTCTGGTGTGGATGAACTTGACTGGCCTGCACAGAGTCCTGACCTGAACCCGATAGAACACCTTTGGGATGAATTAGAGCGGAGACTGAGAGCCAGGCCTTCTCGACCAACATCAGTGTGTGACCTCACCAATGCGCTTTTGGAAGAATGGTCAAAAATTCCTATAAACACTCTCCTCAACCTTGTGGACAGTCTTCCCAGAAGAGTTGAAGCTGTAATAGCTGCAAAAGGTGGACCGACATCATATTGAATTCTATGAGTTAGGAATGGGATGGCACTTCAGTTCATAGAATGAGTAAAGGCAGGTGAGCGAATACTTTTGGTAATATAGTGTATTAACATAGCAGAGGAGGAATAGGTCTGTAAATTCTAACAAGTTGAGTTTACTTAAAGAAATGTAGGAAACCGATTACCTCAGGAAAAGTAAGTAAACAAACTTAATTGTGTGAAGTAGTGTGAAATTATTATATTTCAGTGAGCTGTACTTGTTTGAAGTGGATTACACTAAGATACCTCAAGTGAAGTATATTACAAATTTCAAGTGATGTTCGCTTGTTTTGGCAGAATATATTAAGTTAATGTGACACAAAGTATCTGAGTTGCAACAACTTGATTTGAATTTAATTGTACTGAAATACATTAAGTTCTTACAACTTCAAAAACAAGTACAGCTCACTTAAATATAATAATTTCACACTACTTCACACTATTAAGTTTGTTTACTTACATTTCTCCAAGGTAATCGGTTTCCTAAATATCTTTAAGTAAACTCAACTTGACTGAAACTCAATAAAGATAAGTCATATTAACTTAATATACTGTGCCAAAGTAAGAGAGCAGTACTTCATTATAAATAAATGCACTTAACATACCTTAAAGTTAAAAATAAGAATTCACAAAATGGCATTACAAACATGTTTTTTATTTCAGTATCTGTAAACAACAGCAACAATAAAAATCAACATGCTGTTCATTCGGAAACTTGTCTATAAAGAGATCATCAAAGGTCGAGTTTGGCTGAACAATGGGGGGGGGGGGGGGGGGGGGGGGGCACCACATATACTCAGTTTTTAAATGGGGTTCACCAGATTTGAATGTGCAGATACACTGCTGATGAAGACGTGGTGTTGGGGAGGTTCTTGTGAAGCCACCATGCTTTAATCTATGATGCTTTAATAGCTGGACTCGTTCTGGAGAGACAAAAGTGCAGAACTTCCACGTCCACTGCATCCCTCTTCCAGTAGACACTTAAAAAAAAAAATACAGGAGAACAATAAATTAGACTAAAAGAGACAGTGACCACCTATTGTAATGTCTAATGTTGAAGTATTTGGGATTAGCAACCTGCCCATTGAGATGTTACTAATTATTTATCATTGTTATTATTCGTCATCATATTTTATATTTAAATCCAGTGATAGAAATAAAAACAAGTGTAAAATATATTCTATTAAGACTGTTTAGTCACCTACAGCTCTGGAAAAAATTAAGAGACCACTTCCACAAATGTTTCTTAAATCAGCATCTCTACATCTATGGCAGCCAGTCCATTCCAGTGTTTGTTCAATTCCAACACAAGCCTCCTCATTCTGCTTAATAAGACACTGATCAGGTGATCACCTGAACCAAATCTTATTTTATGAGGAAGATTATAAAAAACCACTGCTGTAATTAAAGATTGAGATTATTCCACCAACTCTTCCTAAGTTAAAGTGTTGTGTTGTTTAAGGAATGTTTTCTTTGCGTTATTCGAGGTCTGAAAACACTGCATCTTTTTTGTTATTTTGACCAGTTGTCATTTTCTGCCAATAAATGCTCTAATTGGCAATATTTTAATTTCAAATTTGAGAGAAATGTTGTCAGCACTTTATAGAACGAAACAAAAATGTTCATTTTAATAAATGCATAGCAAAACCAGCAAAACTGATCATTTTGCAGTGGTCTCTTATTTTTTTCCAGAGCTGTATATTGTACAGTCTTTAAATCTTTTTGTACAGTCTGAATCTGTTTTGGAAACACCAAACAGTTGTCTATATTCTATAAGACAATATCAAAAAACATTTGTCACATTTATCATCATTTTTTTACAAAGGTTTTTAATGTAATTATTTTGCAATGGTGAATCAAACTAAGACAGAAAAATAAACATGAAATAAAAATTGTGACAATACCGTCTCGGATGGATTTTGGTCCAGTCTACTGAAGAAGCTGCTTATCAGGTGTAGTGGGACGAAAAGCTGCGGCTGCTGCTGAGTTGGTCTGGCTGGATGAGGCAGTTATCTGGTACCCTGCTGGCCAATACAGTCTTGGTGACAGAGGGGACCTCTTTTCTACCTGCCACCAACTTCACTGTCACAGACACCACCTAAGGAAGGCTATATGGAAAATAAATAAACATAATAAATGTATTAAATCAGAACAATTTTAACATCATGTGTTACCACATCCTCATGTCCTTCATATCTAAGCAAGATTAAATGATGAACTGATTAATATTGTTTCAATAATGTTTCCAGATTAGTGTATTAAAACAGACAGCAGCAATATATCACTTAAGGATAAGCATCACTAATTAATCTGACCTGCATTTTTGAATGTCTGAATGAAAGCAGTACCCACCTGTCTCCTTTCTCCTGTGTTGGTTTGTTGGTTTTAGTATTTAGGGTCATACCACCATGAAATAAACCAAACTGGGTAAAGTCACTAATCTGTGCCAGGCGTCAGCATTTATCAAACTACTGTAGTTATAAAGAAGTGTAAACATTATTGAGTGTAATGTCCGGTTGTGGCGGCTATGATAACATGATATTTTCCGTGCTTACTGCGTGGACTGTCCCGCTGCTCCAGGCTTCACTCAGACTGTATTACCTTTCTCTACTGGGTCAGTTATGACCTGTCTGGAGCAGCGGGGGTGTACTGAGCCTGAGAAGAAGAAAGCGCTCAGGTTGAATGTTGTGTCTACAAACTGTAACCAACAAACCTTAACTGACATTACACACACACCGTAGCTTAGCTAATGTTTACGTCCCAGCACCAGCATGACTGCACCCTGACACACTTATAAATTCTGCTGCCTGGAGCTGAAGCAGGAGCCTGTTAAGCTCACTGGTTAGCTCATACAGCTAAATTAGCAGCACGTCATAATCCAGCAGCTAACAGACAGGACCCGGCGGAGACATGTTGAATATTAACACTACACTGGGGCTCATCCGGACAGAGTCAAAGCACTTTTAGTCGGATTTGCTAATGTTGAACTGCTGCTAACGTCTGCTCTGTGAACCCGCACAGACACACACAAGCTAACATGCTAACAGAAAGTCGGAAAGTCAGAGATGTCGGCTTTCTTTGAACAACTCTCATTCCAAACATTAAATTATATTGACAAGATTACAAACAAAAGCTTTAAACTTACCGAAATCAACGTTAGAGCCAGTCTTCGGTGAGAGCACTGGGTCCAGGTTGGGACCGCTTGCATTTGAATGAGTAGATGCGCGCTAACCGAAAACGGACATGAGCACTGGGCTGTACAGCTCTGTAACTTTAGTCTCATACCACAAACATGCTACACACTCAGAGAAACCAAGTTCATGTAACTGAAAGAAACAAGTATGCGGGTAAAAAGTACAGAAAACTCGGTGAGAGAAAGTAAACTTAAAAAACTAGTATGAATTAAGTTAAATACACTAATTCATCATAAGTCAGGACATTGTTTGCATTTACAGTATACTTAAAAAACCCAAAGGTAACAATTCCCAGACTTTTAACCACTTTGGAAAATTCTGGTAGGATGTCAGGATACGAACTGAACATCAGAATAACACTGGTACTCTGATTAAATTACATACCAAACAGCATAATTAGGAGTAACTATAAACTGATCAAATATCTAGGAGTAATAATCACACAGAACTTAAATAGCCTGTATGAATCTAATTATTATACTTTGAGCGATAAAATTCAGAAAGACATAACACGATGGTCAACGTTAATTTTGGATTTCAGTTTGAGGACAGAGGTGATAAAAATTAATGTTCTTCTCAGGCTATTATGACTTCATCTCACTCCTCGTTAGGATCCCACAATCCCAGTTCTCTGCATGGAACAAATTAATATCTAGAGTTATTTGGCAGGCGCTAAACCAAGGATAAAACTCAGAACAAAAGGGAGTTTTTCCTTGCCACCGTCGTCTTCAGGCTTGCTCTGGGGGTTTCAGGCCGGATTTTTGTAAAGCGTCTTGAGACGATTTGTATTGTTATTGACGCTATATAAATAAAAATTGAATTGAATTGAATTGAACACTGGGTTTGGGTCTGAGTGTAAATAATCATTCTACTGATATGAGTTAACTGATTGACAAAGTTACCTCAGCACTTGATGATATTTAATACAGATAAGTGCAGAGTCCCAGCACACCTGTTACCTCAGCTAGTAAACCAGCGTAGATGGTTTATTACCTGTTTGTGAATCACAGTGTGAATGGAGGAGTCTGGAGGGATTGTGTTTCAGAGACCAGTCAAATATTCTCAGCAGTTTGATTTAACTCATGAACTCTGGATGTTTGAATCTGATAGAATCAATGACTCATGAATGAAAGAAGCTGTGTCCTCATTTAACTTCAAATAGATTCAAAGAGATTTATTTAAATGAAGGAAATCTAAGAGCTTATTGAATGAATGAATGAATGAATGAAACCTTTATTGAGCCCGCAATGGGGAAATTACAATAGTGGGGGGAAGAAAAAGGGAAGATGTCACTATTCAAAACCTCATTGGTGGAGCAGACTGTAATTCATACCTTTACCTGGAAATACCACATGTGATTGTTCTGGACTTGAGGAAACAGTAACTGATTGGTTGATGTCAAACGAGATGTCTTCACCAGTGAAGGAGGAGGAACCAACAGAGAAAGACAAACTCTCTGCAGCATGTAGTGACAGATATAGTGTCTCCACAGATGCCAGAGTCTCTCTCTGGTTTGGTAGGTTGGGGTAATGTTGGTAACTGAGAACTCATGTTCTATTTAAAGACAATTTAACTTCTTCCATGGAGGTTATGAGCTCTGATTGTTCTACTTGACTAATAACTCTATCTTCTAACAGTTAACAATGATCAGCAGCAATAATGAAACAAAGGCTTTATTCATGTTCTCATAGTTGAAATAAACAGAAACACTTTATTTGAAGATACAACATTTCACATGCTCTCTGTTTGAAATGTTATTTTTAAATGCAGTAAATAAATGTTCTTTTAAACTTTTACTGTTGATCCATGGTGAACAGAACCTGATCTGGAACTTGAAGATTTCTCTTTAGTGCATCAGTGACAGAAACACATTTGTTGATCAGAGAAAACTTCAACAAACAGCAGGTTTTTCTAGTGACTGCTTCCACTGCAGCGGTTGGAGTTGATGGAGTTTAGTCAGAAAGTTCTTTGGTCGGTGGTTTGGAACAAACAGGATGAAGAACAGGATCAGATGTTGGAACCACTGAATGAAGTCAGACTGTAGATTGTCCTTGTTGTATCTGCAGAGAGTGACCTTTGACCTCATGTGTTCATGACTCTTCACCTCTGTCTCCTCTCACAGGGAGAAGATGATCTGCAGGATGCTGCTGCTCATCATCCTCAACTCATGTGTCTGTGGTCAGTTTAGAAATTGACTTGATGAAGTCCAAATCAATTCTCAGTCTTCAATGATGGAGTTGAAAGACTCCCATGTTCCAGTTCTCAGTGTGTCTGCTCCTCTCTTCTCTCTCTGTCTCCTCAGCAGCAACATTTGAAGTGAATGTGACACAGAGCTCCTATCAGGCAGAGGAGAACCACAACATCACCCTGGAGTGGACCTTCACCACCAAACCTGACTCTTCCTACAAACATCTGTTCATCCTCTGTAGCTTGTTCACCAATCAGAAGGAGTTGATTCTTTATCATGTACATGAAGGTGTTGAGATGTCTCAGGATGAACAGTTTTCAGGACGAGTCCAGGGAGACAAAGACGTCCTCAGAGAAGGACGAATCAGACTCCATGTGTCCAGACTCAGGACTGATGACTCTGGTCTGTACCAGTGTGAAGTGAACACAGATTATGGCTCCAGCTCTGGCAGTTGTGAACTCAACGTCTCTGGTAAGTTGATACAGTAGAAGTTACTAGAAGTCCGTTTTAAAGATGCTGACTGAGTTTTGAGACATGAAAAAGTGTCAACTAATATCTTGATGTTCTTTCCAGCAGCTGCTGATCAGCCTCAAACTCAGAGACCAACGTTAAGTCCAGAACCAGAGACTGAAGGAAGGAGGAGACTAAATGAGACCGAAGGATGGAGCAGACAACGTGTTGGACTGATAGCAGCAGTAGTACTAATAGCAATATTAGCAGCAGCTCTACTCATTGTCTGTACTAACATTTGGTTTAAGGAAACAAAAAAGAGAAAATAATATTCTATTTATCTCCAACTGGAAATTTAGGTGTTGCAGTAGAAGGGGAAACAATCAAATGAGAAAAAAATATTTAATGGAGAATATATTACAAAAGCAATAGTTAAACATGTAAGCATCAAAAAAAGACATCAGAGCTTTTGTTAAAAACCTAAGACTCTTCTCCTCCAGTCACTTTCTTCCATATTTGTCAGTGTATGATGTTCCTGTTACTCTGAGTCAGAGTTTAAATGATTTCTTCCATCATTAATAACTGATGTCAGTGTAAATGATTCTTCTAAAGTCTCTTTAGATTTAATCCAAAGACTCTAAACTGTCACCAGCTCCACTTCTTCTGATGTGACTCGTCATGTTTCTTCATCTAAAGCTCCATCCAGATGTTAACACCTTTTATCATCACTGATGTCTTTCCTAATGTACAGTGGATTATAGTTACTATTTATTTATTGCAGAATGATGCTGCTGTTGTTACTGTTCATCATAAATTGTTCTATGACTTGTAAATAAAACAGTTCATCTTTAAACCTATAACTTTTTTTCTGGAGTTTTGAATGGTGACGGGGTGGCACAGTGGCGAGGTGGTTAGCACTGATGCCTTACAGCAAGAAGGTCACCGGTTCGAATCCATGGGCCAGCTGGCCTTTCTGTGTGGAGTTTGCATGTTCTCCCTGTGTCTGCGTGGGTTCTCTCCAGGTACTCTGGCTTCCTCCCACCATCCAAAGACATGCTGGTTAGGTTAATTGGTGATTCTAAATTGTCCGTAGGTGTGCGTGTGAGTGTGAATTGTTGTCTGTCTCTGTGTGTGGCCCTGCGATGGACTGGAGACCTGTCCAGGGTGTACCCCTGCCTCTCGCCCGATGACAGCTGGGATAGGCTCCAGCAGACCCCCGTGACCCTTAACAGGACTAAACGGGTATAGAAGATGAATGAATGAATGGTGACTAACTTTATTTTAGTTTTGAATGGTGACATGATATTAATCCCACATTTCCACCACATTCATTTTCCATTGATTAAAAGCCCATGTAATCAAACAGCACTTCAGTCAGACTAAGAGCAGAGAAACAAACACCATTGTCTGTCATGAGCTCTGTATTTTACATCAAATAGAACAATTGACATGTGAATGAGAGATTCAAGTTCAGTTCTTATAATCTCACCAGTGTAGTTTTTGTTTGTGTGATCAAGTCTCACTTTCAGTCCTGGGCAGTGTAACAACAAATGTTTGGTCAAATTGAAGGTGAAACAATAAGAGGAAGATGGGGTTTCAGGGTGCCACCAATTTTTACAAACAACAACAGTTTTCACATCACCACTTATAAGATTTCAAACTGGGAAAACGTATTTGTGTATTTGCAGTTTTAAATCATAGCATGACTGTTGGAGCTACATTTAGTTTACTTTAGTGGTGGTAATTTGTTAATTCATTTGTTTATTATTATTATGATTTGCTCCCATTAGTAATATATTTTGCTAATATTATTTTGCTAGTTATTTGTTTAGTTAATTGTTTTGATTTATGTTTAGTTTAATGTGACCAGTCTAATAATTCATTTTGGTTTAGACACCTGGGGGCAGTGGTGAGCACAGGTAAAGGTGTGTGTGTGAGTATATAGGTAGGAAGTAGGAAGGAGGCCTGTATGCACCTGGGTGGTGGGCACATGGTTTTTTACCAGCGCGAGAGATGCTGAGAAATGTTTGCTCTGCTGGAATCAATAAACCAGCCATGAAATTGAATTTAAGCTTGGACATTGTTTCTTGCCTGCGTACATTACCTGCCCAGGGTGCCAGAAGTTGCCGTTTAAGTGTTTAATGTAAGTTTAATTTCCTAAGTTTAGTTTTGTTAAGTTTGGTCACAAACGGCCACTACAATGACTTTAATTCTAAACTACCTGTAGCAGCATCTCATAAACAGAGAGCTCCCCCTGGTGGTGAGAGGACACGACACGTTCAGTGAGTCTGCAGCACAGATAACCTACACTAGTATTCGCTCATCTGCCTTTACACTCGTATGAAATTAAGTGACATCCCATTCTTAATCCATAGGGTTTAATATGACGTCGGCTAACCCTTTGCAGCTATAACAGCTTCCCACCATAATCCCCCCTCCACCAAACTTCACACTTGGCACAGTGTAGTCAGACTAGTATCGTTCTGCCGCCAAACCCAGATTCATCCATCAGATTGTCAGATGAAGAAGCGGGATTCGTCTCTCCAGAGAAAACCTCTCCACTGCTCGAGAGTCCAGTGGTGGTGTGCTTTACACCACTGCATCTGACGCTTTGCATTGTGTTGGTGATGTATGGCTTGGACGCAGCTGCTCGGCCATAGAAACCCGTTCCATGAAGCTCACTACTGTTCTTGAGCTAATCTGAAGGCCAAATGAAGTTTGGAAGTCTGAAGCGACTGACTCTGCAGAAAGTTGGCGACCTCTGTACACTATGAACCTCAGCATCCACTGACCCCACTTCCTGGCTGAGTCGCTGCCATTCCCAATCACTTCCACTTTGTTATAATACCACTGACAGTTGACTGTGGAATATTTAGTAGAGAGTTTCATGACTGGACTTGTTGCACAGGTGGCATCCTATCACAGTACCACGCTGGAATTCACTGAGCACCTGAGAGCGACCCATTCTTTCACAAATGTTTGTAGAAGCAGTCTGCATGAATAGGTGATTGATTTTATACACCTGTGGACATGGAAGTGATTGGAACACCTGAATTCAGTTATTTGGATGAGTGAGTGAATACTTTTGGCAGTATAGTTTACAATGATGTGTTCATTATTCAGGGAGTTTGCAGGATCATATTGTCTCCTCATGGTCCAGTAGTAAATGGTTTGTTGTCTGGTACTGGTCCATGACCTGCTAAATGAGGACCTCTGATTTAAAGGGACATTTGAACCAATATTTTACTAATCATGGATAATAACTTATTTATTAGAAAGATTCAGTTCAGTCTGTTACTGTCAAGAAATAATATTTTTGCTGACTCTGGAAACAACTGGAAAATACAGTATGAGAAGATAATGCAGAGTTTTGTATAATTTTTTTTAATGTAATTAATTAAATAGTTGTGAGATACAAGAGGAAGAATTCCTTCAGAAATATCAAGAAAAGTGCTACAGCTATTATTATTAATATTATTATGAGTAGTAGTAGTAGTAGTAGCAGTAGTAGTAGTAGTAGTAGTAGCAGTAGTAGTAGTAGTAGTAGTAGTAGTAGTAGTAGTAGTAGTAGTGTTAAATGCTGCAGTCTTTTTTTCTGGCTACAAACTGAAATGACACCACTTGACCAGATGGTGGAGCTATAAGATAATTAACACAAAGCTGCTGACTCTCCAACTTTCTCCACCAGGTTTCTTCTTGGACACCTTGCAGCACTCCAAACAGACCTGTTTTTCTTCTTGGATGTGTTTAAAGTTTCTTAGGTGAGCAGCTCTGAACATGGATTGTGAAATTAATAAATCACACTCACAAGGAAACACCTGATGTGTTACTGGCACATCACTACTAAATGAGATACCATGGCAACAGCTCTACTCACATGGATCCTTCAGATTTTAGTCCAGGGCATGTACAGGCAGATATGTACAGTAGGTTATATAAGTGTCAGTAAAGAGTCAGTAGTCCAAGGGTGGCAGGAGGATACGAGTTCTGGAGGGATTCAGCAGCGTAGTGGGGTTAGAGCGTAGAGTTCAGTGGTGAGACAGCTGTGGGGAAAAATCATCTACATGTGTCTTATTACAACAGCTCCAGTTTTCTCCATAAAGAACTAGCTTCATTTTGTGTCTATGTCAACTTTTATCTGTCCTTATAAGGCCCTGATATTCAAGAATTAGAAGATATTCAACCTCCTACAGAAAGAGAAAGAGAAAAGTGGCCACATTTGATATCTGGCTGAACAATCAATACAATAACTGAATATAAAGTGTGTGTCAATGAAGTTCAATAACTGCAATTAATCTGAGGAAATTGTATAATGTAAAGGTATTATTTGACACCAATGTTTTCCTAAATGAGCTCTCTGCAGCTCTCATCTCAGAGTTTCTAATGTGTCTGTGATCTCCAGGTGGATTAGTTTATTGTCCACCATTAAAAACATTTTCAAACATTGAAAGTTGAGTTCTTAAAAAGCTGAAACTTTGATTTAATCTTTGTACCAGATTCCGCGGCTGCTTTAGATGAGGTGTTGTGATTGTTTTTTTTTTAAAGCATGCGGAAAGATATGTTGGTGACGCTCCTACTTCAAAGAAATACCTGCATTCACTAGAGCATTCCATACTTATTAATTGGTGTATTTTCAGCCAGCAAACACCCACTTAGTGGATTCAGGACATTGCTGAATGACATGTTTTTAATTGACTGAATGTCCTGATGATTGTTCTGTCATGCAGTAAACAGCAATAACACAGACATCTGTTAATATTAGTTATGAACTGTCTTCATTTTGTTTCTAGACATTTTCCTATTATCTCTTATTGAATATCAGAGTCTTAGAAGAAGAGATGCACAGATAAGTATCATGATAACAGGTAAAACAGTCTGGACTTCAACCACAAACATCATAGATAACAGCCATGTTGATTCAATGACTACAGACACAGCTCTCTTTTCATCGTTTTTGCTTTACTCTCTTGATGTCAAGTAGGGTAACAGGGGTTGGGAGTTTTGGATCCAAACGCAGGACTTAAAGGCAGGAGTAGACAAAAAAAAGGTTATTAATTAACAAAAGACAAAGCTAACAAACCAAAGGCGCTGCCAAGGTGGCAGGAAATCCAAAAACCAAAGCCACTAAAAAAAACAAAAAAACAAAAAACTATGACGTGGCATGAAACTGTGGCATGACAGATATATACAAACACGAGGAACAAAGGGGTGATGAGACACAGGTGAAGCAAATCAACAAGACAAGGTGAAACCAATGAGCTAATCAAAAGGAAAACACTGAACACCACAGGAAATCAAGAATTTAACAAAATAAAACAGGAAACAGAAAACTGAAAAACTAAACACTAAACCATAACTATGAAAAATCAAGAAATTAACAAAATACAATATACAAACCCAAGAAACTAAAATGTGACAGAAAACATGACACTTGACAGTTACCTCAGCCAGGTCATGTTGCAATCTGCAGGCATTTATAACTAGTTGTTCTGGTATGAAAGAAGAATTATCAAGTCATAGAGTTGATGTTGTTGTCAAACTGGAAATTGTCATCAAGGATATTAATTCTCTTTTACGCTAAACAAGCACACAAGTGCATGCCTTGCTTGCATTTCCTCTTAGACACAGAACTTGTTGGTTCAGTATTTTACTGCTCTCCAAATGACGATGTTATCTGCAGCCAGTGTGTATGCAGGTTGTGTCTCTAATGCTGGAGGAATATGTAGACGTTAGACACAGAAACACAGACTGACATCTTTTCTTCCTCTTTGTGTCTGTGTAGAATCACAGTGTGAATGGAGGAGTCTGGAGGGATTGTGTTTCAGAGACAACTCTATATTATTCTCTGCGTTCTCATTTAACTTCATATCAAATAAAGTCCAGCAGGTGAACAGAAGCTGATGTTTGTGTCATCGACTCGTACCAGGTTTATAACTGCATCAAGATTGATCAGAATAAATATGATACTGAGAGGCTGAAGATGACACTTGTTCTTTAATTTACAGACCTGCGTCCAAATTTTTCAACCTCTGCTCCCTAGTTGGACAATGAAGTTGTGATAATTTATAATGCAATACAATGCAAGATGAGATGTTATCAGCTTTATGTCTTTCTGTTTCACTGAAAACCAGCCTTGCTGTCTCTGCACAAGCGTGACAGGGCAGGAATTTACTGGTGATAGGTGGTTTAGGTGTTTTGTTCTAGGGGATTACTGTTGAATGCAGGGGTGGAGCAGCAATTTTAAAAGTGTGTGTGTGTGTTGGGGGGGGGGGGGGGGGGGGGGGGGTCAATAGAGTCAATTACCATGGACCCCACCCACCCCCCAGGTGGGTACTCCTTATATTCCTACCCTCAGGCCGGAGGTACAGTAGTGCATCACAGGAACTCCACTCCCTGCCATTGAGGACGTCCAGAAGAAGTGCTATCAGTGTCATGCTCAAGGACCTGCAGATTGAGGAATAGCTTTTTCCCCAGAGCTGTGACCTTACTGAAGTCAGACCCCCGCTGACCCCTGGCCCCCACTTCCCCCTACTGACCCCTACACACCAACTCACTCACATCCCTTTCCTGTATTGTAAATTATGTCATAGTTTACGTTTATAGTTATACTCACATTTAACAAACAAATCCATCTGTATAATATGTTCATAGTACTTCATTCAATCATTATGCATATCCTGCCCATTCACCATATGGTCTCACCTGCACAAAGGTTTTGATCTGTAAATATTGTCCATATGGTGTAAAAAAAAAAAAAATCAACCTTGCTATACTACTTATATACCATAATATTTATGCCATGTGCAGTTACTGCCTATTGAACTTCTGGTTAGATGCTAAACTGCATTCCTTTGCTCTGTACCCATACATGTGTAATTATAGAGTTGGCTGGATTGTTACCTCAGTCTGGTCAAGTTATAATCTGCAGTGTTTATAACTGGTTGTTCCGGTATGCTCACATGGGTGCAGCTCATTTTTGACGCACAGTATATAAAGCACTCTCACTTGTTGGACGGTAGAGGGAGGAATGAGAGGCTGTAACATGGTGGAGACAACAGCAGTTTGTCCTACTACTACAACTTCAGCTACAACTACTTTTGAGTCTTTCCTCTTTTGATGAGTCAGTTTTGTTTTACCATGTGCCCCACAACTGGATGTTTTGTGTTCACTGTGGGTTTAGACGAGGTGTTGTGATAGTTTTCATCGTCTATCCGGAGCAGAAAGAATGTAGACTGAAAGAAGAAATAACCAGACGAGTCAAGAGGAGCTGAACACACTGTCAAGGTACGTGTGAAACTTAGTTTCCAAGCAGGAAAACCAGAAGTGTCTCAGTTCCAAAGCTACATTTCTTTTGCTGGAACAAGTCAAAGTCCTTGTTACACTCTGTGGAAAACATGAACTGAAACAACAATGCAGAGAAGGTTGTTGGACAGATGAGTTTTTCTTTGTTGCAGTAAGAAGGACTTGAAATCCTCTTTCAGATCAGAACTCACAAGTTCCTATTTTTACATTCATTTAGCTTTATGTCCAGGAAGGTGTTTTAATGTAGCCTGGTCGTTACCATCCTACGTTTCCGCCCGAAATTTGATTTCGGTCTGCACGTTAGTCTGGCCCAATGTAATAGGAATCTGTCTCCGTAATGGGCGGATGCTTATTTTGAGGTTTAAAATCATTGGAGTTCCCTTAACCAATCAGCAACGTTTGGTAATAACGTATATTGTGCGCCGGAGTTCAGGCTCTTACGCTTACCACTTCCGCCTCCAGTTAAATAAATCAAACTTTTCCCAAAGCCAGTTGGAAGGAGAGCTACGACGTCCGTGCCATTTATAAAATTGACAAGACAAGCCTCTTGTTCTGGTTTTAATTCCGTGATGCTCTCGAGAGTTGAGACAACTTCGCGGATGGCTTCTAGCATCTCTTCCTCCGTTGCCATTCCATGCTGTGGAACTACAAGCTTCGCTGGACTACAAGCAACTCGGCATGCGAGTTTCGCGTCATCACTCAACTGTTCGCTGATTGGTCCGATCAAACGCGAAGCTTAGAAGGGCAGTTTGGCCAGACTGAGGTGCAGACCGAAATCAAATTTCAGGCGGAAACGTAGGATGGTGACGACCAGGCTAGTTTTAATGCACCAACAGACTAAAGGAGCTTCCTGGTTGGATGCATTCAGGAGCTGCTTTCTACTGTAGTTCAGCAGCCTTTTAGAAACACTAGGTTCTGGACCCAGACACCGTCCTAAACCAACCTGGACCTTTAGCTGAGAAAATAAAAGGACTGATTCACAGGAGGACATGGTGTGAAAAGAAGGTAAGAACATAAGAATCATTTTTAAAATGACTGTAAATAAAAAAATACATGTGTGTATATGAAGTTGGTTTTTGTCAGATTTTATGAAGTATTTTTTATTTTGCATGTTCAGAAATTCAGATCTTCTTTTCGTTGCCTCAGTCCAACTTGTGCCATAAACATATACATCTTGAAACTGCTAACGTCGTTTTTGAACGTAATCATATATTATTTCATGTATTTTTTGAACAAAACTAGCTGTAAAAAGACTCTGCTAATGTTGTTTTTGTACGTAATCATATATTAGTTATTATTAGCAACTTTTGGAGAGCAATAAAAACATCAGAAAATCTTCTAAAAATGTCCACAAATCGCGAAACAAAGAATTTATAACACACTTACATATCTAACTTAATTCAGGCTTAGCTTTCTATATCCATCCTCATGCCATGTTTATTCTCATGTTAGACATTGCTGTCACTCAATGTGAAACTTCAGAAAATAGTTATTCTGTGCTGTGAAACAGATGTGCACGTTACACTTTTAGTGTCCCTGTGCACCCAGGAACCCTGCATCTTCTCTTGTTGTCACACATTGTTGGCCAGTGTGATGTGTCGTCCAAGTGGACATCCTGATTTGGAATGGGTCATTCATTTTTCTGACAAAATGTTTTAAAAGAAGTCAAATTTAGTATGAATATAAATATTAATGCATTTACAACTAGTTTTGTTCAAAAAATACATGAAATAATATATGATTACGTTCAAAAACGACGTTAGCAGTTTCAAGATGTATATGTTTATGGCACAAGTTGGACTGAGGCATCGAAAAGAAGATCTGAATTTCTGAACATGCAAAATAAAAGATTCTTCATAAAATCTGACAAAAACCCTCTAACAAACTTCATACACACACATGTTTTTTATTTACAGTCATTAAATATGATTATTATGTTCTTACCTTCTTCTCACACCAGGTCCTCCTGTGACTGTGTGTCCCGCCTTCAAATCATGCTTCACAGTGGATCTGACATTTTACTGGACTGAAAGTTTTTACAACAATCTGTTTGGTTGTCATCATTTAAATTGACATGTACTGGGCATGGGGCTAAAAAAAATTCTGTTGCCCAAAGGCAAAGCTGTGCTGTAGAGGGTTCAATTTTATTTTTAAATGAAGAAAATAAATTTATTCTCTTCTTTTACTTTTACCGTTGATCCTGATCCTGATCTGGTAAGTTTTTCTAGTGACTGCTTCCACTGCAGCGGTTGGAGTTGATGGAGTTTAGTCAGAAAGTTCTTTGGTCGGTGGTTTGGAACAAACAGGATGAAGAACAGGATCAGATGTTGGAACGACTGAATGAAGTCAGACTGTAGATTGTCCTTGTTGTATCTGCAGAGAGTGACCTTTGACCTCATGTGTTCATGACTCTTCACCTCTGTCTCCTCTCACAGGGAGAAGATGATCTGCAGGATCCTGCTGCTCATCATCCTCAACTCATGTGTCTGTGGTCAGTTTAGAAATTGACTTGATCAAGTCCAAATCAATTGTCAGTCTTCAATGATGGAGTTGAAAGACTCCCATGTTCCAGTTCTCAGTGTGTCTGCTCCTCTCTTTCTCTCTCTGTCTCCTCAGCAGCAACATTTGAAGTGAATGTGACACAGAGCTCCTATCAGGCAGAGGAGAACCACAACATCACCCTGGAGTGGACCTTCAACACCAAACCTGACTCTTCCTACAGCTCTCTCTTTATCTTCTGTAGCTTGTTAACCAATCAGACGGAGTTGGTTCTGTATGATGTACATAAAGGTGTTGAGGTGTCAGAGTCTCAGGATGAACAGTTTTCAGGACGAGTCCAGGGAGACAAAGACGTCCTCAGAGAAGGACGAATCAGACTTCATGTGTCCAGACTCAGGACTGATGACTCTGGTCTGTACCAGTGTGAAGTGGAGACAGATTATGGCTCCAGCTCTGGCAGATGTGAACTCAACGTCACTGGTAAATTGACAAAGTAGAAGTTACTAGAAGTCCTTTATAAAAATGATGATCACTGTTCCACGGAATGAGCAGTTAAACTAGACTTGATAAAATCTAGATAATATAATATAATATAATATAATATAATATAATATACACCATCAGGTACATTTGTTTACATTTTGGACATGAAAAGTTTCAACTAATATTTTGATGTTCTTTCCAGCAGCTGCTGATCAGCCTCCAACTCAGAAACCAACGTTGAGTCCAGAACCAGAGACTGAAGGAAAAAGCATAACATATCCTAAACTGATAGTACCAGCAGTAACAGCTCTGATGTATCTTTGTGTTATATTTTATGTAATTTTCATAATAACACGCTGGTGAACTTCTACTGTAGTTCACCAGCCTTTTAGAAACACAAGGTTCTGGACCCAGACACCGTCCTAAACCATCCTTGACCTTCAACTGATAAAATGAAGAGATTGTTTCACCTTTTGATGGAGGATGTTATTATTATTTAGTTAAATGAAGGAAAGAAGAGATTATTATCATGTGACTATCATGTGACAAACCTCATTGGTGGAGCAGTCTGTAATTCATACCTGTACCTGGTAAATACAACATGTGATTGGTCTGGACTTGAGGAAACAGTAACTGATTGGTGAATGTCAAACTAAATGACCTCACCACTGAAGAGGAGGAACCAGCAGTGAAAGAGAAAAATGACACCAGACTGTCATGACAGATACTGTCTCTGGACGGATGCCAGAGTCTCTATGGTTTGGCAGGTTGGGGGCTGGGTTGTTTGCATGAAAGATGCAGGAATCATGAATCTTCTCTATGTTGGTAACTGAGCACTGTTCCACTTTATTCTTAATAACTTCTTCCATGGAGGTTATGAGCTCTGATTGTTCTACTTGACTAATAATTCTATCTTCTAACAGTTAACAATGATCAGCAGCAATAATGAAACAAAGGCTTTATTCATGTTCTCATAGTTGAAATAAACAGAAACACTTTATTTGAAGATACAACATTTCACATGCTCTCTGTTTGAAATGTTATTTTTAAATGCAGTAAATAAATGTTCTTTTAAACTTTTACTGTTGATCCATGGTGAACAGAACCTGATCTGGAACTTGAAGATTTCTCTTTAGTGCATCAGTGACAGAAACACATTTGTTGATCAGAGAAAACTTCAACAAACAGCAGGTTTTTCTAGTGACTGCTTCCACTGCAGCGGTTGGAGTTGATGGAGTTTAGTCAGAAAGCTCTTTGGTCGGTGGTTTGGAACAAACAGGATGAAGAACAGGATCAGATGTTGGAACGACTGAATGAAGTCAGACTGTAGATTGTCCTTGTTGTATCTGCAAAGAGTGACCTTTGACCTCATGTGTTCATGACTGTAAATGACAGCAAGGTTCTTTGCTGCCACCGAGCGCCCAATTTTAGCATCAGCCAAGAATTCTACCTGGAAAACTACCTGACTGGATCGTGCTCCAGTGGAACAGAATCGTCACAGGCCAGTTGGATGCATCCGGTGATTATCTAAATTTCGCACAGTTCACAGATTTCATACAAAGAGAAGCCTGAGTAGTATGCGACTCCATTACTTCTTCATTTCTGCTGCACCCCAAAACTATGGATGATAGATTGCTTAAGAAGGCAAACACACTGAAAAGCAGTATCTCGTCTAATAACTCCTCTGCTGCTATGCATAAAACAACGTACACTATATTACCAAAAGTATTCGCTCACCTGCCTTTACTCATTCCATGAACTGAAGTGCCATCCCATTCCTAACTCATAGAATTCAATATGATGTCGGTCCACCTTTTGCAGCTATTACAGCTTCAACTCTTCTGGGAAGACTGTCCACAAGGTTGAGGAGAGTGTTTATAGGAATTTTTGACCATTCTTCCAAAAGCGCATTGGTGAGGTCACACACTGATGTTGGTCGAGAAGGCCTGGCTCTCAGTCTCCGCTCTAATTCATCCCAAAGGTGTTCTATCGGGTTCAGGTCAGGACTCTGTGCAGGCCAGTCAAGTTCATCCACACCAGACTCTGTCATCCACGTCTTTATGGACCTTGCTTTGTGCACTGGTGCACAGTCATGTTGGAAGAGGAAGGGGCCCGCTCCAAACTGTTCCCACAAGGTTGGGAGCATGGAATTGTCCAAAATGTTTTGGTATCCTGAAGCATTCAATGTTCCTTTCACTGGAACTAAGGGGCCAAGCCCAGCTCCTGAAAAACAACCCCATACCATAATTCCTCCTCCACCAAATTTCACAGTTGGCACAATGCAATCTGAAATGTACCGTTCTCCTGGCAACCTCCAAACCCAGACTCGTCCATCAGATTGCCAGATGGTAAAGCGTGATTCATCACTCCAGAGAACGCGTCTCCACTGCTCTAGAGGCCAGTGGCGGCGTGCTTTACACCATTGCATCCGACGCCTTGCATTGCACTTGGTGATGTGTGGCTTGGCTGCAGCTGCTCGGCCATGGAAACCCATTCCATGAAGCTCTCTGCGTACTGTACTTGGGCTAATCTGAAGGTCACATGAAGTTTGTAGCTCTGTAGCAATTGACTGTGCAGAAAGTCGGCGACCTCTTTGCACTATGCGCTTCAGCATCCGCTGACCCCTCTCCGTCACTTTACGTGGCCTACCACTTCGTGGCTGAGTTGCTGTTTTTCCCAAACGCTTCCATTTTGTTATAATAGAGCTGACAGTTGACTGTGGAATATTTAGGAGCGAGGAAATTTCACGACTGGATTTGTTGCACAAGTGGCATCCTATGACAGTTCCACGCTGGAATTCACTGAGCTCCTGAGAGCGGCCCATTCTTTCACAAATGTCTTGTTTCACAGTCTGCATGCCTGAGTGCTTGAATTTATACACCTGGGGCCAGGCCAAGTGATTAGAACACCTGATTCTGATCATTTGAATGGGTGAGCGAATACTTTTGGTAATATAGTGTATTTCAGGCCAAAAGCACCCTGCCATGTCTGTGAGGATAAAATGCGCAGAATAGCTAAATGCCCTACCTTTGCAGGGAAACCTATGGAAGACAAAAGAGCATTCCTTCTGGAAAACCAACTTTGCTTTGGCTGCCTGTGGAAAGGTCATATTAAAAGGTACTGCAAAAGGTGACACGTGTGGCGAATGTGGCCAGTGTCATCCAACCTGCCTGCATGAGGAAGAAAGAAATCAGTTTGTGGTATCCTGGGAACAAAATCTCTCTCCTGCAGAAGACCATGGCCAGGAAACCCACAATGTATTGTCCCATGCCGTGACTCAAAGTTCCTCCTCCACCTGTAATATTGTTCCTGTGTCTTTGTCATCAATAGGAGAGCCGCATGGAGAGGTACTCACCTATGCCTTGCTTGACACCCAGAGTGACTCCACCTTTATTGAAGAAGATTTGCTGACTTCCGGTGACGTCATGCGTTGAAAAGCAACCTTGAAGTTGAGCTCCGTCTAACTTAATAGTAAATAACCTAATTAAACTTAAAACTTGGTACTACATCACAGATTGATAATGGCAACATCTGCTAGAGGCAGGACTGCGACGAAACCAGAGACCTCAAAAGAGAAAAATGATAGTTCGAAGCTAAATCAACAGGAGGCTACAGATAATGCTAGCTCAGGAGCCAAAATATTAGCCGAGCTAGAAAAGCTAAGGGCAGAAAACCGTGAGGGACATAATCAAACGAAAATGTCCCTTACGAAGCTGGAAACATCAATGGAAGAACTGAAAGGGGAAATGACCAAACTAGAGAAAAGAACCAAAGAGGCGGAAGATCGTATAAGTGCTACTGAAGACGATGGAAGAAGGTATGAGAGAGCCATACGTTATCTGCTACACCGAGAGAGAGATCTAACAGCTAGATGTGAAGACTTGCAAAACAGAACAAGGCGCAATAATCTGAGAATTTATCGGGTGCCGGAGGGTAGTGAAGGAAAAGATGTTAAGAAGTTTGTCGCGGAGATGATTCAATCTGTACTTAAACCAATGCCAGACGTGAATATGCAAATAGAAAGAGCACACCGCTCCCTGGCGGCCAAGCCGAAAGACCCCAATGCTACTCCGAGGTCTCTGATCGTCAGATTTGTGGATTACTCAGTCAAAGACAAAATCTTGCGACAAGCATGGAGCCAAAAATTAATGTATAAAGACAAACAAATATACTTTGACCACGACTACTCTCCGGAATTGCAAAGGAGGAGGGCACAAGTGCGAGAGACCATCAAACAATTAAAAGAGAAGAACGTTAAAGCCAAATGCCTCTATCCGGCACAACTAAAACTGACAACGGAAAAAGGAGATCAGATCTACCCTACGCTTAAGGAGGCCCTCCCAGTCCTGGCTGAGTACAACATACATCCAAAGATCGACGAAAGATCACAGATGGAGGACGAGATGTCTAGCTACAGGTGGAAATGTCGTGGGCGAGAGAAGCGGGGAAGGCGCAGCGGGAGGGATTCCTTCCGCGGACACGGCCCGTTATAACTAAGAAGTGATGTCAACGCCAAGACTTTTTTCCCCCCTCTGGATACATCAAACGTTAGGATTATTTCTCCTTTTTATTTTCCTTATTGGACAGAGATCAGCGGAACTGTGAGTATACGTGCATACTGAGCAGCAACCGTTCCACAACCTGGACGACAGCAGCCAAGGCACTTTGTGCGAATCCCACAGAGGAATTGTCACCATCCTCTGCCCAAGCTTCATCGGGATGTGGTTTGCTTAGTGTAGAGGCCATTGTTCTCTTACCTTGTTGTAGGCCTATAGCAAACCATTTGGGTATTTGGAAGTTTAGTGTTCATATTGTTAAAGGTTCTGTGTTATGTTTTGTTTGTTACTACCACCTTGAAATTATCACTAGTTGGGTTATTGGTATAACTATGTTAATAAGTATGTCTAAATGTCAAGAATGGGTGATATAAGAAAGCATAAGGATAGGCATGAACAGTTTAAACTGTATTAGTTATAATGTAAAGGGATTAGGGAATCCAGTTAAAAGGAAAAAAATACTGAGCCAACTCAAGAAATTACAATGTTCTATAGCCATGCTCCAAGAAACTCATCTGTCAGAAAAAGAGCATTTAAAACTTAGAAGAGAATGGGTGGATCTGGTATTCAGTTCTTCTTTCGAAAACGGGAGAAAACGAGGCGTGGCCATCCTCTTTAATAAATCAGTATACTTCAATCATACAGACACAGTTAGAGATAAAAATGGTAGATACGTTCTTGTAAAGGGAGATATTAGTGGCACAAAAGTAACTCTACTCAATCTATATGCTCCAAACGAGGACACTGCTGTCTTTTTCAAAGACATAGCAACTTTATTGGCAGACACAATGGAAGGAGTGGTGTTAATAGGAGGGGATTTCAATTGTGTGCTTAGACAAAATATGGACAGGCTACCTGCAGGAGTGGGCCCAGTATCTAGAAAGTCCTCTACATTACAGGCGATGATGAGTGAACTTGGCTTGGTAGATGTATGGCGGCGCTTACACCCCAAAGAGAAGGACTTTACTTTTATGTCACAGGTACATGGCAGCTACTCTAGGTTGGACATGCTGCTAATGCCAGGTCCGGATCTTTATAGGGTCACTGAGTGTAATATAGAGCCAATTACCATATCAGACCATGCTCCAGTCACCTTAAAGATAAACATAGGGCAAACAAAATCATTTAAGTACTGGAGACTTAATGTTTCATTGTTAAGTAATGACTTGATTAAACAAGAAATGCACAAGGAATTAACACATTATTTTAAGATAAATGAGGATGATACCATCTCTCCAACAATCCTGTGGGAGGGGTCTAAGGCTGTGATGAGGGGCTGTATTATTGCCATTTCCTCTAGACTGAAAAAGCAAAGGTTAAGTGAGCAGAATGAGCTAGAGAAAAACATCAAGCAATTAGAAACAGAACATCAGCAATCTAAGAAAAAAGAAGTATTGGATACACTGAAAGAGACAAGAAAAACACTGGATGACCTACTAACTTACAAAACAGAGGGAGCTTTGAGATTCATAAATAGGAAATACTACGAAATGGGGAACAAAGCAAGCCGTCTATTGGCCTTTCAACTACGGAAAGCACAAAGTAATAGGACAGTTCATAAAATCAAAAGCCCAGATAGTGAGGAAATTCTAACACAGCCCACAGACATTGCAGAGGCTTTTGCCACGTACTATAGAAAATTATATGAAGAGCAATTAGGTCCACATAAAAAGGATAAGTTGGATTCTTTTTTTAGGTCCATCAAATTGGCAAAACTCACACCAGAAGAGGCGGATGTGGTGTCTTTACCAATTACAGAGAAAGAAATCAGAGACAATATTTTAAAACTTAAAAATAACAAATCTCCAGGAACCGATGGTTTCTCAGGAGAATATTACAAAACATTCATAGATGACCTGACCCCAATACTGTGTAAAGTTTACAACTATGCACTAGAGAAGGGAGAACCTCCTAGATCATGGTCAGAAGCAATTATAAGTGTCATACATAAAGAAAACAAAGATCCAACACAATGTACATCCTATCGTCCAATTAGCCTTCTTTGTGTTGACCTCAAAATTCTAGCAAAAAGAATCCAAAAAGTTATACACAAACTAGTAAAACCAGACCAAACTGGTTTTATCAACAATAGACAAGGCTCGGACAACATCAGGAGGGCACTAAATCTGCAGTCATTGCAGCTAGGAGGACCACCCCTTCAATGCTTCTCAGCTTAGATGCTGAGAAGGCATTTGACAGGGTTGATTGGTCTTTCCTACAACAGACTCTTAGGTGCATGGGCTTTAATGATACTCTTATTAACTGGATATGTCTATTTTATAAAGAACCCAAATCTAGAGTTAGAGTGAATGGCCACTGCTCTAACTTTTTTCCATTGGGACGCGGCACTCGCCAGGGAGACTCTTTGTCTCCCTGTTTATTTGCTTTAAGCATAGAACCACTGGCGGAATTAATAAGGTCAAATCCACTCATACTGGGCATTCCTGATGAGGGAATGATTCAACACAAAATAGCTCTATTTGCGGATGATATTTTGTTATTCATAGAACGCCCCATGGATTCTATCCCTGAACTCTTGAATGTCCTAAATAAATAAAGTGAAGTGTCAGGATATAAGGTTAATACCAACAAATCAGAAGCAATGATGATAAGTGGCCAATGGCCCCAGCAATTAGATGGATTGGTATCCTTTAGGAGATCCGGGCAGGGATTTAGATATCTAGGGGTCATCCTGACACCAAAACCAGTACAGCTTTACTCCTCTAATTATAACAAGCTAGTCAAAGAGATCAACCAAGACATAAGTAGATGGGACGTGCTGCCTCTGTCTCTTTTTGGCCGAATAGAGTCCGTAAGAATGAATATTCTACCTAGACTCCTATTCTTATTTCAATCTCTGCCAATTCAGGTTCCACAATCGGCACTAAAGCTTCTTGAAAAACGTATATCAACATTTATTTGGCAAAATAAGAGACCAAGAATACGCCTAAAAATATTGATGGCTAGTAAAGAAAAGGGGGGCCTGGGTTTACCTAATCTCAAAATGTATTACTGGGCAGCCCAACTTAGAGCTATAGTGGTATGGATGACCAAAGATGAGGAAACTGGATGGGTATCTATTGAACAAAACTCGTTGACAGGGATATCACTATCTACTCTTCCTTTTCTTAGTCAGCAGACTCAGAGGAAGATAAAAATAAATAATATCTGGGTCAAACACACATTAAAGGTCTGGAACAGTGTACAGAAGCAATTAAAAGGGTCTTTGCCTCTGTCAAGGGCATTGCCCATTCTTGGAAACCTCGATTTTCTCCCACAGACTTAGCGTATAGAAGATGGGCGGAAAAGGGCCTGGTCATTGTTAGCCAGTTGTTTGAAAACAACACACTACGATCATTTTCGCAACTCCAAGAGAAATTTGACTTGCCCCCAAATGACTTGTATAGATATTTACAAATACGACACTACCTCGCTAAGCACACAGACTGGGATAGTCTTAAGAGAGATCCAACAGAGGTTGAAAGGTACTTTATACATGTTTCCCAACAGTTGGTATCAACAAAGCATCAGGTATCACGTATTTATAAAAGTCTACTGAAAGACACATCAGATAACACCTATCATATTAAGAGTGAATGGGAATTAGAACTCAATACAATGATAGATGATGATACCTGGGAAAATATATGTATAGCGAGTCATAAAGGGATTGGAAGTCAGATGTGGAAAGAATTTGACTGGAAGATGAAACTGAGAATCTTTAGAACACCCCTTAAGGTGGCAAGGTTTAAAAACAATGCCCCCAATGTTTGCTGGAGGAACTGTGGCATGGTGGGTGATCATACCCACATATTCTGGGACTGTTCGGTGATACAGACATACTGGAAAGACATTAAAGAAGAATTAGACAACATTTTTGGGATTGATATCCCACTGGACCCTTTAATTTTTATACTGGAGAAAGTACCTGAGGACTTGCTTTCTAAGGACCAATGTTACATGTTATATATTTTGCTAATGACTGCCAAAAAAATGATCACTGTTAATTGGATGCAGCCCTGTGCCCCTACAAAAGATCAATGGATAGAAAAAGTTAAACAAGTTCATATAATGGAAAATATGACAGCTATATTACAGTTGAAAGTATCGCTGTTCATAAGACGATGGACCCCAGTCATTCTAGGCATGAACTTACACTAATACTGTACTAAATACTGTAGACATACTGTGTGAATATGTAACCAATATGTGTTGAATGTGATGTATTACAAGGTGAACCTTTTTTTTTTTTTAGTTTTGTGTGTGTGTTCGCATTGATTTGTAATGCTTAAATTGCCTGCAAAGTTTTATATGGGCAATAACGTTCAAAAAAAAGAGAAGAAGATTTGCTCAAAGAACTTCATGTGAACGTGTCACCCGTGCAATTAAAGCTAAGCACAATGACAGCTGTCAATATCATACCAAGTAACACCACACACGGTCTTCAAATTAGAGGCATACCCGCCCAGCATCACATTCAGCTCCCGAAAGCGTACTCTGGGGATTTCATCCCAGTGGACAGATCTCATATCCCAGCTGACAAAACAGTCAAGCAGTGGTCACACCTGACACACTTGGCTGACAAATTATCACCACTGCTAGACTGTGAAGTGGGACTTTTGATTGAATATGATTGTTCAGTCAGGTTTATTCCCCGGATGTGCCAACTTCTGGTGGTTAAAAAATCTGAACTCCAAAAATAGATAAAACTTCTTAGATGAGCATCACTAGATCATATATATAAACAATGGACCTATTATGGTGTTACTGCTGTATCCATATTATTAAAGGATGGGAGCTGAACAGCTTTATCAACTCATGTCAAATGTATGGATTAGGTGGGAAAGACTTTTACAGGTACTTACAGTTTTGTGATTATTTTTGTAAAAAGCCGAAACGTTGTAACCCAGCAGATCCACCAGCGGTTATTCATATATTCATGGATGCATACAACGCTGGGAATATTAAAGGACTTATGAGCAAGTTATACCATGGCATCACCTCATTGAATAAGGACTCTACAGACTATGTGAAACATCGATGGGAAAAAGAGTTGAACATCATGATAACAGAGGACATGTGGCTGAACGCATGGGAACACAGTCAACTTCCACCAACTCCTGGGCTTGGAGAGACTTTTGCTGGAAAAGATTAATTTGTTTTTTTTGTTTTTGTTTTTTATAACTCCCAAATAGACTGGCACACAACTAGCCTGCTGGAGAGAATGTGGAGAGGCCTCCACTGATCAGGCCCATGTTTTTTGGTCTTGCCCCTCCATCCAGTCTTTCGGGAGGGAAGTGGAAAAAAATATTTCAAAGGTTCTATGTTTCACTATGAATGTATTATTGACAACTCTCTATCTTGGGAATATGCCAGATGGATTGAGTAAAGCTGATATGTACCTTCTTAGGGTCTTGCTGGCTGCGAGTGAAAAGGCCATCACAAAATGTTGGCTCCAGAAAAATGCCCCCACTACAGATACCTTTGTTAATATTGTAAAACAACTACATGCACTAGAGCAAATGACTTACTCAATCTGACTCCATAAAGATCTAGGTGAAAAACAATGGCAGCAATGGCAAACTTGAGTGAGCCAATGAGTGAGACTGCATGCACTTAGTGTGTATGATATTTTGTCTTTTGGATATACTGATTATCCCCAGACCATGAATATTTTTTAATTGTTTAGTGTTTGTCTTTTGTTTTACCTTTTTGTACTAAAAGATGAAAATTTTCTTTAAAAAAAGAATCAAAACAGGTGGGAGAGCGAGAGTCATGCGTGGATCCCTGGTGGGAGTATAAACCATGACTATCAGCTTCAGGACAGAGGATGATGGTATGTGTTTCTCTTCTCTTCTCTGACTCTGAGTCTAACTTCTTCTTCCAGATCTGTGTCCTGTGTTAACCTGTTGTTAAATGCTGAGCAGTAACAAAGTGTCTCTGTGTGTTTTTCTTTTGTTTTCCAGCTGCTAAGATCTTGACTGGTTTCTGATCATGCTGCTCATTGGTTCCATTAGAAATTGAAAAAAGAAAAATGTTTTCAAATGTTTGAAATCTGATTAAACACGTTTTGAAGTATCTAAGCTGTGAATAAATGCACCATCTTTACAAAGAGGCAGAGTGGCGCCACCTTGTGACAGAACAGTTCAATAGCTAGTCCTTGTTGTATCTGCAGAGAGTGACCTTTGACCTCATGTGTTCATGACTCTTCACCTCTGTCTCCTCTCACAGGGAGAAGATGATCTGCAGGATCCTGCTGCTCATCATCCTCAACTCATGTGTCTGTGGTCAGTTTAGAAATTGACTTGATGAAGTCCAAATCAATTCTCAGTCTTCAATGATGGAGTTGAAAGACTCCCATGTTCCAGTTCTCAGTGTGTCTGCTCCTCTCTTTCTCTCTCTGTCTCCTCAGCAGCAACATTTGAAGTGAATGTGACACAGAGCTCCTATCAGGCAGAGGAGAACCACAACATCACCCTGGAGTGGACCTTCTCCACCAAACCTGACTCTCCCTACAAATATCTTTTTTCGTCTGTAGCTTGTTAACCAATCAGAAGGAGTTGGTTCTGTATCATGTACATGAAGGTGTTGAGGTGTCAGAGTCTCAGGATGAACAGTTTTCAGGACGAGTCCAGGGAGACAAAGACGTCCTCAGAGAAGGACGAATCAGACTTCATGTGTCCAGACTCAGGACTGATGACTCTGGTCTGTACCAGTGTGAAGTGAAAACAGATTATGGCTCCAGCTCTGGCAGATGTGAACTCAACGTCACTGGTAAGTTGATACAGTACTGTATATACACCGATCAGCCACAACATTAAAACCACTGACAGGAGAAAAACTAACACTGACCATCTTGTGACAATTCAGTGTTCTGCTGGGAAACTTTTGGACCTGGCATTCATTGGTGTAGATGTTACTTAGACATGTAGCACCCACCTAGACCAGACCAGGCACCCCCACCCCATAGCAATGATGACAGCAACCATCCCCGGCAGGATGCAGCCACAAAAATGCTTTAGGAACAACTCAAAAACATGAAGAACAGCACAACATGTTGACCTGGCCTCCAAATTCACTAGATCCCAAACTGATCAAGTATCTGTGGGATGATCCACAGAGGCCCCTCCCCTCAAAGGCCTCCACTAACAACATTGTGTTTCCAGACACCACAGGACACCCTCAGAAGGCCCATGTCCATTCTCTGATGAGTCATATTTCTCTTCTGCTGCGTCCTCTTCCTTCAGAGGTGACCACATTAACCAATCAGTTACTGTTTGCTCACGTTCAGACCAATCACATGTCATATTTACCAGGTAACGGTATGAATTGCAGACTACTCCACCAATGAGGTTTTGAACAGTGACATGATGATAATCTCTTAAAATTTTTTTATCAGCATAGATTATAAGTATTTTAATTCTTAGTGTCAGTTTAATTTGCATTAACCTTTCAGATTCCTAAGAAAGCTGAAGAAGCTAAAGCGCACTGTGCCTCTCCTTCACATGTTCAGAGTCTCAACTTCCTTTTTAAAACAACTCAGCAGATTGTGGCAAACATTATGACAAAAAAATTAAGGTTAAAGTTTATCTACACTACCGGTCAAAAGTTTTAAAACACCCTATTTTTTCCAGTTATTTATTGCAATTCAAGTCGTGCAAGTCCAATAAATAGCTTGAAATGGTACAAAGGTAAACAGCCAGAGGTTAAAAAAAAAGGTTTGGTTACCCAAAACTGAAAAATAATGTACATTTCAGAATTATACAAAAAGGCCTCTTTCAGGGAACACGAAGTGGGTTAACAATTTAAAGCTGTTCTTCAGAAATGAAGGTTGAATCAGCCTTGAAAGCTGGTGCTACTAATTCCTCCAAGGGGTTCCAACTTTTCTTGGTTACTTACAACCCCCTCTGTCTGCATAAAAGCAGTGTTGGAACACACTGTGGTACCAGACCCTCATGAGTATCAGGTGAACAGTATTGTACTGAAGAAAGTAGTGTGTTGCTACAAAAATAGCGAGAAAAAGGCAATTAACAATGGAAGAGAGACAGACCATCGTAACACTTAAAAATGTAGGTCTTTCCTACAGGGAAATTGCAAAGAAAGTCAAGGTGTCAGTGAGTACAGTTTTCTTCACCATCAAAAGGCACTCATAAACTGGGGGAAACTCTGACAGGAAGAGGTCTGGCAGACCCAAAGACACAACTGAATCAGAGGACAAGTTTCTGAGAGTTAACAGCTTCAAGCACAGCTTAATAGTAGTCGTAGTAAGCAAGTCCCAGTTTCAACTGTGAAGAGAAGACTTCGAGCTGCAGGTTTGACAGGATGAGTTGCAGCAAGAAAGCCATTGCTAAGATGTCAGACTAAGACAAAGAGGCTCACCTGGGCCATGAAACACCGCCATTGGACTACTGAAGACTGGAAGAAGGTATTATGGACTGATGAATCAAAATTTCAAATCTTCGGTTCATCACGCAGGATCTTTGTACGCCATCTAGTAGGCGAGAGGATGGTTCCACAGTGTGTGACATCAACTGTCAAACATGGAGGAGGAAGTGTGATGGTCTGGGGCTGTTTTTGCTGGATCCAGGGTTGGTGACTTGTACAGAGTGAGAGGCATCCTGAACCAAAACGGCAACCACAGCATTCTGCAGCGCCATGCAATAAACCTCATCGAGCTGGTTTGGGATGAACTGGACAGAACAAAACATGAAGAACAGCACAAGGTGTTGACCTGGCCTCCAAATTCACTAGATCCCAAACTGATCAAGTATCTGTGGGATGATTCACAGAGGCCCCTCCCCTCAAAGCCTCCCCACTAACAACATCCTGTTGATCAGACACCACAGGACACCCTCAGAAGGCCCATGTCCGTTCTGTCATGCGTCACCACAAGGGAGACCTTCACAATATTAGGAAGGTGGTTGTAATGTTATGGAGCAAGACCGTCCGTATTAGAAGAATCTCTGGCAGAGACGAGGTGGAGTAGATGGTGTGTGGGGTGGACATGAGGACCTAGACCAGGTTAAGCAGACAAATGGAGGGTGGTGATCAAGCTGCAGTCTTCAGAGTGGACCAGAGTGTGAGAACATGAAGGGATCATCCAGGTTGGTCCGGAACTAGAAACCTTAGGCTGTCTGACAACGTTTTTTCATTCATTCATCTTCTATAACTGCTTGTCCTCTGATGGGTCACGGTCACTCACGCCTACGGCCAATTCAGAATCACCAATGAACCTAACCAGCATGGCTTTGGACGGTGGGAAGAAGCTGGAGTACCTGAAGAGAACCCACGGAGACACAGGGGGAACATGCAAACTCCACACAGAAAGGACCAGTCGGCCTGGATTCGACAGACTTCCATATATGGGCTTCACTGTGATGGAAAGTTCCTGGTTCCACAGAAAACCCAAATAAACAGCCACAGAGTTTGCTGTTTCATCTTCCTCTCTTTAAAATAGGCTTTCACAGAATCTTCTTGTTCTTCTTTTAAATGCTGACCAGTTTTGAGACAATCATCATGACAAATGATTATTAGTACTTGCAGTACACAGCAGGTGTACTTCACTTCAAATTTCAATCCTGCATTTACAGTAATACACAGTTTCCTTTATGGATACTTGATAATAAAGTATTTGCATGTCTATTATGAATAACTGTGATCTTTACTGTTATACAAAATACAAAATATAAAGACCTGGATGTCCACAGAAGACAACGGTGGTACATATTACATCAGACCTATGCATGAGTCATAACAGACTGTTTATTAAAATACTGTATATACACCGATCAGGCATAACATTATGACCACCTTCCAAATATTGTGTAGGTCTCCCTTGTTATGACTCATAAAATGTACATGGGCCTTCTGAGGGTGTCCTGTGGTGTCTGGCTACCTAATGTTGTTAGTGGGGGTCTTTGAGGGGAGGGGTCTCTGTGGATCATCCCACAGATACTTGATCAATTTGGGATCTAGTGAATTTGGAGGCCAGGTCAACACCTTGTGCTGTTCTTCATGTTTTTTTTGTTTTTTTTTTAGTTGTTCCTAAAGTGTTTTTGTGTGTGTGTCTGTGTCAGGCTGCATCCTACTGGGGATGGCTGCTGCCATCATTCTACTTGACCTAACAAGTCAAAATGTGCACTAAAATTGTAAATAGACAAACGTTTTACTGACCTTATTTTTATTTATTTTTTTGTTATAATACTGCGGATGATCGGATACATTTCTTCAAAAAACTAATTTTTAATACCTGGTTATTCTATTTTAGTTAGACTTAGACTTAGACTTAGATAAACTTTATTCATCCTCAAGGGAAATTGCTTGGTCACAGTAGCTGTAATACTCTTAAGAATTAAATAAGATAAAATAAAATAAAATAGTATAAGCAAAATGTACAAATTAGCATATTAGTATATATAAATGTACAAGAAATAGAGATAGAAGAATATATATTATATACACAGGGTGTACTAGTTCATGCTAGTTTCATATTTTCAATTAATTCAGTGTTCAAACTACAATGAGTTGTATTGTTTTAAAAAGCTAAGCTGAGACTCCATTCGTAGGAGAGGCACGGTGTGGTTTAGCTTCTTCAGCTTTCTCAGGAATCTAAAAGATTAATGTAAATTAAACTGATACTAAGAAATCAAATACTTACAAACTATGCTGATAAAAAACTGGACTTCCTCTTCAGGCTGAGTTTATATTGGAGGAGGTCCATCATGCTGTTACTGCTGCTGTGAACACAGAGAGACAAGGTCAAGAGATTTTCAGGAAACCTTCACGACGGTGAGTTTTTCTTCAGTTTCAGTTTATTTTCTCCTTGTGTCTGTAATTCAATGAATACAAACACAGAGCACAAGTTACTGAGACATTTTTATTTTATTAAGAATTTTCTGAAATTTTAAGTATAGTTTTATTTTACAAAGTCATGTGGACACAGACTAAACTGAGTCTGATAATACAACTGACGTCACTAGTTTAACTTATTATTTTTGTAAAGTTGAACCAAAATAGATGAAAATCAGTCAAGCTATTTAACAAAGACAACTAACATTTTCTGTCAGGATGAATCTATCCATCTATCAAACTTTAAATGTGTTTTATTAGATTTGTCTTTTCTCTTCTAACACATGACTAGTAATTAATAATTAACACGTCTTCATAGAGGTTGATCCACAGTTTCATCAAATAAAGAGTGAATATAGTGTGAACAATCATGGGTTTTCAGTTGATCAGTTCATTTAACTTTAACATGACATGCAACAAACTATAATACACTGATATTTATTTTATTTTTTACAGTGATCCACCATGACATTACTGAAGGCTCTCCTCCCCCTCGCTGCTCTCCTCCTTCTGTCCGTCGTTCCAACAGAAACTAAAGTGGTGAAGTCGATGGCAGACTGTGACCAATTCTTTCTTAACAATAATCCACCAAATATTACAGGAATCTTGGAGAGAGGCAACATCCTGGACCAGAACAGATACAAACTTATTTGCCAGACTTTGAACAACATCGAAACCTTTGTGACGCTTTACGACACCAAGAACAAGATCCCAGTGTTTTCTGCTGCAAAGTACAGAGGTAGTTATGAAGGCGAAAGACCTAGGCGTTGGATGACTGAACCACAGGTGAGCTTTTTACTAAAGTATTTGTGGATGTTTTTTGACAAGTCTCATTTTATCTGACATCAGTTAAAAGTTGTTAATCAGTTGAAAATACATGAAATAAACTGTTATGATGCTGCAGTGCATTGCCACAGTGTCAGTTACTCTACCTGACTCTTTGGACATTGTTGAGACCAAATTATTGTCTAAACTCTCAATCTGAATTTACTTTGAAAATGAAGCAAAAGCACCAAAAAATAGTCTTGTTTACTTCCTAAGGATAATTATGTGGAACCTAATACTATATTTACTTTGAATGTACTTTGATGTAACCTTGTATGAAACAATAATTTAGTTTTTAATTGTTACAGCTTGAGAACCTAGATGACAACATGACACCAGAAAACAAAAAGATAACCTTCAAGCACCAGGCTGTGTTCACCGACTACAAAGAGGAGCAAGATTATGACAAAGGCCATTTGTTACCAAGCTCTTATGGATTTAATCAAGATGAAATAACATCCACCAATACCCTGACCAACATTGTTCCGCAAAACAAAAAATTCAACAGCGGAAGCTGGAACAACATGGAACAATGCATCAAATGTGTTATGGAGAAATACTGCATCATCGACAGCAATAATAATAAAGAAGGTTTTGTAGTAATTGGAGCACAGCCCAGCAACACCTTCAACACCAAGAGGGTTAATATTCCTTCCATGCTCTGGTCAGCATTCTGCTGCTACAGCAGCAACAAGAAGAAATGGTTAGCAAGTGCACACTGGGGCAAGAACACTGAACCTGAAGAACAATACCTGCAGACTAAGACTCTGGATGAGCTCCACAATAAACTGGGAGGAAAAGTGTTTCCTGGACCAGAATGTCCTCTCGACACAACTGTTACTGAGTTTTACTCAGAGTTTAAAAATAGCAAAAACTGCACATGCCCAAAGTAGGTGTACGACTCCTGCTGTGACTATCAAATGATTCTGAGATTACAGCAGAAATGTCATCTAAACAGCTTACAGATACATTAACATGCCAATATATAGCTCGTGCAGACGCCACCGTTACTCTCCCTAGTACATCTCTTCCTTTCAGCTTTCAGCTCCTCATCAAACTCCATCAAACTCACCTCCTTCTCCAACCTCTAACCCTCCTTTTCCTCCCTCTAACACAATTCTCTCTCTGTCACCAGAATGTCCTTTCCTACTACCAGTAACAGAATAACAGCTAGCTCTGCTTTGTGCTGACCTATTTGTATATCCGTCATCTAAAACACACTTGTGTCTTTGTGTGATCAGTTGAAATCTGTATTTTATCCTGAAATAAAAGTGGCACAAGGAAAACCCACGTCTCAGAGTGTCTTACTTCTCAATATACATCTCCAATAGAAAACACCAGCTTTGTTAAAAATGGGAGTTTCACACATATCAACATCTAGACTGATGGGAAAGTTGGGACATTGTCATCAACTAATAAAAAGACTTCTTTGTATTGCTTCAGGTGCTTTAATCATTTATTTAAACGTGTTCAAATTCACTTAGTTTCACCCTCCATGACTTTAAAAACGTTGTTGTATTGACAGAAGAAAGACACAAATACAACAGCAGGTCAACATGTGTCTTTTCTCTTTAGGTGAGAAACTTCTCACTTCACTCACTTGTTTTCTGTGTTATTTCTTTACTGTTTGAGAGAAAAATGATCAGGTCCTAGAGTTGGTGTTGTCATCTGTACTGAGAGAACTGGAGGTTTAGACGAAGTGTCCTGATAGTTTTCAGAGTTTATTCAGAACAGAGAGAAGAAATAAGCAGACGGCAAAAAGAAAAGAGAAACGCCACTGAAATGAAGAATAGACGTGTTGATAGAAATCAGACTGATGTCCAGGAAGGTGATCTGACAGACTGACTCACTGAGAGCACTACGAAAATTAAAAAGAGAAAAAAGAAAATCTCAATAGTTGTATAGATGCTTAGTGTCTCAGAGAGACAGTGCAGGGAGGTCAAACGTCAAACAACAGTCTGTGCAACTTTCAATAGAAGTAACTGATATAACTGTTTCTCTCCACTAGGGGTCGCACTGGTTTAGTCAGAGGAGCAGACATAACACAACACCCAGAACTAAACAGCAGATATCAGCAATAGCACGTCTGTTTTCCTTTTCAGATTTCAGGTTGTTCATAAAATGTTTTCATAAAGGGAAAGTTAATTAAATATAAACTGTCCAACGCATTATTAAAAACTGGAAGGATAGTGGGGAACGTGGCCCCCGACCCAGTTTAGGCCCCGTTTCAGTATGACACAATAGTTCAGTTTGAAGATCAGAGGTTTAGAGATGTAAGATTTAGCAGCATAACAAGGCAACTCAGATTTGATCCTATTAGTTATCAGTTGTTTAAAGGTACTGCAGCATCTAAAGAGAACACATGACAACAAGAACCAATGCTAAAATGCAACAGATGATGAGATAATCTAGATAATGATATCTGATCTCTGGAGTTTTCCTGCTTCACAGCTGCAGCTCTCTAGTCAGAGTTTCTCTTGCTGCTCACATTTCATCTGCTGTGACTGAATTCAACTTAAGAGAAAGGAGCAGTGAACACAACAACTCACAAAGACTTCACCTTTCTACTCTCTCTCTGCTCTGTCAGTTTAGTCTGGAGTCCTGTGTCACGTCAACCTGTTGTTAAAGTTGCTGAGTCATTACCAAGTGTCTCTGTGTGTATTTCTTTCTCTGCTCTTTGTTTAAATTTTACTTTTGAAGCCAAGGAAATCCAACACAGGTCGACCAAAAGGTCCAAAGGGTCGACCGTAAGACAACACAACCAGCTCTCTTTTAGACGTGGGGAAAGACTTTTCTAGCTGGTCTGTTACTGTTGGTCCTCGTTGTTGTTCATAGAAACTGTTCTGGATCAAACTTCAAACACATTCATATAAAATCAGCTTCATGTTCAGGAAGGTGATCTGACGGACTAACTCTCTGAAAGAGATCTGTGGGAAGACGCTGCTTTCTACTGTAGTTCAGCAGCCTTTTAGAAACACTAGGTTCTGGACCCAGACACCGTCCTGAACTTGAACCTTTAACTGGGAAAATATGCTCATTGTGTTTAGAATCAGGACTCTGCAGGAGGACTGGGGGGTTAGGGTTGCTGTTGCTATGTAATTCCCATAGTAACCACCTCTGACTATAATATAGCACTGATCAAAGACACCCTGGTACACTAGGTTTATAACCTGCTGTGTTATGCAAAGGTGTATCACAAGGTGTGTCTCTCTGACTCCCTGCACACACAGAGCTACAGATGTCCTCTGTGTTTTCAAGCTCTGGCTTCTGCAAAGCTTCTTGAGGCAGTTTGAATCGTTTCTGACACATGAAATGTGTCCAGTTAAATATTCGATCTCTGAATCTCTATCAGTAAATGATTTGATAACTGATCTTCAAGATGATTTGTTGTATCTTAGCTCCACGTTCTAGTTCGTGTAAAATACACCCACCTGCAGGCAGACTGGGCTGGTCAACAATTCAAATGAAAAGGTTTATCTTGGTGCTACAGTGTACATGGAGCATAATTCAAAGACCCTTAGATGATATAGGCTACAAGAAGCAGTGATGCACAGAAAGACTTGGAAGAAAAGTCAAATCTAGGTGAATACAATGAGACAGAATCAAATGAAAGCTGCATGGATTTGTCTTTGTTGTTGATGTAGACCTGATCCATCCTGCTCCTCAACCAGTGTCAGCTAAAATAAACCATTCACTATATACAGGTATGGATGGAAAAAAAAAATTCCTCTGTAGAGCCAGTTTACACTGTGAGCCACTTCTGAATTCAGCTTCTCCCACCTCCTTATTTTTAAAGTAAACTACTTAGTAATGTCATCTTTTCTGTCTCTAATTGCTGCTGCTGCTTCTCACTCGGTATGTCCTGGACCCATGCAGGGTTCATACCCAGACAAAAGGGACTCCACCACCCCACCCTCTTTATTACACTCGCAGGTGAGCTGCAGAAGTCTGCATGTACATGAGAGGGGGAAGGAAATGCGGTGTAGAGGAGTATGCCATGGCTCTCAGACAGGGTCCACCTCTGTTTCACATAACACTTGATCTACAGTTAGTATGACTCATAGTGTACACAAACCAAGATTGTTTTCTGGTGAGGCACACACACCTTCTTGACTGCGGTTGTGTTTAGAAAGTACTTTATCGTCTTACAGGGTGAATTCAGGTTAACTGGGACAGCGTGAGAAAACAACAATCCACTTGTCCCTGAAAAGTCAAATCAATTGTTGCTGAGACCTTGCTGTGGAAGAACATGGGTGCTGGTGACTTTCAGCCGTGTGGTTGTCCCACCCAATCACTGGGCGAGAATGCCATATAAGGCAAGCAGAGAGCACCTGTCTCCCTCTTGCTTGCTGAAGGGTTTTCTTTTGTTGTTGTAGCCAGCCACGTCTTATCAGTGTGTGTGTACGTGTGAGACCTAGCTTTGGTCATTTTTGTGTTTGTTTGTCCCTTATGGTACATTTTTTATTTTCTTTTGCAGTAATTAGTTTGTTGCAACCCATAAATAGGATTATCCTGTTAGCTTTGTGTTCATTTTGGTTGTTGTGGGTTGCATTTCATTTGTGATTATGTTGATTTTTGTATTGTGTTTCATTATTAGATCGTGAATTTAATTCTTTGATTTCGTTCGTGATTAATTCTGTTTCATGTTTCATTCCTAACCTGTTGCTCTCTGGTGTTCCCCATTCAGGTCCTGAGCCTACGGTGGTGGATTGGTGTCCCGGTGGTGGTGACCCCTTTATATTGTGTTTGCCTTGTTTCACTTTTGTTTGTTTGCTTCACGTGTGGTTTACCTAGGATCCACTTTCCTTTGGACCCATCTGTCACAGTAGGTCTCAGCCCTGGTTGTCCCCCTTTTATGTCCCATGAGTGATTTGAGTATACTTTTGTATACTTAAACTTATACTTAACTTTGTATACTTTTGTACCATTGAACTGCCATCTCTGCCTCACTTGCTAACGGACCTGAGTGCCTTCCGACTTGTGGTTGGCCCATTCAAAGAAGTCCCTGGGCAAAATTTCCAGGGTGGCGTGGTCTGGCAACAATTAATTAATTATCAATACTGCCTTGAATCATCCCATGCTCGCACCGCCACATAAGCAGAAACATACACAGCAACAGCAGCACCGTTAACAGACTTTCTGTCACTTGGTGATTTTTACAACCCAGATTTAGTTTTTGATCTCAGCTGATAAACAGGTTTCATTCCACGAGACTTAAAAACATTGAAAAGACTCCAAATGAAGTGGGTGAAGTTTGGTGGTGGACACGTTTAGTCCTCAGCAACTGAAGATAGTAGATATGGTGAAGACGTGGACTTGATGATGATTTATGGGACATCTTTAGTTTATTTCAAGTAGACGATGCCCAGACACATTCTGAACATGTTCCAACAATGTGACTTAGTAAAAGAGTGTCGGTACTACATCTAGTAAATTTGGAAGCCAGGTCAACACCTTGTGCTGTTCTTTATGTTTTTTTTTTTGTTTGTTTTTGAATTTTGTGTGCCTGTGTCAGGCTGCATCCTGCTGGGGATGGCTGCTGCCATCAAGGAGTGTCATTACTATGGGGTGGGGGTGCCTGGTCTGGTCTAGGTGGGTGCTACATGTCTAAGTAACATCAACACCAATGAATGCCAGGTCCAAAAGTGTCACAAGATGGTCAATGTTATTCACTTCTCCTGTCAGTGGTAATAATGTTGTGGCTGATCGGTGTATGAACGAGTGAAGACTTGAGTCGAGGCTAAACTACATTTTTAGATATCCGTATCCCATTTGTCCTAACAAGTCAAAATGTGCACTAAAATTGTAAATAGAAAAACCTGGTTGTTCTATTCTAGTTCATGCTAGTTTCAAGTTTTCAACACATTCAATGTTGTTTTAAAAAGGAAGCTGTGACTGAATGTCTGAAGGAGAAGCTGGATGTGGTTTAGCTTTGTCAGTTTTCTCAGGAATCTGAAAGGTTGATGGAAATTAAATTGATAATAAGAACTCACACACAAAAACTATGCTGATAAAAATCTGGACTTCCTCTTTGGGGTGTGTTTATATTGGAGGAGGACCATCATGCAGTTACTGCTGCTGTGAACACAGAGAGACAAGCTCAAGAGATTTTCAGGAAACCTTCACGACGGTGAGTTTTTCTTCAGTTTCAGTTTATTTTCTCCTTGTGTCTGTAATTCAGTGAATACAAACACAGAGCACAAGTTACTGAGACATTTTTATTTTATTAAGAATTTTCTGAAATTCTAAGTATAGTTTTAAGTTCTAAGTTGTTTAACAATTAACATTTTTTTCAGGATGAATCTATCCATCTATCAAACTTTAAATGTGTTTTATTAGATTTGTCTTTTCTCTTCTAACACATGACTAGTAATTAATAATTAACACGTCTTCATAGAGGTTGATCCACAGTTTCATCAAATAAAGAGTGAATATAGTGTGAACAATCATGGGTTTTCAGTTGATCAGTTCATTTAACTTTAACTTGACATGCAATAAACTATAATACACTGATTTTTATTTTATTTTTTACAGTGATCCACCATGACATTACTGAAGGCTCTCCTGCCCCTCGCTGCTCTCCTCCTTCTGTCCGTCGTTCCCACAGAAACTAAAGTGGTGAACTCGATAGCAGACTGTGAAGGATTCTCTCTTAACAATAATCCACCAAATATCCCAAGAATCTTGGAGGGAGGGAACATCCTGAACCAGAACAGATACAAACCTATTTGCCAGACTTTGAACAACATCAGAACCTTTGTGACGCTTTACGACACCAGGAACAGGATCCCAGTGTTTTCTGCTGCAAAGTACAGAGGGAGTCATGGCAACAGACCTAAGCCCCCCCCATGGATGATTGAACCACAGGTGAGCTTTTTAACAAAGAAAATACCTTAATACTAAAGTATTTGTAGATGTTTTTTGACAAGTCTCATTTTATTTGACATCAGTTAAAAGTTGTTAATCAGTTGAAAATACATGAAATAAACTGTTATCACGCTGCAGTGCATTGCCACAGTGTCAGTTACTCTACCTGACTCTTTGGACATTGTTGAGACCAAATTATTGTCTAAACTCTCAATCTGAATTTACTTTGAAAATGAAGCAAAAGCACCAAAAAATAGTCTTGTTTACTTCCTAAGGATAATTATGGAACCAAATACTAACTTTACTTTGAATCTACTTTGATGTAACCTTGTATGAAACAGTCATTTAGTTTTTAATTGTTACAGCTTGAGAACCCAGATGACAGAAACAACAACATGGTGTTAGTAGACAAACAGAAAACCTACAACCACCAGGCTGGGTTCATCGACTACAATGACAACAACAATTATGACAAAGGCCATTTGTTACCAAGCTCTTATGGATATGATCAAACTGAAATAAATTCCACCTTCACCCTGACCAACATTGTTCCACAAATCAAAAACTTAAACCAGAAAAGCTGGAACTACATGGAACAATGCATCAAATGTGTTATGGATAAATACTGCATCAACAACAATAATAAAATAGAAGGTTTTGTCGTAATTGGCGCACGGCCCAGCACCAGCAACACCCTCAACAACAGGGTTAATATTCCTTCCATGCTCTGGTCAGCATTCTGCTGCTACAGCAGCAAAGAGAAGAAATGGTTAGCAAGTGCACACTGGGGCAACAACACTGAACCTACAGAAAAATACCTGGAGACTAAGACTCTGGAGGAGCTCCACAACGAACTGGGAAAAACATTTGAAGTGTTTCCTAGATCAGAATGTCCTCTCCACACAAATGTTAATAAGTTTTACAAAGACCTTAACAAGTTTTACAAAGACCTTAACCGTACATGCAACTGCCCGCCACCTACAGCATCTGCGTCTTCTACTTCCACATTCAGTCCAGCTACCACCACTTATAATACTTTTTGCTGGTTCTTTCTGCTTCTGCTTTTTTCTGGTTAATGTTTCTGCTCCTAGTCACACTCTAGACACCACCACCCTACGTGTTACTGTGACTGTCAAACACAAACCACTTGCCTCCATTTGCCTTGCAACATGTCAATATATAGCTCGTGCAGACGCCGCCGTTACTCTCCCAAGTACATCTCTTCCTTTCAGCTTTCAGCTCCTCATCAAACTCCCTCAAACTCACCTCCTTCTCCAACCTCTAACCCCCCTTTTCCTCCCTCTAACACAATTCTCTCTCCGTCGCCAGAATGTCCTTTCCTACTACCAGTAACAGAATAACAGCTAGCTCTGCTTTGTGCTGACCTATTTGTATATCCGTAATCTAAAATAAACATCGACAGTAAATTCAAATGGTAATAATGGAAAACACACTTGGGTCTTTGTGTGATCAGTTGAAATCTGTATTTAATCCAGAAATAAAAGTGGCACAAGGAAAACCCACGTCTCAGAGTGTCTTACTTCTCAGTATACATCTCCAGTAGAAAACACCAGCTGATGGGAAAGTTGGGACATTGTCATCAACTAATAAAAAGACTTCTTTGTATTGCTTCAGGTGCTTTATTCATTTATTTAAACGTGTTCAAATCCACTTAGTTTCACCCTCCATGACTTTAAAAACGTTGTTGTATTGACAGAAGAAAGACTGCTGGAACATCTTCAAAAGACAGTGAACTAACACAAGTTTTGAATATGTGATGTTTACGTTATCAAAGCAGCAGATGATGGAGAAAAACAGAATGAAATCATTTTTGTTTTCTAAAGAGCTTCTGCACAAAAGCACAATCTGTAACTACTGACCCACTCTGACCTTCTGGCCTTTAAAGTGTGAGAGCTTCAAAATTAATGAAATCATCTTTGTTTTCTAAAGAGCTTCCGTTGTTTTTTTTTCTGAAGACCTTAGAGAGCAGTAGCTCTGACCCAGAGGTTAAATTAAGACAACTTGAAGGAAGATCTGAAGACTGGCAGCAAATCTGGAACCCTGATTGTAGTCTGAACCATTTTAAAGGTGTTATGAATGTAGGGGTTTACTTTCTTCTTTTCATGTGATATGAGTGTTATGACTGCATGTCCAAATGTTGCATGACAAAACGCAGATAGTCCCTTAGCTCATTCAAAAACTTCCAGCAGTCTCTTCTTCTAATGACTCCATCCAGCCTCAACATAATATCTCACTTTTCATAGCTGTAATTTCAGTGTTTGTTTTCCCTCACTTTGAGATTTATTTTCATCTCCACAGTTGTGGACTACCATACGGTCAATCTGTGAGTCTTGTGAAGAGAGTTGACTGACTGACAAACATTCTTCTGCTTTAAACATCAACTCTGTACTTTGTGGTGTTTCAGGAGGAAAACTGCCTCAGTTATACTTTCATATTAGCTCCACATTTTCTCCACGGGCTTTGTTTGAGATTCTGGAATAAAGACAAGAGACGGTAATTTCTTCATGTGTAAGAAACAGCAGCTTTATTCATCATGTGAAGCTTCAGTTTGTTCTCCCATTAAATCAGTAAAGTCTGATAAATGACTCTTGTTCAGTGATTTCATGATTCACAGATTGACTTCATCCACACAATCAGTAAGTTGAACTCAGAATATCAGCTATGTACAATCAAATAATGACTGATGTCCTGATTGATGATGATCATGATCACTACAGTTGACATGAGCTCGTCTGTTCATCCATTTCAACAACAAACCAATCAATGGAGATGTAATTGTAGATTTATTTATTTCAAAAGTCAGAATTCTTAACTGTCAGAACAGAGAAACAACAACATACAAACACATCAACACAAATATTCATGAGACGTTCAGAGCACAGACAAGTTTAGATTTTCATGTGGACAAATATCAGTTTAGCTGAATCAAAGTCATGTTGAGCAGGGAGAGCCTCCGTGGCTAAACAGACACAGGAAGGAGCGCCACTCAAACAAAGTCCAGCATCAAGCAAACAATAAGCCAGGAGACGTCAAAGTGCCGCCCAGAAAGTGTGATTGACAGCTGATCTCTGTGCAGTGAAGAACAATTAGCTCTCAGCTACAACGATGGACACCAAATCACCTGGAGACTAAAAGACACATTTTAACCAACTGTCCCTAAAGTGACTTCTGTCTATTTGACTTAAATCAACTCAGCAGTGACTCCAGAACCAAGAGGGTGAAGTCCAGCATAGAGAGGCTGAGTGAATGTGGTCTGGACTCTGTGGAGGAGAGTCATGGTTTCAGAGACGCTGTAGAAAGACAGAATACCTGCTCTGTGATCCAGGTACACTCCTACTCTGGAGGAATCAGGACCTGAGACGACACTTGAGACTTTGTTGTAGTAAAATACATAGCTATTTGTGTAACAATATAATGACCAAGATTTGTCATTTGATCCAAATGAGCATTCATCTGAGCTTCCTGCTCTGCTGATATTCTTGTATGTGACTGCTACATCAACTTCTTCTCCTCTCCACTCCACCTCCCAGTAACAACGTCCAGTCAGACTCTCTCTACTCAGGACCTGACAATAATCAGTAAATCTGTCTGGATGATCAGAATAAGACTGTTGTTGATTCATTAATGTTACTTTTCTGTTGTCCTCAGATAATAACAGCCATGTGTTTGCTGTGTTTGGATCCAGTGGGATTTCACATGAATATTTCAAGAATTCATCTCTGGTCTTTGGCTCTGGTTGTGGCAGTAAAACATCCACTTCAGTCACTGTCAGTGAGATGTTTGTCCATGTCTCTCTCAGAATGTCCTGTAGTTTCTCTCTGGTCTCTGTCACAGCTGCTTTCACATCATCAAAGTTCCTCAGAGGACGAATCTTGATGCTGGATGAGTGTGTAGACTCACTGGGTGGTGGCAGTGAGGGGTAGTTGTGTAGAAACTGGTTGTGATCCTCTGTGTTTAAGAGCTGCTTCAGCTCGGAGCCTTTCCTCTCCAGCTCAGTCATCTCCTGCTCCAGCTTCTCCTGAAGATCTTTGACTCGACTCTTTTCAGTTTCCTGCTGGGATCTGACCAGCTGCTCCACATCAGAGCTTGTTTTCTGGATGAGACGGATCATCTCAGTGAAGATCTCTTGACTGTCCTCCACTGTTTTATCAGCCGAGCCATTGATGGCCTTCAGCTCCTGTCCAAGCAGCTCCACATCTTTCTTTCTCTCCTGGATTCCATGCAGGATTTTTTGTAGCATCACCTGCACCTCTTTCTGATTCTCAGTCCTTTCTGCTGCAGCTGGGACTGTTTCATGGCCTTTATGTTCATCCATTAAACAGAGATAACAGATACTCTGCTGATCAGTACGACAGAAAATCTTCATCACCTCATCATGACGAGAGCAGATGTTCTCCTGGAGCTTCTTGGAGTGCTCCACCAGCTTGTGTTTCTGTAATGGAGCTGCATCATAGTGAGGTTGGAGGTGTTTCTCACAGTAACAGGCCAGACAGATCGGACAGGACTTGAAGGCTTTCAGCTTCCTCCCAGTGCAGACATCACAGGCCACATCTTCAGGTCCAGCATAGCAGTGATCAGCTGGAGCAGCTTGGAGTCCAGTCTGCTTCAGCTGCTCCACTAACTCTGCTAACATGGTGTTTTTCTCCAGGACAGGCCTCGGTATGAAAGTCTTCCTGCACTGAGGGCAGCTGTAGATTCCCTTCTGGTCTTCTCCATCCCAGTGGCTTTTAATACAGTTCATGCAGTAGCTGTGTCCACAGGCAGTAGCCACAGGATCTTTCAGTAGATTCAGACAGATGGAACAAGAGAAGGTTTTTCTGTCCAGCTGAACTCCTTTCTGCTCCATTTCACCTCTCAGTGTTGGTGACTGTGTGAGTTTCTGTTTGCTAGAAGTGAAACTGGTTTGATCTCTGATCTGAACATGTGATTCCACAGTGAATGGAGCCTGTCAGCTCTCACATTTCACCACATGCTGGTTACACCCATCTTCAATGTAGAGATCTGAAGGGCAGGGAACAAGGAAACATGAGGAAATATGAGTGGAACTGCTCCAAGAAGAGGGAGTGGTTATCAGACTTTGACTTATTACTAGATGAGGCATACATTGTTTGTTCGTGAAGTTTTACTGCTAAAAACCTTTCTGGTGTTTTGCAGTCAGATGTTGATCTGGACATAAAAACTGATTGTTGACATATGGTGACTCTTTACCCCTCACTCTCTGGAGTCAAATTCCCATCATTACCAAATGTCTTAGAATTATATCAGTAGTTATCTCTATAAACAGTGTTGTTCATTTTGGTGAGATTTGGCGTGAATAAGAACGTTAAGTGAATAAGCAGCTTACACACGCAGCAGAAGGGGACCAGAGGCGGGAAAAGAGCTCTCAGTGGAAAACAGTATCTGCCAAAACATTAAAACCCCCCAAACCATTACTGCAGTACTGTAGGGGGCCAGAACCTGACATTATGACCTTTTCCTTTATTTTAAACACAAATTATATCTGGCTGCTTTGCTGAAACTCGTGACACAACATCCCTGACCCGTTTCCTTCATCTTATTAGGTCAGTGAATAGCTCAACTGGTAACAGACGCTAACTACTAGCCGCCCAGTGATTTAGCCGACGACTAGCCTTCCAGCATAGCTCATGTATGTTAGCAAGCTAGCGGAGCTAACGGAGCTAGCTAGCCGCTAGCTAACCGCCGCGGACTCAACCGCGGAGTTAGCCTCGAGCTAACCGCGAGCTAGCCTCGAGCTAACCGCGAGCTAACCGGGATTTAACCGCTAGCTAACCGGGATTTAACCGCGGACCCGCGGGAGTTAAACAAGAATTAGCCGCGGCAGTTAGCCGTGAGCTAACGCGGAGGCTAGTGGGGTTAGCCGCCGGCTAATTCGCCGCCTTGCTAGCGGGTGCTTATCACAGTAATAATGTTGAAGTTTTACAATTTAAAGGGAAGATATTTTTAAATGAAACTGTGTCAAACTGAAAAATATATTATTCCACCACATAAAGTAGGAAACATTTATGGCTTGCAACAACATTAATGACAGTATATCTATATCATTGGAGTAATTTAATATAATATGATGTTTTTAATTAAATAAATAATGAGCTGTTGAACACTCATAAGAGTTATATTAAGTATGTTACATAACATTATTTGACATGTCTATTTGTCTGCCTATAGTTTTCCTCCAGCTGATCCAGACAGACTGCAGTGACGTCCAACATGAGACAAAGAGCTGGACTCGCAGGACAATTTGAAGGTCTTCACTTCATCGCTGATTCCTTGTTACAGCCTGGATGTGTTAAGTTTAATATTATTGTTTATCTAACTGTAAGACTGTGCCGTAAACTGTTCAACTATTGCTCAGGTAGGAGTAATGAGTTTTATTGTTAAAATTATTATGATTAACGATCAATTGTTACGATTTGCTCGTTCTTTGTCTGGGGATCCTAGTGAGATCCCTCCCACTCTCTTCCTTATTTGATGCTGGCTTTCAGGTGGAGCTGGGAGGGGTCTGCCGCCTGTACCTGCCCTTCAGTTTGTAGAAGGGCGTAAAGGACGACCCTTCTCAGTGTCTCTCTCTCTCAGCCAGGCCTACTGCATCCTCCTCATCCTGTTTGGTTTGTTGTACCCTGCATGACATCAAACTCACACCCATCCAGTCAGAAGGAACCAGGCCTTAAATGACTATTTGAGTTGTGCTTTTTGTTATAGCTGCTGCTCATGGTAGTAAAGACATGCTACTTAGTAAAGACATTCGCGACGTAAGTCGCGAATACTTTCATACCTGTCTTGACCTGACCATTACTTTTTGTAGTCAAACATGAAATTATTTGCAACGTAAGTCGCAAATATTTTCACCAGGATTATATTATGACTATATGAACAGGTGATCATTAAAGCATCATAGCATCTTAGTATAATTGCATTGTAGCATCTTAGCATCGTAGCAACATAGTATCTTAGCTTTGTAGCATCTTAGTATCATAGCATCTTAGTATCTTAGCATCATAGCATTGTAGTAGCATCTTGGCATAGTAGCATCATCATAGCATCGTAGCATCGTACTGTCGCAGCAATATAGCATGGTATCGCAGACTGCTGCGGCCACTGCATCACTCTCGCGATTTCCCGCAGGGGAATTGTCTAGTTCTCTCTATATATTCTAAATGTTCACAAAAATGCACAAAATATTTCTGGATGTCAAATCCTGTGATGGATGGTCTTGAATATAGAAATCCTTTGTCAGTCTAAACACAGAGTCAGATTTCTTTGTGTTAATCAACTTGAGGACATTAAGAATAATTGCTTACAGTACTGTGCCTCACGCGGGGTATCACTTGTGTTGGGTTTAGTAGGAGCCGATATAGTTATTATCAGTATGATTGTTAAAATGTCAGGACATCTCTCCACGAGCTGAGTCTGAAGAGAAAACTGAGTCCTGTCCGGCCAAGACAAAGTCCTGACCTTAATCTAATAGAAATGTTGTGGAAGGACCTGAAGCAAGCAGTTCATGTGAGGAAACCCACCAACATCTCAGAACTGAAGTGGTTCTATTCTGAGGAATGGGCTAAAATTCCTCCGAGCTGTTGTAGAGGACAGATCAGCAGTTACCAGAAACTATAGCTGCGGTTATTGCTGCAGAAGGAGGTCGCAGCAGATACTGGAAACAAGTGTTTTGCACCTCACAGATTGGTACAAATAATTCATTTTTTTGTTTATTCATTTTGAATAAACAAACACAAAAACATATTTTTGTTTCATTTGTTTGATAGGGTTCTCTTTGTCTTCTGTCAAGACTTCTGTGAAAATCCGCTGATTATTTTCATGCAGAAATTGTGAGGGGTGCAAATACTAAGCTGCACTGTATATTCAAAAACACTTATTCAAAAGACAATAAATGAAAACACAATGTATACTTCTAACCTTCCTATGATTCCTCTTACATTTTCAAACTGTCATGTAACATCATCAGTTTGTATCATAAGATTCCACATGTACGCTTTAGTCAGATATGTGTATCTATGACAGATGTATGTTTATCTTGCTGTTCTCTTCTCTTCTCTCTTTGCTGTTCTCTTCTCTCTTTCTTCTGTCTGTACCCGGCTGGCCTTAGGCAGATGGGTCCCTCCATATGAGCTGGGTTCTGCTCGAGGTTTCTTCCTGTTAAAAGGGAGTTTTTCCTTGCCACCGTTGCCTTCAGGCTTGCTCTGGGGGTTTCAGGCCGGGTTTTTGTAAAGCGTCTTGAGACGATTTGTATTGTTATTGACGCTATATAAATAAAAATTGAATTAAATTAATGTAACGGAAAACCAAATGGTGAGAGAGAGAGATAGAGTGTGTGAAAAATATTTTTCCTTTGTTCGGTCTGTGCCACATGCGGGACCAGAACGCATGATGCAGGACAAATGATTCTGTTATGCGGAAGATTTAGCTCTATCCTGCACATGTGTGGCTGTGTTACATGCATGAGTTGGTGTCTGTAATTCTTAAGATGCCCAGTTTGAAGAGAGGATTGTTGGGATTGGTGCAGCCACAGACCTAGCTTGTTACTGACTCTGGTTGTTGCTTCCATTGCTGGTAAAACTTTGCAGGTAGACTATGTGTCATATCAGCAGCTTGTTGCACTCACTTGGCATTGTGTTCATGGCCAACGGGGAATCCTCATACTCTCACATTTCCTCATACTCTCACATTGTCGTCAAAATGTTCCAGAAGATGACCTCTGTGTCATCTGACCAATGTGACCAAAATGCTGTGTAGTCATCACAGTTTGGTCCTTGTCAGGGGCGTTCTAATCCTTACACTTGTCCATTATTCCTGCTTCTAACATCTTCTTTGAGGACAAAATGTTCTTTTGCTGTCTGATATATCTCACACACTGACAGGAGCCATGATACCCAGATAATCATAACGTCATAATGTTATGGTCGATCTGTGTATGAATTAAAGGAATCACTCAAGTGTTTATTCTTATTTTCCTCATTAAGGACCATGTTCTATTGGTGTTGGTACTCTTTTCTAACCAAATATGAAATGATTACATTCACTGCAAAGCAACAGTTTGTTCAAACTCTCACTTTGAAATCAACGATAATAGAAATCATCTTTATAACACCTGCTCTCTTACAACAGCTCCAAATTACTTCATAAAGAAACAACAATGGGATCAATAGAAGAATAAGACACTTCAACTTAAACAGGCCAAACGTTCCTCTTAACTTCTAGTGAACACTGACAAAGGGAAGCTGACACTCACCAACTGGGCAGATGAAAGAAGAGGAGTAGCTGGAGAAGGCCCATATCTAGAAGACCTGTCCACTGGAGACAGTTGATTGACTGACTGGCTGCTCAAAAAAGGGGGAGGAGTTATCAGATTTTGATTTATTCCAGAAAGAGGAGCAGACCTACAAAACAAATCAGAATAAAATCCACATCATTCATAGTCATAGATGCCACAGGCATGTTACAGTTGCACACTAATTCTACTGGATGAGCTTTTAATGCTGATTAATTCAGTCCCTTGAAAAAACTTAAGTTATAATCAGCTTTTATTTTAGTCATTAGAAGTCTATTGGTCAGTCGACTATTGATTCAGACTGAACATGAAAACAAAGTAACTCACTGATACTGAAGCTGCAGCTAACATACTGAAGAAGAGCATTATTGGAAGACCTGAAGACTTTAAGGAGACACTAGAGGTTCAATCCATGTTTTTTCATGGGTCAACTCAGTTTTCAGATTTGCTCTCTGAAAACTGACTTATTTGCTCTCTTCTGCCTCTACTGTATAACTTGTCTTCTTTCAGACTGGTGGAAAGAAAATGTTCAACAACACATTTAGGTTTTTGTTTGAGCACAGTTATGAAAACCAACAACAATATCGAATATCAACTGTGGAGCTTTCATGGGGACATTGTTGTTTCCCTTTTTAGTGCAGCAGCCAATAATCTGTGTTTTACTACAAATACACAGCAGCTACTTTACTTCTGTGATCGATCCAAGCAAATATGGATGGAGAAGCTCGTGGAAAGAACTGCTTCACTACACAACAGCAAAACAATGTTTCAGAGGAGCTGCAGGATTGAACTTGGTTCAAAAGTGAATGAGGAGGGACTGTGTTTATTTTCCAATCAGAGCTATAAAAGATAAATGAGGATCAATTGTTCTGATAGTTTTTTTTTTTTTTTTTTACATTACACAACACTTCACAGGGTGTGTCTGAGAGGTGCAGCTTCAAGACTAACTGGTTTCAGAACTGCCAAAATATTTTAGTCACTATTGAATAGTTCTCGCTCCTTGTGACAGAAACACATTCTTGTCATAGAGAAAACTGGGATGAACAGAAGAGTTCTGCTGATACTACCTCTGTTAAATGTCAGGAGCATCAGTATAGGCCGGAACCAAGCAGCTTCTATCAGCTGACCTTTCATTTAAGGATTCCTCCAGTCTGGAGAAGATGCATAAAAACTATTGTTGAAATGATCTGAGCTGAGCTGAGCCAGGAAGTCATTCTAGTTCATTGCTCCACCTGGCTGTGATGCCACATAAAGCTGATGGTTTCCTGAATGCAAGAGTAGATGAGGCACATGCAGCGATCATCTACTCTTGCAAGTGGTGCTTCCTCAGTAATAAAAAAAAAAAAATGCAGAAATGATCCTGAACCAGTTATTCACCTTCACAACTCTATTTTGGCAACCCACTGAGTGCCACTCATAAAGTAATGGTACCACTAGGAAGAAAAAATCTTTATACACAGATGACTGGAGAACTAAAGCCATCTGGGCTGTTGCACATTTTATGGAGGAAAATGGAAAGAACACTGAGATTTCAACTTCAATGTTCTGCTAAAGATAATAACAAAACAGTAAGAGCCATACAAACATATTTAAAGTCAACTTTAGAGGATAATAAATTTAGAAATGTATTCTGAGAATAGAAGTAGAAATGTTTTCGGAAAATACATTTAGAAATGCAATTCTGTCTTTCAGTTCTGGTCATTTTTATGAAATGGGTCCTGACACCTTGCATGGAAAGCTTCCCCTTTGCCTATCCAATAAAAGTGGCGCCACCTTGTGACAGAACAGTGCAATAGATTGTACTTGTTGTATCTGCAGAGAGTGACCTTCAGCCTCATGTGTTCATGACTCTTCACCTGAAGATGATCTGCAGGGTCCTGCTGCTCATCATCTTCAACTCATGTGTCTGTGGTCAGTTTAGAAAATGAAGTCCAAATCAATTCTCAGTCTTCAATGATGGAGTTGAAAGACTCCCATGTTCCAGTTCTCAGTGTGTCTGCTCCTCTCTTTTTCTCTCTGTCTCCTCAGCAGCAACATTTGAAGTGAATATGACACAGAGCTCCTATCAGGCAGAGGAGAACTGACAACTGATCAGAAAGTCACAGTCCTGCATCGTGTACATGAAGCAGCAGCTCTGATGTTTCATGATATATTTATAGCAGCAGCAGCAGCAGCTCTTGCCTTCGAAATTAACTTTATTGAGATATTTAACCTCCATATTTTCCTGTATTAAATAGTCATATTACTCAGTTTGTCAGTGTTCTGTCTTTAAGTTAAACAAGTTGAAAAGTGACCTTTATGAGTTCAGAGGTTAAAATCAGTTATTTACTGACACCTACTGGCCAGAGGTATTTACTGCAGTCAAACAGTTTTCATTGAGCTCAGAGTACAACAGTCACTGATTTCTTTTCTGATAAACTTCTGCCTTGGAAACGAAGTATCTGGAACTAATGTGTCTATAATTGTATTATGTGTTTTGTTTTTGAAGGCATGTTTTAAACGTTTACATTGTTTTAATGAATGAATGAATTAAGTGAACTAAATGTGACAAAAAGTGAACTGTATATTTTTTGTAATGTTTCAATTTTCCAAACAAAGCAAAGGAAGCAACGAGTCTTTATTATAATACCATAAAAGTCAAGGCTGGGTGTTTATTGGAGGACTTGGGATTGTTAACTGTCTGTCTACAGCATTGCTACAGTCAACACTCTGCCAGGGCAGCACAATCATTCTTTTAAAGTCTCTTTATATTTAGCTGATTGATTCTGATGGTATTCCCATATTTATCACACACTGACATTTGTTGTTTCTCTGCAGCAGCTCATAAACAGAGAGCTCCCCCTGGTGGTGAGAGGACACGACAAGTTCAGTGAGTCTGCAGCACAGATAACCTACAATGATGTGTTCATTATTCAGGGAGTTTGCAGGATCATATTGTCTCCTCATGGTCCAGTAGTAAATGGTTTGTTGTCTGGTACTGGTCCATGACCTGCTAAATGAGGACCTCTGATTTAAAGGCTCATTTGAGGCCAGAAGGTCAGAGTTTTTCTCCATCATCTGCTCCTTTGATAACGTAAACATCACATATTCATAACTTGTGTTAGTTCACTGTCTCTTGAAGACGTTCCAGCACTCATCCAAGGCTTCTTCAGGTACAAATCTGATCTGTTCTGAAATGTGATGAAGACCACAAGAGGGCGCCTTCATCCTGCTAACCAGGGATGTAGTGGAGGTTAAAGCTCCTCAACTCAGTTTGTACACAGTTTGACTTCATCACATGTTATCAGGGAGATCAAACCACATTTAGAAGCTGTGAAATGATCTGGTGCGTTCAAGTCCTGTGGGATAAAACGCTACTTTTAGAAATCCACTCCATATGTGTTTGGACACTGTTTCTGTTGTTTTACCTGTTGATCAGAACATATTCAAGTTACAGTTCTATAATGAATCTGGGATTAAAGTGCAGACTCTCAGCTTTAATTTGAGGATATTCACATACAAACTGGAGGAATTACAAGCCCAGTTTCACTGGAGCTCCTTTAAACACATCTTCTGACTTTGCAGCAACAATTTCCAAATCAAGTAACACACTGGGAGATAACTCAGTCATTTTATCTGCTTAACTGATGAAGAACTAATGAAGGAATATCTCACATCTGTCCATGAAAGAGCTTTTAAGTCCCTGCTGAAAATCAAGGACTATGTATAAAATGCTTATAATTCCAACACCTTTCCTCCACTTGAGCAAAGCCCCTAACCTCCTAAACTGCTCAATAGTCACCACATGTGTGGCTGCTCATTGTTCTGAGTGTGTAAATCATTTCATATGATGCACATGACGACTTAATTGGTAGGATGTTTTTCAAAGCTAACGCTCGTCTGAGAGTACAGTTCAGTCAGACGTCCCATAAATCATCATCAAGTCCACATCTTCATCATATCTACTATCTTCAGTTTGCTGAGGACTAAACGTGTTCACCACCAAACTTCTCCCACTTCATTTGGAGTCTTTTCAACATTTTAAGTCTCGTAGAATTAAACCTGTTTATCGACCGAGATCAAGAACTAAATCTGGGTTGTAAAAATCACCACGTGACAGAAAGGCTGCTCATTTCTCTGTGACTGAGCTGTTTCATTGAAGAGAGTTGACTGACTGACAAACATTCTTCTGCTGTAAACATCAACTCTGTACTTTGTGGTGTTTCAGGAGGAAAACTGTCTCAGTTATACTCTCATATTAGCTCCACATTCTCCATGGGCTTTATTTGAGATCCTGGAATAAAGACAGGAGACGGTCATTTCTTCATGTGTGACAAACAGCAGCTTTATTCATCATGTGAAGTTTCAGTTTGTTCTCCCATTAAATCAGTAAAGTCTGATAAATGACTCTTGTTCAGTGATTTCATGATTCACAGATTCACTTCATCCACACTTGGACTCAGAATATCAGCTATGTACAATCAAATAATGACTGATGTCCTGATTGATGATGATCATGATCACTACAGTTGACATGAGCTCGTCTGTTCATCCATTTGAACAACAACAACATGTGGTCTCCAAACCCATCAATGGAGATGTAATTGTAGATTTCTTTCTTTCCAAAGTCAGAACTAAATCTCTGTGATAAAGGAAGGTCTGCTGATTTCTCTGTTGAGGCCCATGCAGCGGAAGAGAAACAACAACATACAAACACATCAACACAAATATTCATGAGACGTTCAGAGCACAGACAAGTTTAGATTTTCATGTGGACAAATGTCAGTTTAGCTGAATGAAAGTCATGGTGAGCAGTGAGAGCCTCCGTGGCTAAACAGGAAGGAGTGCCACCCAAACAAAGTCCAACATCAAGCAAACAACAAACCAGGAGACGTCAAAGTAGAGCCCAGAAAGTGTGATTGACAGCTGATCTTTGTGCAGTGAAGAACAAGGAGCTCTCAGCTACAACGATGGAGACTAAATCACCTGGAGACTAAAAGACACATTTTAACCAACTGTCCCTGAAGTGACTTCTGTCTATTTGACTTAAATCAACTCAGCAGTAACTCCAAAATCAAGTAACCGAAGGCCAGCATAGAGAGGATGAGTGAATTTGGTCTGGATTCTGTGGAGGAGAGTCATGGTTTCAGAGACGCTGTAGAAAGACAGAATACCTGCTCTGTGATCCAGGTACACTCCTACTCTGGAGGAAACAGGACCTGAGATGGGAGTTGAGAATTTGTTGAAGTGAAATGTGTAACTGTTTGTGTCACAACGTAATGACCAAGATTTGTCATTGCCTCCAAATAAACATTCTTTTGACCACCCTGCTCTGCTGATATTCTTGTATGCGACTGCTACACCAACTCCTCCTCTTCTCCACTCTACCTCCCAGTAACAACGTCCAGTCAGACTCTCTCTACTCAGGACCTGAGGAGAAACAGTGAATCTTTCTGGATGATCAGAATAAGACTGTTGCTGATTCATTAATGTTACTTTTCTGTTCCCCTCAGATAATAACAGCTTTGTGTTTGCTGATCCAGTGTGATTTCACGTGAATATTTCAAGAATTCATCTCTGGTCTTTGGCTCTGGTTGTGACAGTAAAACATCCACTTCAGTCACTGTCAGTGAGATGTTTGTCCATGTCTCTCTCAGAATGTCCTGTAGTTTCTCTCTGGTCTTTGTCACAGCTGCTTTTACATCATCAAAGTTTCTCAGAGGACGAATCTTGATGCTGGATGAGTGTGTAGACTCACTAGGTGGTGGCAATGAGGGGTAGTTGTGTAGAAACTGGTTGTGATCCTCTGTGTTTAAGAGCTGCTTCAGCTCGGAGCCTTTCCTCTCCAGCTCAGTGATCTCCTGCTCCAGCTTCTCCTGAAGATCTTTGACTCGACTCTTTTCAGTTTTCTGCTTGGATCTGACCAGCTGCGTCACATCAGAGCTTGTTTTCTGGATGAGACGGATCATCTCAGTGAAGATCTCCTGACTGTCCTCCACTGTTTTATCAGCAGAGCCATTGATGGCCTTCAGCTCCTGTCCAAGCAGCTCCACATCTTTCTTTCTCTCCTGGATTCCATGCAGGATTTTTTGTAACATCACCTCCACCTCCTTCTGCTTCTCAGTCCTTTCTGCTGCAACTGGGACTGTTTCATGTCCTTTATGTTCCTCCATTAAACAGAGATAACAGATACTCTGCTGATCAGTACGACAGAAAATCTTCATCACCTCATCATGATGAGAGCAGATGTTCTCCTGGAGCTTCTTGGAGGGCTCCACCAGCTTGTGTTTCTTTAATGGAACTGCATCATAGTGAGGTTGGAGGTGTTTCTCACAGTAAGAGGCCAGACAGACCAGACAGGACTTGAAGGCTTTCAGCTTCCTCCCAGTGCAGACATCACAGGCCACATCTTCAGGTCCAGCATAGCAGTGATCAGCTGGAGCAGCTTGGAGTCCAGTCTTCTTCATCTGCTCCACTAACTCTGCTAACATGGTGTTTTTCTCCAGGACAGGCCTCGGTGTGAAAGTCTTCCTGCACTGAGGGCAGCTGTAGATTCCCTTCTGGTCTTCCCCATCCCAGTGGCTTTTAATACAGTTCATGCAGTAGCTGTGTCCACAGGGAATAGTCACAGGATCCTTCAGTAGATCCAGACAGATGGAACAAGAGAAGGTTTCTCTGTCCAGCTGAACTCCTTTCTGCTCCATTTCACCTCTCAGTGTAGACGACTGTGTGAGTTTCTGTTTGCTAGAAGTGAAACTAATCTGAGCTCTGATCTGAACAACATGTGATTCTACAGTGAATGGAGCCTGTCAGCTCTCACACTTCACCATATGCTGGTTACACCCATCTTCAATGTAGAGATCTAAAGGGGAGGGAACAAGGAAACATGAGGATATATGAGTGGAGCTGCTCCAGGAAGAGGAAGTGGTTATCAGTCTTTGACTTATTCCAGGAAGAGAAACAGTCTACAAAACAAATCAGAATAAAATTCATACAGTTACACACTAATTCTACTGGATGATCGTTTACTGCTCATTAATTCATATCCCTATAAAGATCAGTTATAATCAGCTTTTATTTTAGTCATTAGAAGGCTATTGGTCAGTCAACGGTTGATTCAGATTGAACTTGAAAACAAAGTAACTCACTGATTATGACGCTGCAACTAAAATACTGAAGATCATTACTGGACGATCTGAAGACTTTGATACTAGAGGTTAAATCCATGTTTTTTTCATGGGTCAGTCAGTTTTCAGATTTTTACGTTTAAAGAGCGAATGTGAAATCTTTTGATTTGATCTAATTTCCTGATCTGAATGAACGACCAGTCATCAGTCATGTAAATAATCTACATTGAATACAAACGGTTAGAGCCTACTTACTTGTTCGTAGCTGCATGGAGGAACTGCTTCACTTCACAACAGTAAAAATGTTTCAGATGTAAAAATGTTTCAGAAGAGGAAGTAGCTGTTTGAACTTGGTTCAACGGTTGCATCAGAAATCTAAACTCATGACAAAGAAGGAGGGACTGTGGTTATTTCCTGGTCAGCAGCCTGAAAGACAAATTAGGATCAATTGTTCTGACACACGTTTCTGGAGAAAAATGAACAGGAGGTTTTTATTGTTACTGCTTCCATTCGTTTTAGTTGATAAGAGCTAACATTTCATGTGTTCTGTTGATAGTTTGTTCCTCCATTCACACTGTGATTCTACACGGACACAAACACCAACAATGATCACAACCATCATTTTAGGAGGTGACACTTCTGATACAGTCGTTCTGTCAGTGGTAAACTCTCTGCTGCAGCTACTTCCTGAAACATTTACTCTGCTGTGACAGGATAGTTCAGACTAGACAAGAGGAGCAGTGACGTCAAAGACTCCACCATCTAATCTGGTGTTTTGAATATTCAGACCCACTGGTCCATGCTGTGACCACTCTGGATGAACAAGAGTCAAACTCGCTGATTCAACATCATATACTGTATCTAGCAGCTTAAGGAGCCTCAACAACAGCTATTAGTTTGTTTCTCTGCTCTTAGTCTGACTGAAGTGCTGTTTGATTACATGGACTTTTAATCAATGGAAAATGAATGTGGTGGAAATGTGGAATTAATATCATGTCACCATTCGAAACTAAAAAGAAAAGTTATAGGTTTAAGGTTCAACTGTTTTATTTACATGTCATAGAGCAATTTATGATGAACAATAACAACAGCAGCATCAGTCTGTAATGAATAAATAGTAACTATAATATACTGTACATTAGGAAAGACATCAGTGATAAAAGCTGTTAACATCTGGATGGAGCTTTAGATGAAGAAACATGACGAGTCACATCAGAAGAAGTGGAGCTGGTGACAGTTTAGAGTCTTTGGACTAAATCTAAAGAGACTTTAGAAGAATCATTTACACTGACATCAGTTATTAATGATGGAAGAAATCATTTAAACTCTGACTCAGAGTAACAGGAACATTATTTAACACAGACAAATATGGAAACAAAGGAGAGTAGTCTCAGGTCTGTGACTATAGTTCTAATGTAGAGAGGTCCTCCACACACACTAGTGCAAGGCTGTCAGATTCATTTTAGTTCAGGGGCCACAGTTCAATGTGACCTCAAGGGGGCCACTAACATAATAACATAATAACCTGTAAATAATCACAACTCCAGATGTTTCTCTTTGTTTTAGTGCAAAGAAGAACAAGAACATTATGACAATGTTTACATTTAATTAACTTTCCTTTTATGAAAACATTTTATGAACAACCTGAACTCTCTGAAGAAGGAAAACAGACGAGCTATTGCTGATATCTGCTGTTTAGTTCTGGGTGTTGTGTTGTGTCTGATTCTCTGACTAAACCAGTGCGACCCCTAGTGGAGAGAAACTGTTATATCAGTTACTTCTATTGAAAACTGAACTGGCCTATGTTTGACCTCCCTGCACTGTCTCTCTGACACACTAAGCATCTATACAGCTACTGAGATTTTCTATTTTCTCTTTTTAGTTTTCTCTCTGCCTTAATTTTGGAAGCAATCAGAACTACAACACAGAGAGACAGCGGAGCTACTACTGCTGCTATACTTCATTTCAGTGGCGTTTGTTTTTTCTTTTTGCCGTCTTCTTATTTCTTCTCTCTGTTCTGAACAAACTCTGAAAACTATCAGGACACTTTGTCTGAACCTCCAGTTCTCTCAGTACAGACGACAACACCAACTCTAGGACCTGATCACTCTTCTCTCAAACAGTAAAGAAATAACACAGAAAACAAGTGGGTGAAGTGAGAAGTTTCTCACCTAAAGAGAAAAGACACATGTTGACCACAAGCTGCTGTTGTCTTTGTGTCTTTCTTCTGTCAATACAACGTTTTTAAAGTCATGGAGGGTGAAACTAAGAGGATTTGAACACGTTTAAATAAATGAATAAAGCACCTGAAGCAATACAAAGAAGTCTTTTTATTAGTTGATGACAATGTCCCAACTTTCCCATCAGTCTAGATGTTGATATGTGTGAAACTCCCATTTTTAACAAAGCTGGTGTTTTCTATTGGAGATGTATATTGAGAAGTAAGACACTCTGAGACGTGGGTTTTCCTTGTGCCACTTTTATTTCAGGATAAAATACAGATTTCAACTGATCACACAAAGACACAAGTGTGTTTTAGATTACGGATATACAAATAGGTCAGCACAAAGCAGAGCTAGCTGTTATTCTGTTACTGGTAGTAGGAAAGGACATTCTGGTGACGGAGAGAGAATTGTGTTAGAGGGAGGAAAAGGAGGGTTAGAGGTTGGAGAAGGAGGTGAGTTTGATGGAGTTTGATGAGGAGCTGAAAGCTGAAAGGAAGAGATGTACTAGGGAGAGTAACAGCGGCGTCTGCACAAGCTATATATTGACATGTTAATGCATCTGTAAGCTGTTCTGATGTCATTGCTGCTTTGACCTCGGAATCATTTGATAGTCACACCAGTAGTAGTCGTACACCTACTTTGGGCAGTTGCAGTCACTTATAAGTTCTGGGTCAACCTGTTTGATAGTTGTGTCGAGAGGACATTCTGGTCCAGGAAACACTTTTACTCCCAGTTCCTTGTGGAGCTCCTCCAGAGTCTTAGGCTGCAGATATTTCTCTTTAATTTTCCTGTTCTCGCCCCAGTGTGCACTTGCTAACCATCTGTTCTCTTTGTTGTAGCAGCAGAACGCTGACCAGAGCATGGAGGGAATATTAACCCTGTTGTTGAGGGTATTGTTGGTGCTGGGCCGTGCTCCGATTACTACAAAACCTTCTATTTTGTTATTGTTGTTGATGCAGTATTTCTCCATAACACATTTGATGCATTGTTCCAAGTTGCCCCAGGTTCCCTTGTTGAATTTTCTGTTTTGTGGAACAATGTTGGTCAGGGTAAAGGTGGATTTTATTTCATTTACATCGAATCCATAAGAGCTTGGTAACAAATGGCCTCTGTTAAAACCTTGCTTTAAACCCTCTTCGTAGTCAGTGTCCACAGCCTGGTGGTTGTAGGTTTGCGTATCTTTTGCTGGTGTCATGTTGTAGCTGTCATTTGGATCCTCAAGCTGTAACAATTAAAAACTAAATTACTGTTTCATACAAGGTTACATCAAAGTAGATTCAAAGTAAAGTTAGTATTTGGTTCCACATAATTATCCTTAGGAAGTAAACAAGACTATTTTTTGGTGCTTTTGCTTCATTTTCAAAGTAAATTCAGATTGAGAGTTTAGACAATAATTTGGTCTCAACAATGTCCAAAAAGTCAGGTAGAGTAACTGACACTGAGGCAATGCACTGCAGCATCATAACAGTTTATTTCATGTATTTTCAACTGATTAACAACTTTTAACTGATGTCAAATAAAATGAGACTTGTCAAAAAACATCTACAAATACTTTAGTATTATGGTATTTTCTTTGTTAAAAAGCTCACCTGTGGTTCAATCATCCAAAGTTTCTTTTTTTTGCCATGACTCCCTCTGAACTTTGCAGCAGAAAACACTGGGATCCTGTTCTCGATGTCGTAAAGCGTCACAAAGGTTCTGATGTTGTTCAAAGTCTGGCAAATAGGTTTGTATCTGTTCTGGTCCAGGATCTTCCCTCCCTCCAAGATTCCTGTAATATTTGGTGGATTATCGTTAAGAAAGAATTCATCACACTCTGCTATCGAGTTCACCACTTCAGCTTCTGTGGGAACGACGGACAGAAGGAGGAGAGCAGCGAGGGGCAGGAGAGCCTTCAGTAATGTCATGGTGGATCACTGTAAAAAATAAATAAATATCAGTGTATTATAGTTTGTTGCATGTTAAGTTAAAGTTAAATGAACTGATCAACTGAAAACCCATGATTGTTCACACTATATTCACTCTTTATTTGATGAAACTGTGGATCAACCTCTATGAAGACGTGTTAATTATTAATTAGTCATGTGTTAGAAGAAATTTTGACTGAGCCAATGCTGCTGCTGCTGACTTAAGTTCTATTAAACTTGTGTGTGGGGTCTGCCCTCCAACTCAGTTCTCTTTTGAAAGGCATAGCTTCTATACGGCCTCTTTATTAGGTTTTGGTTGGTGTTACAAGCTTTTGTACTTTTATTTTGAAAATAAAAATACAAAACTGGGCTTGAGGGTCTGCCCTCAAACATAATGTTTTGGGAAATCATATTAAATTAGTTTATCTAATCACTGAGTTTTTGTCAGCTGTTGCCATGGGAAATGGTGTTAAATTGACAGGCGAAAAATGTGCCAATGCATTGACACATATAAGTGACATGTGTTGGTGATTATGTCAGTTGTATTAACAGACTCAGTTTAGTCTGGATAAGGATTTCAGAAAATTCTTAATAAAATAAAAATGTCTCAGTAACTTGTGCTCTGTGTTTGTATTCACTGAATTACAGACACAAGGAGAAAATAAACTGAAACTGAAGAAAAACTCACCGTCATGAAGGTTTCCTGAAAATCTCTTGACCTTGTCTCTCTGTGTTCACAGCAGCAGTAACAGCATGATGATCCTCCTCCAATATAAACTCAGCCTAAAGAGGAAGTCCAGTTTCTTAGTGTCACTTTAATTTGCATTAACCTTTCAGATTTCTGAGAAAGCTGAAGAAGCTAAACCACACGATGTCTCTCCTTCACACATTCAGAGTCTCAGATTCGTTTTTAAAACAACACAGCTCATTGTGGTTTGAACACTGAATGCGTTATAAAAATTAAACTAACATGAACTAAAACGGAACAACCAGGTTTTAAAAGTGAGTTTTTTGAGGAAATGTATCCCATCAGCCACAACATTATGACCAAAAAAATGGAGGTTACTAGCTGAGAACGTTTGTCTATTTACAATTTCAGTGCACATTTTGACTTGATAGGATAGTAGGATGATGGCAGCAGCCATCCCCAACAGGATGCAGCCTGACACAGACACACACACAAAAACACTTTAGGAACAACTAAAAAGAAAACATGAAGAACCACAGGACACTCTCAGAAGGACCATGTCCATTCTCTGATGAGTCACCACAAGGGAGACCTACACAGTGTTAGGAAGGTGGTCATAATGTTATGGAGCAAGACTGTCCGTATTAGAAGAAGCTCTGGCAGAGACCAGGTGGAGTAGATGGTGTGTGAGGTGTTCATTTTTTTTTGTCATAATGCCCTGATCAGATACATTTCTTCAAAAAGCTCACTTTTAAAACCTGGTTGTTCTGTTTTAGTTCATGTTAGTTTCATTTTTATAATACATTCAGTGTTCAAACCACAATGAGCTGTGTGGTTTTAAAAAGCTAAGCTGAGACTCTGAACATGTGAAGGAGAGACACGGTGTGGTTTAGCTTGTTCAGCTTTCTCAGAAATCTGATAGGTTAATGCAAATTAAAGTGACACTAAGAACTCAACTATTTAAAAACTATGCTGATGAAAAAATCTAAGAGATTATCATCATGTCACTGTTCAAAACCTCATTGGTGGAGCAGTGTGTAATCCATACCTTGCCTGGTAACGATGGCATGTGATTGGTCTGAACTTGGGCAAACAGTAACTGATTGGTTAATGTAGTCACCTCTGAAGGAAGAGGAACCAGCAGAAGAGAAATATGACTCATCAGAGAATGGACATGGGCCTTCTGAGGGTGTCCTGTGGTGTCTGGTAACACAGTGTTGTTAGTGGGGGCCTTTGAGGGGGGGGGCCTCTGTGGATCATCCCACAGATACTTGATCAGTTTGGGATCTAGTGAATTTGGAGGCCAGGTCAACACCTTGTGCTGTTCTTCATGTTTTTTTTTTTAGTTGTTCCTAAAGTGTTTTTGTGTGTGTGTCTGTGTCAGGCTGCATCCTGCTGGGGATGGCTGCTGCCATCAAGGAGTGTCATTGCTATGGGGTGGGGGTGTCTGGTCTCAAGATGGTTAATGTTATTTACTTCTCCTGTCAGTGGTTTTAATGTTGTGGCTGATGGGTGTATATACAATGGTGTATCAGTTTGCCAGTGATGTTGAGTTCACATCTGCCAGAGCTGGAGCCATAATCTGTCTTCACTTCACACTGGTACAGACCAGAGTCATCAGTCCTGAGTCTGGACACATGAAGTCTGATTCGTCCTTCTCTGAGGACGTCTTTGTCTCCCTGGACTCGTCCTGAAAACTGCTCATCCTGAGACTCTGACACCTCAGCACCTTCATGTACATGATACAGAACCAACTCCTTCTGATTGGTTATCAAGCTACAGATGATAAAGAGATATTTGTAGGAAGAGTCAGGTTTGGTGGTGAAGGTCCACTCCAGGGTGATGTTGTGGTTCTCCTCTGCCTGATAGGAGCTCTGTGTCACATTCACTTCAAATGTTGCTGCTGAGGAGACAGAGAGAGAAAGAGAGGAGCAGACACACTGAGAACTGGAACATGGGAGTCTTTCAACTCCATCATTGAAGACTGAGAATTGATTTGGACTTCATCAAGTCAATTTCTAAACTGACCACAGACACATGAGTTGAGGATGATGAGCAGCAGGATCCTGCAGATCATCTTCTCCCTGTGAGAGGAGACAGAGGTGAAGAGTCATGAACACATGAGGTCAAAGGTCACTCACTGCAGATACAACAAGGACAATCTATTGAACTGTTCCGTCACAAGGTGGCGCCACTCTGCCTCTTTGTAAAGATGGTGCATTTATTCACAGCTTAGATACTTCAAAACATGTTTAATCAGATTTCAAACACTGACATTAAACATTTGAAAACATTTTTCTGTTTTTAATTTCTAATGGAACCAATGAGCAGCATGATCAGAAACCAGTCAAGATCTTAGCAGCTGGAAAACAAAAGAAAAACACACAGAGACACTTTGTTACTGCTCAGCATTTAACATCAGGTTAACACAGGACACAGATCTGGAAGAAGAAGTTAGACTCAGAGTCAGAGAAGAGAAGAGAAACACATACCGTCATCCTCTGTCCTGAAGCTGATAGTCATGGTTTATGCTCCCACCAGGGATCCACGCATGACTCTCGCTCTCCCACCTGTTCTGATTCTTTTTTTAAAGAAAATTTTCATCTTTTAGTCCAAAAAGGTCAAACAAAATACAAAACACTAAACAATTACTCATATTCAAAGTCTAGGGGTGATCAGTATATCCAAAAGACAAAATATCATACACACTACGTGCATACAGTCTCACTCATTGGCCAAATAAGCTTACCATTGCTGCCATTGTTTTTCACCTAGATCTTTATGGAGTCAGATTGAGTAAGTCATTTGCTCTAGTGCATGTAGTTGTTTTACAATATTAACAAAGGTATCTGTAGTGGGGACATTTTTCTGGAGCCAACATTTTGTGATGGCCTTTTCACTCGCAGCCAGAAAGACCCTAAGAAGGTACATATCAGCTTTACTCAATCCATCTGGCATATTCCCAAGATAGGGAGTTGTCAATAATACATTGGATGGAGAGGCAAGACCAAAAAAACATGGGCCTGATCAGCGGAGGCCTCTCCACATTCTCTCCAGCAGGCTAGTTGTGTGCCAGTCTGTTTTGGATTTCTGTTTGGGAGTTATATAAAAAAAAATTAATTAATCTTTCCCAACAAAAGTCTCTCCAAGCCCAGGAGTTGGTGGAAGTTTACTGTGTTTCCCATGCGTTCAGCCACATGTCCTCTGTTATCATGATGTTCAACTGTTTTTCCCATCGATGTTTCACATAGTCTGTAGAGTCCTTATTCAATGAGGTGATGCCATGGTATAACTTGCTTATAAGTCCTTTAATATTCCCAGAGTTGTATGCATCCATGAATATATGGATAACCGCTGGTGGATCTGCTGGGTTACAACCTTTTGGTTTTTTACAAAAATAATCATAAAACTGTAAGTACCTGTAAAAGTCTTTCCCACCTAATCCATACATTTGACATTTGTTTTTTTTTTTTCACACTCTTCCACAGTTTTGCTTAGTCAATAAAGCTCATTTCTTTCTTTTCTGTACGAACTCTGGCTGAATATGTTTGTTCCTTCTCTGTGTGGCTGCCAGAAACAAGCACACAAGCGAGATGCAGCACGTCCTTGTAGGATGGTTACCTGCATGCAGGTGAGGAATGCGTCGACGTTGGGCACAGACACGCACACTGACATCCTTTCTCTTTATCTTTGTGTAGAATCAGTGTGAATGCCTGCCGTCTGGAGGGACTGTGTTTTAGAGACGAGTCAAATATTCTCTGACGCTGCTGTTACGACCTGGCTTGAGAGGTGCAACATAAAGTAGAGACGCATGGTGGAGTTAGGAAAAATAAGGGTTTATTTAATTCCAAAGAAAACAAAAAGGCAACGAGTCATAAATAGTGTTACTGCTACGCCTCTTCAACAAGGCCCTTTATTCAGTCTTCTTAGGTGTGGCTGGTTAAGGTGATTAAGCACAATCCAAAAACACTTGCACATCCAGGGAGGTGCAGACAGACGTAACATAGCAACACTGATAAGAAGAAATGAACTGATAATTATCATCATGATAGAATCAAACAGGTAAAACAGTCGATAATGCAGCTACAAATATAAACTAGATAACAATTTCAATTCAGTTTTATTTATATAGCGTCAATAACAACACAAACTGTCTCAAGACGCTTTACAACATCCAGCCTGTAACCTCCAGAGCAAGCCTTAGTATAGTGACTAGAAGAAGAAGAGTGGTGTATATGTTTTTTATTGTTTTTTTTTATTTTTTTTATTTTGTTTTGTTTAGTTTTGTATCTTTATTCCATACCTATCAGAGAGACATATACTTAGAACATCTTTTCTCCATTGTAGCATTGGTTGGTATAAAATGGATAATAGTTTGGTTACTATTCAGAACAATTTCAGCTCACGCTAAGTCCATTCAAATTTGTAACATACAATGTCAAAGGAGTGAATAGCCCTATCAAAAGAAAAAGAGTCTATACTTACCTCAAAAAATTAAAACCTGACATTGTTTACCTACAAGAAACACACCTAGCAGACAGCGAGCATAAAAAGCTGTAAAGGCGTTGGGTAGGTCAAGTTTTCTTTTCATCATTTAGTTCAAAGTCGAGAGGAACAGCGATCCCCTTTGTTGCTACTAAAACTGTACCTGACCCTTCAGGTGGATATATCACGGTACAACGGCAGATGTTTTCAGAATCCTGGACTTTTATGAACATTTTTGCACCTAATTTTGCCGTTCATCTATTTATGCAGGAGGTCTTTCTTCAGGTCTCCCACGCGCCTAGGTTTCATTTGTTGGAGGAGACTTAAACTTCTGTTTAGATACTGTGTTTGATAGATCCTCTGATAGACCCACTCTTCTCACCAAATCAGCAAGAATGGGGAACACCAGAGAGCAACAGGTTAGGAATGAAACATGAAACAGAATTGTTCTTAATCACGAAAGAAATCAAAGAATTAAATTAACAATCTAATAATGTCTAATAATACAAAAATCACAAATGAAATGCAGCCCACAGCAACCAAAATGAACACAAAGTCAACAGGATAATCCTATTTATGGGTTGCAACATTCTCCCTCACTGATTGCGTGGGAAAACCCACGTCAGAAAGTCACCGGCATGTATCGCCACGTCCTGCTAGAATGTTTTGTTCAGCCACATACCACAATCATGTCATGTGACTGCGTGATGTTCTTCCACAGCAAGGTCTCAGCAACAATTGATTTGACTTTTCAAGGACAAGTGGATTCCTGTTTTCTCATGCTGTCCTAGTTAAGCTGGATCACGGATGAAATTTTGATTTCAGAGGTGGAGGTGCATGACAGTGGGACAATTTGGGGTGCAACTATCATCAATTTTGATGATACTGTTATGGAGGAAATGAGGAATGAGTTTGGATGTGTGAAATCACATTTTTATATAATGTATTTTCCCCTTTTTTAATAATAACAATAATAATAATACATTTTATTTATCAGCACTTTCAATAAAACTAATAGAATTTACAAGATTATTGAGAGCTTTGTAAATGATGAGGAGGATCTTGAAGTGGATATGCTGCTTGGTTGGAGCCAGTGAAGGTGTTGCAGGATGACTGTACCGCATTTCTTTGAGTAACTTTGACTTCTAAAGAAGTCTCTTATGTCCACTTTTCTTCTCTTAGACATCCTGGCGCCTAATTACCAAACACACATATACACACATGCACGCACATACGCACATGGACACCGATTCAAAGGTTAATGAAAATGAAACCTCTGATATTACAATCCTTCTAGCTGACGTGACCCAGGCAGGACAAACGCCCAACTTACAGCAGGTTAACAAGGACTCCTGACCGCAGACTAGCAGACAGGTGTGCAAGCAAGGTGGAGTGACCGCGGGGACGGCCAATCTCAGCCCCCCAGTCTCACCAGAAAACAATCTTGGTTTATGTACACTATGAGTCATACTAACTGTAGATCAAGTGTTATGTGAAACAGAGGTGGACCCTGTCTGAGAGCCACAGCATTTTGCACTACACCATACTTCCTTCCCCCTTTCATGTGTATGCAGATTTCTGCAGCTCTCCTGCGAATGTATTTAAGAGGGTGGGCTGGTGGAGTCTGTTTTGTCTGGATATGAACCCTGCATGGGTCCAGGACATACCGAGTGAGAAGCAGCAGCAGCAATTAGAGACAGAAAAGATGACGTTACTAAGTAGTTTACTTTAAAAAATAAGCAGCAACAAAGACAAATCCATGCAGCTTTCACTGATTCTGTCTCATTGTATTCACCTAGATTTGACTTTTCTTCCAAGTCTTTCTGTGCATCACTGCTTCTTGTAGCCTATATCATCTAAGGGTCCTTGAATTATGCTCCGTATACACTGTAGCACCAAGATAAACCTTTTCATTTGAATTGTTGGCCAGTCCATAGTCACATACAACACCATACTGTGTCACAGAGGGCAGCTGCACCCTGTCTTCTACACGGGCCAGCTTCAACACAAGGCCAGTCACATAGGATCAAATCTCGTTATTGCTAAATCTTGCATTTCTAAACCTCTGATCTTCAATCTGAACTATTGTGTCATACTGAAACGGGCTCCTTCTTCAGACCTGCTACCCCGGGGCTATGTTTCAGCGAGGAACACGGGCAAGTTGTGTCTAGCTGGCAACGGCATGGGGTGAGTCTTGTAACACTGCCTCAGTCTTTCTATCAAAACCAACATAAATATCTCTAAGAGCAGTCAGTCTGTAACAATGATCTGGGTCTGTAGTTATTAAATCAACATGACTGTTATCTAGTTTATATTTGTAGCTGCAGTATCGAATGTTTTATCTGTTTGACATTATCATGATGATAAGTTCATCTCTTTCATTCATTCATTTTCTGTCAAACCATTCGTGGACAACATGCTATAATAATAATAATAATAATAATAATAATAATAAATTTCATTTATAGGCGCCTTTCACGACACTCAAGGTCATCGTACAAAATAGTTTAAAATAAAACACAATTAAAGTACACACAAGCATACATATCGAACATATAGTTACATACAAATGACAGATAGAATGGGAGATAGAAGTGAGACTATGGAATGGAGTAGGCCTGTCTGAATAAATAAGTTTTGAGCTGAGATTTGAAGGTGGTGACTGAGTCTGAATTACCTGCTGAGCCACAGGCGCCCTGTAATGCAGATGATGACGTGCAATGCGATTGTTGTTATAAAGAAGAGAGCAAAGAAATATAATTCACAAAGTGCAGCATTTATTTTAAGAACTCCTTCTTTGACCTTTGACCTGCTTTATGAAATAATAAACACAGAAAAACAGTGCATGACAGAGTGTGTGACAACTCATTGGTCCCTGACGGGGTCTGCAATCTGTTTACAGCTGTATACACTGGTGACCTGCAACAATAGTAATAAACAGCTAATCATTCAAAAATGAATTCTCATTTCACACAAGAATGCAATGCATTGACCTGAATGAATATTGATAAATATTACATGAAGAAAGTGCAATTACCTTGTTGAGGCTGTTGACTCCCCCTTGTTCTTATAATCATGTCTGGGGCTTTTTGTCCTCTGTGGTGCTACTAAAAGCTAACGCTGGTCTGAGAGTACAGTTCAGTCAGATGTCCCATAAATCATCATCAGCTCCACGTCTTCACCATATCTACTATCTTCAATTGCTGAGGACTAAACGTGTCCACCACCAAACTTCACCCACTTCATTTGGAGTCTTTTCAACATTTTTAAGTCTCGTGGAATGAAACCTGTTCAAGTGCCAAATCAGCTGTGGCCTCATTGTTTGTGGTTGTGATTTGAATGCGCAGTGCAACTGCCTCTTGAGGTAGGCAGCTAATCTTCCCACATTGATCAAAGTGTGCTCATGTTCCATGTTTTCATTTCAGGTGATTCTGGTGAGTATAAGACTGGAGTTGTCCGGGGGATTTCAGGTGCTAGCACACCTCAGCTACAGACCACAGTTATGTCATGTGACTGCGTGATGTTCTTCCACAGCAAGGTCTCAGCAACAATTGATTTGACTTTTCAAGGACAAGTGGATTGTTGTTTTCTCACGCTGTCCTAGTTAACCTGAATTCACCCTCTAGCATTATAAACACAACCAGTGGTAGAGGACACAACACATGTATGAACAATTGTTATCTTAAGCACAATGGGCCTCATTCACCAATATCTTCTTAAGAATCTTCTTAGATTCTCTCTTAAGCTGTTCGTAAGAAGATTCTTAAGAAAACTCTACGTCGCATTCATCAACGTGTTCTTAAGCCGCAGAATTGTTCGCAGCTGTGTTCTTAAATTGATGAATGCCATTTCCTCGTAAGTTGAGAGCGCGTGCCAGGTGAGTCTAATTAACATAGGATTAGCATATGTAACCGCCCATCAATGCCCATAAAAGGGACTGCAGGGCCGTGAGTTGACACAGATGTCGAACAGAGGAAACTACAATAAAAATGCCTAAAGTAAAACGTAAGTCAATTGGAGCGCAGCAGGCAAAGCGAAAAAAAAAACTTTAGTAATTCAGAGGTGGAGGTACTGCTGCAGGAAATAACCCGCAGGAAAAAAAATTATATTCAGTAGTCTCAGTACAAGTTACACCAACACACACAAAAAGGAAGCATGGGAGGCAGTCACACACGCAGTAGAAGCAGTATCTGGAGAAGGACGGACAATAGAGGAAGTTAAAAAAAAAATGGTTTGACCTAAAATCCGAAACCAAGAAAAATATAGCAAAATTTCGACGGGAGATGCAGCAGACTGGAGGAGGAACATCAGAGACCCAAAACCAGTCTGAGATGGACCAGCGCATCGGGGCCATCATCGGGGAGACTGCACTCTCAGGTAGCTAGACTATATGGGAAAACTCTAAATCACTTTTCTTAAATTCATTTATTTAATTGATAGTTTAATTTCTCCCACTTACTTTTTAGGAGTACCATCGACTGAGAGTCTAGATACAGACCTTGGCCCCGAGGCAACGCTTTCATCCCCTCCCTGTGCTGCTGGTACTCCAGAGGAATCGGGAGGTAATTTATTTATTTTCTGAAAGAAAGTTATTTTAAACGTGTGACCTAAAGGCAGGAGTTTGTCATAGTGTGTGTAAGATCAAAATACGTCTTAGTATTGGACTGAGTGTCGCTACAATGGCTTGATTTATTATTTATTCACAGATGAAGTCCCGCAGAGCCAAATAACGACAGAACTAGAACCATCCTGCAGCAATACCTCCACCCGTACTCGGTCCCGTGCCTCTCCACGCCTGATCACAGAAGCGGTGTTGAACAATCAACGAAGGATAGCGGACACTCTAGATAAAATTGCCTCAACGCTAACAACCATATCCAACACACTAAAAGAAATGAATGAAAATTTAAAGAAATAAAGATGTGCACAGAAACTGGTCCGTCCTCATTTTTTAAGTGAATCAGACTGGTGGATTCAAGCTGTAATTAATGTGACTTTATTTACAAACGGGCAATTAATTGCTCCCGAACTTGAATAGCGCGCCTGCAGTCTGGTCCCATCAATGCGTCAGGACGCACATCTTCACGGTGTGGTGGCTCAGGGGGGAGAGGCACACCACGCTTCATGGCGATGTTGTGTGTTTTAAAATAAAAAATGCTCTGTAAATTAACCAAGAAATAGAATGAATAAATTAATAAATAAATATGACAGAAATATCACCGTAGTATCGTATTTTAATGAACTGCACAAAAGAAGACAACACAACCATGCCAACATGTCGGCACTGAAATGTGCGTAAGAGTACTGCTGAGTGTTCGTAGGATTTGTTCTTACCTAAGAACAAAGGCAAGATAAGAAAACATTCATGAATGCCACAATCTTCGTAAAAACTTCGTAAGTAGGACTTAAGAACAAATTTGTTCTTAAGAACGGTTCGTGAATGAGGCCCATTGTGAGTCAGCAGCTGCTGACATTCCAGTCCCGCTACTGTTGGGAAACAAGTAAAACGGAAGATTTCCTTTCCCCTCTCCTTCTGCATATACTCTCCTGCTAGTGTATTTAAGAGGGTGGGGTGGTGGAGTCCTTTTTGTCTGAGTATGAACCCTGCATGGGTCCAGGACATACCGAGTGAGAAGCAGCAGAAGCGATTAGAGACAGAAAAGATGACATTACTAAGTAGCTTACTTTAAAAATAAGCAGGTGGGAGAAGCTGAATTCAGACGTGGCTCACAGTGTAAACTGGCTCTACGGAGGATTAAGTTTTTTCTTCCATCCATACCTGTATATACTGAATGGTTTATTTTAGCTGACAATGGGTGAGGAGCAGAATGGATCAGGTCTACATCAGCAACAAAGACAAATCCATGCAGCTTTCACTGATTCTGTCTCATTGTATTCACCTAGATTTGACTTTTCTTCCAAGTCTTTCTGTGCATCACTGCTTCTTGTAGCCTATATCCTCTAAGGGTCTTTGAATTATGCTCCATGTACACTGTAGCACCAAGATAAACCTTATCCCAGTCACTTGAACATGCAACACCATACTGCGTCACAGAGGGCAGCTGCACCCTGTCTTCTACACGGGCCAAAACAAAGCCAGTCACATCTGGATATAGTCTGTTCACCACTCTGTCCTCTGGGAAGAGACACAAAGTCAACAAATCCACAGCTAATAGATTAAAAAACAGCTTCTACCTCTCCTGTTGTGCAATAAGCCCCATATTTATATTTATTCCCTAGTCCATCTTCACTCAATCGGTTCATTTCCACTATAGTTTAATGTTTACTGTTTTAAAATGGCGCTATTTTTTCCTCCCTTTACCAATGACGTTCATGTGTGTGCTACTGGCTGCATCTTCATCTTCTATACCCGTTTTGTCCTGTTAAGAGTCACGGGGGTCTGCTGGAGCCTATCCCAGCTGTCATCGGGCGAGAGGCAGGGGTACACCCTGGACAGGTCGCCAGTCCATCGCAGGGCCACACACAGAGACAGACAACCATTCACACTCACATTCACACCTACGGCCAATTTAGAATCACCAATTAACCTAATGAGCATGTCTTTGGATGGTGGGAGGAAGCTGAGAGAACCCACGCAGACACAGGGAGAACATGCAAACTCCACACAGAAAGGCCAGCCGGCCCATGGATTCGAACCGGTGACCTTCTTGCTGTGAGGCATCAGTGCTAACCACCTCGCCACTGTGCCGCCCCACGGGGGTCTGCTGGAGCCTATCCCAGCTGTCGCTACTGGCTGCTTTTATTGTCTATAACAGCCATGTTGATTTAATAACTACAGACCCAGATTTATTTGTAATGTTTCTTCACTTCTCCTGAGAGTTACCTCAATAACTCAAAGTACAATCTGCAGGTATTTATAATTGTTTTTTCAGGTATGACAATACAGTCGGTAGGCGTGGCTGAGCTTTGGCTCAACCCGACTGCTGAAACCTCCTACTCCGACTTTAAAACCAGTCACACTCACATGAGGGACAGAAGTGTGGAGAATTGTGAGGCTGTAACATGATGGAGACAACAGCAGTTTGTCCTTAACTATTTTTGTGTCTTTCCTCTTTTGGTGAGTCTGTTTTTATTTTATTGAGTAAACTTTGTGTTCACTGTGGGTTTAGACGAGGTGTTGTGATAGTTTTCATCGTCTATCCAGAGCAGAAAGAATGTAGACTGAAAGAAGAAATGACCAGACGAGTCAAGAGGAGCTGAACACACTGTCAAGGTACGTGTGAAAGTTAGTTTCCAAGCAGGAAAACCAGAAGTGTCTCAGTTACAAAGCTACATTTCTTTTGCTGGAACAAGTCAAAGTCCTTGTTACACTCTGTGGAAAACATGAACTGAAGACATAAGACATGTTTATTAATCCCACGTATGGGAAATTTCCTTGTCACAGTAGCACGGAATTTGGCAAAAAATATGTGCAGAAAACAGTGACGACTTCATCAGGGAAAAGAGTTACCAAAAAAATACAATACAAAAAATATCAATACTCTGAAAAATACATATAGAAAAAAATAGAAATATAAAGACATTCTGTATATACAGTGTGGTGGTGGAATAAACTTTACAAATAAATAACTGCTTAAACTTTGAAGAAAAAAAAAATGTGATGGTGAGGTAATGGTTTGTGCAAAAGTACAGTTATTATAGACTCAGGCTGGTGTTGTACAGCCTGATGGCAGCTGGGGTGAAGGACCTGCGGTAGCGTTCCTTCTTGCAGCGTGGATGCAGCAGTCTGCTGCTGAAGGAGCTGCTGAGGTCTCCTACAGTCTGATGCAGTGGGTGAGAGGGGTTGTCCATGATTGATGTCAGCTTGGCTAACATCCTCCTCTCACCCACCTCCTCGATGGAGTCCAGAGACTAGTCCAGGACAGAGCCGGTCCATCTGACCAGCTTGTTCAGTCTCTTCCTGTCCCTCTCTGAGCTTCCACTGCTCCAGCAGACAACTGCATACAGGATGCCAGAAGCCACCACAGAGTCATAAAGAGTCCTGAGCATTGTCATGCACACTCCAAAGGACCTCAGTCATCTATGCAGGTGGAGACGACTTTGGCCCTTGTTGTACAGGGCGTTTGTGTTGTGTGTCCAGTCCAGTTTGTTGTTAACACCCAGGTATTCCTCCACGACCTCAATGTCCAAGCTCTGGATGTTCACCGGTGCAGTCAGATGTGGTTTCCTACTGAAGTCGATCACCACCTCCTTTGTCTTGCTGGCGTTGATGTGCAGGTGGTTCAGAGCACACCAGTCCACAAAGTTGGCGATGACCTCCAGGTACTCCAGATCGTTTCCCTGAGATACACGCCCGACAATGGCCGTATCGTCAGAAAAACTTCTGGAGGTGGCAGCTGTCCGTGTCGAAAGTCTGATGTGTACAGGGTGAAGAGGAAGGGAGAGAGCACAGTACCCTGCGGCGCCCCCGTGCTGCAGACTACCACATCAGACACACAGTCGCGAAGCCTCACATACTGCGGCCTGTTGAAAAGGTAGTCAGTGGTCCATGCAGCCAGGCTACTGTCAACTCCAGCTCCCTCCAGCTTCCCCCTGAGCAGTGATGGTTGGATGGTGTTGAAAGCACTGGAGAAGTCGAAGAACATGACTCTCACAGTGCTACCGGTGTCCTCTAGGTGAGAAAGACATCTGTGCAGCAGGTAGATGACAGCGTCTTCCACACCTATGCCTGGATGTTGTCGTTCACCAGATGACGGAAGTGGCCCAGGATGATCCTCTCCATGGTCTTCATCAGATGAGAAGTCAGGACTACTGCCCTGAAGTGGTTCGGCTCAATGGGACGCGCAGTCTTGGGAACTGGAACCACGCAGGATGTTTTCCACAGGAGCGGAACTCTCTCCAGACTAATGCTCAAGTCAAGATGTGCAGAAAAATCCCACAGAGTTGATCTGCACAGTCCTTCAGGAGTCTGAGTTCATGGGCTCGTCAGGACATGCAAAAGAGATTTTTTCACTCCTCCTTGAGTGGAAAACAAAATCTCTGCTGCATGTCCTGACAGATATTATCTCTGGACAGATGCCAGAGTGTTTGTGCTTAGTAGGTTGGGGTTGGGTTATTTCTTAGTTTCTTAGTTTGTTTTTAGGTGAACAGTCATGAATCTTCTCTATGTTGGTAACTGTGCACTGTTCCACTTTATTCTTAATAACTTCTTCCATGGAGGTTATGAGCTCTGATTGTTCTACTTGACTAATAATTCTATCTTCTAACAGTTAACAATGATCAGCAGCAATAATGAAACAAAGGCTTTATTCATGTTCTCATAGTTGAAATAAACAGAAACACTTTATTTGAAGATACAACATTTCACATGCTCTCTGTTTGAAATGTTATTTTTAAATGCAGTAAATAAATGTTCTTTTAAACTTTTACTGTTGATCCATGGTGAACAGAACCTGATCTGGAACTTGAAGATTTCTCTTTAGTGCATCAGTGACAGAAACACATTTGTTGATCAGAGAAAACTTCAACAAACAGCAGGTTTTTCTAGTGACTGCTTCCACTGCAGCGGTTGGAGTTGATGGAGTTTAGTCAGAAAGTTCTTTGGTCGGTGGTTCGGAACAAACGGGATGAAGAACAGGATCAGATGTTGGAACGACTGAATGAAGTCAGACTGTAGATTGTCCTTGTTGTATCTGCAGAGAGTGACCTTTGACCTCATGTGTTCATGACTCTTCACCTCTGTCTCCTCTCACAGGGAGAAGATGATCTGCAGGATCCTGCTGCTCATCATCCTCAACTCATGTGTCTGTGGTCAGTTTAGAAATTGACTTGATGAAGTCCAAATCAATTCTCAGTCTTCAATGATGGAGTTGAAAGACTCCCATGTTCCAGTTCTCATTGTGTCTGCTCCTCTCTTTCTCTCTCTGTCTCCTCAGCAGCAACATTTGAAGTGAATGTGACACAGAGCTCCTATCAGGCAGAGGAGAACCACAACATCACCCTGGAGTGGACCTTCACCACCAAACCTGACATGTCTTTCACTTCACTTGACATCCTCTGTTACATGATAACTGATAAGAAAGTCTCTGTCCTGTATCGTCTCCATGAAGGTGCTGAGGCGTCAGAGTCTCAGGATGAACAGTTTTCAGGACGAGTCCAGGGAGACAAAGACGTCCTCAGAGAAGGACGAATCAGACTCCATGTGACCAGACTCAGGACTGATGACTCTGGTCTGTACCAGTGTGACGTGAACACAGATTATGGCTTCAGATCTGGCAGATCTGAACTCAGTGTCACTGGTAAGTTGATACAGTACTGTATATACACCGATTAGCCACAACATTATGACTCAGTGTTCTGCTGGGAAACTTCTGGACCTGGCATTCATTCATTGGTGTAGATGTTACTTAGACATGTACCACCCACCTAGACCAGACCAGGCACCCCCACCCCATAGCAATGACACTCCTTGATGGCAGCAGACATCCCCAGCAGGATGCAGCCTGACACAGACACACACACAAAAACGCTTTAGGAACTAAAAAAAACAAACAAACAAAAAAAATGGCCTCCAAATTCACTAGATCCCAAACTGATCAAGAAGACATCACAGGACAGCCTCAGAAGGCCCATGTCCATTCTCTGATGAGTCACAACAAGGGAGACCTACACAGTATTAGGAAGGTGGTCATAATGTTATGCCTGATCAGTGTATGTACAGTATTTTGTATGTAAAACTATGTATATAGAACTATTTTAATAAACAGTCTGCTCACCAAGGTGTTCTTTTCTCAGAATGAAACCTGATAATTAAACTTTTCATTTGTCCTCTTCTAATGTTCTCTCTACCTCTCTCTTTCCAGCAGCTGCTGCTCAACCTCAAACTCAGAGACCAACGTTGAGTCTAGGACCAGAGACTAGAAGGAGGAGGAGGACATATCATCAACTGATAGCATCAACAGTAGCCGCACTACTGCTGGGTCTCTGTTTTATACTTTTGACTGCTCAGGGATTTCAACAAAACGGAAAGAGACTAAGCAAGATGTTGAGTGTCTGTCAAAGAAAAGACCCATCAAGATCAAACAGACCCTGACATATCGCATTAAAAAATATATCGATATATTTTTTAATGCGATATGGAATTAGACCATATCGATATCGATATAGTTCAGATTTGACCTGTGATCCTTGCTCTATCAAGCTGCTGACCCGGAGCTCTCTGCACTGCTCCCCGCGAACAGGCCCCTCCCCTTTCATGCATAGAAGAGGGGCGCAACAACGTCTGCGGGAAAACAAAAGTTTGGGCTACCGACACGTCTTGTCCGTACTTGGACCGGGACTGCTAGGCTAACAGCTCTTAGATGGCACTGTAGGGTTGAAGTGCTTCGGTGGTATCCAAACTCTTTTATTTTGCACAATTTGCACAAAAACTCATCAGTCCTAGCAACGTGCTTTCATCCGATTCCTCCATTTTGGTAGCCGTTAGCTGAGACAAGAGACAATTAATAATGTCACCATGTAGTCAGGGGTGTGAATTGCAATCTGTCAAAATGACAGCTGGCCTTCAGATTTTTCCGTCACAGTTTTAAAAAAAACGGTCAATGGGGGAAAATATTTGGTTAACGCGACCCCTGGTTATACAGTAGGTTGTGCCATAAACAAGTTACAGCCAGGGGTGGAAGCACTACAAATCTTTTTCACCACCTAAAAAAGTGGCACAAGCTGCAGCTGCAGTGGCACAAGCTCCATATCGTATCGTATATATTCAGCCTAAATATATCGGGATACTTTTGGTCCATATCGCCCAGCCCTAGTTGATATGTTTGTATGTTGTTGTTTCTCTTCCGCTGCATGGGCATAAATTACATTTGCATATGTTAATTAATGTGCATGCTCCCTGTAATTTTAAGCTATATAATAAATATATATCCTTGGTAGTCTCATGTGTTTCTGTTCATTGTTGATGTTTAAAAACATTGAAAAGACTTCAGATGAATTGGATAAAGTTTGACGGTGAACACGTTTAGTCCTCAGCAACTGAAGATTGTAGATATGTTGAAGACGTGGACTGGGCTTGTAATTCCTCCAGTTTGTATGTGAATATCCTCAAATTAAAGATGAGAGTCTGCACTTTAATCCCAGATTCATTATAGAACTGTAACTTGAATATGTTCTTTTCAACAGGTAAAACAACAGAAACAGTGTCCAAACACATATGGACATGAGTAGATTTATAAAAGTGTTTTATCCCACGGGACTTGAATGCACCAGATCATTTCACAGCTTCTAAATGTGGTTTGATCTCCCTGATAACATGTGATGAAGTCAAACTGTGGACAAAGTGAGTTGAGGAGCTTTAACCTCCACTACATCCCTGGTTAGCAGGATGAAGGCGCCCTCTTGTGGTCTTCATCACATTTCACAACAGATCAGATTTGTACCTGAAGAAGCCTTGGATGAGTGCTGGAACGTCTTCAAGAGACAGTGAACTAACACAAGTTCTGAGTATGTGATGTTTACGTTATCAAAGCAGCAGATGATGGAGAAAAACTCTGACCTTCTGGCCTCAAATGAGCCTTTAAATCAGAGGTCCTCATTTAGCAGGTCATGGACCAGTACCAGACAACAAACCATTTACTACTGGACCATGAGGAGACAATATGATCCTGCAAACTCCCTGAATAATGAACACATCATTGTAGGTTATCTGTGCTGCAGACTCACTGAACTTGTCGTGTCCTCTCACCACCAGGGGGAGCTCTCTGTTTATGAGCTGCTGCAGAGAAACAACAAATGTCAGTGTGTGATAAATATGGGAATACAACCAGATCTCTTTTTACAGTGTTCCTCCAACACATTTCACAACTTTTAAACTAAATGAGTCTCTTTTCTTTGATTGGATTCAAACATCCAGAGCTCATGTTGTCATAGAAACTGAGTCAATGCTTAAATTCAAATAAACATCTGGATTATGGCTGATACACATGTGTTGAGAAGTAGACTCTTACTTTCACACTGTCATTCTACACACACACAAACAACAAACACACTGCCCACATGGTGACAGATAGATGACTTTCAACTAAATATAAAGAGACTTTAAAAGAATGATTGTGCTGCCCTGGCAGAGCGTTGACTGTAGCAATGCTGTAGACAGACAGTTAACAATCCCAAGTCCTCCAATAAACACACAGCCTTGACTTTTAGGGTATTTTAATAAAAACTTGTTGCTTCATTTGCTTTGTTTGCAAAACCGAAACATTACAATAAATATACAATTCAGTTCAAAACAATGGAAATGTTTAAAACATGAACTTAAAACAAGGCAGAATTTTAACAGAAAGGAAACCAGTGACTGTTTTACTGAGCTCAATGAAAACTGTTTGACTGCAGTAAATACCTCTGGCCAGTAGGTTTCAGTAAATAACTGATTTTAACCTCTGAACTCATGAAAGTCATTTTTCAACTTATTTAACTGAAAGACAGGACAATTATAAACACTGACATCAGTTGTTAATTCTGTAAGAACTTGATTTAAACACTGAGTAATATGAACATTTAACTCTGGAAAATATGGAGGTTAAATATACTTATATACGATGTTGAAAATCCTTGGGTCTGTTGATTTTATTAATCAGGTCTTTGACTAAATCTCTAATGATTAGACAGGTCCTCCACTCACGCTAGTGTCCCTCTGAGACATTCGTCCTGAAAACTGTTCATCCAGAGACAGAATCAGAGACAGGAAATCGAGATGTGATTGTTTTCGACTGCTTATGATGGATCAAATAAAGAAAACAATATTTATTTTCTGCATTTAAAAATAAAATTCAAAACAAAGAGCATGTGGAGTTTTGTATCTTATAGTAAAACGTTTAATTCATTTATTGACACAACATTAATGTCACTAAACTTGTGTAAGCTCAGATATGTTTGATGTGTGTTTAAACTATGATTATTTAACCCAACTATGAGAACATGATGATTGTTAACTGTTATAAGATGGAATTATTAGTCAAGTAGAACAACCAGAGCTCATAACCTCCATGGAAGAAGTTATTAAGAATAAAATCGAACAGTGCTCAGTTACCAACATAGAGAAGATTCATGACTGTTCACCTTTCATAAAAAACAAACAAACTTGAGAATGCTGGAAACAACCCAGCCACCACCCTACCTAAAAAGAATAAGAAAAACCTTTATATGTTACGCAATGGGGAAATTGCAGTTTGCAACAGCATACAGAAAGGGCAGGAAAAAAAGACACTCTGACATCTGTCCATGCAGAAGAGAGTTTCTGTTTCACTGCTAGTTCCTCCAACGTAAAAAGAGACAAATGTCTAATCACCTTTTGCAAAACAATTCCAGAGAGCACAACCCTAACCTGCTTTACCAAACTTAGCTAAGATTCTGGCATCCATCCAGACACCACATCTGTCACCGCATGCTGCAGAGAGTTACTCTTTCACTGCTGGTTCCTCCTCCTTCACAGGTGACTACATTAACCAGTCAGTCAGTTGCTCATGTCCAGAGTAATCACATGTAGTATTTACCTGGTAAAGATATGAATTACAGACTGCTTTACCAATTAGGTTTCAAATAGTGACAGGATAATAATCTCTTAAATTTCCTTAATTTAAATAAATAATAATAACATCTCAATAACACCTCCATCAAAAGGTGAATCAATCTCTTTGTTTTATCAGTTAAAAGTCCAGGTTGGTTTAGGACGGTGTCTGGGTCCAGAACCTAGTGTTTCTAAAAGGCTGGTGAACTACAGTAGAAAGCAGCTCCTGAATGCATCCAAGCAGGAAGCTCCTTTAGTCTGTTGGTGCATTAAAACACCTTCCTGGACATAAAGCTAAATGAATGAAACAATAGGAACTTGTGAGTTCTGATCTGAAAGAGGATTTCAAGTCCTTCTTACTGCAACAAAGAAAAACTCATCTGCCCAACAACCTTCTCTGCATTGTTGTTTCAGTTCATGTTTTCCACAGAGTGTAACAAGGACTTTGACTTGTTCCAGCAAAAGAAATGTAGCTTTGGAACTGAGACACTTCTGGTTTTCCTGCTTGGAAACTAATTTATTTCTTGTGTCAGTGGTTGACTGCACAGACTCAAAGATCAGTTGCAGTCTGTTTACCTGCTAGACTTTATTTATTTTTCCATTAAATGAGAACACAGCTTCTTTCATTCATGAGTCATTGATTCTATCAGATTCAAACATCCAGAGTTCATGAGTTAAATCAAACTGCTGAGAATGTTTGACTGGTCTCTGAAACACAATCCCTCCAGACTCCTCCATTCACACTGTGATTCTACACAGACACAAACACCAACAATGATCACAACCATCATTTTAGGAGGTGACACTTCTGATACAGTTGTTCCGTCAGTGGTAAACTCTCTGCTGTAGCTACTTCCTGAAACATTTACTCTACTATAACAGGATTGTTCAGACTAGACAGGAGGAGAGGTGACGTCAAAGACTCCACCATCTAATCTGGTGTTATGAATATTCAGACCCACTGGTCCATGCTGTGACCACTCTGGATGAACAAGAGTAAAACTCACTGACTCAACATCACATACTGTATCTAGCAGCTTAAGGAGCCTCAACAACAGCTATTAGTTTCTCTGCTCTTAGTCTGACTAAAGTGCTGTTTGATTACATGGACTTTTAATCAATGGAAAATGAATGTGGAGGAAATGTGGGATTAATATCATGTCACCATTCAAAACTTCAGAAGAAAAGTTAAAACTTTAAAGATCAACCACTTTATTTACATAATAACATAACAAGATGTAAATAATCAATACTCCAGATGTTTTAGTGCAAAGAACAAAAACATTATGACAATGTTTACATTTAATTAACTTTCCTTTTACAAAAACATTTCATGAAAAACCTGAAAACAGACGTGCTATTGCTGATATCTGCTGTTTGTGGCCCGTTCTATTTGTCTTGTAAGCGCGACTTGCAACTCGGGAGTGACGTCACATCCGTGTTGGAAAACAAGTTACAGCGGGTTTTTACGTTCTGTTTTGTACACAACACGACAGGTCGGAGAAAAGATGTTCATAGTGTTTATCTCGTTTACAGTGCAACCACGACGGATTTCACATGTTCACTACATATTACACAAACATATTTCACAGTTTGATATCTGAATATTCCGTTTTGATTAACGTTAACGATAGGCTAGTGCTCCGCTTTTTGCTCAAGACTCGGCATTGTTGTCATAGCAACATGGAGCATCTCTAGCCAATTTAAACTGCACAAGCTACAAAATAACTTATTAAGCGGTATTTAGCTGTAGCGACATAGGTAACCGTAGGCTATACACTGCTATGTGTACGACTTCTACATTTGGTTACAACAAAGACAAAAGTGCTTAAAATAGTAGAAAACCACAATGTTTACTACGTGTGATGCTCGTGGTAGCCATCTTGGAAACTGAACTCAGGGTCCTCTGAGCCTCGACGAGTTGACGACGTGTATATACGACCTCAGGGGGCGTTCTATTTGCAACTTCCGGTTCGTAACTCCGGAAACCGACTCGCAAACCGAGTTCGGTGGACAAATAGAACGCCCCATTAGTTCTGGGTGTTGTGTTATGTCTGCTCCTCTGACTAAACCAGTGCGACCCCTAGTGGAGAGAAACAGTTATATCAGTTACTTCTATTGAAAATTGCACAGACCTTATGTTTCACCTCCCTGCACTGTCTCTCTGAGACACTAAGCATCTATACAACTAATGAGAATTTCTTTTTTCTCTCTGCCTTTAATTTTGGAAGCAATCAGAACTATAACACAGAGAGACAGCAGAGCTACTACTACTACTGCTGCTGCCGCTACTACTACTGCTATCAGTCCATCACGTCGTCTACTTCTTCCTCCAGTCTCTGGTTCTAGACTCAACGTTGGTCTCTGAGTTTGAGGCTGATCAGCAGCTGCTGGAAAGAACATCAAAATATTAGTTGACACTTTTTCATATCCAAACTAAACAAATGTAACTGATGGTGTTTGTTGACATGTGCAGTATATTATTATGTTAAATGACAATCTGAGGAAATAATAAAGTTCTCAGCAGCCAGACTCCATGAAGTCCAGTTGAACAGCTCAGTCAGTGCAACAGTTATCAGCATCTTTAAAAAGGACTTCTAGTAACTTCTACTTTATCAACTTACCAGTGACGCTGAGTTCACATCTGCCAGATCTGAAGCCATAATCTGTCTTCACTTCACACAGGTACAGACCAGAGTCATCAGTCCTGAGTCTGGACACATGAAGTCTGATTCGTCCTTCTCTGAGGACGTCTTTGTCTCCCTGGACTCGTCCTGAGAACTGTTCATCCTGAGACTCTGACATCTCAACACCTTCATGTACATCATACAGAATCAACACCTTCTGATTGATTAACAAGATACAGTAGATAAAGAGATGTTTGTAGGAAGAGTCAGGTTTGGTGGTGAAGGTCCACTCCAGGGTGATGTTGTGGTTCTCCTCTGCCTGATAGGAGCTCTGTGTCACATTCACTTCAAATGTTGCTGCTGAGGAGACAGAGAGAGAAAGAGAGGAGCAGACACACTGAGAACTGGAACATGGGAGTCTTTCAACTCCATCATTGAAGACTGAGAATTGATTTGGACTTCATCAAGTCAATTTCTAAACTGACCACAGACACATGAGTTGAGGATGATGAGCAGCAGGATCCTGCAGATCATCTTCTCCCTGTGAGAGGAGACAGAGGTGAAGAGTCATGAACACATGAGGTCAAAGGTCACTCTCTGCAGATACAACAAGGACAATCTACAGTCTGACTTCATTCAGTCGTTCCAACATCTGATCCTGTTCTTCATCCTGTTTGTTCCAAACCACCGACCAAAGAACTTTCTGACTAAACTCCATCAACGTCAAGGTATTCCAGGGAACACTAACCCCACCCTGCGTTATACACCTAGCAAAGAATCTGGCATCCATCCAGACACCATGCTGCAGAGAGTTTCTCTTTCATTGCTGGTTCCTCCTTCAGAGATTGGGACATTTAGTTTGACATCAACCAATCAGTTACTGTTTGCTCAAGTCTAGACCAATCACATGTTGTATTTACCAGGTAAAGGTATGAACTGCAGACCGCTCCAACAACGAGGTTTCAAATAGTGACATTATCATGATAATAATATATATATATGAGTTCTGATCTGAAAGAGGATTTCAAGTCCTTCTTACTGCAACAAAGAAAACTCATCTGTCCAACAACCTTCTCTGCATTGTTGTTTCAGTTCATGTTTTCCACAGAGTGTAACAAGGACTTTGACTTGTTCCAGCAAAAGAAATGTAGCTTTGTAACTGAGACACTTCTGGTTTTCCTGGTTTGAAACTAACTTTCACACGTACCTTGACAGTGTGTTCAGCTCCTCTTGACTCGTCTGGTTGTTTCTTCTTTCAGTCTACATTCTTTCTGCTCTGGATAAACGGTAAAACAAAAACACACTCATCAAAAGAAGAAAGACACAAAAATAGTTAAGGACTGTCTGCAGCTGCAGTTGATAGTCAGTGTGGCAGGTAGCAAAGCGTAGCAAAGATCAGCTAACTATGTGCAGGGTGTGGCATCTACCAAAGGGTGTGTCAAAGATCAGCTGCCTGCAGATGTATGTAGCTGCAGGCAGTGTCCATATAAAAAGTGGTCCCTTACCTGCCACACCCTGCCACACCCTGCCACACCCTGCACAATCGGTGTGTCAGGTAGTTGACGTCAACTACCTGACACACTGACTGGTAGGACTTTCATACTTTAACAACCATTTATAAATGACGGCAGATTGCAACTTGACCTGACTGAGGTAACTGTCAGGAGAGTAAATCAAAAAGATGAAAATAAAGCTGTGTTTATAGTTATTAAATCAACATGACTGTTATCTAGTTTATATTCGTAGCTGCAGTATCGACTCTTTTACCTGTTTGATATTATCATGATGATAATTATCAGTTCATCTCTTCTTCTAAGACCCTGATATTCAAGAAGAGATAATAAGAAAATGTCTAGAAACAAAGACCTGCATTCAGTGGTAGCTTCAGTTGTAAATAAATGCACCATTTGTCCACCCGTCTGCTCTGATTTGCTACTGAGAGGAAATGGTTTATTTGTTTTCATTTCCACTAGACCTCCACTAGAGTAATTTAACCGGTTCTTCAACACACATTCTTCCTCGTGACATAATTCACAGGTCACAGGCATATTTAAAACATCTCCTTACACCACATCCTTTAACAATCAAGTTGACATGTGTTTCAACTTGTGTTGTACTTTATTTGATATGAAGTTAAATGAGAACGCAGCGTCAGAAGAAATTATTAAGAAGTGAATATTTATTAAGAATTCTTCTTCTTCCTCTTGAAGACACCACAAAGGCAAGACATTTAATGTACAAACTGATGAACTTTATCGTCTCATCTTGAGTTTGATGCCTGCAACACGTTCCAAAGAAGCTGGGACAGGGTCATGTTCACCACTGTGTTCCATCACCTTACTTGAGACAACACTCAACACTCATAGTTGAAGCTTTGCAGGTGGAATTCTTTCCCATTCTTGCTCGATGTACGACTTCAGTTGGACAGGTCTGGACTGCTGGCAGGCCAGTCTAGTACCTCCACTCTTTTACTACAAAGCCACACAGTTGGAACACGTTCAGGATGTGTCTGGACATCGTCTCCCTGAAATAAACTAAAGACGTTGATTGGATGGCAGCGTATGTTGCTCCAAAACCTGGATGTACCTTTGAGCATTAGTGGTGTCTTCACAGATGACATCGGCACTAACATGCCCTCATACCAGCGCAGTTTCTGGCTCTAAACTTTACGCTGGTAACAATCTGGATGATCCTTTTCCTCTTTAGCACAGAAGACACAACATTCATAATTCATAATTGAAATGTGCACCCATCAGACCACAGCACACTTTTCCACTTTGTGTCCATCCATCTCAGATGAGTTTAAGTCCAGAGAAGCTGGCGGTGTTTCTGGGTGTTGTTAATTTATGTTTTTCTCTTTGCACGGTTAAATTTGAACTTGTTCTTGTAGCTGTAGCGGTGAGCTGTGTTAACTGACGATGGTTTTCTTTAGTGTTCCTGAGCCACGTGGTAACATCCTCTACACAATGATGTCAGGTTCAGTGTTGGCTTTCAGTCTTGCTGCTTAAGTGCAGAGATTTCTCCAGATTCTCTGAATGTTTTGATGATATTATGGACTGTAGATGATCAAATCTCTAGATTCCCTGCAACTGTACATTGAGAAACATTATTCTCAAACTGTTGTTCACAAAGTGGTGAACCTCACCTCAACCCTGCTTGTGAATGACTGAGCCTTTCACCTGTTTCCAATCAACCTGTTCACCTGTGGACTGATCCAACAGGTGGTTTTTAAGCGTTCCTTAACTTTCCCAGTCTTTTGTTGACCCCTGTCCCAGCTTCTTGGGAACATGTTGGGAGACATCAGATTCAAAATGAGACAAAAACATTTATCAATTTGTCTTTGTGGTGTATTCAATTGAATATAGGTGAGAAAAGAGTTCCAAATCATTGTATTCTTTTTTTTTTTATGTTTACACAACCTCCCAATTTCACTGGAATTGTGTTTGTCCACAGACACAAATAACAACAATGACCATAACTACCATTTTAGTGTCTACACTTAGGATACAGTTATTCTATCAGTTACTTGACAAATTGGTGTCGGTCATTGATTTCTTGACAATATCAAAACGGGTGGGAGAGTGAAAATCGTGTGGATCCCTGGTGGGAGTATAAACCATTACCATCAGCTTCAGGACAGAGGATGACGGTATGTGTTTCTCTTCTCTTCTCTGACTCTGAGTCTAACTTCTTCTTCAGATCTGTGTCCTGTGTTAACCTGTTGTTAAATGCTGAGCAGTAACAAAGTGTCTCTGTGTGTTTTTCTTTCTTTTGTTTTCCAGCTGCTAAGATCTTGACTGGTTTCCACCTGAACAGTCTGATCATGCTGCTCATTGGTTCCATTTGAAATTGAAAAAAGAAAAACGTCAGAAGAAAAATGTTTAACGTCAGTGTTTCAAATCTAATTAAACACGTTCTGAAGTATCTAAGCTGTGAACGTTCGTGTGTGAATTTGATAAATACACCATCTTTACAAAGAGGCAGAGTGGCGCCACCCTGTGACAAAACAGTGCAGTAGATTGTCCTTGTTGTACCTGCAGTGAGTGACCTTTGACCTCTTCCTCCAAATATCTGTCTAACTTCTGTAGCTTTTTAACCAGGTCAGATTGTTCTGTATCATGTATATGAAGGTGTTGAGGTTTTATTAGAAACCTGCAGGAATAAAGGAAGAAAACTAAAGCAGAGCTGGATACACTCTGAACTGTACGTACTTCTTCCTTTGATCATTGTCATAATCTACTGTATGTAGCACTAGTAGAGGACTTTGTTGGAATTCTAAGCTTCATCTTGTTTACAGTCATTCATGTAAATGTATAATCCATTGATGCTCTGTGGATGATGAACTAGTTTTTGGTGCAGTGTCTTTTTGTAGAAACAACAAGTCTTGTAATAAAGCATTAATAAAGCATCTTCTCCTGCTTCTTCTAAAATACATGACAGCTCCACCCTAACCCTGCTGGATTTTATTTGAGATGAAGTTAAATGAGAACGCAACATCAGAGAATATTTGACTGGCCTCTGACACACGATCCCTCCAGACTCCTCCATTCACACTGTGATTCTACAAAGAGGAAGAAAGGATGTCAGTCTGTGTTTCTGCGTCTAACGTCTACATATTCCTCCAGCATTAGAGACACAACCTGCATAAACACTGGCTGCAGATAACAACATGAAGTGGAGCACAGCAAAATACTGAATCAACGAGTTCTGTGTCTACAAGGAAACACTCTGCTGCATTTGTTTAGTGTCAAACTCCAGCTGCCAGAGAGAGAGAGAATGAACGTTCCTGATGACATCTTCAAGTTTGACAACAACATCAACTCTATGACTTAATTATTCTTCTTTCATACCTGAAAGGAAGGGAAAAGTTGTGGAACACCACAACAACCAGTTATAAATAACTACAGATTGCATCTTAACCTGTCTGAGGTAACTGTCATGTCAAAGCAATAGACATAAAAATAGCATATTGAGAAGACTGGATGTTTTCAGGCTGCTGCTTTAGATGAGGTGTTCTAATAGTTTTATAATCCATCAGAACAGAAAGAAATGCTGGTGACACATTCATTCCTGCATTCTAGCTGTTTCTTTCTGTTCTGTCCAACATGTAAATGTAAATAAATCGTTGTCACACAGATTTTAGTTTTAACTCTTTTTATTAGAAGCGTTCAACACCTGCCAATAATCAATATTGTTCTCTTACTGACAGATGGTCTCATCAGACCACTGGAAAGAATGTGTTGGTGCTACACACACAAGTCTACAATGAAAGGTAACAGTAAAGATCACAGCTATTCATAACAGACATGCAAATACTTTATCATCAAGTATCCATAAAGGAAACTCTGTATTACTGTAAATGCAGGATTAACATTTGAAGTGAAGTACACCTGTTGTGTACTGCAAGTACTAATAATCAGTTGTTATGATGATTGCCTCAAAACTGGTCAGCATTTAAAAGAAGAACAAGACAACTACGCAAACGCAGATTTTAAAAAGAGGAAGATGAAACAGGCTGTTTATTTGGGTTCTCAGTTGAACCAGGGACTTTCCAACGCAGTGAAGCCCATACATGGATGTCTGTCGATGTTGACATTGTTGTTGTCAGACAGCTGAAGGTTTCTAGTTCAGGACGAAGGTCATCACTGAAACCTGGATGATCCCTTTATGTTCTCAGACTCTGAAGACTGCAGCTTAATCACCATCCTCCGTTTGTCTGCTTAGGTCTCATGTCCACCTCACACACCATCTACTCCACCTGGTCTCTACCGGAGCTTCTTCTAATACGGACGGTCTTGCTCCATAACATTATGACCACCTTCCTAATATTGTGCAGGTCTCCCTTGTGGTGACTCATCAGAGAACGAACATGGGCCTTCTGAGGGTGTCCTGTGGTGTCTGGCAACACAATGTTGTTAATGGGGGCCTTTGAGGGGAGGGGCCTCTGTGGATCATCCCACAGATACTTGATCAGTTTGGGATCTAGTGAATTTGGAGGCCAGGTGGTCAGCCAACTGGTCAGCATTTAAAAGAAGAACAAGAAGATTATGCGTAACCAGATTTTAAAAAGAGGAAGATGAAACAGCAAACTCTGTGGCTGTTTATTTGGGTTTTCTGTGGAACCAGGGACTTTCCACCACAGAAGAAGCCCATACATAGATGTCTGTCGAATCCAGGCCGACTGGGATCTTTCTATTTGTGTGGAGTTTGCATGTTCTCCCTGTGTCTGCGTGGGTTCTCTCCAGGTTCTCCAAAGACATGCTGGTTAGGTTCATTAATGATTCTAAATTGGCCGTAGGTGTGAGTGTGAATGGTTGTCTGCCTCTCCCCCTGAGATAGACTGGCGACTTGTCCAGGGTGTACCCCTTCCCCTCCAACACCCCCACGTTCCTTCACAGGACAAGTGGTTATAGAAAATAAATGAATGAATGAATGAATGAATGAATAACTGTTGTGAGACAGCCGGAGGTCTCTAGTTCAGGACGAAGGTCATCACTGAAACCTGGACAATCCTTTCATGTTCTCAGACTCTGGTCCACTCTGAAGACTGCAGCGTGATCACCACCCTCCATTTGCCGGGCATACACTGTACGATATTTTAAATCCTTTGATTCAGCTCCATCTCAAACTGCATGACTAGATTGCTGAGTTCAAAAGTTCACAGCCTATGATTCATGTTCTCACACTATACGGCCTGATGCTCTGACGCGACTTGACTGCTCTCACCGTATGTCCACATACCACACGTCGGACTTTTGCAACGGCAAAAAGAAGTAGAAGAACAAGAGGAACCCGGAAGTGAGAGACGCACGTCAAAGTTGTTTTGACGTAACTTCAGCGATAGCACATGCTCTGTGAGGGAGGTTGAGGAAAATCGGCTCGTGGCACTGCTTCTACTGTGCGCTACCTTCACGAGGAGCGACCAGGATTTCAAACAAGTTTGATTTTCTTGCGAGCACACGATTTGTGATCGGGAGGTCGTCGTGAGCCTTGTTACCCCACGTATACTGCAGGAAGCACGACACGCGATTGAGCCGAAATTAGGCCCGATTAAAAAAATAGTCGCATGAGTGGAAAATCGTCTCAAAATGAGCCAACAATTGCACAGTGTATGCCCTGGTCTAGGTCCTTATGTCCACCACACACACCATCTACTCCACCTGGTCTCTACCTGATCTTCTTCTGAAATGGACGGTCTTGCTCCTCCATATGCACCGATCAGCAGGTCTCCCTTGTTGTGATTCATCACATGGGTCTTCTGAGAGTGTCCTGTGGTGTCTGGTTAACAGGATGTTTTTAGTGGGAGTACTTGATCAGTTTGGGATCTAGTGATTTTGAGGCCAGGTCAACACCTTGTGCTGTTCTTCATGTGTGTTTGTTTGTTTTGTTTGTTTTTTCTTTTTGTTGTTGTTCCTGAAGTGTTTTTGTGTGTGTTTTTCTATCAAGTTGCATCCTGCTGGGAATGGCTGCTGCCATCAAAGAGTGTCATTGCTATGGGGTGGGGGTGTCTGGTCTGGTCTAGGTGGGTGGTACATGTAGTAACATCCACACCAATGAATGCCAGGTCCAAAAGTTTCCCAGCAGAACACTGAATTGTCTCAAGATGGTCAGTGTTATTTCTCCTGTCAGAGGTCATAATGTTGTGGCTGATGGGATACATTTCTTCAAATAAAATCACTTTTAAAACCTGGTTATTCTGTTTTAGTTTATGCCAGTGTTAGATATAAAAGAGTTATGGGAAGAAACAGAACAGGACAGAAAGAAGTGTTCTTCTTTCTGTCTTGTTCAGATACGGGGTTATTTACTGCTTTGCTGCAGCTTGCTCACTAGATAAGATGCACCACACTCATATTTCACCTTGAAGATATCAGTTAGGGCTGGCTTCGGCCACACATAGAAGACCACTGATACACGAAAGGCCGCGCTCCTCCTATTGTACCCGGGTGGAGCCCAGATAGAATAAAACCTGTGTGCAGACTTAGTGAGGGGCTTCTCTTCTCTATCCTTAAGGTGGTTAAGTTGAAGTCTCAGCACTGATGCTGTACCTATTCTCTGCGTGTCAAATAAATTGTTGATTAGAGAGAAGTTGTCGGGTGATCTATTCATAGTTGGACTAACCTTTCCAATAGGTATAAAGAACCTGGGCTGAAGGAGAGGAAAACATTCCTCCTTCGACAAATTGGGGGCTCGTCCGGGATACCTGGAAAGGAATAGTACTGGAGGAACGTCTCTTACAGCCAGCGGCCGTATCTAAATAATAGGTAAGCAGAAAACCTTTTTAAACCAATTTCTGCATGTCTTTCGAGACATTCTTTGGCTGTGAGAGCACGATCCAACAGTAGTGTTGTTTTAAAAGAGATATAAACGCAGAAAATTTGTACGGCTTAGGGATAAAAGAGTTAAAGAGGTGGGTTTAGAGGCCCCTCATCTAGATACTTAGGCCTACATTGCCTGAGTGTCTGGATGTAAACGCTCCCCTTGAGAATAAAGAAAAGAGTTAAAGAGGTGGGTTTACCACAATGAGCTGTGTTTTTTGAAAAAGGAAGTTGAGACTGTGAAGGAGAGACAGGGTGTGGTTTAGCATCTTCAGCTTTCTCAGAAATCTGAAAGGTCAGTGTAAATTACAGGGACACTAGGAATTCAACTACTTATAAATTATGCTGATAAAGGAAAAAAATGGACTTCCTCTTCAGGCTGAGTTTATATTGGAGGAGGACCATCATGCTGTTACTGCTGCTGTGAACACAGAGAGACAAGGTCAAGAGATTTTCAGGAAACCTTCACGACGGTGAGTTTTTCTTCAGTTTCAGTTTATTTTCTCCTTGTGTCTGTAATTCAGTGAATACAAACACAGAGCACAAGTTACTGAGACATTTTTATTTTATTAAAAATATAGATTTATTTTACAAAGTCATGTGGACACAGTCAGACTAAACTGAGTCCGTTAATACAACTGATGTCACTAGTTTAACTTATTATTTTTGTAAAGTTGAACCAAAATAGATGAAAATCAATCAAGTTATTTAACAATTAACATTTTCTTTCAGGATGAATCTATCCATCTATCAAACTTTAAATGTGTTTTATCAGATTTGTCTTTTCTCTTCTAACACATGACTGTAAAGCGTCTTGAGACGATTTGTATTGTTATTGACGCTATATAAATAAAACTGAATTAAATTGAATTGAATTGAATTAATTAATAATTAACACGTCTTCATAGAGGTTGATCCACAGTTTCATCAAATAAAGAGTGAATATAGTGTGAACAATCATGGGTTTTCAGTTGATCAGTTCATTTAACTTTAACTTGACATGCAACAAACTATAATACACTGATTTCTATTTTATTTTTTACAGTGATCCACCATGACATTACTGAAGGCTCTCCTGCCCCTCGCTGCTCTCCTCCTTCTGTCCGTCGTTCCCACAGAAACTAAAGTGGTGAACTTGATGGGAGACTGTAAAGGATTCTTTCTTAACAATAATCCACCAAATATCCCAGGAATGTTGGAGGGAGGAAACATCCTGGACCAGAACAGATACAAACCTATTTGCCAAACTTTGAACAACATCAGAACCTTTGTGACACTTTACAACACTGAGAACAGGATCCCAGTGTTTTCTGCTGCAAAGTACATAGGGAGTCATGGAGGCAAAAGACCTAAGCGTTGGATGATTGAACCTCAGGTGAGCTTTTTAACAAAGAAAATATCATAATACTAAAGTATTTGTGGATGTTTTTTGACAAGTCTCATTTTATTTGACATTAAAAGTTGTTAATCAGTTGAAAATACATGAAATAAACTGTTATGATGCTGCAGTGCATTGCCACAGTGTCAGTTACTCTACCTGACTCTTTGGACATTGTTGAGACCAAATTATTGTCTAAACTCTCAATCTGAATTTACTTTGAAAATGAAGCAAAAGCACCAAAAATAGTCTTGTTTACTTCCTAAGGATAATTATGTGGAACCAAATACTAACTTTACTTTGAATCTACTTTGATGTAACCTATGAAACAGTAATTTAGTTTTTCATTGTTACAGCTTGAGGACCCAGATGACAGAAACAACAACATGATGCTAGTAGACAAACAGAAAACCTACATCAACTAGGCTGGGGACACCGACTATAGAAACAACCAACGAGGTTTAGACAGAGGCCATTTGTTACCAAGCTGCTATGGATTTAAAGAAAATGAAAGAAAATCCACGTTTACCCTGACCAATGTTGTTCCACAAAAAGACAGATTCAACCAGGGAAGCTGGAACAAGATGGAACGATGTATCAAATGTGTTATGGATAAATACTGCATCAACAACAATGATAAAATAGAAGGTTTTGTAGTAATCGGAGCACAGCCCAGCACCAGCAACAAACTCAACAACAGGGTTAATATTCCTTCCATGCTCTGGTCAGCGTTCTGCTGCTACAGCAGCAAAGAGAAGAAATGGTTAGCAAGTGCACACTGGGGCAACAACACTGAACCTACAGAAGAATACCTGCCGACTAAGACTCTGGAGGAGCTCCACAAGAAAGTGGGAGAAAATTTTGAAGTGTTTCCTGGAACAGAATGTCCTGTCCGCACAACTGTCACTGAGTTGTACCCAAATCTTGACAATAACTGCAACTGCCCACCACCTACTACTACTACTGCTCCTTTGACAACCACTTCAGCACCAACATCTGTGTCTTCGACATCTGGTTCACCTACCACCTCATTCACTCCTCCTACCACCACATTCACTCCACCTACCACCACATTCACTCCACCTACCACCACATTCACTCCACCTACTACGACTACTACTGCTCCTTTGACAACCACTTCAGCACCAACATCTGTTCTTTCTGTTTCCACATCTGGATCCCCCAAAACCAAATCTAGATCTTTCAAACGACTATTTGCCACGTGCAAGTACCAAAAACACTACTCCAGGGTCTGCCAACGTTTCTGCTCCATGTCACACTCCAGATTCCACCACCATCAAATTCGACCCATTCCCATTAACATGTCAATATATAGCTCATGCAGACGCCGCCGTTACTCTCCCAAGTACATCTCTTCCTTTCAGCTTTCAGCTCCTCATCAAACTCCATCAAACTCACCTCCTTCTCCAACCTCTAACCCTCCTTTTCCTCCCTCTAACACAATTCTCTCTCTGTCACCAGAATGTCCTTTCCTACTACCAGTAACAGAACAACAGCTAGCTCTGCTTTGTGCTGACCTATTTGTATATCCGTTATCCAAAACACACTTGTGTCTTTGTGTGATCAGTTGAAATCTGTATTTTATCCTGAAATAAAAGTGGCACAAGGAAAACCCACGTCTCAGAGCGTCTTACTTCTCAATATACATCTCCAATAGAAAACACCAGCTTTGTTAAAAATGGGAGTTTCACACATATCAACATCTAGACTGATGGGAAAGTTGGGACATTGTCATCATCTAATAAAAAGACTTCTTTGTATTGCTTCAGGTGTTTATTCATTTATTTAAACGTGTTCAAATCCACTTAGTTTCACCCTCCATGACTTTAAAAACGTTGTTGTATTTAATTGTTTTACCACAGAAACCATACAACATTTTGAACTCCAGCTGTGCTTAAAGCTTTTACTGCTAAAAACACAGCTTGTTCTGAAAAGTCCCAACACAGAGCAGAGACGGAAGAAAGACATGAAGACAACAGCAGCTTGTGGTCAACATGTGTCTTTTCTCTTCAGGTGAGAAACTTCTCACTTCACCCACTTGTTTTCTGTGTTATTTCTTTACTGTTTGAGAGAAGAGTGATCAGGTCCTAGAGTTGGTGTTGTCGTCTGTACTGAGAGAACTGGAGGTTCAGACAAAGTGTCCTGATAGTTTTCAGAGTTTATTCAAAACAGAGAGAAGAAATAAGCAGACGGCAAAAAGAAAAGAGAAACGCCACTGAAATGAAGAATAGACGTGTTGATAGAAATCAGACTGATGTCCAGGAAGGTGATCTGACAGACTGACTCACTGAGAGCACTATGAAAATTAAAAAGAGAAAAAAGAAAATCTCAATAGTTGTATAGATGCTTAGTGTCTCAGAGAGACAGTGCAGGGAGGTCAAACATCAAACAACAGTCTGTGCAATTTTCAATAGAAGTAACTGATATAACTGTTTCTCTCCACTAGGGGTCGCACTGGTTTAGTCAGAGGAGCAGACATAACACAACACCCAGAACTAAACAGCAGATATCAGCAATAGCACGTCTGTCTTCCTTCTTCAGAGAGTTCAGGTTGTTCATAAAATGTTTTCCTGAAAGGAAAGTTAATTAAATGTAAACTGTCCAACCCATTATTAAAAACTGGAAGGATAGTGGGGAACGTGGCCCCCCGACCCAGTTTAGACCCCGTTTCAGTATGACACAATAGTTCAGTTTGAAGATCAGAGGTTTAGAGATGTAAGATTTATCAGTAACGAGGCAACTCAGATTTGATCCTATTAGTTATCAGTCAGCATCTAAAGAGAACACATGACAACAAGAACCAATGCTAAAATGCAACAGATGATGAGATAATCTAGATAATGATATCTGATCTCTGGAGTTTTCCTGCTTCACAGCTGCAGCTCTCTAGTCAGAGTTTCTCTTGCTGCTCACATTTCATCTGCTGTGACAGAATTCAACTTAAGAGAAAGGAGCAGTGAACACAACAACTCACAAAGACTTCACCTTTCTACTCTCTCTCTCCTCTGTCAGTTTAGTCTGGAGTCCTGTGTCACGTCAACCTGTTGTTAAAGTTGCTGAGTCATTACCAAGTGTCTCTGTGTGTATTTCTTTCTCTGCTCTTTGTTTAACTATACGTTTGAAGCCAAGGAAATCCAACACAGGTCGACCAAAAGGTCCAAAGGGTCGACCGTAAGACAACACAACCAGCTCTCTTTTAGGCATGGGGAAAGACAGAACAAATTTAATTTGCATTTTACTATAACGGGTCATGTTTAAAGGAGCTCCAGTGAAACTGGGCTTATAATTCCTCCAGTTTGTACGTGAATATCCTCAAATTAAAGCTGAGAGTCTGGACTTTAATCCCAGATTCATTATAGAACTGTAACTTGAATATGTTCTGATCAACAGGTAAAACAACAGAGACAGTGTCCAAACACATATGGACATGAGTGGATTTATCCCATTGGACTTGAATGCACCAGATCATTTCACAGCTTCTAAATGTGGTTTGATCTCCCTGATAACATGTGATGAAGTCAAACTGTGGACAAAGTGAGTTGAGGAGCTTTAACCTCCACTACATCCCTGGTTAGCAGGATGAAGGCGCCCTCTTGTGGTCTTCATCACATTTCAGAACAGATCAGATTTGTACCTGAAGAAGCCTTGGATGAGTGCTGGAACGTCTTCAAGAGACAGTGAACTAACACAAGTTATGAATATGTGATGTTTACGTTATCAAAGCAGCAGATGATGGAGAAAAACTCTGACCTTCTGGCCTCAAATGTCCCTTTAAATCAGAGGTCCTCATTTAGCAGGTCATGGACCAGTACCAGACAACAAACCATTTACTACTGGACCATGAGGAGACAATATGATCCTGCAAACTCCCTGAATAATGAACACATCATTGTAGGTTATCTGTGCTGCAGACTCACTGAACTTGTCGTGTCCTCTCACAACCAGGGGGAGCTCTCTGTTTATGAGCTGCTGCAGAGAAACAACAAATGTCAGTGTGTGATAAATATGGGAATACAACCAGATCTCTTTTTACAGTGTTCCTCCAACACATTTCACAACTTTTAAACTAAATTAGTCTCTTTTCTTTGATTGGATTCAAACATCCAGAGCTCATGTTGTCATAGAAACTGAGTCAATGCTTCAATTCAAATAAACATCTGGATTATGGCTGATACACATGTGTTGAGAAGTAGACTCTTACTTTCACACTGTCATTCTACACACACACAAACAACAAACACACTGCCCACATGGTGACAGATAGATGACTTTCAACTAAATATAAAGAGACTTTCAAAGAATGATTGTGCTGCCCTGGCAGAGCGTTGACTGTAGCAATGCTGTAGACAGACAGTTAACAATCCCAAGTCCTCCAATAAACACACAGCCTTGACTTTTATGGTGTTTTAATAAAAACTTGTTGCTTCATTTGGTTTGTTTGGAAAACTGAAATATCACATGAAATATACAATTCTGTTCAATTCATTCATTCATTCATGTAAAACAATGGAAATGTGTAAAACATGAACATCAAACAAGAAATCCTTTAAAAACAAAACATTTAATACTATTATAGACATATGGACATGAATGAAATTTTCAGCATCAAGACCTAAACTCTAAAAGCCTTGAGTGGATTCTTAGCTCTGATTTCTCAGTAAAGTGAAGGAGCTGATTGACTCTCTATAAACTCTACCACCTCCATATGTAGCCTTGTGATCCACCTGTGTTTTAGTTGTAACTATGGATGTCCTCATCAGTTTTGAGGCCGATCCAGGCATTTTTAATCATAGCCAGATATTTAATAGTTATTTTACATTTTAATAACGTCCCTGTAGCATCAAAACATCTTCATCTTCTTCTGTTTTAATGGTGGTCAGCATGGAGTCCACTCAGTCAAAGGCTGCACCCAAACAACAACAACAACAACAAACACTGAACGCTGTATTTAAAAGACGACTGCAGTCAGAGTGTTAACACAAAACTAACGCTGGACCAGAGTTCAGGATGACAGCTTTGTACTCAGCTTCTGTCTCTGCTTGATTCCTTCAGTCCTTCAGTCATGTTTCTCAGCTTTGTTTCAATCAAGTGATCAGTGCTGATTTCAGACCTGCTGACAAGTCCTAAACTCTGACAAGACGTCCTTTAACAGTGAAGGACTTGACTAACAGTGTGTTCTTGTTTAGAACCAAGCTAGAAAACAAAGAGTTTAAAGATCCTGCAGCATCTAAAGAGAACACATGACAACAAGAACCAATGCTGCTGTTTCTTTGGACTGTTGGACTTTTTAACAATACACTGTAAACAATTTTCCTGTAAAATAACAGTAAAGAGCTGGCAGCACAGACGCCAGCAGTATACCGTTATTTTAACGGTATTTAAACGAAAAATACTTTACGGTATTAGTCTGTAAACCATAAAAACAGTATATTTCTGTATTTCTATAATTTACAGTAAAGAGCTGGCAGCAAAGACGCCAGCAATATACTGTAATTTTACAGTAGTAGTGTGTAAACCAGACATACAGTATATTTCTGTATTCATACTGTTATTATACGGTCTATTACAGTAAAAAATAAATGCCGCATATTTCTGTGATTATTTGGAAATTAAAATAATATTTTGTTTAGGTTGTTACTTTGTAGACAGTGCCTGTCTACAGTAAACAAACAATTTCAACCTGACCCTAAGCCTGGATTCAAGTGTCTCTCCACTGAAAAAATAAAAAACTTGGATCAACTTAAAAAAAATTGAGGTAATCGATCTCACGAAATATCTGACATTAACTCAAAGCAAATTATTTTATTTTGTTTAACCTGAAAAGTTTAACTCCATGCAACCACTAATTAAAGGTTGGAGCAATCTAATTGTTTTTAGGTTGGAGCAAACTAATTATTTTAGGTTGGAGCTTTAGGTTGGAGCAAACTAATTATTTTAGGTTGAAGCTTTAGGTTGGAGCAAACTAATTATTTTAGGTTGAAGCTTTAGGTTGGAGCATAACTATTTTAGGTTGTCTCAAATAAAAAAGTAACAGTTGTCATTATTTGAAATGTATAGTAAATCAAATTTTAAAAAATTGGTTTTAATACATTTTGATCAGTGACTACTCAGAACACTTTCCTTAAGAACACATTCATATTTATTGTTCCATAAATTGACAACACTGAACATGTGTTTAAAATCTATTTAGATAAACAGTCTTCTTCAGCTGAACACCAGAAACGAGACTATTGATGTCATCAGAAGACAAATCATGGAGCTGCAATAGTAGCTCAACTCCTAAGACATCATGCCAGGACATACATTTTCTTATTCAGATGTAAGCCTTATTATCAACTAAACACAAAAGCTGTTGCAACTGAGGGCAACTCATTCAGGACCTCTGTTCCTTCGATGACAGTCTTAATGTCTTTGTGTGGATGGAGAGGATCCTCTTTCTCAGTGATAATTTGCTCCAGCTCTTCAACCTCATTTTCCTGCATTAAAAAGAAAGAAGAAGAAAAAAAAGACATGTTATTGTTTCAGAAATCTCCAGATTTCATGTTAGATCATAATATCCTTATGACATTGTAAATATAACTTACCATAAGCAATGATCACTGGCAGGAGCTTCCAAATGCACATGGTTGCACAGCAGAAACACGACCGATTGGTGGCTGTTTCCCTTAAGTTGAAAGAGAATACATTATTTAGTTTTTAAGTTAGCCATCAAGTGTGTTAGCTACTAACATGATGCACAAATTACCCAACTTTTAACATAAACAGATATACTTTATTTTATGATTTTAGGGAAGCTAGCTAACATTTTGGTACTTTTCTACCACATGTAAATTCTGTTAACAGTGTAGCATATTAACATTACCAGCAAGAACTAGCTGGGCCTTGTAATATTATGGCTGATAAATACTGAACACATGATAATTAGGAGGGTGAACGTAAGTTAACTTTATAGTTTGAATGAAGAATGCTAACGTTAGCGCTAGCTTAACGTTAGCATTTATAAACTATCAAGCGGGAGTGCTGAGATTACGGCCAGAGTCAAGGCCAGTCAGGTATACTTGGAAACAACGTTAATGGTAGACAAAGTTTAATGTTTTTACCTTACCAGTATCAATGTTGCTCGTTGTGTTCTTCTGTGTCGCAGCCTGGATCGAGGGTCTGTTGGAGTGAACCGTCCGCCGCCCACTGATTGTTCAGTGACGGACGTTTTTTTTTTTTTTTTTAATTCCTTTATTTGGACGTAAACAGGTCAGAGAGCGGGATCTCAAACTCAACAATGCGCATGTGCAAATCATGCTTAATCGAAAAATACTGTAGTGTCCTGTAATTTAAAACATCACCATACTGTTTGGGGCCTCTGTCCTGTTGCTCCAAGTTAAGCAGCCCACAATGCATTGCTGACTACAGTACTAAGCTGTTTAACACGAAAACAGTATTTTAATGTTGAAAATTGGCTGTAAATTTACAGCAATTGCTTACAGTGTAGATAATGAGACAATCTAGATAATGATATCTGATCTCTTTGGAGTTTCTCCAACATGTTCTCAGAGTTTCTAATGTGTCTCTGATTTACAGGTGGATTAGTTTGTTTTCCAGGATTAAAAACATTTTGAAACACTGAAAACTGAAAACCAGCATGACTGGTTGAAACACCATACAGAAACATACCTTACAATAAAACTGGTTGAACTGTAGCAACCCATATCCATAAAGAATGTAACATGGAACCAAAACATACCACATCATTGACCACACCTCATATTTCTGTTAGAGGCCAGTGCAAAGCAAAAGTAGTCTATGTTTAACCTGATGGGGTACACTGAACAGCTTCTGTTGAGGGGCTTGGAGGTGGGCTGTATTGATCTGAGAGCGTAGACACTAAAAAGAGCACGGGAGAGATAGTAGCTGATCACACAAGTGACTGTTATGTGATCATGACAAGATGCAAAGATATCTAACACTGAAAATAACTCACTGTGACAGCTCATTGTTGTGACATACTGCTGATTGTTTTAAGGAAACTACTTGCTGAGAGGCAAGCCAAGGCTGAGTGCTTGAGCTGAACAAGCTGCTCATTCGTAATTGAAAGGGGAACATTAAGTCCCTTTATTGTTCCTAGTGCTAATAATAGAGTAAAAATATTTAAATGATATAGAAATCATGTATTTAAATGTATTTGTCCGTTTATTCAGGTTGACAATCCACTTTGTCGTGCTGGGAGACTTCAACGCTCATGTGGGCAATGACAGCGTGACCTGGAGGGGCGTGATTGGGAGGAACGGCCTGCCTGATCTGAACCCGAGTGGTGTTCAGTTATTGGACTTCTGTGCGAGTCGCAGTTTGTCCATAACTAACACCATGTTCGAACATAAGGTTGTTCATCGGTGCTCTTGGCACCATGACGGCCTAGGTCGTAGGTCGATGATTGACTTTGTAGTCGTATCATCTGACCTGCGACCGTATGTTCTGGACACTCGGGTAAAGAGAGGAGCAGAGCTGTCAACTGATCACCACCTGGTGGTGAGTTGGATCAGATGGCAGGGGAAGACGCCTCGCAGACCTGGTAGGCCCAAACGAGTAGTGAGGGTCTGCTGGGAACGCCTGGTGGAGGAACCTGTCAACATGGTCTTCAACTCCCACCTCCGGCAGAGCTTCAACCGCGTCCCGGGGGTGGTGGGGGACATTGAGTCCGAATGGGCCATGTTCCGCTCCGCCATTGTGGAGGCGGCTGTTGCAAGTTGCGGCTGCAAGGTCGCTGGTGCTGGTCGCGGCGGTAACCCCCGAACCTGCTGGTGGACACCGGAGGTGAGGGGAGCCGTCAGGCTGAAGAAGGAGGCCTACAGGGCATGGCTTGTCTGTGGGTCTCCTGAAGCAGCTGACCGGTACCGGATGGCCAGGCGGTCTGCGGCGAGGGCAGTCGCTGAGGCAAAAACTCGGGCGTGGGAGGAGTTCGGTGAGGCTATGGAAGAAGACTATCGATCGGCTCCGAAGAGATTCTGGCAAACCGTCCGGCGCCTCAGGGGTGGTAGGCGGCAACACGCTCACACTGTTCTCAGTGGGGGTGGTGAGCTGCTGACATCAACTGAGGATATAGTCGGGCGGTGGAAGGAATACTTTGAGGAGCTCCTCAATCCCACCAACACGTATTCCATAGAGGAAACGGAGCCGGAGGGCCTGGGGTTGGACCATCCAATCTCTGGGGCAGAAGTCGCCGAGGTAGTAAAACAACTCCGCGGCGGTGGAGCTCCGGGAGCGGATGAGATCCGCCCTGGGTATCTCAAGGCTCTGGATGTTGTAGGGCTGTCTTGGTTGACACGCCTCTGCAACATTGCGTGGACATCGGGGGCAGTACCTCTGGAGTGGCAGACCGGGGTGGTGGTCCCCATTTTTAAAAAGGGGGACCAGAGGGTGTGTTCCAACTATAGGGGGATCACACTCCTCAGCCTCCCTGGCAAGGTCTATGCCAGGGTGCTGGAAAAGAGGGTCCGGTCGATGGTTGAACCTCAGATCGAGGAGGAACAATGCGGTTTTCGTCCCGGACGTGGAACCATGGACCAGCTCTTTACCCTCACTAGGGTGCTGGAGGGGAAATGGGAGTTTGCCCAACCAGTCCACATGTGTTTTGTGGATCTGGAGAAGGCTTACGACCGTGTCCCCAGGAGCATCCTGTGGGGGGTGCTCCGGGAGTATGGGGTGGATGGCTCCTTACTAAGGGCCATTCAGTCCCTGTACCAAAGGAGTGCGAGTTTGGTCCGTGTAGCCGGTAGTAAGTCGGACCTGTTCCCAGTGAGGGTTGGACTCCGCCAGGGCTGCCCTTTGTCACCGGTTCTGTTCATAACTTTTATGGACAGAATTTCTAGGCGCAGCCGGGTGGGGGAGGGTGTTGTGTTCGGTGATCGGAGGATCCCGTCCCTGCTTTTTGCGGATGACGTGGTCCTCTTAGCTTCATCGAACAGCGACCTTCAGCTCCTGCTGGGGCGGTTCGCAGCCGAGTGTGAAGCGGCTGGGATGAAGATCAGCACCTCCAAGTCTGAGGCCATGGTCCTCAGTCGGAAAAGGGTGGATTGCCCACTCCGGGTCGGGGAGGAGGTCCTGCTTCAAGTGGAGGAGTTCAAGTATCTCGGGGTCTTGTTCACGAGTGAGGGTAAAAGGGAGCGAGAGATCGACAGGCGGATCGGAGCGGCATCTGCAGTGATGCGGATGCTTAACCGGTCGGTCGTGGTGAAGAGAGAGCTAAGCCGAAAGGCGAAGCTCTCAATTTACCGGTCGATCTACGTTCCAATCCTCACCTATGGTCATGAACTTTGGGTAATGACCGAAAGAACAAGATCACGAATACAAGCGGCCGAAATGAGTTTCCTTCGTAGGGTGGCCGGGCTCAGCCTTAGAGATAGGGTTAGGAGCTCGGACATACGGGAGGAGCTCAGAGTAGAACCGCTGCTCCTCCACGTCGAGAGGAGTCAGTTGAGGTGGCTAGGGCATCTGGTAAGGATGCCTCCCGGACGCCTCCCGGGAGAGGTGTTTCGGGCATGTCCCACCGGTAGGAGACCTCGAGGCCGACCCAGGACACGATGGAGGGATTATATCTCTCGTCTGGCCTGGGAACGCCTGGGGGTTCCTCCGGAGGAGCTGGCGGAAGTGGCTGGGGAGAGGGCTGTCTGGGCTTCCCTGCTGAAGCTGTTGCCCCCGCGACCCGGACCCGGATAAGCGGAAGACGACGACGACGACGACGAATCCACTTAGCGCAAGACTGCAAAGTTCTAAAAGTTATGTATGCATATCATATTATTTGTGTGTAAATGTTATAAACAAGTAGTGATATGTTGAGGCTGAGACAATCACAATTCAAATTCTTCTAATTATTATTGTTATTGTTGTTGTTTTTATACTGTAATAGTTGAAAATGATGTGAATATGCATGTACATTGCATAGTTTTAGTGAAATAACATACCCTATGCCTCATTGCCTAGAGAGATATCATGTATCTCTCTAATGCACTTTGCCGATGACAAGAGAAACATACAGAAACAAAAAGAAGCCCGCATACTTTTTCCTCACAGCACGCTGTCCCAACCTGCAGCCCGACTCATTTCAGGGAGGTCAACATAAGAGAGTCTCTTTCCATGGCTCTGGTTCTAACCAGCTCAAGAAATTTGCACAAGTTGCAGGAGATTTTTAATTGCTCGTGGGTATGCAGGAGGCGGTTTTCAAATGCAGGAGACTCCTGGAGGTCGCGGGAGACTTGGGATGTCTGGACTAGCGGCCATAACTTGTGAGAGGTGTGTGCAGAGTCAGACGACACACAGGATGGTCATTGCTCACTTCGCTTCGTCAGTCATCTTGCAACAATACACCGTGCACACAAATGAATACCGCTGCAAGGCCTACTCACCGGACGTGTTGTTTACTCCCTCGGGTCTTCAGTAGTGGTTGTGTCTAGCAGCTTACCAGTGTTCAGCTACAGGGCACGTTGCAGATCATGTGACCGACCAAGGTATATTATTATTAATAGAATTATCAGTCAGCATCTTTAAAAAGGACTTCTAGTAACTTCTACTTTATCAACTTACCAGTGACGTTGAGTTCACATCTGCCAGAGCTGGAGCTATAATCTGTCTTCACTTCACACTGGTACAGACCAGAGTCATCAGTCCTGAGTCTGGACACATGAAGTCTGATTCGTCCTTCTCTGAGGACGTCTTTGTCTCCCTGGACTCGTCCTGAAAACTGTTCATCCTGAGACTCCTGAGACACCTCAACACCTTCATGTACATGATACAGAACCAACTCCTTCTGATTGGTTAACAAGCTACAGATGATAAACAGATGTTTGTAGGAAGAGTCAGGTTTGGTGGTGAAGGTCCACTCCAGGGTGATGTTGTGGTTCTCCTCTGCCTGATAGGAGCTCTGTGTCACATTCACTTCAAATGTTGCTGCTGAGGAGACAGAGAGAGAAAGAGAGGAGCAGACACACTGAGAACTGGAACATGGGAGTCTTTCAACTCCATCATTGAAGACTGACAATTGATTTGGACTTCATCAAGTCAATTTCTAAACTGACCACAGACACATGAGTTGAGGATGATGAGCAGCAGGATCCTGCAGATCATCTCAGAGTCAGAGACAAGGAAATCCAGATGAGGTTTTGTTTAGGATGGATCAACAGTGAAAGTTTAAAGAAAACAATATTTATTTCCTGTATTTAAAAATGAAATTCAAAACAAAGAGCATGTGGAATTTTGTATCCTATAATAAAATGTTTAATTCATTTATTGGCATAACATTAATGTTACTAAACCTGTTCAAGCCTAACCCCAACCCAACTATGAGAACATGAATAAAGCCTTTGTTTCATTATTGCTGCTGATCATTGTTAACTGTTAGAAGATAGAATTATTAGTCAAGTAGAACAATCAGAGCTCATAACCTCCATGGAAGAAGTTATTAAGAATAAAGTGGAACAGTGCTCAGTTACCAACATAGAGAAGATTCATGACTGATCACCTTTTGAAAAAAAAAAAAAAAACAACAACTTGAGAACCCTAGAAAAAACCCAGCCACCACCCTACCTCACCACAGAGACTCTTGCATCTGTCCAGAGATAGTATCTGTAATGCTACAGAGAGTTTCTCTTTCACTCTTAACTGATCACCTTTTGTAAAAAAAAAAAAAAAAAAAAAAAAATCCAGAGCAAATACTCTGGCATCCATCCAGACAACATACTGCATCAGTGACAAAATCCTGCAGAGGGTTTCATTCTCACTGCTACATGCTCCAGAACCTAGTGTTTCTAAAAGGCTGCTGAACTACAGTAGAAAGCAGCTCCTGAATGCATCCAAGCAGGAAGCTCCTTTAGTCTGTTGGTGCATTAAAACACCTTCCTGGACATAAAGCTAAATGAATGTAACAATAGGAACTTGGGAGTTCTGATCTGAAAGAGGATTTCAAGTCCTTCTTACCCTTAGCAAAAAGAAGTTTATTCAAGTGTACTACAAGTATACTTATTTTATACTAAAATTGAGGTAGTATACTTGAAGTTTACTTTTTATATACTACATTTCATATACTTAAGAATAGTATAGTGAAGTATACTTGGCTTATACTGAAAAGTATAAAGAAAAGTCTAAGACTAAGTATATTTATACTAAGACTTACACTTATACTTTAAGACTAAAGCTTGTACTTTGGTATACTTTTTACTTCTTTCTGCCACAAAGTACTAATACTTAGTATATCTTAGTCCAAGTACAGAATAAGATCAAGTCATTGACTTGTGCATGAAATTTAATTTAGCAGAATCAAAATGTTTTTCCACTACACAATTTGTTTGAGGTATTACCCGTTAGAAACTCAAGATCATATAGTGCTGGACTTTAAAAGTTTACAGTAAATGGTATGTGTGTTCACTAGCATTATCTTTATGTACCTTAAAAACATACACAACAACAGAAACATTGACTTGACTTTATTGATCAAGTTCTAGTCCCTTTCATAAGAGTTTGGCAATGGTGTTATGTACACAGCATCATCTATTTCAACAAGAACACATTTAGTTTTAATCATGTCAGGCCACACAGCATTAACAGTTTCGTTTTTTTTTTTTTTATCCTCATATGTAAAGTACTTTGTACTGTGAATCTTTACATACAGGCCTGTCTGATTCAGTAAGTACCTCAACTAAAACACAGCATAGTTTGGCACATGAACAAAAAGCAGAAATTTGATGTCAACACATTTGTTTAAAAATAACCAAGTCATTAATTAAACTAAACGTATCATCTTTCAAGCATACAGCACTGTTGTATGTCTTCTTTAGTCTGAAATGTCCACATCCAGTTTACTTGTGGTAGGGTTCTCAGTGTTGACTTCATCATCATCTTCTTCATTGCTGGAAGTGTTACTCCAGTGTTCTTCTGTGTTGATTAGGTTATCTTTATTATCATTCTACATGTGAACCAAGGAAAGAGAATGAAAAATGTAGTTCATAAAACGATGACTGAAATTGTGCAGGTGGTTTGCTGTAGCTGTTGCCTTGTGCTGACAATGTTGTCATTCGTCTACACTTGGGTTGGACTAGAGGATAGATCAAAATGTACCACAATTAAGATAAATTGTCTGTTAGATGGTATGAATGCACTCAACTATTACAGCAAACCTCTAACTACATGTACAGTAAACTACATGTGTGCACTGTTGACACTTTTTGAGGGTGTCACTGGAAGCCCTCTGATGAATATTATATAAATCAGATTCTTAAAATTCAATCAAGCAGGATAAGAAAGTTACCAAGATACATGGGTTAATGTATCCTGGCAACAGAATATGTCCTGACATATTTCAAGATTGAATGTCTGTAATAACTTGGACAAACTGTGTCATTGTGTTTACCTGTTGAAAGGCAGTATCCAAAAGCCTAGGTGTGGAGACGCTCCTACTGTTGAATCATCTCTAATTTCTCTGTGGGAAACAATATATACATTCAAAACTAGGATACAAATTGATGAATTCAATCAATGTTGCTCAACTAAATGTATTACAAATTAATGCAACTAGTAATTTATATCGTCCCCAAATAAACTAAAATAAAACATTACATTTCAGTCTGACCTTTTCAACTGATGATGATTTTTCTTACATATCAAACCAGTTCAACATAAATATGCAACTGGAAACGGTCATTTAATATAAAATTAGTCACATGATAATCTTGGAGCTAACCTCACATCACCAGCAGCCTGTGGAAAGTAATGGAATGGAATATTCTACCAACTCTGTAGAACATAAAGCTCTGATGCACTGTAAGCAGCAAGCTAGCTGCTGTGTTCTGATCTTAGACATCATGATCATTATCTGTTACTTACTTTTACTTTCCATCTGTAGCCTACTTGGTAGTCCTTGGAATCTCTGCTGTGTAATCCTCCAAATGTATTTTATAAGGTCTACGACGTTTCGCGATGTTAGCTCTAATGAGCTAATTCAGAAGCTTCTCCAGCTCTCGCTGTCACAGGGTCGCGCTTTGCACTTCCGGTCCATGTTCCCGCCTCCCTACCTGGCAGCCAATGGGAGCCTAATTTCAAACTGGCGTCCACCGCTGCAGGTAACGATCTTGTTCTCCAAAGAAAAAACAACGGTCCCGTTCTCAACAAGGAAAGAAGGAGAAAACGACATGGAGGTGAAGTGGGACATTAAAGGCAGAGAAAAGCCAGACGGTCCAGCCTTTTTCCCAGCAAAGGTTTTAATGTTTGGTGGTAAGTTGTTGCATTTTATTTCTTCCCAGTTACCTTGGTAGCATTGATTTAATCTGTCACTTTGTCATAGCCCAGTTGTTTGCACGTGACGTCACCGCCGGCATGCTGCCCATTGTTTCCATCAGTTACCACTCTGTCATTCAGTCTAGCTCAGGGATGAGCAACTGGCGGCCCGGGGACACACACGGCCCGCGACCTCACTCGAAGTGGCCTTTAGATTAATTTTTGATAATTATAAAAATATGTCCTCTGCGGCACTGAATCAGTTGTAATGACACAGTTGGCCACTAGATGGCCTCTAATGCAGACGCCGCCTCATACACGCTTCCACCGGGTCTTCTCCACCAGTGAAGAAGAGACGTTGAGCCGTGGCTAAGAGCGGAGGAGAGATAAGTTGATCGAGAAAACAGTGTGTGTGTTTCAGGTGAAATGGGAAGAAGATTATCTGTTCACAGAATTTAAAAGCAAACCTATGTAGCCTACTTAGTCTGCTTAGAGACGTTATCTGCCTTGAAAGATTTCAATTTAAATCGCCGCTAACACGTTGCACAAAGATAAATACGAGAAGTATACTGAAGCTGCAAGGGCTGCTATCGTAGCAGACCTTAAATCAAAAGTACACAAACAACAGCGACTTTTTACCAGTGGCCACTGCTGGTAGTGGTGAGGTAGAGTGGGTAGGGAAAATGTTCAACTCTTTCTTAGTGTAAAAATTCACAAATAAGTTCTTGCAATTAATGTTTGTCTAATGTTCTGCAGGTTTCTGACATCATTGAAGAGGATGGTGATTTTTATGTTTTATTTTCATGAGCCCTTTGCACTAAACAAAATAACTTTAAGTGGTTATTTTTGTTTGCTTCAGTAAACATATATATGTATGTATATATATATATATATATATATATATGCATTCCCTATATAGAGTTTTTACCTGATAAACCATCCTTCATGCCTCTTTAACAATTGTGTTCATTGTGGATGGTGAATAAAAATAACACTGAAGTAATGTTTTGTGTTTTTCCCTCGCAGTCCATGTCCAGGCCAAGTTCCCTGACACCACCATGCAAGATGTGAGACCAATCAGAAGAAAGAAATGCAACAATATAAGCTATGCCAAGCAAGTAGCTGAAAAGAAGTCATAAAAGTAACGTTTTTGTTTCTGTCAAGGTATTTATTATGTTTGGTTCCAAAGATGTGCACTTTTCTTTTATGGAAGGACTTCAGTTCTCAGTTGCAGACACTGTTTTGTTTACATTTTTAATTTTTCAGCAAAGAAGGACTTGATTTCATAGAAGCTCTTTGTTTTTGAAATGCACATCTTTAAGCAGGTATTTGTAAATACACTGTATGTTATAAAATGTTCTATAAATATATCAAACTTGTTCTCAACATTCTGTCTTGTGATTTTGTAAATACAATGCAGTCTAGTGCACACACAGTATGGGTTAACTTTAAGAATACTTAGAGAATATTAGAAGAAGTATATTTCAAGTATATAAATAGTATGCTACAAGTGATATGCTAAGCAAACTTACAAGTATACTTGTAGTATAATGACAAGTAAACTAGTAAAATACCAAAAAATTGTGTTTTTCAGTTTTAGTAATTCTAAGTTCATACTTACCCTTAGCAAAAAGTAGTATACTTGAAGTTCATTTTATTAAGTATGCTTGAGTATAAGTATATGTATAGAAAGTATACTACAGACCATGTACTTGTAGTGTACTAGAAAGTATACTAATTTAATACTTCTTCGGACTAAATTGGAACATTTTTAAGTTTATAAAAGTATACTTTATATTTTATAAGGTCATTTTAAGTTTACAAAAGTACACTTTCAAGTATTCAACAAGTACACTCATCTATATACTACTAGTGTACTAGGTATATACTTCTAGTCCACAGTTTAGTTTATAAAAGTGTACTGTAAGTTTACCACAAGTACACTCATCTATATACTACTAGTGTACTAGGTATATACTTCTAGTCCACAGTTTAGTTTATAAAAGTGTACTGTAAGTTTACCACAAGTACACTCATCTATATACTGCTAGTGTACTAGGTATATACTTCTAGTCTACATTTTAGTTTATAAAAGTATACTTAAAGTATACTTAAAACGTTCCAATTTAGCCGGAAGAAGTATTAAATTAGTATACTTTCTAGTACACTACAAGTACACTCATCTATATACTACTAGTGTACTAGTTATATACTTCTAGTCTACATTTTAGTTTATAAAAGTATACTTAAAGTATACTTAAAACGTTCCAATTTAGCCGGAAGAAGTATTAAATTAGTATACTTTCTAGTACACTACAAGTACACTCATCTATATACTACTAGTGTACTAGTTATATACTTCTAGTCTACATTTTAGTTTATAAAAGTATACTTAAAGTATACTTAAAACGTTCCAATTTAGCCGGAAGAAGTATTAAATTAGTGTACTTTCTAGGACACTACAAGTACACTCATCTATATACTACTAGTGTACTAGTTATATACTTCTAGTCTACATTTTAGTTTATAAAAGTATACTTAAAGTATACGTTTATAAGTAAACTTAAAGTATACTTTTATATACTTAAAACGTTCCAATTTAGCCGGAAGAAGTATTAAATTAGTGTACTTTCTAGTACACTACAAGTACATGGTCTGTAGTATACTTACTATACTTATACTTATATACTTAATAAAATAAACTTCAAGTATACTACTTTTTCCTAAGGGGCGTTCAGAGCACAGACAAGTTTAGATTCTCATGTGGACAAATGTCAGTTTAGCTGAATCAAAGTCATGTTGAGCAGGGAGAGCCTCCGTGGCTAAACAGACACAGGAAGGAGCGCCACCCAAACAAAGTCCAACATCAAGCAAACAACAAACCAGGAGACGTCAAAGTACCGCCCAGAAAGTGTGATTGACAGCTGATCTCTGTTCAGTGAAGACATGACACAACAATGAGCTCTCAGCTACAATGATGGAGACCAAATCACCTGGAGACTAAAAGACATTTTAACCAACTGCCCCTCAAGCGACTTCTGTCTATTTGACTTTAATCAACTCAGCAGAGTCTCCAGAATGAAACGGACGAAGTCCAGCATAGAGAGGCTGAGTGAATGTGGTCTGGACTCTGTGGAGGAGAGTCATGGTTTCAGAGACACTGTAGAAAGACAGAATACCTGCTCTGTGATTCAGGTACACTCCTACTCTGGAGGAAACAGGACCTGAGACGTCAGTAGAGACTTTGTTGTAGTAAAATCTATAACTGTTTGTGAAACAATATAATGACCAAGATTTGTCATTGTATCCAAACCAACATTCATCTGACCTCTCTGCTCTGCTTATATTCTTGTATGCGACTGCTACACCAACTCCTCTTCCTTTCCACTCCACCTCCCAGTAACAACGTCCAGTCAGACTCTCTCTACTCAGGACCTGACTCCAACCAGTGAATCTGTCTGGATGATCAGAATAAGACTGTTGTTGATTCATTCTTGTTACTTTTCTGTTCCCCTCAGATAATAACAGCCATGTGTTTGCTGTGTTTGGATCCAGTGTGATTTCACATGAATATTTCAAGAATTCATCTCTGGTCTTTGGCTCTGGTTGTGGCAGTAAAACATCCACTTCAGTCACTGTCACTGAGATGTTTGTCCATGTCTCTCTCAGAATGTCCTGTAGTTTCTCTCGGGTCTCTGTCACAGCTGCTTTCACGTCATCAAAGTACCTCAGAGGACGAATCTTGATGCTGGATGAGTGTGTAGACTCACTGGGTGGTGGCAGTGAGGGGTAGTTGTGTAGAAATTGGTTGTGATCCTCTGTGTTTAAGAGCTGCTTCAGCTCGGAGCCTTTCCTCTCCAGCTCAGTCATCTCCTGCTCCAGCTTCTCCTGAAGATCTTTGACTCGACTCTTTTCAGTTTCCTGCTGGGATCTGACCAGCTGCGTCACATCAGAGCTTGTTTTCTGGATGAGACGGATCATCTCATTGAAGATCTCCTGACTGTCCTCCACTGTTTTATCAGCAGAGCCATTGATGGCCTTCAGCTCCTGTCTAAGCAGCTCCACATCTTTCTTTCTCTCCTGGATTCCCTGCAGGATTTCTTGTAGCATCACCTCCACCTCCTTCTGCTTCTCAGTCCTTTCTGCTGCAGCTGAGACTGTTTCATGTCCTTTATGTTCATCCATTGTGCAGAGATAACAGATACTCTGCTGATCAGTACGACAGAAAATCTTCATCACCTCATCATGACGAGAGCAGATGTTCTCCTGGAGCTTCTTGGAGGGCTCCACCAGCTTGTGTTTCTTGAATGGAGCTGCGTCATAGTGAGGTTGGAGGTGTTTCTCACAGTAAGAGGCCGGACAGTTGAGACAGGACTTGAAGGCTTTCCGCTTCCTCCCAGTGCAGACATCACAGGCCACATCTTCAGGTCCAGCATAGCAGTGATCAGCTGGAGCAGCTTGGAGTCCAGTCTTCTTCAGCTGCTCCACTAACTCTGCTAACATGGTGTTTTTCTCCAGGACAGGCCTCGGCTTGAAAGTCTTCCTGCACTGAGGGCAGCTGTAGATTCCCTTCTGGTCTTCTTCATCCCAGTGGCTTTTAATACAGTTCATGCAGTAGCTGTGTCCACAGGAAGTAGTCACAGGATCCTTCAGTAGATCCAGACAGATGGAACAAGAGAAGGTTTCTATGTCCAGCTGAACTCCTTTCTGCTCCATTTCACCTCTCAGTGTCGACGACTGTGTGAGTTTCTGTTTGCTAGAAGTGAAACTACTCTGACCTCTGATCTGAACAACATGTGATTCTACAGTGAATGGAGCCAGTCAGCTCTCACACATGCTGGTTACACCCATCTTTATGGGAGGGAACAAGGAAACATGAGGAAATATGAGTAGAGCTGCTCCAGGATCAGGGTGGAGTTATCAGACTTGTTCCAGGATGAGGAGCAGTGAGAAGCTGACTCTTTTTATAACAGAGCACTTTTGAAAACATTGTTCAGCTCAGCTTTTAGGTGGTAAACTCTTCTTGGGATCTTTGGGTTTAGAGTTGTCTCTTTTCATCATTAGCTTTTCTGTTCTCCTAAAACGAACTTTGACTGAACAGTTTTAATCCTTTGTTTCTGAAAGTTTTTATTTAATTTTGAACAAAACAACACAAAATCTCTTTCAGACACATCTGACCTGACAACAAAAGAAAAGAAGGACGTAGAGAATTAGATAAACTAATGAGTGAGAGATGTTTAAAATCAGTCTAGTAACATTAGTCGTGTCTTTACCTCGACCATGAGATCATTTAGAAAGGAATGAAATACATCAGTGCAGAAAGTAAAGGTAAAACGAAATGATTACCTGAAGCTGAATGGTGTAGAAAGGAGGACAGCTGACACTTTCACTGAAAGAATGTCAGTATTGTATGTGTTGGTTTACATCTCTGATTCATAAAGACAAGAATAAAATGAGTTCAAGATGATTGGGAAAATTGGAGTGTGACATGAATCTGCAGCTAATAAAACAAAATGAAAAGCAGATCAGTAAAATGTTTGGTCAGTCTGTCTTATCAGCGCACGTTGAACTCTGCACCAGTGTAAATATATTGTATTATGAAACGACAAAGACGAAACTAAAGGCGCTGCAGACATGGCAGATAAGTCGTGATGTTACGAGACATGCCGTGGCGTCGAAGCGTGTGTCGAGCAATGGAGGGGGGGTTTCCTCGAAGCGCGTATCGACCATTGACTGTATACTGTATCGACGCTTGCTTCATTTAGGGGAGGGGCCGAAAATAATGACGTCCGAAGCCTCGCTGCACGGCTGTACCACGTGACTGCTTCAGAAAGTGGTTCGAGGTTTGACAGCACTATAAACCCCTCTGGGTTTTTTGATAGAGAGTTGCGGTCAAGTTGCGGAGTTTGGATAGCGTTTATATAGTTTGGAGATAGTTTGGAGAGTTTAGAGACAGAGAGATATGGTTTGAAGATTTAGGAGAGTGAGGAGAGAAAGATAGGTAAGAGGATGGAGCCAGCTAGGAAGAGACATATTCAGTGCCCTCTTCCTAGTTCCACAAGCACTTTCACTTTCCTCATCTGCCTGCTTAAGCCCATGCCATTTGCCTAAAGTGACAATACACAACCTGCCATATCATATGATAGTACAATTTAGGGAAAATTTGCACACACAGAATACATTCAAAAAGATATTTTATCATACATATGTGAAAATTTAAACAGAGAAATTATTTGGTCATACATTGTTTTGTAATTCATAGTCATTCCCAAGAGCCATCACAGACACAAAAATTCAATGCATCACACATTATGTGGTTAAGAGCTACAACTGCCTGTGATTATACACCTGGCCAGTAGGTGGTGTCATGTGCGCATGAAGCTTCGAGAGATTAACCTTTTCTCGAACCAATTGGCTCAAGTGGTTCGATGCCTCGTGAGGCTTCATCTCACCATCACTACAGGTAATCCAAATGTGACAAGACAAAACCATAGGAGACATGAACATAGTAGGATGACAGGAAGTACAATGTGACTGAGAACAAAGGGGAAGGCAGGGCTATATATACACAGGGACAGAGGAGTGCCAAGACACAGGTGAAACAAATCAGGGCGGAGCACACAAGTAGAAACCAATGAATCAATAAAAAGGGAAAACACAGGGAGTAACACCAAAAGGAAACCAGAAACATAACAAAATAAAACAGGAAACAGAACCCCAGGAAAACTAAGCACAAACCATGACAGACGCCACCGAAATAAAAGGTCCCACACTCTAATATTTCGTTGGACCACCTTTAGCTTTGATTGCAGCACACATTCACTGTGGCATTGTTTCGATAAACTTCTGCACAAGATTTATTTTCATCCAGTGTTGCATTCATTTTTCACCAAGATCTTCTATTGATGATGGGAGAGGCTGACCACTGCACAAAGTCTTCTCCAGCACGTCCCAAAGATTCTCAATGGGGTTAAAGTTTGGACTCTGTCGTGGCCAATCTATGTGTGAAAATGATGTCTCATGCTCCCTGAACCACTCTTTCACCATCTGAGCCCCATGAATCTTGGCATTGTCATCTTGGAATATGCCCGTGAACATCAGGGAAGAAAACATCCATTGATGGAATAACCTGGTCATTCAGTGTATTCAGGTAGTCAGCTGACCTCATTCTTTGGGCAACATAATGTTGCTGAACCTAGACCTGAGCAACTGCAGCAACCCCAGATCATGGCACTGCCCCCACAGGCTTGTACAGTAGACACTAGGCATGATGGATGCATCACTTCATCTGCCTCTCTTCTTACCCTGATGCCCCCATCACTCTGGAACAGGGTAAATCTGGACTCATCAGACCACATGGCCTTCTTCCATTGCTCCAGAGTCCAATCTTTATGCTCCCTAGCAAACTGAAGCCCTTTTTTCCGGTTAGCCTCACTGATTAGTGATTTTCTAGGCTACACAGCTGTTCAGTCCCGATCTCTTGAGTTCCCTTCACATTGTACGTGTGGAAATGCTCTTACTTTCACTATTAAACATAGCCCTGAGTTCAACTTTTGTTTTTCTTTGATTTGATTTCACCAAACATTTAAGTGATCACCGATCACGATCAATCAGGATTTTTTTCGGACCCCATTTCTTCCTCGAAGACAAATGTTCCTCACTATCCTTCCAGTTTTTAATAATGCGTTGGACCGTTCCTAACCCAATTATAGTAGTTTCTACAATCTCCTTAGATGTTTTCTCTGCTTGATGCATGCCAATGATTTGACCCTTCCCAAACAGAATGGTGGTGTGGAAACATCTTTTCCACACCACAGGATGCGTCTTTAGACATGGTTGTTTAAGAAATGAGAAGCTACTAATTGCATCAGTTGGGGTTAAATAACTTGTTGCCAGCAGAAAGATTCTGCAGTAGAGATTCTGTTTGACATCAATAAATATGTTGCTGTGATGAAAGAGCAGAATATATGACAACACCATAAAACCAAACCTCAGACCGACACTGAAGTTCAGCTAATAGCAGCTAACACAGGCTCAGGTCTTAGGTCCTCAACTTGTTACCAGACATAAAACCTTTATGAGAAGGAGACTTCATTAGACTTCCTCACTAAAGTCTCATGATTGATGTTCCTGGCAGAAAAGCAGTGTTCATCAAAGTTAGCATGTCTACAAACTTGAAGACTTGTTGATTCATGTGAGGAGAGATTCTAGAGACACCACACAGCTGTTAACTTTTCATCATAACAGTCTTCATCAGAGAAGAACAGACTGAGAATCAGAATGACCCTCAGTAATTAATGATTAATTAGTCGACTGATAAATGATCCTCATCCTGGTTGAAAACTGAAACATTTTATGAATGAACTCCAAAGATTAACTCTACTAACTTGGCGTCCTGTGCTCTGCCAGGTTTGGGAGTTTGACATCGAGCTGGGAAACGTTGCTGAGGACATCAGAGATGAACATGGTTGGAGTCATGTGACCTTTAGAGTGATTACTGATCCATGATTGTGTAAAAATAATAAAGTCATCACATATTGTCCTGACTGCGTCTCTGAGGACGATTATAACATTTAAAGAAGAAGATTAAACTCTGAAAGACACTGTGACTGAGGCCAGATGTCTACCAGGAGTCCTCCCTCTTCACTTTTAAATCACTATTAAAATGTGTTAACTGAGTCTGACAGACATGGATGGAAACTGAAACCTGACTGTTGGAGCTACAAGAGCAATGATCCACGTTTGAGACAGATTTATTCTTCATCTGATCTTGGTTGTGTCCTGATGCCACGTCTCTCAGAGAGCCCTCCCGCGTCCTGACTCTCTGTCCTGCTGCCGTGATTTCAGTGTTGTTTACATTTACAGCTTAAGCTGCTGGCTGTGTGTTGCAGAGGTCTGCATTCTCCACTGTTCCTTCGATCAGGGACTCTGTGGCTGGATGTCAGACCGAGAGGGAGATCCCCACTGGGAGATGGTTCACAGCTCCACAGGTAACAATTAGGGTTTGGTCAGTGTATACTAATAAAAATGGTATTGTTGACCTGAAAACATCTGCTGAGACCAGACAGCTCATGTGCTACACACTGTGAGCTGCAGATATGTATAGTGTAACCCATGTTAAAATATGACATGAATAAGAATAAATAGTTTAAAAACTGCATAAATAAGTTTGAAAGTTAAGTAATTAATTTAATGTAAGTTAATTCATCAGTTAATTAAAAAGATGTTAAGATAGCAATAATTTAATGTTTAAGATTAAAAAGTATGCTGACAGAAATTCAAGTCGCTGCCCCTTTAAGGGACAGGTGACGCTAGATGCAGCACCTCAGTGACGCTGCAGCAAAGACTTGTGGGAGAGAGCAGAGGAAAAATCGGAAAGAACGAGCAGTGGATAATAAGCAGAGAAAGGATTGAAAAAGTTGATCTTGCAGTTGAAAAACAGAATTTACCTGGGGGGTATTGCACAAAACTACGATAAGGGATTAAGCCAGGATATGTTGGTTATCTTGGCTCAATTTATCCGTGATCCGGTTGCACAAAAGCGGGATAGGGAGCAGTAGGATATGTTATGGTATAAATTACCGTGGAGATTTATTCTGTGGAGCTAGCCTGCTCCAGACCAGGCTAAATTCCGGGATCTATTTAATCTCATCCATTATCTCAGTCAGCAGTCACCGCAAATGGAAACCAATAGTTATTTCACTGCCCACTACACATTGTTATCACATAGAATTACACCCACTGTTATTATTTAAACATTTGTGATCATTAATTTCAATCATTTTGGATAAACGATGATTTTAGATGATGTTGCAATCATTACATAATTTCCTTTCCCATAAGGCTATATATAAAACCACAGACTATTAGGGCCACAGAGCAAGACAAAAAAAAAAAAAAAAAAAAAAAAGACTTTGACAATAAAGTCAAATATTGTAACCCATTGTTTTAGGGGACAGTTGTTAAAATGAGGGCTGTGGAGCATTTCGCAGAATTGTACTTCAAAAAACGCTTCACAAACAAGGACATACTTAATCTTTTGCCACAACAGCATCACATTGTCATAATTGTCAGGACTAAAAAGAATATGCATTTTTTCCGCAGAAAGAACCAGGGTCATAAATTCATGGCTTTTTCTTCTTCCTCAGTGTGGCCCTAATACTCCGTGGTATAAAATACACATCCATTTAAATATAAGCACACATCAAAGTGTAACATCATGTTCTTTTATTGAATAAGGATAAAACAAAACATGTAAACCATCAGCTCCTTTCAAAATTGAAGTCACACAGTGACTCTACAAGATGGAAAGCACAGAATAAAAGCATATTATACAACACAAGGAGAAATACACATTCAGAGGTCTGTATAATACACCCCACATGTCTGTACACTGAAATAAATGCAGGACAAATCCATACACATGAAATGAACAGACAAATTAATGGATGCAGTAGCCTCCCTGCAAGCTTGTACACACACAGTATACAACACACACCAGATAAATGCAGAGACCAAATTCCTTGTATACACAAGTATACTTGGCCAATAGACACTTAATCTTAAAGAAGAGGCCAAAGCAATTTATAAGTAAGTATAGGCTAAGTATATATACTCTTTTGATCCCGTGAGGGGAAATTTGGCCTCTGCATTTATCCCAAACCATGAATTAGTGAAACACACTCAGCACACAGTGAACACACAGTGAGGTGAAGCACACACTAATCCCGACGCAGTGAGCTGCCTGCAACAACAGCGGCGCTCGGGGAGCAGTGAGGGGTTAGGTGCCTTGCTCAAGGGCACTTCAGCCGCTTTCTATTGGTCGGGGTCCGAACCGGCAACCCTCGGTCACAAGTCGGAAGTTTTCAAAAAACACAAATTCCTCTGCCACTGCAGGATATATTGCACTGAAAAATGTGAAGCACGCATTTTAACTGAAATAATTTCGCACATATTGGTCCCTCACCAGCCGACCACCGGCGTCATCAGGGAAGATTGCAGGATTGTCCCAGTTCATGGCTGGTGGCACTCTGGGGGCCCTCTCCTTCCTCAGGCAGGCCACATTGTGGAGGACAGCACAAGCCACAGTAATGTCACATGCCCTCGAAGGGCTCACCCTTAATTTGTGCAGACACTGAAATCGTTCCTTCAGGAGGCCAAAGGTTATTTCGATTTTGGTCCTGGTTCTGGCATGGGCATGGTTTCCCCTCTTTATTTCCCCCCTTAATCAAGGAGTTCCTGAATTAAAATACAATTAAGATATACCTAAATCGTCCTTAATTACCCCCTTAACCCCAACAAATAAAGGGAACCCCTGACTTGACACGTTAAATGCAGATTAAGGGGTCATACTTTAAAATGGCATTTAAGGTAAAATGAATGGCCTGTTTAACAAATTCAGGACCACTTAATTTAAAATAAGTGGTATTGGGATGTTTTCAGGGGTAATTTATGGTGAATTCGAGTACATTACGTTTCGTAGTGAACTGCGTTTTTGGAGATGTGAATAAACTATTTGGATTGTAGGCTAATCGTGATGTTTCAGCGGAGCGGTCTAATTGTGCACTACTTATGCATTCAGGCGGTCAGCAATACTTTGCCACGCGTTTTCTCTTTGTTTGATCACTGTGGCGGTGTTGCCTTTCTTCTTAATTATATGTTTCACCTCCTCGTAGGCCTGAACTCCGGTGCACAATATACGTCATTACCAAACGTTGCTGATTGGTTAAGGGAACTCCAATGATTTTAAACCTCAAAATAAGCATCCGCCCATTACGGAGACAGATTCCTATTACATTGGGCCAGACTAACGTGCAGACCGAAATCAAATTTCGGGCGAAAACGTAGGATGGTGACGACCAGGCTACTTCTCCATCGCATCAGTGAGGAAATCTGCTGCGTATGGTGACTCGCTGCCAGAGTGGTAGGAGTATCAGGAACTGGTTTTGAACTGAACTGAACACTGATTGAATTATTTTCTCTGGACTGAATCGAACTGAAACTTGTCAACTGAACTGAATAATTGAACTCACATTTGGACTTGAACTTGGAATTAAGGTGTTATACTTTTCTTTTCATATTGAGTTCATATTTGAATGTGATTTGAAATGATTGTGGTCCACATTGATGTGATTTTGCAATTGAAGGTATTATCTTACCTGTAAAAGAAAGGAAAAAGAGTCAACTCAGGAAGAAAATAGGAATTCTAAAATAGGTGCAACCTAGGAAAAAAGAAACTGGTCTAACTTAACTTAGATTAGATTAGACTAAAATAACTTAGGTGAACTAAAGAACGAAAAAATAGTGAAATACCTTTTCATTTACAATTTTGTTTTGTACACTGTATTTTATATCTGTGTTTTGCATTCAGTAAATTGCCAGCCTTTTGTATTTAAAGCAACGGTCTCTGGTGTAATTATTTTTGCTCCCCACTCGTTAGAACCTAGAACTGGTCCAGTAGTACAGTAAGTGGTGTGATACCGGTGCTACAATAGCCTGTATAAAAACAGGCATCATCTCAGCACCATCAGTAGCATTTAATAATACTCCACAGCGTATATTTAGATGGTATAGTGTAGCAGGTATTTCTCTGAAGCTGAAGGTCTAATAACTTTATCAAATAGTTGATGTTCAGCCTCCTTCTCTCTGTTACCACAGGACGTTTGGTGAAGTTGTTAACTGGCTACTGTCCAGAGGATTTGGTATGCTAGAGTTAGCGTTAGCCTTTTCAGATGCATTGCAACAGTACTTTAGTTGTATTTCTGGACTGACATGCCACGGTAGTATGGGCTTCATCTTTAGTGAGGTATTTCCACACACTTGATGAACCAATGACCCACTGGGCTCCTCACCTGTCTTCTAGGAGGCGTCCATGTTGTTATTGTCACGTGATCAGCGACTAGCCCACTAGTCGGCATCTAGCCTGTGTCACACACCTGTTCATTATATTTCTCTATAGACTATTCATGACTCTCAGTGTTTTATTTAGTTGAATAAGTGCTGCTGTCAAGTCACAGATTATTAAACTATTTCTATTAATAGCGGGTCGCACACAGAAGCAGCTCAGATGAGTCACAGTTTATTTCATTTATTGGTTGTGTAGCTGTGTTGACTTCCTGTTGTTGCTGTAGTGTTACTGGTTACTAGTTGCAATACATGGTAATTCAACTCCTATTGGAGTTTTATTGTTGTTTTTTTCATGATGTTCATGAATGTCATTTTTTTTAACCTCCTTAACACTTCCTTAACACCTCAATCCACACAAATTGGTTGTTTCAAGTCAAACTAGACACTGTGAATCTCTTTGATGCAATATGTAAATATTTTTTGTACATAACATATTTGTCTGCCGTATTCTATTCTACTGTTTTTTGGTTGTTTTTTTTTTTTGTATCTTCTGCATCTTGCACTGTTGTTTCCTGCCGCTGTAACACCCTAATTTCCACACGGGGATGAATAAAGTCTTATCTTATCTTATCTTATCTTATCTTATCTTATCTTATCTTATCTTATCTTAGTGAAGGTTTGACTTTAACTGCTCCACGTTTAGGATTCATTTTAAGATTTAAGTGTTTGCGTGTAAATCAGTGAACGCTCTGACCACAACATCTCTGATCTCCTTCAACTGAGATTCCAGCTCCAGTCCTCAAACTTCAGTCTATCTCTGCGTATCAGGCTGGCCACCACGTTGCCTGGTTATAAATCAGAGTGTTTTATTTTTTAACCTCTTCCTCTTCCTTGTCTTTGTTTTCCTGTTGACGGTGTTGTGTTCAGGATGTCGGCCATCGTTGGCTGTTTTAATAAATGAGATGAGAGTTGTAGTTGTAATAAACTAATTATTAATTATTGTAATCTGTTTTAAATCCCTTCTTAACTTTGTTCAGTTTTTCTCACAATAAAAATCGAAAGTTGAAGATGTTATCTCAGGTGGCCGCTACCTGTCCGTCTCTCAGCTGAAAAAGCTATGGTGACCTGTGCTTCTCCTTCTCTCATTGGCTGATGGGGCCTCATGTGGACGTGCTGCAGCTGTTCGCCAGGAGAAGAGGATGAGACCAAAGGTACCGAGTCAAAGTCGACCCGCTCTTTAAAAACAATGACCCCAGCTGAGAATGCTTGCTGCTGATTGGCTGTGGCAGGTATGGCCCCGCCCTGTGGAGCAGAACATGGCTGGAGACACATGCAGGTTACCTTCACGATGCACTCTCTGGTCAGTGTGAGACGTGTGCACGCACACACACACACGCAGTACACAATAGTGTCAAGCTCGAAACTTATCTTCTTGATATCTACTAAAGCTGAACCTTTATATTTTGTTTCAAATACATAATGAATTGTGTTTCAATAGAGTGGTTTCTTCACTAAGTAGTTTGATGAATAGCCCTACTACTATCTGAAATACTGGCTGGGGCTGCAAGCCATTCAGACAATGGAGGGGTGTTAAGAAACTACGTGTGTGAATGACATGTGAAAATCCCTGCTCCAGCCAGTAGGCGAACTGCTGAGTATGGGTTTTAACACTCACATACCTGTAATATTAAAACAATTCACCAGAGCATCTTAGACATGATTTTAGCTTGATTTAAAGCATGACTAACAGGGGACTTGAAAAATGTCCCCTGTTCAACTGCGAGTCCCCTGTTTGTGAATGTGTAACAACGCCAATGTCCCCTGTTATGCTGGTTGACAAGTGCACACACCCACCCACACACACACACACACACACACCTGTCATCATCATCAGCCTCACAAACTGTGTGTGTGTGTGTTCAGGTGTTGCTGAAGGCCGAACGGAGGATTGGCCGTCGAGGTCAGATCACACTGTGTCACATCGACACAGGGGGTATGCTCATGACATCACTTTGACACCTGAAATCTTTGTGAGAAGGAGACAGTGAAAATAAATCCTCGGATCTAGTTTAGTTTACTTTCAGAGCGAGACTGCTTCACCTGACACAAACGGGATGAACAGGTGTGAAAGTATGAGGAAATTGAACTAGGTTCTTAATTATGCAACTGAATTGGGTCTTTATCAGAGTGAAACTGAATGTAGAGAGAGACACACCTCGCCCCTCCCTCTCTTCACCTGTCAGATGAAAGCTGACACTGTAAAAGCAAACGTGGCAGCAGAGAAGTGTTGTCAGAGAGTCAGTAGATGATCAGCTGCTGTGATCCTTGGTTTGACAGGAAGATGAAGACGTTGGTGGTGTTTGTGATCCTTGTTCATGGTAAGATATCTTCTTCCTGGGTCTGATTATCACTTCAGTCTGACATCATTTCTCTCACGTCTGTCTAAAGAAAGTCAGTGATGACCTGTTTCAACTTTGATTAGCTATTAGTTTTTCTGTGAGGGACACGTCCAGAAGCAGAAACTGATGTTCTGTTCATGTGAAGTGTTTCTAATCACTGCTGTAAATGTAAAATCACATCAACGAACAAAGAATCAAACAGATTTAACGTGAGCTCAGAGCTAACGACTGCTTGATGATCTGGCTGCAGGTCAGGACTTCACTGCTGGACAGAAACATTACAGATGTCAATGTGTTTTAAAGTGAAACTGTCAGCTAGTGAGTTCTTCATGGGGAAATGTTGACGACTAGTTTCTTCATCCAAATGCCACATCACTGAGAACAAGCAGAGACATATTAAAGGTTAATAAATGTTAACCTTATTAAACACCAGTGCAATGAACTATTAGCTGTTTTCATTCACCCTATCTATCCTGATGTTTCCAGTGGTGAATGTGGGACAGGTCTTCAGTGACTGTAACAAGCTGAATGTCCTGATCTGGACTTCACAGCCTCCGTCCTGTTTATTTCTGTCTCTAGACAAAAGTCTGAACATTGACACATTAACAACATGTCAGTCTTCAAATGGGTTCTTACTGGAATCAACACAAATGATCCAAAGCTTTCTGAGCACCACAGAGGACAGAACGTTGACTATCACATGTCTGGATGTATCAGATGATCAGAGAACAGTTGGTCCAGTGTTCTGTTCCTGACATTGAGAACTGTAACAGGTCAGAGGTTAACTATCAAACACAAAGGAGTGGACATAAAGACAGAAATATGTATAATGAGGCCATGTTTCCGAAGCTGCGTGGTAGAAATGCTAGAAAGAAGACAAGAGAACAGAGCATTGACTTTGTACCCAGCCCCCCTGGACCTTCTGGACAAGCAGACCATGAACATTCTCAGTAACATCTTGCTCCAATCAGTAGATTTTCTCTCTGTGTTTGCTGCATGTTAGCTTCCTAGTGTTCCAGACTTGTAAATCTGTGAAAGCAAGAAGCCATTTCTGAATACTTGACATGAATAACATGGCTGTAATTCTAGTCTGGACGTTGAGACAGTTTCTGGTTTAGATTTGTACTGTTAAAGAAGAGATGTGTCTCTGTGTTAGTACCAGGACCAGAGGAAGCTTTTTACTGATGGATTGTAGTGCAGAGATCAGTCCTGAGAGATGGTGCACCATGAGTTCATTTATCAGTTAGAGATAACAATCATGTTATGTTTGATTGAACTCTAAGCTGTTACAGGACTGGAGTAGAGGACAGACCTGATCAACACAATCTTACAAAACTCACTGTATAACAGTTAAACTGGTTTCTCTGGTCCCTGCAGATAATGTGACCTACAGTCAGTCATGTGTGAAGTCAAACAAGCAGCATGCAGCTGATTTGTTTTTCTCTTTGTGTGTCCTCACAGTTTCCCAGCATGCCCTGGCAGGTGTGGTGCAGGTGACTGAGGGGGCGGAGTCTGTCCTGCTACCCTGCCAGTACTTGGATTATTTACCTGAGGACCCCACAGTGATTTGGACCCGGAATGATCTTAGTCCCAAATATGTCCACAAACAACGAGAAACAGATGAAGTTAAAGGTCAGAACCAGGTTTACAGGGGGAGGACATCGATGACGCCTGATGCTCTAGAGACTGGAGACTTCAGCCTCACTCTGAGAAAACCCCACCTCTCTGACAGCGGCAACTACACCTGCTCCATCAGTGATGGCAGAGAAGAACTGAGAGTGACAGACGTACATCTACAGGTCAAAGGTCAGAAACAAACCTCAACATTCACTGTTTAAACATGTGGAGGAAGAAAAAAACTCAACCGAACCTTTATGAGGTTTCACTTTTTGTAGCAGAACATCTGACTAACAGCAGTGGAGACAAGAGCAGCACCTCATTCATTCATTCATGCTGAAAGATATGACAGAACCAGTATTAACTCTGTCAAAGACTGCAAAGCGAGAAGGAAAGTGATGGGTCCTTCTAAGAGTGTTAGAGAAAAGTGTAAGGAAGAGTTTCTCACAGACATTTAGCAACAATGAAAAGATCAAAATCTAACTCAGGTTTTTATGTCATCCAGGAAAAAGTTTTCAAGCAGCAGTGTTTTCATATTATTAACAGTCTGGGGAGACGTTCCTGTAAAGATGATGTGTTGTGTTTCTGCTAATGTGATGAGATGCGTCTAATTAGGACTCTCTTCTTTTTCTTCTATAACCGCTTGTTCCTGTGAAGGGTCCGAGCTGTCACCAGGCGTGGGGGAGGTTACACCCTGGACAGGTCGCCAGCCTATTGCAGGTAATTAGGGCTGTCAATAGATTCAAATATTTCCATGGTTAAATTCAAATGAATTACACATTCTTTAAAAGTCTGTTTCAGATATACCTGGAAGGTACATTTTAAAGTTTTTAATACGCTTCTCAAGATCTCAGCTGCTCAGAGAACTCTGTGCTCTGCAGAGAAGTCTCAGCTCTCAGCTGTGTTATTGATCTGATGGTAACTCCATTCAGGTGCTAATACTAATCTCAGACTCATTGTGTTTGTCAGTGAATGTAGAACTCACCAACACTGATCATTTATTGACAATGATTCTATGGATCAATTTGAAATATTCGGGGAGTAATGGAAGAAGAGGGAGCAGTCACAGCAGACTGAACACGTTCAGCTTCTCATCCAGGAAGCAAACACCTGTCTCTACAGTTTATCTGCTTTATTGTCCTTTCAGACATAGATACAGGCCAGAGGACAGAGGTCAGCACTGGAGACACTGGTCAAAGGTCAGAGGTCATGTTGTTCTTTACGTTTCTCCACAGAAGTGTTTCCAACCTGGGCCATAGTTCTCCTGGTTCTCCTGGTTCTCCTGGTTGTTCTTGGTGTCACTGGGGGTCTTTTGTTTTATTTCCGACACTACTTCAAGTCAGGTGAGTCTCTACTACTACATTACCCATAATGCTGATGTTAACATGTGTCCTGTGGAGGAGACTTGTTCCAGCTGCTCAAAGAGTTCAGAATTCAAACAGCTGCTGCAGAAAGCTGAAGAGAATCTTCCAGGCTTAGTTCCAGAAATTCTTCATCAAACATGTCTGCAGCACTTTACAGGACACCTTGACTAGTTACCAAGGAACGAGTCAGGAAGACATCAGGAACAAACGGAGACACAATCCCTATCCCAGTAAAACCAGAGCAGAGGGTCAAGGTTGTTCCTCATCCATTCATCTGATTGGTTCCTCATTAGTTCCTGACTTCTTCTTTGGTAACTGCTCCAAATGTCCTGAAGAAGAAAACTGGTGTTCAGTCACAAACTAGTTTCCGCTGGTTTGTGTCAGAGGTGTGACAGACATCAGGTGAACTCAGGTCACCTGGTTGATCCACGTCCTCAAACAAACTGAACACTGAGAGTCCTCCACCAACATGAGACACATAGACAAGGATGGACAGGGATGCTGCTGCTGTCTCTACAGCTGATGATGTGATTTGTTGTCCTCTCAGTCTACCAGGTGGAGGTGGATTCAGGGGTGGAGTCTGTCCAGCTGACCTGCAAAACCATAACTCGTCTGCCTAAAGATGCTAAAGTGGAGTGGAAGGGTGGTGGAGATGTTGTGTATCAGAATGGCTCTGACCAGCTTAAAGACCAGAACCACAGAAACAGAACAAAGATGAAGAAAAACCTGAAAACTGGAGACCTCAGTCTGACCCTGAAATACCCCAGAGATAGAGACAGCAAGACCTACACCTGCACCGTCTACAGCAAGGAGGGAAACAACCTGATGGAGAAACGAGTGAAGCTCAGTGTCAGAGGTCAGTATTGTAGATAAAGGTCAGAGGTCAGTAGTGAAGATATAGTTGTTGTTTTTGTTGTTTGTTTTATTTCCCCCAGCGTACAATTCGGTTCATTCATCAATGCACTAAATAGCATAAGTTACATAGCTCTGTTGTTGCGTATTTTGTCTTTGGAGTGAATTGGTAAAAGACAACAGGCTCAAACAGTGTCCTCCAACGACAGGTGAGTATCTGGTGGAAAGAGCGTTAACTTATTATTAACATGTTAATTTTGATGGCCATCATAAGCAGGATGGAAAATTATGAATAACATTTAGGATGGAACAGAAAACTGAAGGCAATGGACACTTTGAGTGTATTATGGGTTAATGGAGCCAAGAGCATTCATTCATTCATTCATTCATTCATACGTACATCTTCTGTAACTGCTTGTCCTGTTAAGGGTCGCGGGGGGGCTGTTGCCTATCCCAGCTGTCATTGGGCGAGAGGCAGGGTACACCCTGGACAGGTCGCCAGTCTGAGCCAAGACCAATTTAATTCAATTGTATTTTGTTTAATTTTATTCAGTTTAATTACAAGTCCGTACAAGTTCCCGGACATTTCACTCTTGATACATCTGAACTTTTCCATGAGCGAGTACGTACAGAACGTTTTTGTACGCACGCAACCTTCGTACATGAGGCCCCAGGTCACTGGCTTTATGAGACAATTGAAGGACATATCCTGGTTTCTCACAGTAGTACTGGAGGCCAAGGTGATGACATCCAGAGAAAGTAAGTGATTAGATTCTCTGAGATGTTTAGGGCCAAATACAATGGCTTCTGTTTAAGAGAGTTTAAGAGGAAGAAGTTCCAGGTCATGTCTTTAAGGAGTGTAACCAGCTGATAGATAAATATAGCTTAGTGTCATCTGCATAGAGATAATGCAATGTATCCTGATAATATTTCCGAAGGGAAGCATGTTTATTGTGAAGAGTATTGGTCCTAGCACAGAACCCTGAGCAACTCAATAACTAACTTTAGTAGAAGAATCACTGTTGGAATCTGTCTGATAGATAGGATTCAAACATTTAATCAAGTGTGTGTAGTAAAATAATGTGATGAATAGAGTTAAATGCAGCACTAAGATCTAGGACAAAGGACAGAAGCCCATTATCTGAAGCCATGAGGAGATTGTTGGTAACTTTAACCAGAGCTGTTTCTGTTCTATGATGAACTCTAAAATCTGACGAAAGGAATCAGCAACAACTTTAACTACAAGTTTAGAAATCAAAGGAAGGACCACAGGTCAGAAACACGGAGCTCCAGGTCAGAGACATTAAGGATCATAGAAATATCAGGTGGCAAATATAACTAGATTAAAGACCATGAAGTTCTGTCTTTAATCCTCTAATGATAAATGATGTTTTTGTCAAGTTCAAGATGACAACTGAAGATCATTGTTTGCATGAATCATACATCAGCACAGATTAGATCCTAAACTGATCGTACACAGAATCGAAGAACTTTTGTGGCATTAATGAATAATTAGAGAGCTCCTGTTTGTTCTTGGGTAAGAAGACCCTCGACCATACATGAACACAAGAAAGACAATCTGCTGCTGGTGCTGGGAAATAAGAATGAAAATGAATGAACCTGATTAAGACACAGGGAAATGTTCTGAAATCATTCATTCACATAAATAGATAGTTTAACATTTAACATTTAATACATCAGTAGTTTACAATTCTTAAGTTGCCTCTGTTCAATGGAGAATGGGACATATTTCAGACTGGAACCAGTCAAACATGTTTCACTCCAAATATTTCTCTTCAATGTGCTCAGAGCTGCTGCTGCTGTCTCTACAGCTGATGATGGGATGTGTTGTCCTCTCAGTCCCCCAGGTGGTGGAGGTGGATTCAGGGGTGGAGTCTGTTCAGCTGACCTGCAAAACCACAGCTCACCTGCCTAAAGACGCTGAAGTGGAGTGGAAGGACAGTTATAACAGGACGGTCCATGTGTATCAGAACGGCTCTGACCAGCTTGAAGACCAGAACCAGATTTACAGAAAGAGAACGAAGATGAATGAAGACCTGCTGAAAACTGGAGACCTCAGTCTGACCCTGAAATACACCACAGAGAGAGACTCAGACATCTACACCTGCACCGTATACAACAAGGAGGAAAACATCCTAATGAAGAAACAAGTGAAGCTCAATGTCAGAGGTCAGTACTGTAGATACAGGTCAGAGGTCAGAGGTCAGTATGTCAAATGTTCCTTAAAAAGATCAGAGAGCTTTTCCAACTCCTACTATTCTCAGATCAGTTCCAGCAAATGTGAGGTCATTGGTCTGGATTCATGTTTTCAGTAATCTGGATCAGACTTTGATTCCAGTCTCATCCTAAATGCTCTCCGAAGAACCCAGCCTAGAAAGCTCCTTCTCCGATCTAGAGGCTCCTCTGCTTGAATCGAGTGGATTGTGAATGGACTCTGGTGCAGTAGCTGCAGCGTTTGATTGATGTCCAGTCAGTATTAGAGCCAGACTTTCTGATCAGTGAGAGAAGATGAGAAACACAGACAGTGATCCTTCAGCAGCAAACATGTGATCAGAGCTGGATGTTGATCTAACACTAATGTAGAGCTGAGCTGAGTCTTTGATGAGATGAAGGGTGTTTGAAATGTTACGTGGAGCTGAGATTCATTGACACCACAGAGAGACAAAGAGACTGAAGACATGTTAGGATCTGAACTCTTCTTCTCTTCACTGTCACTGTCATGTTAGATCCACAGATAGAAAAGCAGCAGACAGCAGCTCCACACTGACAGGAGACATTACTGTGAAGCAGCACATGGACAAACAACCAACCATCAAGACTCTGATCATCTGCAACACCTTTCTAGATCTCTGTCCTGTTCCTTCTGCTCTCATCTGCTTCTGTCCTTCAGCTTTCTCTGCAATCATTCAATAAAGTCATGAAAACCTACTGCTGCTGCTGTCTCTACAGCTGATGATGGGATTTGTTGTCCTCTCAGTCCCCCAGGTGGAGGTGGATTCAGGGGTGGAGTCTGTCCAGCTGCCCTTCAGAACCACAGAGCTGCCTGAAGACGCTAAAGTAGAGTGGATGGACACTTCCTTGAGGAAGGTCCATGTGTATCAGAACGGCTCTGACCAGCTTAAAGACCAGGACCAGATTTACAGAAACAGAACGAAGATGAATGAAGACCTGCTGAAAACTGGAGACCTCAGTCTGACCCTGAAATACCCCACAAAGAGAGACAGTGGAGGATACATCTGTACAGTCCACAACAAGGAGGGAAAGACAGTGAAACAGAACACAGTGGAGCTCAGAGTGAAAGGTTTCTTTCTTTCTTTCTTTCTTTCTTTCTTTCTTTCTTTCTTTGTCTCTAACTGTCGTGTGTCTCCTCTGCAGGCGGAGTCCAGGTCCAGGATGTAACATTTCCTCTGATGGCTGATGAGTCAGTTTGATCAGGTTGTTGATCTTTGATTATTGATCAGTGAAGGATCTGATGGACGATGGATGAAGAGAAGAGGACGCTTTGTCAGCTCCTAGTTTTCTTCTTCCTTCATATCAGTCTTTGTGGATTTCCATCATGTCCAGATGGTTTCATTGTGTCACTGCTGTGAAGAAAAGAACAGTGTCATTTGATCCTGATTCATCCTTTCATTGTGCCTGTCTGTGACACCCCAGACTCTGGTTGCTTAGTTAACCCACTTGTATATTTTCCAGTAAATCAAGCAGAACATAAAAATGTTTGTAGCATATGTGCAGAGCGAGCTCTTCTTCTGTTTAAAAAGCAAATACTGTAAAGTCCATCGCTGCTCCAAGTCGCTATCATCATGGTGGATTTGTTGGTGGGAACCAAAGTGATGAACAGTGTTTCCTCCAGCTTAAAGTCTAGGGAACTCTGTGTTTGAGTCATATGTCAATCAACTGGATTAGTTGTTCCCATTGGTCAATATTATTTCAGCCAGGTACCGCCCACTTCACATCACTTCATGGGTTTCAGCAACATTCATGGTCTCTGATCGACACATCGCTGATCATCTTTTCCGGTGCAGACGAACCTGTACGTTGTCACTTTAAGACATTTGATTTGACAACAAGATCAGTACCAATAATCTTCTCTGCAGACCTGATTGTTCTCTCCTCGTCATGTCTGGTGGCAGATCCAAACCAGACCGTGATGGACGTGGTCAGGAGAGACTGGACTATTGCAGTGTAGAAAATAATCAGCAGCTCCTGAGGCAGGTTGAACATCATGAGCTTATGCAGTGTCATGGTTTTCTGTCAAGGTTTGTGATTAGTTTTCCTGGGTTTCTGTTTATTGTATTTTGTTAAGTTCTTGGTCTTTTACGGTCATGGTTTAGTGTTTAGTTTTTCGGTTTTCTGTTTCCTGTTTTATTTTGCTAAATTCTTGATATCCTGTTATGTGTTACTCCCTGTGTTTTCCCTTTTGATTAGGTCATTGCTTTCTCCTTGTGTTATGTCTTGATTTGTTTCACCTGTATCTCGTCACCCCTCTGTTCCCCGTGTGTATATATAACCCTGCCTTCCTCTCTTTTGCTTTTTACTCAGCATGAGATGTTGGTTCTTGTTGTTTATATTGTTTGATAGGTTTTATGATTTTAATCTTGTTCTTAATTTTTCTATGTGTTTTTATATTCTCATGTCTGTGTACAGTACTTTGGTCAACCTTGTTATTTTTAAAGTGCTTTATAAATAAAGATTGATTGATTTGGTCCTTGTCGTGTCATACTGTTTGTTTGCCACGTTCACGTCTTTCCATGCCATAGTTTTTCATGTCTTTTTCATATTTTCATATTGTTTTCCTGCCTTGTCTGCAGCACCTTTGGTTTTCTTGGCTTTGTCTTTTTTTTTTTTTTTTAATTAAATACCTTTTTGCTAACAGAGAAAACACACGGACAAACTTTGAATTTCACAGTCAGCATGTCATTTCCTCTTATGTTTTAATATTTAGTCAAATAATTGTGACTTCCTGGCAGAATGATCCCTGTGCTTCATTTTCATACATCATACCTTTGCCTCCACCTAGTGGGCTAATGGTGGTACTACACATGACAAACACTACAGTCATACAGTAGTGACAGTTAGCTTTAGCCATAGGGAGGAAATATCAATATTCTTATGGATTGTATAATGTGCACAATGTTAGAACGTGACGATGTCCAGGCTAAATAAAATGTGTGTACATTATCTCCTGTAGTGGAATCAGTAGTATTTTGTAGCCAGATTCCCTTTCAAGAGGTAAAAACCCAGTTTGATTCATGGGTCATTCATGTGGACCTGAGAGTTTTGAAGCTCTCCCCGATTTATTTCTTTAGTCAAGCTTAACCTCCCAGCACCCCAGGACTTAAGAGATGAACTCGTTAACCCTCTACGTATTGCAGGAAGTAAAACACAGACCACATTCAAAAATTCAAGACCTTGTGTCAAAAGTATTTTCACATTCCCCGTCTGCAACCAAGTGACCAATAAACCAATAAAAATAAATCAGGGACACATCAACTGTGAACTCAGTTTACAGCAGATGTCTATATCTTATATGGAGAAGTGACCTCCCTCCCCCTGTAGCACAGAGCCCAAACCCTGTTTAGTAAAACGTAAATAAAACCAGATCAAACAATGATTGGGTTCATATGAGCTGGGATTTGTATTTGGATGTGAAACACAGTGACCGGTAACGCTGGTTACTGTGTTACCGGAAACAGACTGAGTACTGCAAACAGTTTCTAGGCATCTACTAAAACTAAAATCACACTCCTTTCCTGACTTGAATCTATCAACCTGACTAGATCACAGTCAGTGGAAGTTTGAAATTAAGCTGAAATAAAGCTGAAATAAAGCTGAAAGTCTCTGATGCTGACGACTCATCTTTCTTTCAGCTGCCAGCACTCAATCAACCAGGAAGGTAGAGGAATGAAGGAACGTAGGGATGGGTGGCAGTCAAAATATAAAGAAATGTGATGACAACAAAAGGAAAGTAAATAGAGGCTCTGTGTGTCACTGACAATGATCTCCATGACAACAGCAACATATGCCGTCCATCAACCAAAACCCACGTATTATAGATTGTCTGCATACAGCACTTTGGCCAACCTCGTTGTTTTTAAAGTGCTTTATAAATAAAGATTGATTGATTGATTGATTGATAGGTTATTATAGACATTATGCATTTTTACTTCTAATATTAGTCTGTCCAGGGTCACATTCAGTCAGTTAATTCATGTTCCTGTTAAAAAGTCATCCTTCAGTTCCAAATCCAGATTACATCCTAAATCTAGGCAGTGTGTTGTTTAGCAGGCTGCTGTTAGACTGACTATCAGTGACTGCAGAGGTGATTTCTGATCAACTCTGGACGTATAAAACCCTCAAACATGTCCCTTTACTAGTTACAGCCGAAGGTGTAAGAAATGTTTTCTCATCCGTGATGTTTTTAAATGTCTGTGATAGGGGTTGACAGACTTCTGATTTTTCGACTAATATGTCAAATGACAAACGTATGACGTGAATGGAAGTCAAACATGTTGGCAGCAGCTGCAGCCATGAAATGTTCATGTGTCCACACTGCAGATGTGGATCACATTTAGAGTGTTGAGTTCAGTTCATTCTGACAGACACAAAGTCACAGATCCATCTGTATTTAATACATCAAACTGTGTTCAGACAGACATGAATCCAAAGAGTCTGTTATTATGTATGTGTCAGAGTTTTAGTTACAGCATGTGGCTCTAGAGCAATAACTCATCCAGGAAGTTTGAACAGAGGGATGAAAGCTGGAGTGATGGGGGATGGGCAGTAGTCAAATCAATAAGAAATGTGATGAGAACAAAATGAAAGTGAACAGACGCTCCACGTGTCACTGACAATGATCTTCACGACAACAGCAACAGATCTCACCTGTCACCTGATATTTAAAGACAAACAGCTGACGTTTCCAGACATCCTGTCCTCCCTTGCAAGGACTAAATTTTGATTTCAGAAGTGGGGGGGACACAAGTATTTTTAAGAAAACTCTAATCTTTCAGTTCTCTGTGTTTTCTAGTAGTTCTTCTAGTTTTCTGTTGTTACTTTTAAGTTTAATGTTCCCCTTTTTGGTTTGACTGGTTGTAAAGCATGTAGCAAAACATTATCACCCAATTCTGTGTTTGACCGTGTTAGTCAACTTCACTCCAACTCAGTACCACCAATTTTACACTTATTTATGGTATATATGGTAAACAGAGCTTATTTACATAGCACCACCCAGTGGTGGGCAGGTCAAACTGGCATCACAGGTGGAGAGAAACTGAATCAAATGTCGGCACGCACATACGCACATGGACACCGATTCAAACGTTAATGTAAATGAAACCTCTGATATTACAATCCTTCTAGCTGACGTGACCCAGGCAGAACAAAGGAACAATTTACAGTAGCAGGTTAACAAGGACTCCTGACCGCAGACTGGCAGACCGGTGTGACAGCAAGGTGGAGTGACAGCGGGGACGGCCAATCACACAAGAAACGGCAGAGCCAATGGAGGAGCTTGTGGGCGGGGCTAAACTAAGGAAAACAGGCTTCAGCTTGAGCGGCCGTTTTCCGCTTGGTCCTAGTGCTTGACTTTTCTCTGTTTACTATAGTAACATTGTTTTTGGACGGTAAAAAGTGCAGGGGACCAAAACGGCCTTTTGAAAAAGTGCAGGGCACATGTCGCCGCCCCCCCCCCCCATTACGTCCGTGCTGCCTCGTCAAAAACCAAACCGACACCTTCAGCAGTCAGTTACAGTTGTGGATGCTGTCCAGAAACTCGTTCTTCCTTTTTTTTTTTTTTTTATAGTCTACACTTTCACTTCAGTGGGAGCAGCTGAAGACGAGAGGAGGAAAGTCAGAAGTGTCTCATGATCTGAAGAAGAGTCCAAACACATCAACTGAGTTCTTGGAGTTTTGACAGGAAGATGAAGACGTTGGTGGTGTTTGTGATCCTCGTTCACGGTAAGATATCATCTTCCTGGATCTGATTATCTCTTCAGTCTGACATCATTTCTCTCACGTCTGTCTCTTTAAAGAAAGTCAGTGATGACCTGTTTCAACTTTGATTAGTTATTAGTTTGTCTGTGAGGGACACGTCCAGAAGCAGAGTCTGTTGTTCTGATCATGTGAACTGTTTCTAATCACTGCTGTAAATGTAAAATCACATCAACGAACAAAGAATCAAACAGATTTAACGTGAGCTCAGAGCTAACGACTCCTTGATGAGATTTCACTGTTGGACAGAAACACAACAATTCTCAATGTGTTTTAAAGTGAAACTGTCAGCTAGTGAGTTCTTCATGGGAGATGTTGACGACTAGTTTCCTCATCCAGATTCCACATCACTGAGAAAAAGCAACAGAGACATATTAAAGGTTAATAAATGTTAACCTTATTAAACACCCATGTTATGAACTAAGCTGTTTTCATTCACCCTATCCATGGACGTTTTTTTTTTTTGGGGGGGGGGGGGGGGGGGGGGGGGGGGCACAGGGGACATGTCCCCTGCACTTTTTACCGTCCGAAATCTGTAAAACAATGTTACCCTTTTTCTGTTTGTAAACATTGATGACGTATGCGCGCGCATTTTGGCAACGGAAATATGGCGGAGATAAACAGCTTGTCAAGCTGTGCAAGGGGATTATCAACTAAAGATCGTAAATGTTACCTTAACAAGTTGACTTTGACAAATGGTGTCCGACTTCCAGATTCGTGTTCTATTAACGAGTGGGTTGATGACGTTAAAAAGTATCCGAATATACAGTGGCCAGATAGCCTACCTATTTAATTGAGAAACCGAGTTTGGACAGATGTTAGGGTACAACGTCAGAATGTCTGACCCATTCACCCATTTAGACGGATGAAATAATTAAATCAAGCATTAGGCTAATGTGTTCATCGACAAAGGTGGAGCTGATTTAAATACTGACAGGTCGTTCGTAATTTCTTTCCCGGGATCAATAGTCTCATCATGTTTTATTTTTAAAAATATATATATTTTTTTATTATCAGTTAGAATTTGCAAAGTAATTAAAGCTGTCAAAAAGTGTCAAATGTCCTCGAGTGGGATGAAACGGAAAGCAGAGACATAAATACCGTAAATCCTCTAATATTGGCCTGTATTCCATTACCGGCCGGGTCTCCAACATTGGCCGGTCTCGCTGTCAGCGGAGGTAAATAAAGGCCGGTCTCTAATAGTGGCCGGGGCTATTATTAGAACCATCTCGGCGGGTCAGGGTTTCGGCGGCACGGTGTGCGGGACCTCTCCCCGGCGTCGGCCGGCCCCCGCCGGGCGCATTTCCTCCGTGGCGGTGCGCCGCGACCGGCTCTGGGTCGGCCTAGAAGTGCTAGGGGCGAAGGTGGCTCGCAGGCTCTGGCCGCGAGCTTTACAGCGACCCCCCGCATCTCACCTCGCCGCTTCCCTGGGGTCGTGGAATCAGTGCTCACTGCGCCCTCTCTCCCTGCGGGGAGGGACGGGGCCCCCTCGCTCGAGGCGCGACTGCCGACCGGCTGCGGACTGTCCTCAGTGCGCCCCGACCGCGTCGCGCCGCTCATTTGTTGTTAATGTTCTGTATGCATACCAGGTTATGGTAACTGTACGTTTTCAATAAATGAACCTAGTATTTTATAGGTTCAAATAGACACAAAATCTTGTTTTTATTCATTCTACTGGTAGTTCGTTTTGCTCAAATAGAAATTGAGGCCTGCCTCTAATTCTGGCCTCCTTCCAATAAAGGCCTGGACCGCGATGAGTAAAATAAAGGCCCGGGCCTGTATTAGAGGATTTACGGTATGCGTAGTAAATTAGAGTAAAACACAGGGGGTCGTTTCTGAACCACATGACGTCCCCAGGTAAAACCAGTCCCGTATAGGGCTATAGCTAACCAGTAGGCCACGGGGCAGCCGTGGCCTACTGGTTAGCGCTTTGGGCTTGTGACCGGAGGGCTTGTGACCGGTAGAAAGCGGCTGAAGTGCCCTTGAGCAAGGCACCTAACCCCTCACTGCTCCCCGAGCGCCGCTGTAGCATGGCAGTTCACTGCTCCGGGTTAGTGTGTGCTTCACCTCACTGTGTGCTTTGTGTGTTCACTAATTCACGGATGGGATAAATGCAGAGACCAAATTCCTTGTATACACAACAAGTATACTTGGCCGAGAGACACTTAATAATAAAATAGTCCTGAAGTTGACTGTATCTCAGGTTCAGATCATCGTACTCTCTCTTTGGAACTGGGATATCCTCTTCAGCTTTAATATAGAGAAGTGAAAAATTAAATTATTATTATTATCATTATTAAAATAAAACACAAACACGTCTGTTTAGCCTAGCAAGCTGCAAATCTCACGCCAGCTCATCAAACTTTAGCTGCATTTGATTATTATTCTATATCATACAGACAATCACTAATGTACGACGGAGTATAGGGCCACATTGAGGGAAAAAAAAAAATCACAAACTTTGAGAATAAAGTCGTAATTTACGAGAATAAAGTCGTAATATTACGAGAATAAAGTCGTAATTTACGAGAATAAAGTCGTAATTTATGAGAAAAAAGTCATAATATGTTGTTTTAGAGGAAGACAGTTGGTAAAATGAGGGCCGTGGAGGATTTTGTGGAGTTGTACTTTAGGGTGGTCGGACCAAGTCCACCAAGAGCTCTATCTCGCTGTGCTGACAACAAAAAAGGAAGGAACGGTAAAATGGCTCTTCAGATGAGTCGATGACGTCTATTCGTTCGACATTCTTTCCATTTCCATGGTTTCCAAAACGAAACCAACGGGCAGATCTCATAATCCAAAATTTAGATTTTTCATTTTGGTGGAGAATCGGAAAATGAAAAAACGATCCGTTATCCGTTTTTTCCATTTTGGTTTTTAAAACGGATAACGAAAAAACAATTTTTTTCTCGTGTTTTTTTCTCTTTGGTTTCACTACGAAAAACGAATGAACGGAAGGTTCACGGATTGAACCAGACGGACTTGGAGGAAGTCGCTGCTTTTGTGGAGGGGGAAATGGCTGGAACTGGTCAACTGCAGGGTTATCGTGGATGCATCAGTGGGCCATTCAGAGGGGTAAGATTCTGGATCCAGAGGGAGTCGAGCTCCGGCGAGCACGGCGTCTCCGACGTCGGCAATACACCTGCAGAGGCCCCAACGCCTTATGGCACATGAACTGATTCATAGAATAAACTAAAGCCCTATGGCATTGCTATTAACGGCTGCATTGACGGATTTAGTCGCCACATAATGTGGATGGAGGCATACACAACTAACAGCAACCCCAAGGGAATAGCTGAATACTTCATAAATACTGTGATGCACATTGGAGGCTGTCCACAGCGGCTAAGGGCCGACCCAGGTACGGAAAATGGACACGTGAGGGACATGCAGATGTTCCTGCGGAGGAATCACACAGACTATCATGTGGGAGATGGGAGCTTCATTTATGGGTGCAGCACTGCCAATCAGCGGATAGAATCGTGGTGGGGGGTCCCGCGTAGACAGCGTGTCCAGTTTTGGATGGACATACTTCAGACCCTCAAAGATGATGGGCTCTTCTCGGGGGACTTTCTGGAAAAATCCCTGGTCCAGTTCTGTTTTCTCAACCTAATCCAGGTACAGTGTTGGATGAAGTTGTTCTTAAATTAAAAGTATCGCCATTAGTATAATTTTTAAATGATAATTTGGTTAAAGTGAAAGTAAAGTTAAAGTATCTGACATTAAAAATGTATAGTATTTTTATTATATTATATATTGTATTTATTAATACGCCTAATTATTCCTGTCAGTGTATTTCCTGCTGTAGCAAAGGGATATTCAAAATACAGTGCATTTTCATTGTGATCAACAGTGGTTGTATATAGTAATATATATATTACAATTAATGTTAAATGGTTATTTATTTACAGGATGAACTTGACGAGGTTGTCAGGATATGGAATACACACCAGACAAGATCAAGAAAAGCCCATGGTGTGCAGAGAGGACGACCCATTCTCATGTACTCTATGCCACAGCTCTATGCAGCAGAGGACAAACTCCAATGTGTACTACCTGTGGAGGTTGCTGTTTGCAAGGAAGAGTGCACCCCAAAAGGGCAGTTCCCCTGTGATGAGACTCTTTTCGAGCTCTGCATTCTAGTAATGGCTGAAAATGTTTGGAGTCCTCCTACGGATGCATACAGTGCCACAGAACTGTATTCACTATTAAGAAATAAAATACTCGAAAATCTATAAAAGTTTCACAATGTTCATTTTGTTTTTGTGTTAGGACTTCATAAGAGGCTGCCTCAGTGTGATGCTACATACCTACAGCATCTTTCCAAATAAGGGTCTAAATTGTGTGTACATAAAGACTCTTCTTTGAACACATCATCCTGTCACATTCATCTAAAATGTCAGTATAACCTACTAAAGATGAACAAGCACTGTCCAACTCGAGGTACTGATGTGCAGCTATTATTTTAAAGCATTTTTATGCACATCATGCTACTCTACAAACATGGCATCCTCCATAAAAGGGGACCTGCTACCCATGTAGATATAAAAGATTCGTTCCAAATGCTATGTTATCAGCAAAATGGCTAGAAGGTTTTTTTTCTGTAAGAGTGATAATAATGCAAATACCGGTAGCCTAGTGTCTACATGTGTGATGCAATATTTTTCTCTGAATTGTAAAATAAAACCTGAATAGTGGTGAAATAGAAATACTCATGTAAAGTGCACGTACCACAATATACAAGTGCAGAAACTAAGTTTAGCTAGTCAGTTCTATTCCATCACTGATGAGTTAACTTTTGAAATGTTCAGCAGATGCCTGTTTTCATCAAAATGAATTAAATACAATTGTGTCAAACATATCTTTTAATAACTTCACAAGTAAGTAAACAGAATAAAATCTCTTCATACAAACACCTGCAAGTGACCTCAAGAAATCCAATGTCTCTGGCTTACTTTTGTAATTCATGACAACTTGATCACAAATGATCAACACATATGTTCTGTAAACAATAATAACCTTGCTTTGATCACAACAGTTCAATACATTTTCTGTAAACAATAAACACTTCAGTTTGATGCAAACACATCAATACAGTTTCTTTCTATAAACAATAAAAACTTTGGTTTGATGCAAACACATCAATACATTTTTCTGTAAACAATAAGCAACCTGTCAAGATCAACATACTTCTATAAACAATCTGATCACCTGTTTGTCACAACCGATCAATACATTTTTTCTGTTACCTCATTTTGATTACAGTCAATCAATTTTTTTTATGTAAACAATTACCTCATTTTGATCACAATCAATCAATATTTTTTTTCTGTAAACAGTTACCTCATTTTGATCACAATCAATCAATATTTTTTTTTCTGTAAACAGTTACCTAATTTTGATCACAATCAATCAATATTTTTTTTCTGTAAACAGTTACCTCAGTTTGATCACAATCGATCAATATTTTTCTGTAAACAGTTACCTCAGTTTGATCACAATCAATCAATATTTTTTTTTCTGTAAACAGTTACCTCATTTTCATCACAATCAATCAATATTTTTTTTCTGTAAACAGTTGCCTCATTTTGATCACAATCAATCAATATTTTTCTGTAAACAGTTACCTCATTTTGATCACAATCAATCAATATTTTTCTGTAAACAGTTACCTCAGTTTGATCACAATCAGTCAATATTTTTTTCTGTAAACAGTTACATCATTTTGATCACAATCAATCAATATTTTTCTGTAAGCAGTTACCTCAGTTTGATCACAATCAGTCAATATTTTTTTTCTGTAAACAGTTACATCATTTTGATCACAATCAATCAATATTTTTCTGTAAACAGTTACCTCATTTTGATCACAATCAATCAATATTTTTCTGTAAACAGTTACCTCATTTTGATCACAATCAATCAATATTTTTTTTCTGTAAACAGTTACCTCATTTTGATCACAATCAATCAATATTTTTCTGTAAACAGTTACCTCAGTTTGATCCCAACCGATCAATACATTTTTTCTATAAACTGATAATCTGTTTTTCACAATCGAATAATACATTTTTTCTGTAACACAGATACATTTGAACATTCTGTTAGAAATGCCTTTTTCTGAGATAAGATGTGTGCATTTAATATGTTTGTAGTAAACGTCTGTGCTGATGACTGCATGTGTTTGTTTGTACCATGTGTATGGAGGTAGTGAACTGTGTAACAATATTTTAGAGTAAAAAGTCAGCAGTAATATTTGACGCCACATGTCCCGCCTACACAATATCCATTATCCAGATGTTGCTCTCTAGAATGGAATTAAATTCGCTGCGGAAGTCAGGAAAATGATCGTAGCTGTCAGACAGTTTCAAGACCATTCCACATGTATGGGCAATGGGCCGTCTTGTGAAACTGCTCTGAACAGCAAACTCCACCTTGATATGACCAGACACCAACAAATCAGAGCCAGTACAAAACCTTAAAAATCTTCCCAGCTTTTCCTCATTATAAGCTCTCTGATGTATCTTTTTAGGTGCTGGGAGACCTCTGCTTCCTTCTGTGTCATCGCTGTAGGAAAGTTCAGTATCCCCACCACTTTCCTTGGCATTGGTTTGAGGTCACTGTACATTTTGGTCAGTTCTGCAAGGTTCAGATGCAACTGTGGCTGTGTGATCTCCCTCCAGCAGTCAATCACAAACTTGGGTTTCTGTACAAGTTCCTTGTGAGAGATCTCATCTAAGATGTCTGGCAGGGTATCAGCAGAGACCTTCTTTCTACATTCATAGGTGGTCAGCACTTCGAGAAGGTCATCAGCATCAACAGATGAAAAATCATCTAGAGCCTGTCTTAGGACATCCTGCTCTTGGCAGCTCACAAACTGAAGAAAACTTGTCTTCAAATCACTGTGAACTTCCCCAAAAAGCATTTCCTCGACAAAAGGTGGGGCTAGCTTGATGGGCAAGTATTGGTAATCTTGGAATCCTTTCAGAAGAATTCATCCAATTGCTCTCCATGTAGCTGCACTGAAATCATGCCTAAGAAAAGGCACTTTCAAAGTTGTTCCAAGGGTGCACCGTTCATAAAAATCTTCCCAGAAGCTACTGAAACTGTCTCTGACTACGCCAGAACCGCTGACTTTTTCCACTGAGTTGTCAGGAAGTAAACGTTTTACTTTCAAGGTTTTGTTCATGATCTCAGGATCAGAGAATGCCTCTATCATTTCACTGAAGCTGTTTGTGTGGTGTAACACCAAGGTCATTTCAGGCAAAGTATGAAAAACAATGTTACTATAGTAAGCAGAGACTCGTCAAGCACTAGGACCAAACGGAAAACGGCCGCTCAAGCTGAAGCTAGTTTAGACCCGCCCACAAGCTCCTTCATTGGCTCTGCCGTTTCTTGTGTGATTGGCCGTCCCCGCTGTCACTCCACCTTGATTGCACACCGGTCTGCTAGTCTGCGGTCAGGAGTCCTTGTTAACCTGCTACTGTAAATTGTTCCTTTGTTCTGCCTGGGTCACGTCAGCTAGAAGATTGTAATATCTGAGGTTTCATTTACCTTAACGTTTGAATCGGTGTCCATGTGCGTATGTGCGTGCCGACATTTGATTCAGTTTCTCTCCACCTGTGATGCCAGTTTGACCTGCCCACCACTGGGTGGTGCTATGTAAATGAGCTCTGTTTACCATAAATCCCATAAATAAGTGTAAAATTGGTGGTACTGAGTTGGAGTGAAGTTGACTAACAAGGTGAAACACAAAATTGGGTGATAATGTTTTGCTACATGCTTTACAACCAGTCAAACCAAAAAAGGGAACATTAAACTTACAATTTTGTAAATATTGTGTATAGATTTTTGTTCTTTTTTTAGTTCTCTATTTTTTATTGTTGATTTTTAGTATTTATGTATGGTGTTGAATGCCTGTACACTGCTGCTGCAACAGAGAAATTCATTAAAAATCTATCTATCTATCTATCTAAAAGTAGCAACAGAAAAATTAAGAACTACTAGAAAACACAGTGAACTGAAAGACAAGAGTTTTATTAAAAATACTTGTGTCCCCCCCCACTTCTGAAATCAAAATTTCATCTTTGTCTTCATGTGTCCTCTCAGTTTCCCAGCATGCCCTAGGAATTGTGGTGCAGGTGACTGAGGGGGCGGAGTCTGTCCTGCTACCCTGCAACTACCTGGGTTTCTTACCTGTGGACAACCCCACAGTGATTTGGACCCGGAACGATCTCAGTCCCAAATCTGTCCACAAACGACGAGAAACAGATGAAGTTAAAGGTCAGAACCAGGTTTACAGGGGGAGGACATCGATGACGCCTGATGCTCTAGACACTGGAGACTTCAGCCTCACTCTGAGAAAACCCCACCTCTCTGACAGCGGCAACTACACCTGCTCCATCAGTGATGGAAGAGAAGAACGGAGAGTGACAGACGTACATCTACATGTCAAAGGTCAGAAACAAACCTCAACATGTGGTTTCAGAGGGAAACAAAGACTCAAGGCCAAACAGTTTCTGGTCTTTCCAGTAGAAAATCAAAGTGGTGATCAGGAGCTGTTTTATTGTTGGAGTCACAGACACATTTCTGATCTCATCTAACGAACAGGACTTCTCAAGGACACACACACATCAGTCTTCAGTGTGTTTATCTGGGCTTATGTTGAATAAAATGTGAACCCCCAGCTTCAGTCAGAGAAAATAATCAAATCAGAACTGAATAAGAAGGTGAGTTGTGGTCTTTAAGTCAGCTGATGAAGAGTTCTGGTTCAGTCTCGTCACATATCATGTTGCCCCTGAGCTGAAGAACAATCTACAGATATTTAACAAAATCCACCAGGAACTCTGGACCATGTATTAAACATGTTAGGCTGCTTCAGTTCCTGCATGTGACAGTTATTATTAAACCAGATGATTGATGTTTCTGTCTCTTGTGTTCTCTCAGTTTCCCAGCCTACCCTGGCTGTGGAGGTGGTGGACGGGGCGGAGTCAGTCCTGTTGCCCTGTCAAGACTCTTCTGTTCTTGTGGACCCCACGGTGGAGTGGATCCGCTACGAACTCAGTCCTTCAACCATCCATCAGCGTCAGACGACAGGTGATCAACTGACAAACCAAAACCAGCGTTACAGCGACCGAACATCCATGAAGACTGACGCCTTGACAACTGGAGACTTCAGCCTGAATCTAAGGAAACCCCGCCTCTCTGACAGCGCAACCTACATCTGCTCCATCAGTGCATTTGGAAACGAACGCAGACTGGCAGCCGTGCAGCTGGAGGTCAAAGGTCAGCAATAAATACTAACACTGTATACAGCAGTATACTGTATGATCACACACAGTTGACATTTGTAGGGTTGCCATCTCTAAGCCTTTTGGACTGAGTCAGACTAAGAGGTTGAATCCTTTATTATTTTTATTTTACTGTCAGTGGAAATCTGATCCATTCATTGAAGTTAAAACTACTTTTCTGTCTTGTCAATGTTTCACAGTCTCACTGCAGAAGTAAAACAGCAATGACATTACTGAGCACATGCATGATTCCCATAACTATTAACAGCATAAACCTTCTCTAATCAATAATAAAACTACCAGAATACGTCAGGATCGTCACATCTTAGCTCTGTTTAATGAGAGAGACAGTTCCTAGTACGAACTGGCCAACATGGACTCAGCCGACTCAGACTCCATGCGATAAGCTCTCCAGGCCCAGGGAAGGAGAATCCACCTTCAGGAAGAACAGGTCACTGTAGCTTGTAAAGAAATGAGAGATCAGTCGGAGAGACAGGAGAGTATCCTGGAACTCATCTGTTCACTGAGAACATTTGCATTGTCTGACCAAATTCAGAGAATGCAAACCAAGTACTTGTCTTCTGTTCAAACTCCGACCCCAGAAACTTTCATTTCTGCTCAAGCTGCAGCCCTAGTTCCTGCCCCTGAGCCTTCTCTAGTCTCTGTTACTACCTTGTCTCCTCACCTCTCCCAGCGATTTTCTGGTGATTTGGGTGACTGCCGAGCATTCCTGAGACAGTGTGGGCTCCATTTTGAGTTCCAGGCCACCTCCTACCCTACCGAGGCAAGGTGGCATACATCATCTCTCTTCTTTCTGGAAGAGCTGAAGCCTGGGCTACAGCTCAGAGGAGCTGGAGTTCTCCAATCTGCGACTCTTTTGAACTTTTCTCTGAGACTTTTGCTAAAATCTTTCAACACATGGCTCCTGGTCGTGAGGCAGACAGGGCCCTAGCAGACCTACATCAGAGAGAGAGATGGGATAGCGTTTTGTAGCAACTATTGACCTGCTATCTGGAACATCATCTCCTAGGGGTGACTTTATTCTTTATCTGCACCTGAGATGCAAGCCATGAAGGAATATGTGAAATCATTCTTGGCTGCTGGCATCATACGTCCTTCATCCTCCCCTCAAAGTGAGGTCTTCAAATAAAAACAAGGTGACATTTCATCCCCCACTCCACAAACTGATGAAGACAGAAACCAAAGTGACATTGAGGAAGATGTGTCTGAGAATGAGGATGACGTTGAGTGTGATCATGAAGAAGGCCCTATCAGATATGCTGTGTCACATGTTCAAGACATCAAGACAACATTTGAGCTGTTAATACCACCATATGTTGAGAACATCTTGCTTGAGATGGCAAACATTAAAGGTAGAAGGGTGTTGTGAAACAGCTGGATTGGAAACAACAAACATACCTGGATGCTTACATGGAGCAGTTGCTTCTTGCTGGGGTGTATAGATCCTGTAATCAGACTACAGCCATTTTATGGGATGCTGTGTCAGGCCGGAGTATTTTCTGTGCTACCATGTCACTTCAGAGTGATGTGTTGTCAAGAATTACCCAGTTTGACAATCAGGAGACGAGACCTGGTCCCCTTGTAAATTACAAACTTGCTCCCATTAGACAAACAAGGGCCTATATTTGCATTTGCAATTTTGAGCTAAATGAAGTTTGGTTTTGTGAAACAGACTTTTTTTTTTTTTACCTCTATCCTAGCATAAATATGTACGGGTCTGTTTTGACCCGTAACAGAACAGATGTCACTGTGATTAATAATATTAAGTAAAAAAACTCCACATGTAATTTATTTTTGGTGGTATGTTCTAATATTAATCTATGATAGTCAAATAGAATAATTATCTATTGTCTTCACTATAACAAAGATAAGAAGGGAATTTAAATATTTTTTCAAATGAAAACGAGTGGTGTATTCCAAGATAAATGGATAACGGATAAATGTTTTAGACTAACATCTAAAACAAAATTTTCAATGGCACGCGATCTACCCCCACACCTTCACGATCTGCCAGTCGATCGCAATCAATGTAATGAGCACCCCTGGTGTAGAGAAACCCTGGGGGGGCCAAGACTAGATACAGGTCAGAGGTCAGAGGTCAGTACTGTAGATACTGGTCAGAAGTCAGAGTTCAACCACATTCTTACCACATCCTGGGTAACCTGTGGGTCAGACATTCAGATGAGTGATACATAATTCCAGGTGTTGGTGACTGAAAGGACCTTACACAATGTTTAACTAGAGCAGAGCTTCTCAATTATTTTCTGTTACGCCCCCCCCAGGAAGAAGAAAACATTTCGCGCCCCCCACCCCCCCGACTTTCCGCTGCGACTATAAATAGTATAATTTGTCTAGAAAATTGTTATAAGTACACCTCTGCATAACGTTTTATCCTTAATTAACCCTTTCATGCCTGGTGTCGCGAATTCGCGACACACTGTTTCCGCTCAGACTGCAGCCGAAATAACGCATGTTATACCTTTTGCAAGCACCAGTTTCTTAATTAATTTCTTTATATAATTGAAAAATCTATGCTGTGTGGGCGCATGCTCGGTGCAAAAAAACAAAAACAAAACATACACCATAGAGCCAATACTCCTTGCGCACACTCTGACTCTCATGTTGTGTTCAATGTACTTCAACCAGGGAAAAATATCAGACCTGTTTGAACTCTGAGACATTCAGGAGTTTGGACCAGAGTAGTGGTGTTCATGTGGAGCTCATTCTGTTCTTTGCTTTTAACCCACAGAACCGTACATTTTTCCAGTTAAGGCCTGGGTTCTCCTGGTTGTCATCATTGTCATGATCGTTGGTGGTGTCATTGTGGGTCTTGGAGTGTATTTGAGAAGATTCTTCAACAAAGGTATGCTGTGTGTGTTAATCTCTCACAGTGTTAGTAGATGAAGACAATAGACACAATAAAAATAAATAAATATATAAGGAGTGATATAACCAGTCCAGCATCAAACATGACTGTGGAATCAGTTTGACACTGATGTGACGACTAAATATCAGAGAAAACTATAACGATAGGTGTCAGTAAGAAACCTTAATCTAAATGACCTCACTGAAAGAACCAGTGAACACCACCAGGGCTGGCTGTGGTCAGACGACCTGAACAGAGGCAAAGCAAACTTAGTTGCACCATCGTGACATTCTCTCCACAATCCTGTGACCACTGGTCTAAAAGGCGCCAGTCTTGATTGACTAAACATAGAGATGAAGGTCAGTACCTTCCTCAGGAAATATTTGGGAATGCCAGAGTAACACCACAGCAAACTGTAACTGCCATTAAAGTCCTTGTGAGAGGAGTTTAAGGAGACGAGACCCAGGGAAGGGACGCAAAGGTGGTTAGAAGCAGGATGGAGGAGAGGGTGGACAGGAAGTGGAGGGTAGTGTTTAACATTTACACAGAAACTGATACAATGACTGTTTATCTGGCATTTTATCTTTAATTTCTAATTTCTGGAACTTGACTGAAACCAGTCAAACATGTTTCACTCCAAATATTTCTCTTCAATGTGCTCAGAGCTGCTGCTGCTGTCTCTACAGCTGATGACGGGATTTGTTGTCCTCTCAGTCCCCCAGGTGGAGGTGGATTCAGGGGTGGAGTCTGTCCAGCTGACTTTCAAAACCACAGCTCACCTGCCTGAAGACGCTAAAGTGGTGTGGAAGGACAGAAGATACTGGACGGTCCATGTGTATCAGAACGGCTCTGACCAGCTTGAAGACCAGAACCAGTTTTACAGAAACAGAACAAAGATTAATGAAGACCTGCTGAAAACTGGAGACCTCAGTCTGACCCTGAAATACCCCAGAGAGAGAGACACCGACATCTACACCTGCACCGTCTACAACAAGGAGAGAAAGATCCTGATGAAGAAACAAGTGAAGCTCAATGTCAGAGCTCAGTACTGTAGATACAGGTCAGAGGTCAGAGGTCAGTACTGTAGATACAGGTCAGAGGTCAGTGATTTTGGATGGAAATGGATTTTTTCTACCAATGTATTTGTAGTTTTTCCAGTTTCCATCTCATCTGTGGTGATTAGATGTTACATTAGTGTTCATTACAGATTACACTCAGATCTACTGCTGCAGAGCGTCTCGTCCAGTTTCCAGCTTCAGTCTCTTGTAGTTTACCTTTAGACAAGTTCTTCAGTCAGGTAGGTCATCCACCAGAAGTTGTTCTTTCACAGCTTTTTGATGTGAGGTGACCGTGTTAACCAATGCACCTCATTAAAAACAGAATTAATAAAGATCATAATAATGATAAAAAGAGATTCCTGACTGGTGCATTGATGACTCTGTCTTCTGAGGGTCTTTAGTGGGTCTTTATATACTCTTCTGATGCTTTTAGAGGGTTTTCAATAATTAGTGGTTTGCTGATGTGAGACCAGAAGAACTTGGTACAATGTTAAAGTACAATGCCTTGGGACCTGCACAAGAAGTACACTGGCTTCTGATTCCCTGTGGATGGATTTAGCACAATTCACTTTCAGTCAGGGTTATTTATTGTTTTTTGTATAGGTCACTGTATAATGACAGTAAAGGCTAATATGAATTATTGTTGGTAATTAATGATGTTCAGGATGATAACTGAAGATCATTGTTTCCATGAATCATACATCATCACAGATTAGATCCTAAACTGATCGTACACACAACTGAAGAACTTTGGTGGCATTAATGAATAATTAGAGAGCTCCTGTTTGTTCTTGGGTAAGAAGACCCTCGACCATACATGAACACAAGAAAGACAATCTGCTGCTGGTGCTGGGAAATAAGAATGAAAAGGAATGAACCTGATTAAGACACAGGGAAATGTTCTGAAATCATTCATTCACTTCATAAATAGATAGTTTAACATTTAACATTTAATACATCAGTAGTTTACACTTCTTAACTTGTCTCTGTTCAATGGAGAATGGGACATATTTCAGACTGGAACCAGTCAAACATGTTTCACCCCAAATATTTCTCTTCAGTGTGCTCAGAGCTGCTGCTGCTGTCTCTACAGCTGATGATGGGATTTGTTGTCCTCTCAGTCCCCCAGGTGGAGGTGGATTCAGGGGTGGAGACTGTACAGCTGACCTGCAAAACCACAGCTCACCTGCCTGAAGACTCTAAAGTGGAGTGGAAGGACAGATATAGGAAGGTCCATGTGTATCAGAACGGCTTTGACCAGCCTGAAGACCAGAACCAGATTTACAGAAACAGAACAAAGATGAATGAAGACCTGTTGAAAACTGGAGACCTCAGTCTGACCCTGAAATACCCCAGAGATGGAGACAACAAGACCTACACCTGCACCGTCTACAACAAGAAGGGAAAGATCCTGATGAAGAAACAAGTGAAGCTCAATGTCAGAGGTCAGTACTGTAGATACCAGAGATGGGACCAAGTCTTTGTCCTCAAGTCCTACACTTTTCATTTCGAGTCCTTTTAACAGACGGATCATAATCACTTTTTAAATCTACATTTATTTATCATAACGTGATAAAACATGTTTCAAGTGAAAATGTATAAAAACAGAGCTGATCCTTCCATATGACGCTATTAACCAGTTCCATTTAACTCATCTGCAACAATATTTTTCATTTTAAACTTTCTTTGCTGAAACAAACATTTGATCAAATGTGGAGAAGTGGAGCTGAAATCATTTGCACAAAAGTGCTGACATTTAATTTCCAAAGCACCAGAATGAGTTCCACCAGAGAGAGAGAGAAATTATTTGATTTTTAAAAAACATATTGGAACAATCTTATTGGAACAATAAATAACAACGTTCATTTCATCACCAGAACCTCCTTAAACACAGTATTAAAGGTTAGAACATATCCAGACACAGAGCATATCACGTCTTCATGTTACTCACTGCTTTAAAAAACCTAAAATCAATCCACACTCTGGTTTTCACTCACCAAATAAACATAGGAAGTGCTTCCTGTCCAGTTCTGTCCTCCACCTTATTTCTTCTACGACAGTCAATGGACATTTTTGACATTGTTTATGCTGGAGGACAGTGTTCCAAAGAGGACATTTTTGCCTCCACTCCAGTGAGTAGCGTCTCCAATTCTCTTTCTGTGAAGTTCTTCTTTTTTCCCGTCTTACTCATTCTTATGTTTTCATTTTCTGATCGTGCAGAGAGGGGAATCTCAGGTGCAGGGTCAGTTTAAATATAATTTGCATATTTAAAAGGGGGCGTGGACAGGGAGGGGTCGGGAACAATCCGCGCTAGATTCCATGTTGATTGGGATGTACAAAGGAAAAATGTTTCTTGATCTGAGCGTGCGCCACGCTTTGGAAGGAAATCCACGCAAGTCTTTGTACATGAGCCCCCTGTTGTTGGTCTGTCCTCTATGTCCAGCCTGGTTCCTTTGATGACAGGATCTTCTAAGAGCTAGTGAAGAGAACTTGTCTTCTCAAGTTTCTTCCAGGAAAAAATGGTGTACGCTCAGATGCAAATATGCAAATTATATCTAAATTGACCCTTCACGAGATTCCCCTCTCTGCACGATCAGAAAATGAAAACATAAGAATGAGTAAGACGGGAAAAAAGAACTTCACAGAACTTCACTACTCACTGGAGTGGAGGTGTGCAATAATGTCCTCTTTGGCAGCTGTCCTCCACACGCCACAATGTTGGTTAATTCCATTTGTGCATCACATATGACCTGTACATTGATGAATAAAAATGTTTCATCATGTGATGGCGCTTTTATATCAATGTGTGTTCAGTCGATACCTCTGATTACATTCAGAAAACCGGTTCTCGCTGCAAATTGCTCTTTAATGTTGACCTGTTCAGATGCATTGTGGGAATTTGATATACCTGGCTGACATGAGGATAACTCCATCCCACACGGCTAGCATGGCTCTGCTCAGGGTCAACCGGCACAGTCCTGATCGGTGGGACTAATAGTTTTCATATTGATGACAGGTTCCCAGCATCACCTCTAAGTGTCGCCAAAGGATCAACAGCTGTAGAAGCCAGCGTGCGCCAGACATGATGTTGGCGTAGGCATGTACAAGTTAGCAGTCATTTCACTCTTGATACATCTGAACTTTTCCGTGAACGAGTACTCACGGAACGTTTTTGTGCGCATGCACCCTTCATATATGAGGCCCCAGGTCTTTTGGGCCTATGAGTATTTCTGTAAAAACTACAGTCTGTTGTTAACCTGCTCTGTATATTTGCCAGGCCATGTCCTCCCTCACATTTTGGTAAAAACAAAACACTCTGAGACACCCAGTGTAATTTATCCCAGAAAAAAATCAAGGAGAACAGCTTGTAGCTTTGCTGTTAGACCTTTAGGTGGCTCTATAACAGCTAGCCAGTGCCAGAGGGCCGACGCAACCAGGTTATTAATAATTAGATTAGATTAGATTAGAGTAATTTCAACTTTACTGTCATTACACATGTACATGTACAGAGCATCGAAATGCAGTTTAGCATCTAATCAGAAGTGCAATAGGCAGTAAGTGCACGTGGCATAAATATTATGGTAAATAAGTTTGGTTTTTACAGCTTATGGACAATATTTACAGATCAGAACCTATGTACAGGTGAGACCATATATACAGGTTAATGAGCAGGATATACATAATGATTGAGTGAGGTACAATGAACATATTATGCAGATGGATTTGTTTGTTAAATGTGAGTAGACTATAAACAGGAACTAGCATAACATAATTTACAATAGAGGAGATGGCAGATGATAAATTAGGTAATGCAAAAACAGATGACGTGAGCAACTTACAGTGCAAAAATAAACAATAAGCGGTAGCTATCTAAGTTACTAGACTAGTGCAATATTTGGGTACATAGTACTGTGCAAACAGATTGTATAAAGTGAGCATGTGCAGAGTAGTCCAATAGTGCAGTGGTGCAGTGGTGATGGTGTAAAAGTCTTTGGTCAGTGACACCCAACCTCTAAAACCTCTAAAAGATCATTTTGGTTTCAACCAATTCTATTTATTTAATTTGGCTTTAATCTTTTCTATAATTCTGTCCCAGTTTTTCTGCACCATGTTCTCGTCTCCCAGATATACTCTAAGATGTTAAAAATCTTTTTTCCACTTTACTTTCCCTGGTAGACTGGGTAGTCCTCTCTTCCAGTTACCAACTGCCAGTACTTTACTTTTCTTCCAGTTAACTTTTGCAGCTGATATCACACCAAAATCATTTACAATGTATTCAAGTTTTCTGGCCTCTTCCTGGTTCTGAATAAAAATAATAAGATCGTCAGCATAAGCAGATAAAACATGTTTCTCATTACAACCTTGTAAAAACAACCCCTCCTTCTTATTTTACACAGCAAAGCTTCGATAGATAACGTGTACAACATACCTGAAAGAGAGCAGCCCTGTCTCACCCCTCTACACACTCTGAAGGGGGCACTTAGACCTCCTTTAATCTTCAGTACACTTTCAATGTCTTGGTACAACACCTTGATCATAGCTATGACACCAGGGCTGAGACCAAACCTCTCCAGGATCTTCCAGAGGTAAAGGTGCTCAACCCGGTCAAAAGCCAAAAGAAGAACTGAACAGCTCTCCATCTTCTCTGTACTCAGAGCTAAACAGCTCTGAATAAAAACCTGTCGCCCATCTCCTGATGTCGTTGTCATCTGACCTCGATATCAGCAGATGACCTTGATTTCCAGTGGAATCTGCTAAACTTTGTAATTCCACAGTTTCATTCTCCAGATCATTCATAGATCTGGTGATGCCACGTGTGACACTGAAAGTGTACTGTTGACAGAGCTGCTTTATTTCCACCTTCCCATAATCCCACCACTGCCTCAAAGATTTATGCATGTTTGACTTTCTGTTCTTAAAACATCTCCAAAAGAATCTAAAAATATCTTTAAAAGGGAAATCATCCAACAGAGCAGTGTTAAAATGCCAGTATGCACTCTTGGACTTTAAATTAGAAATTAAAACGTTACTAGTAACTAAAAAGTGATCAGTAAAACCAATAGGCATCATTCTGCAGTCTTTAAAAACATTAAAATGATGTTTAAAACAATAAAACCAATCCAACCTAGCCAGAGAATAACATTATCTCTAGTGTGAGTCCAGGTATATTGTCTTCTGTCTCCATTTCTTCTTCTCACACATCCACCACTTCATGTGTTTTCAGTACACAAATGGTTTTCTGTGCAGTTAAAATCTCCTCTCAATAATAATAAAAAAAAAAATCCTCAAAAGTGACTTTGTCTATAACTGAATTTAAAATGTTTAGGAACAAAACTCTGTGAGGCCCCGCTCTAGGAGCATAGACATTTATAAAAAATACATTTAAAAGATCTACCTGTTCTCTGACCACCAGCAGTCTGCCCTCTACCACCTGCTCCACCTCCAAAGACATTCATGAGAGACCCTTAGAAAACAGAACATGGCTCAGCACCACGTCCCCCTCCCATTCTCTCTTCCATTCGGACTCATTGGAAACATCACTGTGAGTCTCCTGAACAAACATCACATCTGACTTTTTAATCAGTTCGTATAGCAGAAACTTTTCCTCTCCTTCTCTTGCCCCATTTATATTTAAAGTGCTGCGTGTAACGTGACTCATTGTGAAAGAAAATAAAACTAGACAGAAAAATCTAATATACTAATATTAAAAGAGGCTCTGTTCATCATCATTATCATCATCATCAGGGATTAGTTCTTGTCTGGTTTTCTCAAGTATTTTCTTCATTCTGTATATTTCTTGTTCAGTTAACCGTCCTCTGGCTTTACTGCCCATGTGCAGTCAATACGAGTTACAGAGCAGCACTTTGTCTGAGAAATATTCCTCTATTTTAACACCTTTCATGTTTTTGGTTCTTTATAAGAAACTCTTGATTTTCCCCATACCGTAAACTCTAGTGTTTCCACTTTTACATCAGGGTTACCGTCACTGTCCATCTCACTGTCCATCTCACAGTCCTCTACGGTCACCTCTCTGTCCACTTCTCCTTTGTTAGAGAGCTTCCACTGCTGCTCCTGGTTTTTCTTTTTAACTGAGGAACCTTCATGTCCTCTTAGTCTCCTTCCATCTCCACTTCACTTTCACACAACACAACATTTCATCTTCTTTGTTACCTTTTTGTTTTATAATTTTCTTTAATCATCTTCTCCTGATTTCCATATTTTGTTTTACCTGTTATACTTTGATCTGCCTCACTCACCTGGCTGTCCTGCTAGCCCTCACCTGTCTCCTTCCATATTGTCCTGACTTCCTTCAGGATTCTTGTTAGTTGTGTCTGTTCCTCCATTTTATCCTGCTGTGCTATTCTCTTCTCTCTTTCTTCTGTCTGTACCCAGCTGGCCTTAGGCAGATGGTTCCCTCCATATGAGCTGGGTTCTGCTCAAGGTTTCTTCCTGTTAAAAGGGAGTTTTTCCTTGCCACCATTGCCTTCAGGCTTGCTCTGGGGGTTTCAGGCCGGGTTTTTGTATAGCGTCTTGAGACGATTTGTATTGCTATTGACGCTATATAAATAAAACTGAATTGAATTGAATTGGACGTTGTCTCTGGGCATGCTTTAATCAAATGTCCCTCTTTACCACAGTTGAAGCATTTCATATTCCCTGATAACACAAATATAACATAATCAAAGTCATCCACTCTGATTCTGAATGTTAAGGTCAGCTTTTCCTTCTCATAAAAATGTGAGACACCATGTGTTTCAATAAAGGAGATTTACATCCTGAGTGAACCTTTTTCAGACCAGATAACTCTCTGGTTAATGTCTCTGATGAAGACAATGAGAGGCAAGACATGCACCAACGTATCTTTAATTACGACCCCGTTCTCCACTACCATGTTTGCCTTTTCCAAAGTGTCTAAAAAAATCACCACCACATTATTGTTGGGACCTGAACCTGGTGGTGAGCTATGGAAGCTCACCATGCAAAATCAAGTTAACCACATGTCTTGGAAACAAAGGGAAGCACCACAATCCTCCAGGTGTGAAAACTGACCAAGCAGTTCACTGGCTGACAGTGGCATGTGACCTCTGAGTCCCACAATCCTCCATCAGGAACACACAGCAAGGACTACAACTTTTCTTTGGCTTTCCATCAGGAACCGCCAGCTACAGGAGCAACATACCAGAAATTGACTTTTCCACCAAATCTGGTAGTATGACCTGGGCATAGTCAAGCTAAGCTAAGCTAAACATAGAGTTAGAAATGTTGATTTGATGTGATATTTGTGTTTATTGAGTTGTTTATAGTATAGTGGTTTGATGTTAGTTTAGATTATGCAACACATAGACTCAGGGTCTCTTGCATGCTAAATTAACCACTCTTCCTCTAACCTGGCACCTCATAAAACCCTTATCATATTCCACATATCTACTAGCCAGCACATGGTCTGAGTGTCCCTACTCAGCAGCCATTGTTTCCTTTGTGTTCAAGACCTCAAGTAGTGATGTTACGAGACGTGTCGAGGCTTCGAAGCGTGTGTCGAGAATGGAGGCGGGGTTTCCGCGAAGCGCGTATCGAGGCTTGCTTCATTTAGGGGAGGGGCCAAAAATAATGACGTTCGAAGCCTCGCTGCCCGGCTGTACCACGTGACTGATTCAGAAAGTGGTTCTGATTTTCCCGCGAGGTTTGACAGCACTATAAACCCCTCGGGGTTTTTGATAGAGTTTATATAATTTGGAGATAGTTTGGAGAGTTTAAAAAGAGAGATATAGTTTGAAGATTTAGGAGAGTGAGGAGAGAAAGATAGGTAAGAGGATGGAGCCAGCTAGGAAGAGACATAATGAGTGCCCTCTTCCTAGTTCCACAAGCACTTTCACTTTCCTCTGCCTGTTTAAGCCCATGCCATTTGCCTAAAGTGACGGAAAAACACACAACCTGCCATATCATATCATACTACCATTTTGGGAAAAGTTACACACACAATATATATTGTGGGTTTTATTCAAAAAATATCATACACCTGTGATAATTTAAGTAGAGAAATTATTTGGTCATACACTTTTTTGTAATTCATAGTCATTCCCAAGAGCCATTACAGATAGTGATGGCCCTCTGACACCTGAGGCTCCGACACATGCGCCGTAGCTCATGAAGCAATTGTATCGAACTACTGTGCCGAGGCGTGGTCCGTTCGAAGCAGCTGAGTGACGTCCGAAGCAGTTCAAGTGCTTCGGACGTCACTCAAAGCACTTGAACTGCTTCAGACGTCACTCAAGTGCTTCGGATGCTTCAGCAGCAAACGAATCACCTGAGGGGTTCGGTTTGTCATGTGAATCACTTGGCGGCTCGAGTGTGTTCAGGGATGTCCCGGATACCCTATCCCTATTTGGTGGTGCTCATTTGAATGTTTCTTTGCAGACTGGTTTGTTGCTGTAGTTGGAGTTAGTTGCGTATTTTGTGGAGATAGATCGTAATTAGAGATTCAGAGAGAAATAGATAAATTAGTTACATAGTTAGATAACACTGTACTGATAGATAGACATAGTTACATAGATAGTCCTAAATAGCGTTATATATAGATAAGACAGAGAGAGAGAGATACAGATAAGATATAGATATATATCTAATATAAAACTATAGCCCAAAACTATACACGCACTTCTGACTATATATAGTCACACTACTAAACCATGATACCAAGAGCAAAAGAAAATAGTTGACGTAAGCTCTGAAACATAAACATTAGTGCAAATTAATGACGGCCCACAGAGTGTAGTAGTGACGTAATGAAAATGGTCCAACGACAACCGAGCGCCATTAACGGATTTAGTGGCACACTGTGAAATCACCGGTCTTTCGTTATTGAATCAAGGGATCAATTCCCATTGTTTTTTTTTTTTTTTTTTTTTTTTATTGTTAGTATGTATATAATTTTCTTATAATCAACTTTAAACCACATATCCATGTAACGTAGTCGAATAGGAATGTGCATGGCGAATCAAGTGCCACACAAGCATGAACCAGTAAGACACGTCTCCATTGCACTACATTTTATTGTCCACTAGATACAAAAAATAGAGCACGGAGTCACTGAAGCTTCGAGTAATGAACCTTTTTTTAATCACGTGTCGGGGCTTCAACAAAACCTTGATTGCCCATCACTAATTACAGACACAAAAAAATCAATGCGTCACACATTATGTGGTTATACACCTGGCCAGTAGGTGGTTTCATGTGCACATGAAGCTTCGAGAAATGAACCCTTTCTCGAACCAGTTGGCTCAAGTGGTTCGATGCCTCATGAGGCTTCATCTCGCCATCACGAACCTCAAGGCCCCAGCGGCCATCTTGGCACGCCCACAACCGGCGGCCATCTTGACACGCCTACAACCAGCGGCCATTTTGGCACACACACACACACACATACACACACACCTGTATTGAGTAGTAGTAGTAGTTGACCTGTAGTTAGATTGTATGTTTACTTTTATTCTTGTTAATAAATGTCTTTTAAACATACCTGTCTGTTTAATGTTTCACAAGAGTGAATATTGCCAACCTCTACACTGTCAAGAACTCCAAATTCCTTCACTTTAACTAGTTGTTAACGTGGTAATTTTTGGTTATAGTTATTAAGTTAATTATTAATCAGAAATCCAAATTGACAATTTAGTATAATTTATGAGACTGATTTGATTGATTGGCTATCTTTTCCCTTCCTAGAAGGGTGGTGCCCCGAGGTAATAGTAATTAAGATCCAGTTATTTAATAATAAATAATTATTTTTGATAATTATTAATTATCCATGACCCTAATATTGAGTGCCTTAGTACCCAGGCCCAACATTATTCATCCTAGCAGCGGGCTTCACGCTGTCATATCCGACAACCTTTCCAACTGCCAGGCTACAGTCCTCCACCGAACAAAGGAAAGCCGGTGCTACCTTGATGCCATGCTTCCTGGTTAGTTTAAATAAATCCACCAGCAACACACACTACTCCCTAAAACCCTAAGTATACACACCACTGTGACACAAAAATACACTAATATATACACAACAATAACCTGAAAAGATTGCCATTGGCTCATGACTCCACACCATGAAGTCATTAGATGACACAGGATGAGACAGCGAGATAAAATCTGCTGATGTCATTTATGGGTTTGGCTCTTCCATAAGGCTTGACAGAGACTCTGTACTCACTGGAAAGCATCATGGAGGGGGAGTCAGCATTTAGCTTGCTCCAGCTTATTCACCTGTAGTCAAGAGGACTGATAAAACAATTAAGAACATCAAACAGTGGACTCCAGATAGCATCAATAGACTACAGTGGTGTTTTGACACCACTGACTGGAATAGTTTATGGTCCTCTAGTAACATTAGTGAGCAGGTAGAGACGGTGTCTGCATACCTCCCCTTCTGTGTTAATTATAACTAAAACAGTCACAATATTCCCTCACAACAAACCATGTGTTACAAAAAACTGAAACAAATATTAAATAAGAAAGAAATTATTGATTTCACTGGATCAGTTAATAGACAAGTGAAGCTGCCATAAAGAAGGCCAAGTTCCAATCAAGCATGAATAAAATACTCAGGGAAAATAAGAAAAACCAACAATATTTAGAAGACAGTAAAAAGCAATTTAAAAAACTACATAAACAACCACATAACAAAAATAAAATAAATAAAACAGTGAAATAGAATGATTTAATTCAAGTTAAAAGTTAAAAAAAGTTAAAATCGTTAAAACCTCACATAAAAGCAAGTCTATAAAAATGAGTTTTAAGAAGTGATTTAAAAGAATTCACTGATTGTGCAAGCCTTATGTCCTCAGGCAGGGTGTTCCAAAGTCGAGGGGCCGTAATGGCAAACGCCCGGTCACATTTAGTTTTGAGCCTCGACCTTGGAACAGCCAGAAGGGAACCTCCTGGAACCTAAGGCTCTAATAATAATGAAAAGGAATGAACCTGATTAAGACACAGGGAAATGTTCTGAAATCATTCATTCACTTCATAAATAGATAGTTTAACATTTAACATTTAATACATCAGTAGTTTACACTTCTTAACTTGTCTCTGTTCTTATTTGATTTATTTATTTATTTGATAGGGACAGTGCACATTAATGAACATCTATTCAGACAGCAATAGACGTAAATATGATGGATTATACCAACAATGCTAATTTACATCCACAGTCCCTAGGCAGGTAACACAAAAACATGATAAGACATAGGACAGGACAATAGATCACAATAAGAGGACAACATAAGACAGCACATTACTAAGAAGACAAAAGTCAGTGGTTACAAGACTGGTTTGCTTTCAACCACTGCTTGAGGTGAGATTTGAAGGTTTGTAATGTGGGACACTTGTTCAATGGAGAATGGGACATATTTCAGACTGGAACCAGTCAAACATGTTTCACTCCAAATATTTCTCTTCAATGTGCTCAGAGCTGCTGCTGCTGTCTCTACAGCTGATGATGGGATTTGTTGTCCTCTCAGTCCCCCAGGTGGAGGTGGATTCAGGGGTGGAGTCTGTCCAGCTGACCTTCAGAACCACAGAGCTGCCTGAAGATGCTAAAGTAGAGTGGATGGACAGATACAACAGGACGGTCCATGTGTATCAGAACGGCTCTGACCAGCTTGAAGACCAGGACCAGATTTACAGAAACAGAACGAAGATAAATGAAGACCTGCTGAAAACTGGAGACCTCAGTCTGACCCTGAAATACCCCAGAGAGAGAGACGGTCGAGGATACAGATGTAGAGTCTACAACAAGGAGGGAGAAATCCTGAGAGAGAAAACAGTGGAGCTGAAAGTGAAAGGTTTGTTTGTTTGTTTCTGTCTCTCTTTCTTTCTTTCTTTCTTTCTTTCTTTCTTTTTTATTTCTCTCAGTACTGTAGATACAGGTCAGAGGTCAGTGATTGCCCATCTGTCTGTACCAATAGAAGTCTAATGATAATCCTCCAGTAGTTGTTCTTTCACAGCTTTGAGTCAAGTCACACCATTAGAATAATACTCACATGACTTTGGAGAAAACATTTGAATTGTTTCAAAATAGAAAATGTGAACCTGGTGTGTTATGAGCTGATTTAGAGAGAATGATCTTGTTTGTGTTCAGTCGACAGAAGGTGGCTGTAGTTATTAATAGTTGTAATAACTAGAGAAATAGAAGTAGAGGTCAAACCAGACACAAAATAAACCAAAACCTTGACAAAGAAGAAACAAAGACAGACGCTTTAGACATGTGAAGAGACGCTGTGTTGCTAAGGTGGACTGACAGCATGGAACAACAGGACTGTGAATGGACAGGATGTGAAAGAGGGAAGTTTGGGATCAGGAAGGTACATGGCAGGAACTGAATCTGGCAGCAGGAGGATGAGGTCTGGAATATTGTAATGTTGATCATGTGATTTGTTGTCCTCTCAGTCCCCCAGGTGGAGGTGGATTCAGGGGTGGAGTCTGTCCAGCTGACCTGGAAAACCACAGCTCACCTGCCTGAAGACGCTAAAGTGGAGTGGACGGACGGATACTTGTGGGATAGGAAGGTCCATGTGTATCAGAACGGCTCTGACCAGCCTGAATACCAGAACCAGATTTACAGAAACAGAACGAAGATGAATGAAGACCTGCTGAGAACTGGAGACCTCAGTCTGACCCTGAAATACCCCACAGATGGAGACAGTAGACGATACATCTGTAGAGTCTACAACAAGGAGGGAGACATCCTGAGAGAGAAAACAGTGGAGCTGAAAGTGAAAGGTTTGTATGTTTCTTTCTTTCTCTCTTTCTTTCTTTCTTTTTTATTTCTCTCAGTACTGTAGATAGAGGTCAGAGGTCAGTGATTGTCCATCTGTCTGTACCAATAGAAGTCTAATAACAATCCTCCAGTAGTTGTTCTTTCACAGCTTTGAGTCAAGTCACACCATTAGAATAATACTCACATGACTTTGGAGAAAACATTTGAATTGTTTCAAAACAGAAAATGTGAACCTGGTGTGTTATGAGCTGATTTAGAGAGAATGATCTTGTTTGTGTTCAGTCAACAGAAGGTGGCTGTAGTTATTAATGGTTGTAATAACTAGAGAAATAGAAGTAGAGGTCAAACCAGACACAAAATAAACTAAAACCTTGACAAAAAAGCAACAAAGACAGACGCTTTAGACATGTGAAGAGACGCTGTGTTGCTAAGGTGGACTGACAGCATGGAACAACAGGACTGTGAATGGACAGGAAGTGAAAGAGGGAAGTGTGGGATCAGGAAGGTACATGGCAGGAACTGAATCTGGCAGCAGGAGGATGAGGTCTGGAATATTGTAATGTTGATCATGTGATTTGTTGTCCTCTCAGTCCCCCAGGTGGAGGTGGATTCAGGGGTGGAGTCTGTCCAGCTGACCTGGAAAACCACAGCTCACCTGCCTGAAGACGCTGAAGTGGAGTGGAAGGACGGATACTTGTGGGATAGGAAGGTCCATGTGTATCATAACGGCTCTGACCAGTTTGAAGACCAGGACCTGATTTACAGAAACAGAACGAAGATGAATGAAGACCTGCTGAGAACTGGAGACCTCAGTCTGACCCTGAAATACCCCACAGATGGAGACAGTAGACGATACATCTGTAGAGTCTACAACAAGGAGGAAGACATCCTGAGAGAGAAAACAGTGGAGCTGAAAGTGAAAGGTTTGTCTGTTTCTTTCTTTCTCTCTTTCTTTCTTTCTTTTTTATTTCTCTCAGTACTGTAGATAGAGGTCAGAGGTCAGTGATTGTCCATCTGTCTGTACCAATAGAAGTCTAATAACAATCCTCCAGTAGTTGTTCTTTCACAGCTTTGAGTCAAGTCACACCATTAGAATAATACTCACATGACTTTGGAGAAAACATTTGAATTGTTTCAAAACAGAAAATGTGAACCTGGTGTGTTATGAGCTGATTTAGAGAGAATGATCTTGTTTGTGTTCAGTCAACAGAAGGTGGCTGTAGTTATTAATGGTTGTAATAACTAGAGAAATAGAAGTAGAGGTCAAACCAGACACAAAATAAACTAAAACCTTGATGAAGAAGCAACAAAGACAGACGCTTTAGACATGTGAAGAGACGCTGTGTTGCTAAGGTGGACTGACAGCATGGAACAACAGGACTGTGAATGGACAGGAAGTGTGTTACGGCCCTAGTGCCTCTATGGTTGTTTTGGTGTGCTTGTGTCTCTCTCTCCCACTCTCCTCCTCCTCCAGGTGATCGCCCCTCCTCCGACCAGCAGCAGTTTCCACTCAGGTAATCAGCTGATCCTGGTTAAAGAGTGGAGGAGAGGTGCGGCCCGGAGAGAGAGAGATGGTGGACCACAGTGGTGGAAGCATGAGGTTGACTTTGTTTGTTGGATCTCTGAATGGTGAAGTACTGAATAATCTGTTCTGTGGACAGAAGTGGACAGTAGTAATCTTTCTTGGTCTTTTGCCTGTGTTCCTTTTCCCCCCAGGTGTGGTGGCGCTTTTGGTTTGTTTTGTCCCCCCCCCCAGGTGTAGTGGCGCCTTTAGTTTGTTAGTGGCTGTCAGTTCTGGTCTGTTGTGTTTAGTTTCGTGACCAGCTTTCTTAGTTACCATTGGTATTTTGTTTTTGAATAAAGAGCCATTCCTTTTACACACAGTTATCGGTCTCTGTGTCGCTTTCCTTTTACCCGGAAACAATTTTCTTTTGTTTTCCTCCCTTCATCCCCTGGCTACATACTCGGGAGGTAACAAAGTAAAAGAGGGAAGTGTGGGATCAGGAAGGTACATGGCAGGAACTGAATCTGGCAGCAGGAGGATGAGGTCTGGAATATTGTAATGTTGATCATGTGATGTGTTGTCCTCTCAGTCCCCCAGGTGGAGGTGGATTCAGGGGTGGAGTCTGTCCAGCTGCCCTGCGAAACCACAGCTCACCTGCCTGAAGACGCTAAAGTGGAGTGGAAGGACGGATACAACAGGAAGGTCCATGTGTATCAGAACGGCTCTGACCAGCTTGAAGACCAGAACCAGTTTTACAGAAACAGAACGAAGATGAATGAAGACCTGCTGAAAACTGGAGACCTCAGTCTGACCCTGAAATACCCCATAGATGGAGACAGTGGAAGATGCATCTGTAGAGTCTACAACAAGGAGGGAAAGATCCTGAGAGAGAAAACAGTGGAGCTGAAAGTGAAAGGTTTGTATGTTTCTTTCTTTCTCTCTTTCTTTCTTTCTTTTTTATTTCTCTCAGTACAGTAGATACAGGTCAGAGGTCAGTGATTGTCCATCTGTCTGTACCAATAGAAGTCTAATAACAATCCTCCAGTAGTTGTTCTTTCACAGCTTTGAGTCAAGTCACACCATTAGAATAATACTCACATGACTTTGGAGAAAACATTTGAATTGTTTCAAAACAGAAAATGTGAACCTGGTGTGTTATGAGCTGATTTAGAGAGAATGATCTTGTTTGTGTTCAGTCAACAGAAGGTGGCTGTAGTTATTAATGGTTGTAATAACTAGAGAAATAGAAGTAGAGGTCAAACCAGACACAAAATAAACTAAAACCTTGACAAAAAAGCAACAAAGACAGACGCTTTAGACATGTGAAGAGACGCTGTGTTGCTAAGGTGGACTGACAGCATGGAACAACAGGACTGTGAATGGACAGGAAGTGAAAGAGGGAAGTGTGGGATCAGGAAGGTACATGGCAGGAACTGAATCTGGCAGCAGGAGGATGAGGTCTGGAATATTGTAATGTTGATCATGTGATTTGTTGTCCTCTCAGTCCCCCAGGTGGAGGTGGATTCAGGGGTGGAGTCTGTCCAGCTGACCTGCAAAACCACAGCTCACCTGCCTGAAGACGCTAAAGTGGAGTGGATGGACAGAGACAACAGGAAGGTCCATGTGTATCAGAACGGCTCTGACCAGCCTGAAGACCAGAACCAGATTTACAGAAACAGAACAAAGATGAATGAAGACCTGCTGAAAACTGGAGACCTCAGTCTGACCCTGAAATACCCCCGATATGGAGACACCTACACCTGCACCGTCTACAACAAGGAGAGAAACATCCTGATGAAGAAACAATTGGAGCTGAAAGTGAAAGGTTTGTTTGTTTATTTCCTTTCTTTCTTTCAATCTGTATTTTATTCGTTCTCCCTTTCATTCTTTGTCTCTAGCTTGCTTTCTTACTCTTTCATTTTTCCTTTTCTTTCTTTCTCTTTTCTTTCCTTCTTTCCTTCTTTCTTTCTTTCTTTCTTTCTGTGTTTGAAATGCTGCATGGAGCTGAGATTCATTGACACCACAGAGAGACAAAGAGACTGAAGACATGTTAGGATCTGAACTCTTCTTCTCTTCACTGTCACTGTCATGTTAGATCCACAGATAAAAAAGCAGCAGACAGCAGCTCCACACTGACAGGAGACATTACTGTGAAGCAGCACATGGACAAACAATCAACCATCAAGACTCTGATCATCTGCGACACCTTTCTAGATCTCTGTCCTGTTCCTTCTGCTCTCATCTGCTTCTGTCCTTCAGCTTTCTCTACAATCATTCAATAAAGTCATGAAAACCTCTGCTGCTGCTGTCTCTACAGCTGATGATGGGATTTGTTGTCCTCTCAGTCCCTCAGGTGGAGGTGGATTCAGGGGTGGAGTCTGTCCAGCTGCCCTTCAGAACCACAGAGCTGCCTGAAGACGCTAAAGTGGAGTGGACGGACATGGACCCCAGGAAGGTCCATGTGTATCAGAACGGCTCTGACCAGCTTGAAGACCAGAACCAGTTTTACAGAAACAGAACGAAGATGAATGAAGACCTGCTGAAAACTGGAGACCTCAGTCTGACCCTGAAATACCCCACAGAGAGAGAAAGTGGAAGATACATCTGTACAGTCTACAACAAGGAGGGATACATCCTGAGAGAGAAAACAGTGGAGCTCAGAGTGAAAGGTTTGTTTGTTTGTTTGTTTTCTTTCTTTCTTTCTTTCTTTCTATGTTTGAAATGCTGCGTGGAGCTGAGATTCATTGACACCACAGAGAGACAAAGAGACTGAAGACATGTTAGGATCTGAACTCTTCTTCTCTTCACTGTCACTGTCATGTTAGATCCACAGATAGAAAAGCAGCAGACAGCAGCTCCACACTGACAGGAGACATTACTGTGAAGCAGGACATGGACAAACAACCAACCATCAAGACTCTGATCATCTGCAACACCTTTCTAGATCTCTGTCCTGTTCCTTCTGCTCTCATCTGCTTCTGTCCTTCAGCTTTCTTTACAATCATTCAATAAAGTCATGAAAACCTGCTGCTGCTGCTGCTGCTGCTGCTGTCTCTACAGCTGATGATGGGATTTGTTGTCCTCTCAGTCTGTCAGGTGGAGGTGGATTCAGGGGTGGAGTCTGTTCAGCTGCCCTTTAGAACCACAGAGCTGCCTGAAGACGCTAAAGTGGAGTGGATGTACGGATACCGGTGGTACGGTGACTACAGGATGGTCCATGTGTATCAGAACGGCTCTGACCAGCTTGAAGACCAGAACCAGTTTTACAGAAACAGAACGAAGATGAATGAAGACCTGCTGAAAACTGGAGACCTCAGTCTGACCCTGAAATACCCCACAGAGAGAGACAGTGGAGAATACATCTGTAGAGTCTACAACAAGGAGGGAGACAGGCTGAGATGGAAAACAGTGGAGCTGAAAGTGAAAGGTTTGTCTGTTTATTTTCTTGCAATCTTTCTCTCTTTTTATTTCCTTTCTCTCTCTCTTCATTTCTTTCTGTCTCTTTCTTTCTTTCTTTCTTCCTGTCTTTCTTTGTCTCTAACTGTCTTGTGTCTCCTCTGCAGACAGAGTCCAGGTCCAGGATGAGACGTCTCCTCTGATGGCTGAAGAGTCAGTTTGATCAGGTTGTTGATCTTTGATTATTGATCAGTGAAGGATCTGATGATGAATTAAAAGAAGATAAAGCTGCTGGTGGATCAGAGTTCATGTCAGCGACCTCCTCCTGCTTCAAGTAAAACCCTCAAAGTCAGTCAACACGTTTGGAAGAGGGAACTAATGAACTTCATTCAGTTGTCCAGCAGAGGGCAGTCCTGACTGAAACCTTCAACAAGACACAAGTTAACATGAGGTTTTTAACATTTCTGTGACTTCTGATGTGTTGATGAAACCAGGACTGAATGACGGAGGACAGATTTAAATGAGCCTTTCAAAACCAACTGTAGCGCCTTTAGCCTGATGTAAGAACACACTATGACACTAACATTCCCTCTAGGTTCAGAGAGCTGGTAATAGTTAGTCAAGTACAATACCATGAAGTTAACAGTTGAGTTTATTGCCACAGATTAATATATATATTTTTTTTTGCAGTGCATAAAAATGAAAAATACAATAAAATAAAAAAAATAGAGCTCTTTCAAAAAAAAAAAGGTTGAAAAATAATAAAATAAAAAAAGTTCAAAAGAAAATGTTCCTCCTTCTTTCTAGAAGGGCAGAGTTCAGTTCAGTTCTGTGTTTTATGTGTGCAACGTTCTGATCATGTGGTTACTACCCGGGTAGATTTTTGTGTTATGTTCTTATCTGTGTCACCGCACTGTTCAGCCATTTGTAATTAGGTTATTGGGTAACGAGTGATGAATGAGTGATGTTTCACCCAGATACAAGGTCTCACAATCCTCTCTTCTAACCAAGCACCATTAGGACAACAGACCGAGGCTTTGAATGCACAGCCACACACATGCAGAGTAGATCCACATGGTCCTTTGTCCTGAACTTACATGAATTCATTCCCTGACACGCCCCCATCCAAACTGAGGGAGCAGCAGTGGAGTGAGTCAGACACTTCAGACAGATGGTAAAATCAGCCCATCGCATCAGCATGTCTGAGCTGACAGCCATCCAGGAAATTTTGTTTGTTACCAAGTTGAATATCTTAGTGATTTTTGTTTAAAGAGCCCTGTAAATATCAGAGATACACACTCTGTCATGCTGGGTGTCATTTAAAACTAGAGAAGCTAATCTTTCCATTCATATCAAGCATCACAGAGCAGGAGCTAACCAGCTAGTCTCAGCTAACAGAGAAAACACACAGACAGACTTTGAATTTCACAGTCAGCATGTCATTTCCTCTTATGTCTTAATATTTAGTCAAATAATTGTGACTTCCTTGCAGAATGATCCCTGTGCTTCATTTTCATACATCATACCTTTGCCTCCATCTAGTGAGCTAATGGTGGTACTACACATGACAAACACTACAGTCATATAGTAGTGACAGTCAGTTTTAGCCATAGGGAGGAAATATCAATATTCTTATGGATTGTATAATGTGCACAATGGTAGAATGTGATGATGCCCAGGCTAAATAAAATGTGTGTACATTATCTCCTGTAGTGGAATCAGTAGTATTTTGTAGCCAGATTCCCTTTCAAGAGGTAAAAACCCAGTTTGATTCATGGGTCATTCATGTGGACCTGAGAGTTTTGAAGCTCTTCCTGATTTATTTCTTTAGTCAAGCTTAACCTCCCAGCACCCCAGGACTTTAGAGATGAACTCGTTAACCCTCTACGTATTGCAGGAAGTAAAACACAGACCACATTCAGAAATTTAAGACCTTGTGTCAAAAGTATTTTCAGATTCCCCGTCTGCAACCAAGTGACCAATAAACCAATAAAAATAAATCAGGGACACATCAACTGCGGACTCAGTTTACAGCAGATGTCTATATCCTATATGGAGAAGTGACCTCCCTCCCCCTGTAGCACAGAGCCCAAACCCTGTTTAGTAAAACGTAAATAAAACCAGATCAAACAATGATTGGGTTCATATGAGCTGGGATTTGTATTTGGATGTGAAACACAGTGACCGGTAACGCTGGTTACTGTGTTACAGGAAACAGACTGAGTACTGCAAACAGTTTCTAGGCGTCTACTAAAACTGAACTCACACTCCTTTCCTGACTTGAATCTATCAACCTGACTAGATCACAGTCAGTGGAAGTTTGAAATTAAGCTGAAATAAAGCTGAAATAAAGCTGAAAGTCTCTGATGCTGACGACTCATCTGTCTTTCAGCTGCCAGCACTCAATCATCCAGGAAGGTAGAGGAATGAAGGAACGTAGGGATGGGTGGCAGTCAAATTATAAAGAAATGTGATGACAACAAAAAGAAAGTAAATAGAGGCTCTGTGTGTCACTGACAATGATCTCCATGACAACAGCAACATATGCCGTCCATCAACCAAAACCCACGTATTATAGATTGTCTGCGTACAGCACTTTGGCCAACCTCGTTGTTTTTAAAGTGCTTTATAAATAAAGATCGATTGATTGATTGATTGATAGATTATTATAGACATTATGCACTTTTACTTCTAATATTAGTCTGTCCAGGGCCTCATTCAGTCAGTTAATTCATGTTCCTGTTAAAAAGTCATCCTTCAGTTCCAAATCCAGATTACATCCTAAATCTAGGCAGTGTGTTGTTTAGCAGGCTGCTGTTAGACTGACTATCAGTGACTGCAGAGGTGATTTCTGATCAACTCTGGACGTATAAAACCCTCAAACATGTTCCTTTACTAGTTACAGCCGAAGGTGTAAGAAATGTTTTCTCATCCGTGATGTTTTTAAATGTCTGTGATAGGGGTTGACAGACTTCTGATTTTTCGACTAATATGTCAAATGACAAACGTATGACGTGAATGGAAGTCAAACATGTTGGCAGCAGCTACAGCCATGAAATGTTCATGTGTCCACACTGCAGATGTGGATCACATTTAGAGTTGAGTTGAGTTCATTCTGACAGAGACAAAGTCACAGATCCATCTGTATTTAATACATCAAACTGGGTTCAGACAGACATGAATCCAAAGAGTCTGTTATTATGTATGTGTCAGAGTTTTAGTTACAGCATGTGGCTCTAGAGCAATAACTCATCCAGGAAGTTTGAACAGAGGGATGAAAGCTGGAGTGATGGGGGATGGGCAGTAGTCAAATCAATAAGAAATGTGATGAGAACAAAAGGAAAGTGAACAGACGCTCCACGTGTCACTGACAATGATCTTCACAACAACAGCAACAGATCTCACCTGTCACCTGATATTTAAAGACAAACAGCTGACGTTTCCAGACATCCTGTCCTCCCTTGCAAGGACTAAATTTTGATTTCAGAAGTGGGGGGGACACAAGTATTTTCAAGAAAACTCTATGTAAATTCCTAAACACCGAAGCCATGAGCTTGACGCTTTCCTCCCTCGTTATCCACTTAAACGACAAAAAAAAACTCCACAGATTCCTTCGTTTCTTTTCATTGTTTACTCCGAAAAATTGGTCAAAATACAATAGTCCAGCATTATGAAAAATAAAAAAGGCAAGAGCTAAATATAGCGAGAATGCGGAGTCTAACGGTAAAGTAAAGAGCAAAAAGAAGAGAAGAGAAGAGAAGAGGTCAAAAAACTGTGTGGCTCCACTCCATGATGACTGCACCTGACTAACTGCTTTACGTCAACTGCTTTACGTCAACCACGCACACACATATACTCCCCATTAAAGCTTACATGCACGATTTTTAAACCTAAGAACATCCACACATTTTTAAGTGAAATAAATGAAATATTAACTTATTACTATGAACCTTTCACTTGTAAATAATGTAAACACCTCTTTTTTATCATAATTTTTAACACAACCTTTTTCCACATATCAACTTAAATTATTATTCAAACACTAATAAACAACAATAGCGTTTAGGCTCCTATACTCTAATCTTTCAGTTCTCTGTGTTTTCTAGTAGTTCTTCTAGTTTTCTGTTGTTACTTTTAAGTTTAATGTTCCCTTTTTTGGTTTGACTGGTTGTAAAGCATGTAGAAAAACATTATCACCCAATTCTGTGTTTGACCTTGTTAGTCAACTTCACTCCAACTCAGCACCACCAATTTTACACTTATTTATGGAATATATGGTAAACAGAGCTCATTTACATAGCACCACCCAGTGGTGGGCAGGTCAAACTGGCATCACAGGTGAAGAGAAACTGAATCAATGTCGGCACGCACATACGCACATGGACACCGATTCAAACGTTAATGTAAACGAAACCTCTGATATTACAATCCTTCTAGCTGACGTGACCCAGGCAGAACAAACGAACAATTTACAGTAGCAGGTTAACAAGGACTCCTGACCGCAGACTAGCAGACCGGTGGTGTGACAGCAAGGTGGAGTGACAGCGGGGACGGCCAATCACACAAGAAACGGCAGAGCCAATGGAGGAGCTTGTGGGCGGGGCTAAACTAAGAGAAACAGGCTTCAGCTTGAGCGGCCGTTTTCCGCTTGGTCCTAGTGCTTGACTTTTCTCTGTTTACTATAGTAACATTGTTTTTGGACGGTAAAAAGTGCAGGGGACCAAAACGGCCTTTTGAAAAAGTGCAGGGGACATGTCGCCCCCCCCCCCCCCCCCCCCCCCCATTACGTCCGTGCTGCCTCGTCAAAAACCAAACCGACACCTTCAGCAGTCAGTTACAGTTGTGGATGCTGTCCAGAAACTCGTTCTTCCTTCTTTTTTTGTACACTTTCACTTCAGTGGGAGCAGCTGAAGAGAGGGGAGGAAAGTCAGAAGTGTCTCATGATCTGAAGAAGAGTTCAAACACATCAAATGAGTTCTTGGAGTTTTGACAGGAAGATGAAGACGTTGGTGGTGTTTGTGATCCTCGTTCACGGTAAGATACCCTTAGCAAAATGAAGTTTATTCAAGTGTACTACAAGTATACTTATTTTATACTAAAATTGAGGTAGTATACTTGAAGTTTACTTTTTATATACTATATTTCATATACTTAAGAATAGTATAGTGAAGTATACTTGGCTTATACTGAAAAGTATAAAGAAAAGTCTAAGTCTAAGTATATATATACTAAGACTTACACTTATACTTTAAGACTAAAGCTTATACTTGTACTTTGGTATACTTTTTACTACTTTCTGCCGCAAAGTACTAATACTTAGTATATCTTAGTCCAAGTACAGAATAAGATCAAGTCATTGACTTGATCGTATATTTAATTTAGGAGAATAACATTTTTTTCCACTACACAATTTGAGGTATTACCCCTGTTAGAAACTTACATGTTCAAGATCATATAGTGCTGGACTTTAAAAGTTTACAGTAAATAGTATGTGTGTTCACTATCATTATCTTTATGTACCTTAAAAACATACACAACAACAGAAACATTGACTTGTCTTTATTGATCAAGTTCTAGTCCCTTTCATAAGAGTTTGGCAATGGTGTTAAGTACACATCATCATCTGTTTCAACAAGAACACATTAGTTTTAATCATGTCAGGCCAGACAGCATTAACATTTTTTTTTATTATTTTTTTTTATTCTCATATATAAAGTACTTTGTACAGTGAATCTTTACATACAGGCCTGTCTGATTCAGTACCTCAACTAACACACAACATAGTTTGGCACATGAACAAAAAGCAGAAATTTGATGTCAACACGTTTGTTTAAAAATAACCAAGTCATTAATTAAACTAAACGTATCATCTTTGAAGCATACAGCACTGTTGTATCTCTTCTTTAGTCTGAAATGTTCACATCCAGTTTACTTGTGGTAGGGTTCCCAGTGTTGACTTCATCATCATCTTCTTCACTGTTGGAAGTGTTGTTCCAGTGTTCTTCTGTGTTGATTTGGTTATCTTTATTATCATTCTACATGTGAACCAAGGAAAGAGAATGAACAATGTAGTTAATAAAACGATGACTGAAATTGTGCAGGTGGTTTGCTGTAGCCTTTGCCTTGTGCTGACAATGTTGTCATTCGTCTACACTTGGGTTAGACTAGAGGATAGGTCAAAATGTACCACAATTAAGATAAACTGTCCGTTAGATGGTATGAATGCACTCAACTATTACAGCAAACCTCTAACTACATGTACAGTAAACTACATGTGTGCACTGTTGACATTTTGAGGGTGTCACTGGAAGCCCTCTGATGAATATTATATAAATCAGTGACATGGCATATGACATGTGGTAATGATTATACCTACCAGGGGAGCTGACAGCACAGTTTAGGGAAGATTCTTATAACTGAATCAAGCAGGATAAGAAAGTTACCCAGATACATGGGGTAATGTATCCTGGCAACAGAAGATGTCCTGGCATATTTCAAGATTGGATGTCTGTAATAACTTGGACAAACTGTGTCATTGTGTATTTACCTGTTGAAAGGCAGTATCCAAAAGCCTAGGTGTGGAGGAGCTCCTACTGTTGAATCATCTCTAACTTCTCTGTGGGAAACAAATAGGCCGACTCATGTCATCTTGTGTGTTGTCCTGTAGTTCTGTCCTGTCCTGGAAAGGTGGGGTGTTCAAATATGAATGTCAACTAGAAAATTCCCGCGGAAATTTTTGAAGTGCCGAGTGGGCTGTTGCCGGGGTTGTGTATTGAAAAAGCACACCTCAAATAGTAATTTTTAACATGTATATTTACACACATGAGCCACTAATTCTACCATTAGCCACAATTGTTAGCAATTAGCATGTCTTTACATGCAGTCAAGCATTAGCTGCTAATGTTAGCAATTAGCATGTCTTTACGACCATGAGCAGCTAGCACGCTGGCTGCTCTTGGTAGTAAAGCATTAGCCACTAATGTTAGCAATTAGCATGTCTTTACTAAGTAGCATGTCTTTACTACCATGAGCAGCAGCTATAACAAAAAGCACAACTCAAATAGTCATTTAAGGCCTGGTTCCTACTGACAGGATGGGTGTGAGTTTGATGTCATGCAGGGTACAACAAACCAAACAGGATGAGGAGGATGCAGTAGGTCTGGCTGAGAGACAGAGAGACACTGATAAGGGTCGTCCTTTATGCTTCGCCTTCTACAAACTGAAGGGCAGGTACAGGCAGCAGACCCCTCCCAGCTCCACCTGAAAGCCAGCATCAAATAAGGAAGAGAGCGGGACGGATCGTCACACCCCCACCTTTAAGAGGGCTGTCCTCACTAGGATCCCCAGACAAAGAACGAGCAAATTGTAATAATTGATCGTTAATCATAATAATTTTAACAATAAAACTCATTACTCCTACCTGAGCAATAGTTGAACAGTTTACGGCACAGTCTTACAGTTAGAAAAACATCAATATTAAACTTAACACATCCAGGCTGTAACAAGGAATCAGCGATGAAGTGATGACCTTCAAATTGTCCTGTGAGTCCAGCTCTTTGTCTCACGTTGGACATCACTGCAGTCTGTCTGGATCAGCTGGAGGAATACTTTATGCAGACAAATAGACCTGTCAAATAATGTTATGTAACATACTTAATATAACTCTTATGAGTGTCCAACAGCTCATTATTTATTTAATTAAAAACATCATATATTAAATTACTCCAATTATATATATATACTGTCATTAATGTTGTTGCAAGCCATAAATGTTTCCTACTTTATGTGGTGGAATAATATATTTTTCAGTTTGACACAGTTTCATTTAAAAATATCTTCCCTTTAAATTGTAAAACTTCAACATTATTACTGTGATAAGCTCCCGCGAGCAACGCGGCGAATTAGCCGGCGGCTAACCCCACTAGCCTCCGCGTTAGCTCACGGCTAACTGCCGCGGCTAATTCGTGTTTAACTCCCGCGGGTCCGCGGTTAAATCCCGGTTAGCTAGCGGTTAGCTAGCGGTTAGCTCGAGGCTAACTCCGCGGTTGAGTCCGCGGCGTTAAGGTAGCGGCTAGCTAGCTCCGTTAGCTCCGCTAGCTCGCTAACATACATGCGCTATGCTGGACGGCTAGTCGTTAGCGTCTGTTAGCAGTTTAGCTATTCACTGACCTAATAAGATGAAGGAAACGGGTCAGGGATGCTGTGTCAGGAGTTTCAGCAAAGCAGCCAGATATAATTTGTGTTTAAAATAAAGGAAAAGGTCAAACATGACTGAGAAGTTGTCATTCAGTCAATGAGAAGAGCTATAGCTAAGAGGCCCAGCAGATGTGTGACAGCACCAAGGGAGACAGGGATGGTTTGGGGGGTTTTAATGTTTTGGCAGATCCTGTTTTCCACTCGGAGCTTAAATAGTGGCTAGCGCTGACGCGCTAGCTGCTCTGCTTTCTCTGTCTGTCATTTTACACACGCATGTTCAAATTAAGTGCTAAGAACTACTAAAATGGCTGCCTAATGTTAGCATTAGGTTAATGCATGTCTTTAATTTTTAGTGGCAAGAAATTAGTGGCTAGCTATTCGCTAACATGCTAATGGTGCCACTAATGCTACCACCAATTTCTACCACTAAAAATTAGCATTAGCCGCTAATGGTAGCAATTAACATGACCCGCTAGCCACTAATTTTAACATTGGTTTAGTGTTAGCATGTCTTTTAAGCCACTAAAAATTAAATACATGCTAATTGCGAACATGCTAATTGCTAATATGCTATTCGCTAACATGCTAATGCTGCCACTAATGCTACCACCAATTTCTTGCCACTAAAAAGTAGCATTAGCCGCTAATGTTAGCAATTAACATGACGCGCTAGCCAATGACAGACAGACACCTGTCATTGTTCAACTTAGGTGCCAAAAGCCAAAATGGCTGCCCCACATACCAGTTACTTATGTCAGTTGGAAGTTTCCCGCCTCTTTCTGTGGAGACCCTCCTCTTCTGCTGCGTGTGAGCGTGTGTATACCCATTGGGGCCTTGTTGTCGCGGTTACCAGTTTGAATTTCAGTTAGAAGATGGCTAGAGGGAGAGAAAATGCTGAAACGAACCTCCTCGAACAGGAAGGCCTTGTGGCCAAACCGTGTTTCCAATCATTGAACCGACTTCACTTTGGGCATCTTGAGTCTTTCCTGAACGTCTAGATATGCAGTTTTTGGGCAAAATGAAGAAATGTGAGCTATAAAGAGCGATTCAAAGAAAGGATTGCTTCTGCTTTGCTCCAGAAATTTAACATGGCAGTCTATGAAGCTGTGGATGGGAGTTGCTGGCGCATCTTTGCGTCTCACGCCAAAACTATAAGACTTTACAGCTTTAGCAGACGAATTTGAGCGAGAAGACAAATTTTCCTACGTTTCTATGTATAAATTATATCTGAGGTGTGAAATTTGTGGCCACGGGAGCAGTTTCTGTTTTATTTTTTGCCTAATTTTCTTCTCTCCTCCTCACTCTAGCTGATGATGTCATCCACTCTGGCACAAACATTCCGCGCAATACACACCCATTATAAACCCTGAAATTTGAGTAAAAACCTACACAACTCTGAGGCTTCATAGTTTAAAAACGGTAAAAGGAGTCGATAAGTGAAGTGAATCGCTGAAGAGAAGGCAAGAGTACCTACGTTTTAAAATTTAAATGGAGTCTCTCGGTGAAAGTATGCCAGAGCAGTTGATTGTTGAAAATGTCTGTTGATTTTTTTTTTTTTTCGGGCTTCTCCATTCATTTCAATGGGAAATTTTCTGCGGTTTTTCGCGAATAAATTCGCGAAAAACTCGTCAATCCCTTATAAAAGTAATAGCACGGGATTCGGGATCACAACACACGTTTTGATATATCATGTGTTGGGGTCCTCTCGCCGGTTCGGGCCGCATTAATCGGCGAAAAAGGGCGGAAAATGAATAATAAGTAAAAAAAATAAAACTGCAAAGAAACACGCAGAAGATCAATAGTGGCCTCGTGCCTATGGCACGAGGCCACTCCTCCCATAGCTTGCTATGGGAGGAGTGGCCTCGTGTCATAGGCACTCGGCACTAATAATTACTCAAGTCATTTCATTCCCCATGGGTATACTGAGTGCATTTTTAACATAAAATCATCCCAACATTTTTTGGGAAGATACCTCCAAATGAGACTGTCCATAGTGCATGGGTAGCAATTACCTTTGAAAATAAAACCAGATTCAACATTTCGCCTTAAATTACTATAAATATTTCTACAATATATATATATATATATATATATATTCAAAACTAGGCTACAAATTGATGAATTTAATCAAAGTTGCTCAACTAAATGTATTACAAATTAATGCAACCAGTAATTTATATAGTCCCCAAATAAACTAAAATAAAACATTACATTTTAGTCTGACATTTTCAACTGATGATGATTTTTCTTACATATCAAACCAGTTCAACATAAATATGCAACTGGAAACGGTCATTTAATATAAAGCTAGACACATGATAATCTTGGAGCTGACCTCACATCACCAGCAGCCTGTGGAAAGTAATGGAATGGAATATTCTACCAACTGTGTTGAACATAAAGCTCTGCTGCACTGTAAGCAGCAAGCTAGCTGCTGTGTTCTGATCTTAGACATCATGATCATTATCTGTTACTTACTTTTACTTTCCATCTGTACTTGGTAGTCCTTGGAATCTCTGCTGTGTAATCCTCCAAATGTCTTTTATAAGGTCTATGACGTTTCTCCATGTTAGCTCTAATGACCTAATTCAGAAGCTTCTCAGCTCTAGCTGTCACAGTGTCGCGCACATAAACTGTACGGTCGCGCTTCCGGTCCATGTTCCCGCCTCCCTACCTGGCAGCCAATGGGAGCCTAATTTCAAACTGGCGTCCACCGCTGCAGGTAACGATCTTGTTCTCCAAAGAAAAACCAACGGTCCCGTTCTCAACAAGGAAAGAAGGAGAAAACGACATGGAGGTGAAGTGGGACATTAAAGGCAGAGAAAAGTCAGACGGTCCAGCCTTTTTCCCAGCAAAGGTTTTAATGTTTGGTGGTAAGTTGTTGCATTTTATTTCTTCCTAGTTACCTTGATAGCATTGATTTAATCTGTCACTTTGTCATAGCCCAGTTGTTTGCACGTGACGTCACCGCCGGCATGCTGCCCATTGTTTTCCATCAGTTACCACTCTGTCATATTCAGTCTAGATCAGGGATGGCCGGGCAACTGGTGGCCCGGAGGCCGCACACGGCCCGCGACCTCACACGAAGTGGCCTTTAGATTAATTTTTGATAATTATAAAAATGTGTCCTCTGCGGCACTGAATCATTTGTAACGACACAGTTGGCCACTAGATGGCCTCTATGCAGACGCCGCCTCGTACACCCTTCCACCGGGTCTTCTCCACCAGTGAAGAAGAGACATTGAGCCATGGCTAAGAGCGGAGGAGAGAGGAATTTAAAAGCAAACCTATGTGCGTAGTCTGCTTAGAGACGTTATCTGCCATGAAAGATTTCAGTTTAAGTTGCCACTACAACACGTTGCACAAAGATAAATACCAGAAGTATACTGAAGCTGCAAGGGCTGCTATCATAGCGGACCTTAAATCAAAAGTACACAAACAACAGCAACTTTTACCAGTGGCCACTGCTGGTAGTGGTGAGGTAGAGTGGGTATACAGGGAAAATGTTCAACTCTTTCTTAGTGTAAAAAAATCACAAATTAGTTCTTGCAATTAATGTTTGTCTAATGTTCTGCAGGTTTCTGACATCCTTGAAGAGGATGGTGATTTGTAAGTTTTATTCTCATGAGCCTTTTGCACTAAAAAAACATAACTAAGTGGTTATTTTTGTTTGGTTCAATAAACACACACACACATACATATATACACATGTATATATACATATATGTATGTATGTATGTATATATACACACACACACACACACACACACACACACACACACACAAACATATTTAAAATGGCAGTTTTATCATATATGGTTAAGTGTGCGGCCCTAGTTGGCCCTCTGGTAGTGTCGATGAAAAATTGGGGCCCCCTCCATCATTTAAGTTGCCCATCCCTGGTCTAGCTGATTGGGGTGTGATGTACAGTTGCAATCAAAATTATTCAACCCCCACTGCAAATAAGGTTTATTGGCAAAATGCACAAATTAGTACCTGTTTGCAATAAACAAATGAAGCAAGAGCAACTTAGATAGCTCAACACAACTAATATTACAAGTGGTTTCTCCAAATTCAACACAAAAATATCATTTTTAATGACCACTGCATTGTCAAAATTATTCAACCCCTTAATGATAAGCAACTTTAATACTTAGTAGAGCACCCTTTTGCTGTTATGACCTGCTGCAAACGTGATGCATAGCCAGACACCAGCTTCTGGCAGCGTTCCTGGGGAATCTTAGCCCATTCCTCATAGGCAAAGGCCTCCAGTTCACTAATGTTCTTGGGTTTGCGTGCTGCAACCGCCTTTTTCAAATCCCACCCCAGATTTTCAATGGGGTTCAAGTCAGGCGACTGTGATGGCCACTCTAATATCTTCCAGGACTTCTTCTGAAACCAAGCCTTGGTGGACTTCGAGGTATGCTTGGGATCATTGTCCTGTTGGAAGGTCCAATGACGTCCAAGCTTCAGCTTCCTCACAGACAGCATGACATTTTCTCCCAGGATTTCCTGATACTTGATTGAATCCATCTTGCCCTCTACACGCTGCAGGTTTCCAGTGCCAGAGGAAGCAAAACAGCCCCAGAGCATCACTGAGCCACCACCATGCTTCACTGTAGGCAGGGTGTTCTTTTCTGCATATGCTTCATTCTTCCTCCTCCAGACATACCGCTGATCCATAGGCCCGAAAAGTTCCAGTTTTGTTTCATCGGTCCACAGAACAGAATCCCAAAACCTTTTTGGCTTTTCAATATAGTGTTGAGCAAATTGGAGCCGACTTTTCTTGTGCCTTTGGGTCAGTAGTGGTGTACGTCTTGGAATTCGGGCATGGAGCCCTTCAACATTTAGTGTGCGCCTTACTGTGGACACTGAAACCTCAGTCCCTGCTGCCACCAAGTCTTGCTGCAGGTCTTTCGCAGTCAGTCGAGGATTTTTAACCACCTGCCTCCTCAGGACTCTGGTAGCAGCCATTGATAACTTCTTCTTTCTGCCACGTCCAGGTAGTGTAGCCACTGTTCCTTTCACTTTAAACTTGCGAACTATGCTTCCAACTGTATCTCTAGGAACATTCAGTGCCCTTGCTATCTTTTTATAACCTTTTCCTTGTTTATGTAAGTCAATAATCTCTTCTCTGAATTTTTTGGACAATTCTCTTGACTTAGCCATATTTCCAACATGCAATACAACATCACCATCAACAGTCTAGGTATTTGAGGTGTTCTAGCTCAAGCACACCTGATGCAAATAATAAAGACCTTGATTGGTTGCATCAGGGGAGCTTCAAATCACACCTGATTTCCAAATATGTACTCTCATGAGGAATTCTATTCAGGGGGTTGAATAATTCTGACACTGCAGTGGTCATTAAAAGTGGCATTTTGTGTTGAATTTGGAGAAACCACTTGTAATATTAGTTGTGTTGAGCTATCTAAGTTGCTCTTGCTTGATTTGTTTATTGCAAACCTTTGCTAATTTGTACATTTTGCAAATAAACCTTATTTGCAGTGGGGGTTGAATAATTTTGATTGCAACTGTATGTGCATTCCCTCTATAGAGTTTTTTTTTCCTGATTGCATTTAAGTTCAGACATGCACCTGATAAACCATCCTTCATGCCTCTTTAACAATTGTGTTAATTGTGGATAGTGAATAGAAACAACACTGAAGTAATGTTTTGTGTTTTTTCCCTCACAGTCCATGTCCAGGCCAAGTTCCCTGACATCACCATGCAAGATGTGAGACCAATCAGAAGATAGAAATGCAACAGTATAAGCTATGCCAAGCAAGTAGCTGAAAAGAAGTTATAAAAGTAACGTTTTTGTTTCTGTCAAGGTATTTATTATTTTTGGTTCCAAAGATGTACACTTTTCTTTTACCTTTGTCTTTTGACAAGGAAGGACTTTGGTTCTCATTTTTACATGTAAATGTGAACTTTTTAATTTTTCAGCAAAGAAGGACTTGATTTTATAGAAGCTCTTTGTTTTTGAGATGCACATCTTTAAGCAGGTATTTCTAAATACACTGTATGGTATGTTATAAAATGTTCTATAAATATATCAAACTTGTTCTCAACATTCTGTCTTGTGATTTTGTAAATACATTGCAGTCTAGTGTACACACAGTATGGGTTAACTTTAAGAATACTTAGAGAATGCTAGAAGAAGTATATTTCAAGTATATAAATAGTATGCTACAAGTGATATGCTAAGCAAACTTACAAGTATACTTGTAGTATAATGACAAGTAAAATACCAAAAAATTGTGTTTTTCAGTTTCAGTAATTCTAAGTTCATACTTACCCTTAGCAAAAACTAGTATACTTGAAGTTCATTTTATTAAGTATGCTTGAGTATAAGTATACGTATAGAAAGTATACTACAGACCATGTACTTGTAGTGTACTAGAAAGTAAACTAATTTAATACTTCTTCGGACTAAATTGGAACATTTTTAAGTTTATAAAAGTATGCTTTATACTTTTTAAGGTCATTTTAAGTTTACAAAAGTACACTTTCAAGTATACAACAAGTACACTCATCTATATACTACTAGTGTACTAGGTATATACTTCTAATCCACATTTTAGTTTATAAAAGTATACTTTAAGTATACCACAAGTACACTCTTCAATATGCTACTAGTGTACTAGTTATATACTTCTAGTCCATGTTTTAGTTTATAAAAGTATACTCTAAGTATACCACAAGTACACTCATCTATATACTGCTAGTGTACTAGGCATATACTTCTAGTCTACATTTTAGTTTATAAAAGTATACTTCAAGTATACTTTAAACGTTCCAATTTAGCCAGAATTAGTATTAAATTAGTATACTTTCTAGTATACCACAAGTACACTCATCTATATACTGCTAGTGTACTGGTAGTGTACTTCTAGTCTACATTTTAGTTTATAAAAGTATACTTAAAGTATACGTTTATAAGTAAACTTAAAGTATACTTTTATATACTTAAAACGTTCCAATTTAGCCGGAAGAAGTATTAAATTAGTATACTTTCTAGTACACTACAAGTACATGGTCTGTAGTATACTTACTATACTTATACTTATAGTCAAGTATTTTTAATAAAATAAACTTCAAGTATACTACTTTTTCCTACCCAGACAGCAAGGTGACATTGAAAATATATTGTTTTTCCATCAAAATCATCAGAATGGTTGACATTGAAATTTCAACACTAAATAAATGTTGAATCACCATTGCAATACTGATGAATGCCTGACCAATGTAATGTTGATTACAGTGGCATTGGAACAATGTTGATCTATAGTTAGGCTTATACGCCCCCCTCCCCCCCTCCCGGGGTGGGGGCGGGGGCGGCGCCCTTATACGCACCTGGTGATGACACAGATGTTGAAAAAACATCGATATAGGGTTGACCGGGAACCGGATTGTTGAAAAACCATTGATTTATAGTTGACCGGGAAATATGATTGAAAAGTCATAGAATTGTAGTTGACCGGGAGACCGATGTGGTAGACCAACTGCACCACACACATCTCATTTCTGAGTCCATCAGGTAAGCAGTGTTGGGAAGGATACTTTCAAAATGTATTCCGTTACAGAATACAGAATACATGCCCAAAAATGTAATTTGTAACGTATTCCGTTACATTACTCAATCTAAATAACGTATTCTGAATACTTGGATTACTTCCACATTGAATTGCATTTTATAAGTGTAGGAATGCGACCATCAAATTCTGCTTACTAAACAGGCCTATTCTGGTGTGTTCTTCTGTTCTGTTATATTGCGTCCCTTTTCTTTCTTGAAGGTGAAATGATCTTTGAATTTTCACGATGAAAACACATTCTTGTCCTGTTGTGCCGGTTCTAGCTCTACCTCTGCTAGCTCCTTTCCCGACTCCATTGTGACTGATCACGCAGCTTTTTTTCGTTTTCATATTGAGGCTTCTGGGAAATGCATGGATCGTTGAGTTAATTTATTTAGAAAGTGAATACCGTATTTCCTCTAATACAGGCCCGGGCCTTTATTTGACTCAAGCGCATAGCGGCCCAGGCCTTTATTGGAAGGAGGCCAGAATTAGAGGCAGGCCTTAATTTCTATTTGAGCAAAACGAACTACGAGTAGAATTAATAAAAACAAGATTTTGTGTCTATTTGAACCTATAAAATACTAGGGTACCGTACAGTTACCATAACATGGTATGCATACAGAACATTAACAACAAATGAGCGCCGGGAGCGAGTGGGACCCGTCCCTCCCCGCACGGAGAGAGGGCGCAGTGAGCACTGATTCCACGACCCCAGGGAAGCGGTGAGGTGAGATGCGGGGGGTCGCTGTAAAGCTCGTGGCCGGAGCCGACGAGCCACCTTCGCCCCGAGCACTAGGCGGCGCACCGCCGCGGAGGAAATGCGCCCGGCGGGGGCCGGCCGACGCCAGGGAGAGGTCCCGCTGAGGGGATCCTCCCACACCGTGCCGCCGAAACCCTGACCTGCCGAGATGGTTCTAATAATAGCCCCGGCCACTATTAGAGACCGACCTTTATTTACCTCCGCTGACAGCGAGACCGGCCAATGTTGAAGACCCGGCCGCTAATGGAATACAGGCCAATATTAGAGGATTTACGGTAAACTCGTGAAACAGAAGTATCGTCATGTAATCCATTGATTTCAAGAATGTAACTGTATTCTAAATACCAGCTATTTAAATTGTAACTGTAACGGAATACAGTTACTCATAATTTGTATCCTGAATACGTAATGCCGGTACATGTATTCCGTTACTCCCCAACACTGCAGGTAAGCATGCATTTTCTCTCATATTTGCTCAATTGTACTAATTGAATGTTCGTGTTTATTTACATGGTGCATTTTTCATCATTTATTTTGTGGTCATGTTTAGATGTTAGACGTAGGATGTTGCTGTCAAAGTTGTGGTAACGCTCCTTACCTTACTGTAACGTTAACGTTAGATAACGGGAAATTAGGATCGGAGGCATGCACAGTTCTGTAATCTAAACGTTTAAAAGTACCGTAGTTTATACGCTGTATAAGCCTTACGGTGTTTGCCGTCATTGTCAAGTTAGGTTAACTTTTCTTCTGATATAGTTAGCATTTATGCTAGTGGAATGTCAGATGATCGGATATTGCTTTTAAGTCGGTATCACCACTACGTTATCCACTGTATTATTTCTGTATTAACTTTGCACAAGTTCACCTAAATTTGACGGAAAGCTATCGCAAGGCTTGTGGAAGTTGCATGGCTAAACGCATCTTTTCTGTCATGTCATTAGCCGCAGTAAAGTCTTCTGATGTGATGTTACTAATTAAAACAAAACGTTCACATGTGCTATAACTTTGAGAACTTTGGAGAACTTTGGGGTTGTTTCGTGTGTGTTATGCCTTATTTACTGTTTTATGTACGTGTTTTAGTGTAGCGTGATTACCCCTTATTCTATGGGGTGCCGTTTGTAAAGCGGCTCATGCTGAAAATAACAGCAACATTTTGCCACATTTAGCTTCAAACAATGTTTAAAAAACTGGTGTGAATTTTTGAGAGTCACTTTTATGCACATTTACAAGAATATTTGTCAACTTAGAGATATTTTAAATATTTAAATCTAAATGCTAAATCTAAATCTAAATGTTAAATGTTAAATGTTAAATCTAAATGCTAAATCTAAATTTAAATGTAAATGTTAAATTTAAATCTAAATCTAAATGTTAAATCTAAATGTTAAATCTAAATCTAAATCTAAATGTTAAATCTAAATGTTAAATCTAAATCTAAATCTTAAATCTAAATGTTAAATCTAAATCTAAATCTAAATCTTAAATATAAATGTTAAATCTAAATATAAATGTTAAATATAAATCTAAATCTAAATGTTAAATCTAAATGTTAAATCTAAATGTTAAATCTAAATGTTAAATCTAAATCTAAATCTAAATCTTAAATCTAAATGTTAAATCTAAATCTAAATGTTAAATCTAAATCTAAATCTAAATCTTAAATCTAAATATTTCGGGTGAAACTAAATATTTAGCTAATATACAAATTCAAATGCCGGTAACCGGAAGTAGCAAAATAAAAGCTCAAAGAAGTCAGAGTGTGTTTATAATGGCAAATAACGAATAAAAACCCATCTTATCCGGGGAAATGGACTCTTGGACGTGGATTATCGTGATAATAACTACCTAAAATAACAAACACGTTTGGATAAACTTTATTTGATGAGTACTTTGAGTTTTTAGTGTCACTTTTATGAAGGGTGTGGTACACTGTACTGTACTGTCGGCCATGGTCGCTCTGCAAACATGGCAATGAATGAATCGGCGTTAGCGGAGAACATCGGCAGAGCCGTTCTGGCGGCGATACGTCTTTCCACAGCGACAGCAACCGCCACAGGGCCACCACAGGCCACCTCGATAAGTACGTTTTTTCCAAATCACGTAGCATTGGATTCTTGTCAAGGCTAACTTAACTAAACTAGCTAACGGTAGCCAGTAGAGATTTGCTACTAGCACCAATGCACTTTATGTGTAGCACATATGTTTCTATAAACAGTAACTCACACCGGTAAGTGATGCAGTGCGAAGTGACGAACTCATGAGCTGAAAAACAAGGTGTGTAAATGTGAGTTCAAGATTACGTGAAGATGTTCTGAGCAGCAAAGCATAAATTGTATAATTTAGCGTTATAGCCGGGCGATGATGACGGGGCTGTACACATGTAAACACGTACACACATAGATGACAGGTGAAAAAAAAAAAAGATGACAGATGACCGCGAAATTTGAATCTACCGGTGTGAGTTTTTTAGATTTAACATTTAGATTTAAGATTTAGATTTAGATTTAGATTTAACATTTAGATTTAAGATTTAGATTTAGATTTAAATTTAAGATTTAGATTTAGATTTAGCATTTAGATTTAAATATTTAAAATATCTCTAAGTTGACAAATATTCTTGTAAATGTGCAAAAAAGTGACTCTCAAAAATTCACACCAGTTTTTTAAACATTGTTTGAAGCTAAATGTGACAAAATGTTGCTGTTATTTTCAGCATGAGCCGCTTTACAAACGGCACCCCATATTATTCTACCCCGTGTGTGACCCTTTGTGTGTGGGTGGCTGCGTCCACCCCTGTGTGTGTAGCGTGTGTGTGTATTTGAGTTCCCTATGTGTACTGTTTTCGTGCTATGTCCTGCTCCCAATCCTTGACGATAAAGCTTGCTTGAACAAAGCATTGACTAAATCACAGTAGGCCTACTTTTGCTTGTGTTCTATTTCAGATGCCTTGACTCAACGACTGAAAACGGTAAACACTGGACTTCGCTCAAGCTGCGCAGAAGTGGCGCTACGCCCCAGACCGAGCGGGAGGAGCTGGAAGACAGACGCAGCAGGAGTTAGCACGTTAAAAGAAAAAGAAAAAATGAAATGATACAATAAAAACGGTTGTTTAATTTTTAAAGAATGTGTGGGGTGTCATTTGTGCTAGTCTAGGTTATAGCCTAAAGGTATAGTTTCTATTTTCTATATTTTGTTAGCCCATCCTGGCTGTCGATAAAGCTATAATAGCCTATAATGTTTTTAATATTATATTAAAATTATAGACCTTCAGATTAAACCTGTGGTATACTAAAATACCGTTGAAGTTTCGTTGATATGCTGGGATTTCAACATTGTTTCAATATCCATTGTAATCGAAATACCATGAAATTCTGTTGATCTCTAGGTATGATTTAAACGTTGTTTCAATGATAATAGAGGGTGCAACATGATGATGAATCAACATCAGAGTTCGACGTTGATTCAATGACTTTATCGTTGACAGCGGGATGTTGATTTAACATCGTTTCAATTACTATTTGCTATCTATATCGTCTTCTTCCTGGATCTGATTATCACTTCAGTCTGATATCATTTCTCTCACGTCTGTCTCTTTAAAGAAAGTCAGTGATGACCTGTTTCAACTTTGATTAGGTCTTAGTTTTTCTGTGAGGGACACGTCCAGAAGCAGAGTCTGATGTTCTGTTCACGTTGATTGTTTCTATCACGGCTGTAAATGTAAAATCACATCAACGAACAAAGAATCAAACAGATTTAACGTGAGCTCAGAGCCAACGACTGCTTGATGATCTGGCTGCAGGTCAGGACTTCACTGTTGGACAGAAACATTACAAATGTTAATGTGTTTGAAAGTGAAACTGTCAGCTAGTGAGTTCTTCATGGGGAGATGTTGACGACTAGTTTCCTCATCCAGATGCCTTACTATTATTTTATTTTATTTTTTTTTGGGGGGGGGGGGGGGGCAGCACAGGTACGTGTCCCCTGCACTTTTTCAAAAGGCCGTTTTGGTCCCCTGAACTTTTTACCGTCTTAACAATGTTATAGTAAACGGAGACTCGTCAAGCACTAGGACCAAGCGGAAAACGGCCGCTCAAGCTGACGCCTGTTTATCTTAGTTTAGACCCGCCCACAAGCTCCTCCATTGGCTCTGCCGTTTCTTGTGTGATTGGCCGTCCCCGCTGTCACTCCACCTTGCTGTCACTCCACCTTGATTGCCAGTCTGCGGTCAGGAGTCCTTGTTAACCTGCTACTGTAAGTTGTTCGTTTGTTCTGCCTGGGTCACGTCAGCTAGAAGGATAATATCAGAGGTTTCATTTACATTAACGTTTGAATCGGTGTCCATGTGCGTATGTGCGTGCCGACAGTTTCTCTCCACCTGTGATGCCAGTTTGACCTGCCCACCACTGGGTGGTGCTATGTAAATGAGCTCTGTTTACCATATATTCCATAAATAAGTGTAAAATTGGTGGTGCTGAGTTGGAGTGAAGTTGACTAACAAGGTCAAACACAGAATTGGGTGATAATGTTTTGCTACATGCTTTACAACCAGTCAAACCAAAAAAGGGAACATTAAACTTACATTTTTGTAAATATTGTGTATAGATTTTTGTTCTTTTTTTTAGTTCTCTATTTTTTATTGTTGATTTTTAGCTTTTTGTTATATTTATGTATGGTGTTGAATGCCTGCACACTGCTGCTGCAACAGAGAAATTTCCCAGTTTGGGATTAATTAAAAAACTATCCATCTATCTAAAAGTAGCAATAGAAAACTAGAAGAACTACTAGAAAACACAGTGAACTGAAAGATTAGAGTTTCATTAAAAATACTTGTGCCCCACCACCCCCCACTTCTGAAATCAGTGGGGGGTCGGGGACCCTATCCTAATGTTTCCAGTGGTGAATATGGGACAGGTCTTCAGTGACTGTAACAAACTGAATGTCCTGGTCTGGACTTCACAGCCTCCGTCCTGTTTATTTCGGTCTCTAGACAAAAGTCTGAACATTGACACATTAACAACAGGTCAGTCTTCAAATGGTTTCTTACTGGAATCAACACAAATGATCCAAAGCTTTCTGAGCACCACAGAGGACAGAACGTTGACTATCACATGTCTGGATGTATCAGATGATCAGAGAACAGTTGGTCCAGTGTTCTGTTCCTGACATTGAGAACTGTAACCAGGTCAGAGGTTAACTATCAAACACAAACACAGTGAGGTACGGTGTCCTGGAGTGGACATAAAGACAAAAATCTGTATAATGACGCCATGTTAACTAGAAATGCTAGAAAGAAGACAAGAGAACAGAACATTGACTTTGGACCCAGCCCCCCTGAACCTTCTAGACAAGCAGACCGTGAACATGAAGGATGTTTCTCAGTAACATCTTGCTCCAATCAGTAGATTTTCTCTCTGTGTTTGCTGCATGTTAGCTTCTTAGTGTTCCAGACTTGTAAATCTGGGAAAGCAAGAAGCCATCTCTCAGTACTTGACATGAATAACTCGGTTCTAGTTTGGACCTTGAGACAGTTTCTGGTTTCGATCAGTGCTCTTAAAGAAGAGTTTTTTCTCTGTGTTAGTACCAGGACCAGAGGAAGCCTTTTACTGATGGATTGTAGTGCAGAGATCAGTCCTGAGAGATGGTGCACCAAGAGTTCATTTATCAGTTCTGGTTGATTGAACTCTAAACTGTTACAGGACTGGAGTAGAGGACAGACCTGATCAACACAATCTTACAAATGTCATTACTCATTACTTTGAGTAAGAGAGGAAGTTTTTCAGCCAAATCTATGAAAACTGTTGAAACACATTCAATGATCTGTTCTTTGACTTCAGTCTGTGAATGAAATTTAGTTTTTCATTGACTGACTGATAGTTCAACTGATTTCTCTGGTCCCTGCAGATAATGTGACCTACAGCCAGTCATGTGTGAAGTCAAACCCACATCATACAGCTGATTTCTGTTTCTCTTTGTGTGTCCTCTCAGTTTCCCAGCAAGCCCTGGCAGGTGTGGTGCAGGTGAATGAGGGGGCGGAGTCTGTCCTGCTACCCTGCAACTACTTGGGTTTTTTACCTGTGGACAACTCCACAGTGGTTTGGACCAGGAACGATCTCAGTCCCAAATCTGTCCACAAACAGCGAGGAACAGATGAAGTTAAAGGTCAGAACCGGGTTCACAGGGGGCGGACATCGATGACTCCTGATGCTCTAGACACTGGAGACTTCAGCCTCACTCTGAGAAAACCCCACCTCTCTGACAGCGGCAACTACACCTGCTCCATCAGTGATGGAAGAGAAGAACGGAGAGTGACAGACGTACATCTACATGTCAAAGGTCAGAAACAAACCTCAACATGTGGTTTCAGAGGGAAACAAAGACTCAAGGCCAAACAGTTTCTGGTCTTTCCAGTAGAAAATCAAAGTGGTGATCAGGAGCTGTTTTATTGTTGGAGTCACTGACACATTTCTGATCTCATCCAACAAGTAGGACTTCTCAAGGACACACACACATCAGTCTTCAGTGTGTCTATCTGGGCTTATGTTGAATAAAAATGTGAACCCCCAGCTTCAGTAAGAGGAAATAATCAAATCAGAACTGTATAAGAAGGTGAGTTTCGGTCTTTAAGTCAGCTGATGAAGAGTTCTGGTTCAGTCTCGTCACATATCAGAACGTTGCCCCTGAGCTGAAGAACAATCTTCAGATATTTAACAAAATCCACCAGGAACTCTGGACCATGTATTAAACATGTTAGGCTGCTTCAGTTCCTGCATGTGACAGTTATTATTAAACCAGATGATTGATGTTTCTGTCTCTTGTGTTCTCTCAGTTTCCCAGCCAACCCTGGCTGTGGAGGTGGTTGATGGGGCGGAGTCAGTCCTGTTGCCCTGTCATGACTCTTCTGTTCCTGAGCGTCCCACGGTGGAGTGGATCCGCTACGAACTCAGTCCATCAACCGTCCATCAGCGTCAGACGACAGGTGATCAACTGAAAAACCAAAGCCAGCGTTACAGTGACCGAACATCCATGAAGACTGACGCCTTGACAACTGGAGACTTCAGCCTGAATCTAAGGAAACCCCGCCTCTCTGACAGCGCAACCTACATCTGCTCCATCAGTGCATTTGGAAACGAACGCAGACTGGCAGCCGTGCAGCTGCAGGTCAAAGGTCAGCAATAAATACTAACACTGTATACAGCAGTATACTGTATGATCACACACAGTTGACATTTGTAGGGTTGTAATCTCTAAGCCTTTTGGCCTGAGTCAGACTAAGAAGTTGAATCCTTTATTATTTTTATTTTACTGTCAGTGGAAGTCTGATCCATTCATTGAAGTTAAAACTACTTTTCTGTCTTGTCAATGTTTTTATTGTTGAGACTTTTCAGTTTCACAGTCTCACTGCAGAAGTAAAACAGCAATGACATTACTGAGCACATGCATGATTCCCATAACTATTAACAGCATAAACCTTCTCTAGTCAATAATAAAACTACCAGAATACGTCAGGATGGTCACATCTTAGCTCTGTTTAATGGGAGAGCCAGTTCCTCTTTATAGTACGAACTGGCCAACATGGACTCAGTCGACCCGGACTCCAGGGAAAAATATCAGACCTGTTTGAACTCTGAGACATTCAGGAGTTTAGACCAGAGTAGTGGTGTTCATGTGGAGCTCATTCTGTTCTTTGTTTTTAACCCACAGAACCGTACATTTTTCCAGTCGAGGCCTGGGTTCTCCTGGTTGTCATGATCGTTGGTGTCATTGTGGGTCTTGGAGTGTATTTGAGAAGATTCTTCAACAAAGGTATGCTGTGTGTGTTAATCTCTCACAGTGTTAGTAGATGAAGACAATAGACACACATAAATAAATAAATAAATAAGGAGTGATATAACCAGTCCAGCATCAAACATGACTGTGGAATCAGTTTGACGCTGATGTGACGACTAAATATCAGAGAAAACTATAACGATAGGCGTCAGTAAGAAACCTTAATCTAAATGACCTCACTGAAAGAACCAGTGAACACCACCAGGGCTGGCTGTGGTCAGACGACCTGAACAGAGGCAAAGCAAACTTAGTTGCACCAACGTGACATTCTCTCCACAATCCTGTGACCACTGGTCTAAAAGGCGCCAGTCTTGATTGACTAAACATAGACATGGAGGTCAGTACCTTCCTCAGGAAATATTTGGGACTACCAGAGTAACACTACAGCAAACTGTAACTGCCATTAAAGTCCTTGTGAGAAGAGTTTAAGGAGATGAGACCCAGGGAATGGACACAAAGGTGGTTAGAAACAGGATGGAGGAGAGGGTGGACAGGAAGTGGAGGGTAGTGTTTAACATTTACACAGAAACCGATACAATGATTGTTTATCTGGCATTTTATCTTTAATTTCTAATTTCTGAAACTTGACTGAAACCAGTCAAACATGTTTCACTCCAAATATTTCTTTTCAATGTGCTCAGAGCTGCTGCTGCTGTCTCTGCAGCTGATGACGTGATTTGTTGTCCTCTCAGTCCCCCAGGTGGAGGTGGATTCAGGGGTGGAGTCTGTCAAGCTGACCTGCAAAACCACAGCTCACCTGCCTGAAGACGCTAAAGTGGTGTGGAAGGACAGAAGATACTGGACGGTCCATGTGTATCAGAACGGCTCTGACCAGCCTGAAGACCAGAACCAGATTTACAGAAACAGAACAAAGATGAATGAAGACCTGCTGAAAACTGGAGACCTCAGTCTGACCCTGAAATACCCCACATGGAAAGACACCGACATCTACACCTGCACCGTCTACAACAAGGAGAGAAAGATCCTGATGAAGAAACAAGTGGAGCTCAATGTCAGAGGCAGAGGTCAGTCCTGCAGATACAGGTCAGAGGTCAGAGGTCAGTGATTTTCCATCTTTCTGTCCAAACGATTCATGCTGATTGTTAAAATGGATTTTTTCTACCAGTGTATTTGTAGTTATTCCAGTTTCCATCTCATCTGTGGTGATTAGATGTTACATTAATGTTCATTACAGATTACACTCAGATCTACTGCTGCAGAGCGTCTCGTCCAGTTTCCAGCTTCAGTCTCTTGCAGTTTACCTTTAGACAAGTTGTTCAGTCAGGTAGGTCATCCACCAGAAGTTGTTCTTTCACAGCTTTTTGATGTGAGGTGACAGTGTTAACCAATGCACCTCATTAAAAACAGAATTAATAAAGATAATAATAATGATAAAAAGAGATTCCTGACTGGTGCATTGATGACTCTGTCTTCTGAGGGTCTTTAGTGGGTCTTTATATACTCTTCTGATGCTTTTAGAGGGTTTTCAATAATAAGTGGTTTGCTGATGTGTGACCAGAAGAACTTGGTACAATGTTAAAGTACAATGCCTTGGGACCTGCACAAGAAGTACACTGGCTTGTGATTCCCTGTGGATGGATTTAGAACAATTCACTTTCAGTCATGGTTATTTATTAGTTTTTGTATAGGTCACTGTATAATGACAGTAAAGGCTAATATGATTTATTGTTGGTAATTAATAATGTTCAGGATGATAACTGAAGATCATTGTATACGTGAATCATACATCTTCACAGATTAGATCCTAAACTGATCGTACACACAACTGAAGAACTGTGGCATTAATGAATAATTAGAGAGCTCCTGTTTGTTCTTGGGTAAGAAGACCCTCGACCATACATGAACACAAGAAAGACAATCTGCTGCTGGTGCTGGGAAATAAGAATGAAAAGGAATGAACCTGATTAAGACACAGGGAAATGTTCTGAACTCATTCATTCACTTCATAAATAGATAGTTTAACATTTAACATTTAAAACATCAGTAGTTTACACTTCTTAACTTGTCTATGTTCAATGGAGAATGGGACATATTTCAGACTGGAACCAGTCAAACATGTTTCACTCCAAATATTTCTCTTCAATGTGCTCAGAGCTGCTGCTGCTGTCTCTACAGCTGATGATGGGATTTGTTGTCCTCTCAGTCCCCCAGGTGGAGGTGGATTCAGGGGTGGAGTCTGTCCAGCTGACCTGCAAAACCACAGCTCACCTGCCTAAATACGCTAAAGTGGAGTGGAAGGACAGATACAGGAAGGTCCATGTGTATCTGAACGGCTCTGACCAGCTTGAAGACCAGAACTGGTTTTATAGAAACAGAACGAAGATGAATAAAGACCTGCTGAAAACTGGAGACCTCAGTCTGACCCTGAAATACCCCACAGATGGAGACATGTACACCTGCACCGTCTACAACAAGAAGGGAAAGATCCTGATGAAGAAACAAGTGAAGCTCAATGTCAGAGGTCAGTACTGTAGATACAGGTCAAAGGTCAGAGGTCAGAGGTCAGTACTATAGATACCAGAGATGGAACCAAGTCTTTGTCCTCATGTCCTACACTTTTCATTTTGAGTCCTTTTGACAGTAATAATCTATTAAATTTAAATGACAGATCATAAATACTTTTTAAACCTATATTTATTTATCATAATGTGATAAAACATGTTTCAAGTGAAAATGTATAAAAACAAAGAGCTGATCCTTCCATATGACACTATTAACCAGTTCCATTTAACTCATCTGCAACAATATTTTTCCTTTTAAACTTTCTTTGCTGCTCAAATGTGGAGAAGTGGAGCTGAAATCATTTGCACAAAAGTGCTGACATTTAATTTCCTAAGCACCAGAATGAGTTCCACCAGAGAGAGAGAAATTTTTTAATTTTTTAATTTTTTTTATTTTTAAAAAACACATTGGAACAATAAATAACAACGTTCATAATTTCATCAACAGATCCTACTTAAACACAGTATTAAAGGTTAGAACATCTCCAGACACAGAGCATATCACGTCTTCATAGCACCACCTCTGGATAAAATCAGTCATGTTACTCACTTCTTTAAAAAACCTAAAATCAATCCACACTCTGGTTTTCACTAACCAAATAAAAATAGGAAGTGCTTCCTGTCCAGTTCTGTCCTCCACCTTATTTCTTCTACTACAGTAAATGGACATTTTTGCCATTGTTTATGCTGGAGGACAGTGTTCCAAAGAGGACATTTTTGTCTCCACTCCAGTGAGTAGCGTCTCCAGTTTGCTTTCTGTGAAGTTCTTCTTTTTTACCATCTTACTCATTCTTATGTTTTCATTTTCTGATCGTGCAGAGAGGGGAATCTCAGGTGCAGGGTCAATTTAGATATAATTTGCATATTTAAAAGGGGGCGTGGACAGGGAGGGGTCAGGTACAGACTGATTGATTGGGATGTACAAAGGAAAAATGTTTCTTGATCTGAGCGTGCGCCACGCTTTGGAAGGAAATCTACGCAAGTCTTTGTACATGAGGCCCCTGTTGTTGGTCTGTCCTCTATGTCCAGCCTGGTTCCTTTGATGAAGAGAACTTGTCTTCTCAAGTTTCTTCCAGGAAAAAATGGTGCATGCTCAGATGCAAATATGCAAATTGACCCTTCACCTGAGATTCCCCTCTCTGCACGATCAGAAAATGAAAACATAGGAATGAGTAAGACAGAAAAAAGGAGAACTTCACTGAACTTCACTACTCACTGCAGTGGAGGTGTGCAAGAATGTCGTCTTTGGCAGCTGTCCTCCATGCACCATAATGTTGGTTAAATCTGTACTAGCCTGGTCGTCACCATCCTACGTTTCCGCCCGAAATTTGATTTCGGTCTCGCACATAGTCTGGCCTAGTGGCCCTTCTGCGGTTCGCGTTTCGCGCCAATCAGCGAACAGTTGAGTGATGACGCGGAACTTGCCTGCCGAGTTGCTTGTAGTCCAGCGAAGCTTGTAGTTCAACAGCGTAGCAACAATGGCGACGGAGGAAGAGACGCTAGAAGCCATCCGTGAAGTTGTCTCAACTCTCAAGAGCATCACGGAATTAAAACCAGAACAAGAGGCTTGTCTTGTCAATTTTATAAATGGCACATGTCATTAACATCCATTATCTTGAAGAGTCATTGCCACCACGATCTCAAAACCGGTACAACATAGCCAGCGGTCTGTTTACTACTGAGAGCGGAAGTGGTAAGCGTAAGAGCCTAAATTCCGGCGCACAATACACGTCATTACCAAACGTTGCTGATTGGTTAAGGAACTCCAATGATTTTAAACCTCAAAATAAGCATCCGCCCATTACGGAGACGGATTCCTATTAGGGTAGGCCAGACTAAGTGCGAGACCGAAATCAAATTTCGGGCGGAAATGTAGGATGGTGACGACCAGGCTAGATCTGTACATTGATCGAATGAAAATGTTTCATCATGTGATGGCGCTTTTATATCAATGTGTGTTCAGTCCATAGCTCCGATTACATTCAGGAGACCGGTTCTCGCTGCAAATTGCTCTTTAATGTTGATCTGTTCAGATGCACTGTGGGAATTTGATATACCTGGCTGACATGAGGATAACTCCGTCCCTCACGGCTAGCATGGCTCTGCTCAGGGTCGACTGGCACAGTCCCGATCGGTCGGAGTAATAGTTTTCACATTGATGACAGGTTCCCAGCATCACCTCTAAGTGTCTCCAAAGGATCAACAGCTGTAGAAGCCAGCGTACGCCAGACATGATGTTGGTGTAGGCATGTACAAGTTAGCAGTCATTTCACTCTTGATACATCTGAACTTTTCCATGAACGAGTACTCACGGACCGTTTTTGTACGCACGCACCCTTCATATATGCCCCAGGTCTTTTGGGTCTATGAGGTATTTCTGTAAAAACTGCAGTCTGAATATTGTTAACCTGCTCTGTATATTTACCAGGCCATGTCCTCCCTCACATTTTGATAAAAACAAAACACTCTGAGGCACCCAGTGTAATTTATCCCAGAAAAAAAATGAAGGAGAACAGCTTGTAGCTTCGCTGTTAGACCTTTAGGTGGCTCTATAACAGCTAGCCGGTGCCAGAGGGCCGACGCAACCGGGTTATTAATAATTAGATTAGATTCAACTTTATTGTCATTACACATGTACATGTACAGAGCAACGAAATGCAGTTTAGCATCTGACACGACGGTACAAAAGAGCTGGACTCAGATGCAGAGGTTCCAGTATACGAGGCACTTTATTTAAATCAAACTCAAAGTCTCCAGAAGCAAACAAAAGTAACAAACAAAAAATCACTCCGTAGAGGAAAAAACGTTGCAAAAACGAAGATACTTAACGACTTCTTGGGTAGCAAAGGCAGGACACACGAGGACACTTGGGGCATGAGACATGACACACTGGCACAGGACAAGGGAAAACACGGACCATATATACACACGAGGGTAATGGGGAACAGGTGGAAACAATCAGGGATCAGGAGGACAATCAGACCGGTGACACAAGAGGAAGGGCAAGTGACCTGAAACGAGAGGAGAGTTAGAATTTCAAAATAAAACCGGAAATGACAAGACAAACAAAACCAAATCACCACCGTGTGACAGAACCCCCCCCTCAAGGGCCGGCACCTGACGGCCCAGGCTGATCAGGATGATCTCTATGAAAGTCCTTTATTAATTGCGGCGTCACAATGAACCGAGAAGGAACCCACCGTCTTTCTTCCGGACCATAACCTTCCCAGTCCACCAGGTATTGCTTCCCTCTGCCCCGGTTGCGTACTGCCAACAACTGTTTTACCTTGTATACCAGACCCCCGTCTACCAGTTCGGGCGGTGGTGGAGGTGCGACAGCCGGGACCAAAGGACTTTCCTTCGCTGGTTTCACCTGGCTCACGTGGAAAGTAGGGTGGACTCGAAGGGTTCGGGGCAGGCGAAGACGTACCGCTGCAGGACCGATGACCTTGGTGATGGGGAATGGACCCACAAACCGCGGCGCCAGCTTCTTGGAAGAGACTTTGAGGCGGAGGTCCTTAGCTGACAACCATACCTTCTGTCCAGGCTGGTAGGCGGGTGCGGGTCGCCTCCTGCGGTCAGCGGCCTTCTTCATGCGGTCCCCCTGGCGGATGAGCACCTGTCTGGCGGCTGCCCAGATGCGGCGGCAGCGGCGGATCATGGCGAAGGCTGAGGGGACCGAAGCTTCTGGCTCATTTTCTGCGAAGACAGGTGGTTGGTATCCAAAAACACACTTGAAAGGTGAAAACCCTGTGGCGGAAGTGGGAAGGGTGTTGTGCGCGTACTCCACCCAGACCAGGTGTTTGCTCCATGTTGAAGGATTCTGGGACACAAGACACCGGAGGCCGGTTTCCATTTGTTGGTTGAGGCGTTCGGTCTGGCCGTTGGACTCCGGGTGGTATCCTGAGGTCAGGCTTGCCTTGGCTCCGATGAGGCGACAGAACTCCTTCCAGAACCGGGATACAAACTGGGGCCCCCGATCGGAAACAATGTCCTTGGGAAAACCATGAACCTTGAAAACATGGTTAATCATGATATCTGCCGTTTCCTTGGCAGATGGCAGTTTCGGTAAAGCAATGAATCTCGCCATTTTTGAGAATCTATCCATGACCGTGAGAACTGTGGTGTTACCTTGTGAGACCGGGAGCCCCGTGACAAAGTCCATGGAAATGTCTGCCCACGGTCTGGAAGGGACAGGGAGTGGTTGCAGCAGTCCCATGCGTGCACCGGTGGATGTTTTATTTCTGGCGCAGACCGAACAAGCCTCCACGTACTCCCGGACCTCCGGTTCCATGGACGGCCACCAGAATCTCCGGGATATGGCGAACATGGTTCTCCGAACTCCCGGGTGGCAGGAAAGCAGCGAGGTATGAGCCCAGTGGATCACCTGTGGGCGTAACTCCACGGGAACGAATAATCGATTCTCGGGACACCCACTAGGTGGCGGAGCCTCACTGTTTGCCTGCTTTACCTTCTTTTCTATCGGCCAGGTTACCACCCCAACCACACGGGTAAGTGGAAGGATAGGTTCTGGTTCCTTGGCCATCGGCTCGGGGTCATAAAGACGGGATAGCGCATCTGGCTTGGCATTCTGCGACCCCGGCCTGTAAGAGATAACAAAAGAAAACCGGTTAAAGAATAGCGCCCACCTGGCCTGGCGTGAGTTCAGTCTCTTGGCTTTCTTGATGGACTCCAGGTTCTTGTGATCAGTCCAAACGATGAATGGATGTTGTGCCCCCTCCAGCCAGTGACGCCATTCCTCCAGCGCCACCTTCACCGCCAACAACTCACGATTGCCGACATCATAATTCCTTTCTGCTTTGGACAGCCGCCGAGACAAAAAGGCACAGGGGTGCATCTTACCATCCTGCTCCGAACGCTGGGAAAGGACTGCCCCGATACCCTCGTTGGAAGCATCGACCTCCACCACAAACTGCCGCTGGGGGTCTGGTAAGGTGAGAATGGGAGCTGAAGTGAACCGACGCTTGAGGGTCTGGAATGCTGTTTCTGCCTCCGGGGACCAGTGGAAGCGCACCTGGGGAGAGGTAAGAGCATGGAGGGGGGAAGCTATTGCGCTGAACCCTCTGATAAACCGTCTATAAAAGTTAGCAAACCCAAGGAACTGCTGAACCTTTCTACGGCTATCAGGAGTAGGCCAATCAGTCACCGCACTTACTTTAGCTGGATCCATCTGAACCTTTCCAGGGGCTACGATAAAGCCCAGGAAGGAGACAGTATCAGCATGAAATACACTCTTCTCAACCTTAACGTATAGTTTATTCTTTAGCAGTCTTTCAAGAACTAGAGATACATGCCTGATGTGCGAGTCAAGATCCTTGGAATAAATGAGAATATCGTCAATGTATACGTAAACAAACTGGTCTAGAAAGTCTCTCAGGATGTCGTTTATCATGGCTTGGAATACTGCCGGTGCGTTGGTTAACCCGAAAGGCATTACCAAATACTCGTAGTGACCACTAGGTGTGTTGAAACCAGTCTTCCACTCGTCTCCTTCCCTGATTCTGATCAGGTGATAGGCGTTGCGAAGGTCGAGCTTAGTAAAAATCCGAGCCTGTTGAAGCTGGTCGAAAACAGAGTTCATGAGAGGAAGAGGGTAGCGATTCTTTATGGTTATGTCGTTCAGGGGGCTGTAGTCGATGCATGGTCTTAGGGAACCGTCCTTCTTGTCGACGAAGAAGAACCCCGCTCCTGCAGGTGAGGATGAGGGACGGATGAGGCCGGCTTTGAGTGATGTTTCAATGTAGTCTTTCATGGCTGCTTTCTCGGGACCGGAAACAGAGTATAGACGAGACTTGGGAATAGTAGAACCGGGAATGAGGTCTATGGGACAGTCATATGGACGATGTGGAGGTAGTGATGTGGCCTTAGTCTTGTTAAAAACCTCTCGGAGATGGCGATAGCAGGAGGGAACAGTGCTCAGGTCCGGGAAGTCCGATTCCGTGGCTGGCTCGGCTGAAACACAATGAATTTGAATAGATTGCTCCCCCTGTGGTGATATGATGTGTCCATGATCCTGACAGTCCTCACCCCATTTCAGTACCCTTCCCGTTACCCAGTCGACATGGGGGTTGTGTAGTTTAAGCCATGGGTAGCCCAGAATTAGCGTGTGTGAGGGTGATCTGAATAGGAAAAAACTAATTTCCTCGTGATGATCGTGAATGTGTAAACTGAGGGGTTCGGTGGTGTGAGTGATGGTAAACAGTTCACTGCCATCCAGAGCGCTGGCCTTGATGGGCTTGGACAGCAACCTGACAGTGAGCCCCAACCTCCCAGCTAACCCCCAGTCCATCAGACTTTCGTCTGCCCCTGAGTCAATGAGTGCTCCTAATTCTGTGGAAACCGTGTTGTGCTTTACCTTGACTGTGGTGAGATTGCGAGGTGTTGGGTCTGATCCTGAAAACTGGCTCACCGTAGTTGTCTTTTTGGCCGGGCAAGCAGCGAGGAGATGACCGGTTCCACCACAGTAAAAACACAATCCCTCCCGTTGTCGTCGCCGCCGCTCCTCCGGGGTCAGCCGGGTCCTCCCCACCTGCATGGGTTCTTCCACGTCTGTCGTTGAGCTGGAGCGGCTGGGAGCGGACCAGTCTGGTGTAGGGTCCACCTGATGTTTTCTACTGTGGGATTCGAGGTTACGGATTCTATGGTCTGTGCGGATGGCAAGAGATATTAGAGAGTCTAGATCTGATGGCAGATTAAGTGGTACGAGAGCTCGCTGGATGGGTGCCGCAAGCCCTTGAAGAAAAACATCGTACAGGGATGTGGAATTCCAGCCACTCTCCGCAGCCAACGTGCGGAAACGAATGGCGAAGTCACTCACCGAATCGAGGCCTTGCTTGATTCCGTTGAGCTCTCTTGCTTTTTCTCGATCAGTGGAGACGGGATCAAAAATCTGCTGTAAAGTGCCTGTGAAAACTGTTAAAGAGCTGCAAGTGGGTGAGTTGCGAGACCATTCTGCTGTGGCCCAAGCTCGAGCTCTTCCCGACAGATGAGAAATTATGAATGCTATTTTAGACCGGTCAGACGAAAAGGCATGTGGTGAATGTTCAAAGTGAATAGAACAGTCTATCAGGAATGGTTTGCATAATCCTACCTCTCCTGAGTACCGTTCCGGGGGAGCTAATCTTATGCCTCCGCCAACCGCAGGCACAGTCAGGGGAGAGGCAGCAGCGGTGGCCGGGGATTCAGGTGCGGTAGGCGGTCTAACTGTGGGAGAGGGTATGGTTGCTCCGGCAAAATGGTCGAGCAGAGACTGAACGTTTGACGCGAGTAGACCTAGCTGTGATGCCATGGCCGTCTGGAATTCCTCCTGACGTGAAATGCGGTCTTCCTGAGCGCGGAGAGTCGCCGACATGGAATCCACCTCTGCTGGGTCCATTTCTGGCCAGTGTGTACTGACACGACGGTACAAAAGAGCTGGACTCAGATGCAGAGGTTCCAGTATACGAGGCACTTTATTTAAATCAAACTCAAAGTCTCCAGAAGCAAACAAAAGTAACAAACAAAAAATCACTCCGTAGAGGAAAAAACGTTGCAAAAACAAATCAAAAACGAAGATACTTAACGACTCCTTGGGTAGCAAAGGCAGGACACACGAGGACACTTGGGGCATGAGACATGACACACTGGCACAGGACAAGGGAAAACATGGACCATATATACACACGAGGGTAATGGGGAACAGGTGGAAACAATCAGGGATCAGGAGGACAATCAGACCGGTGACACAAGAGGAAGGGCAAGTGACCTGAAACGAGAGGAGAGTTAGAATTTCAAAATAAAACCGGAAATGACAAGACAAACAAAACCAAATCACCACCGTGTGACAGCATCTAACCAGAAGTGCAATAGGCAGTAAGTACACGTGGCATAAATATTATGGTAAATAAGTTTGGTTTTTACAGCTTATGGACAATATTTACAGATCAGAACCTATGTACAGGTGAGACCATATATACAGGTTAATGAGCAGGATATACATAATGATTGAGTGAGGTACAATGAACATATTATGCAGATGGATTTGTTTGTTAAATGTGAGTAGACTATAAACAGGAACTAGCATAACATAATTTACAATAGAGGAGATGGCAGATGATAAATTAGGCGATGCAAAAACAGATGACGTGAGCAACTTACAGTGCAAAAATAAACAATAAGCGGTAGCTGTCTAAGTTACTAGACTAGTGCAATATTCGGTACATAGTACTGTGCAAACGGATTGTGTAAAGTGAGCATGTGCAGAGTAGTCCAATAGTGCAGTGGTGCAGTGGTGATGGTGTAAAAGTCTTTGGTCAGTGACACCCAACCTCTAAAACCTCTAAAAGATCATTTTGGTTTCAACCAATTTAATTTGGCTTTAATCTTTTCTATAATTCCATCCCAATTTTTCTGCACCATGTTCTCGTCTCCCAGATATACTCTAAGATGTTAAAAATTGTTTTTCCACTTTACTTTCCCTGGTAGACTTGGTAGTCCTCCCCTTCCAGTTACCAACTGCCAGAGCTTCACTTTTCTTCCAGTAAAATCATTTGCAGTGTGTTCCAGTTTTCTGGCCTCTTCCTCGTTCTAAATAAAAAACAATAAGATCGTCAGCATAAGCAGATAAAACATGTTTCTCATTACAGCCTTGTAAAAACAACCCCTCCATGGTGGTTCTTATTTTACACAGCAAAGCTTTGATAGATAACGTGTACAACATACCTGAAAGAGAGCAGCCCTGTCTCACCCCTCTACACACTCTGAAGGGGGCACTTAGACCTCCTTTAATCTTCAGTACACTTTCAGTGACTTGGTACAACACCTTGATCATAGCTATGACACCAGGGCTGAGACCAAACCTCTCCAGGATCTTCCAGAGGTAAAGGTGCTCAACCCGGTCAAAAGCCAAAAGAAGAACTGAACAGCTCTCCATCTTCTCTGTACTCAAAGCTGAACAGCTTCAAATAAAAACCTGTTGCCCGTCTCCTGATGTTGTTTTCATCTGACCTCGATATCAGCAGATGACCTCGATTTCCAGTGGAATCTGCTAAACTTTAACTCCACAGTTTCAGTCTCCAGATCATTCATAGATCTGGTGATGTCACGTGTGACACTGAAAGTGTACTGTTGACAGAGCTGCTTTATTTCCACCTTCCCATAATCCCACCACTGCCTCAAAGATTTAAAGTCTGACTTTCTGTTCTTAAAACATCTCCAAAAGAATCTAAAACATCTTTAAAAGGGAAATCATCCAACGGAGCTGTGTTAAAATGCCAGTATGCACTCCTGGACTTTAAATTAGAAATTAAAACATTACTAGTGTTGGGATCCGAATCTGGTGGTGAGCTATGGAAGCCCACCATGCATTATCTAAGTTAACCACATGGATGTCTTTGTCTTGGAAACAAAGGAAGCAATGGAAAAAACCCAGTTCCCCAATCCTCCAGGTGCGAAAATTGACTCAGCAGTTCACTGGCTGACAGTGGCATGTGACCTCTGAGGTCATCAGGTCATATAAAATGCGCTGTTTGGCCTTTGTTCTCCCTCTTACTCTCTTAGGCCGAAATTATGCTTCCGCGTTGACACAGCGCGTCCGTGCGTACGGACCTATTACGGACCTATTGCGTCCTTGCGGACCCCCGTGCGTCCTACGCAAGGGCCAGACGCACACCTCCCAAAAATCCTCGACGCGCGTCGAGGCGACGCAACAGCAACACAGCAGCAACACAGCAGCAACGCAGCGGCATTGGCTGTGATTGGTCCGCTAACTACATCCGCTGGAGACCGCTTTTCCGGTTTCCACTCATAAACATCATTGTCTCCTTTGTCGTGCCCTAATTTGCAATAGAAATATTTCTTCCTCTGCTTGAATAATTTGGAGCTCCAACGCCAGTCTCTCTGTCTCGGTGTCCATCGTACACTGTGACTACGGCAAAAGCCGGAAGGTAAATAACGAGGCGAGATAGTCACAAGAGTCTCAGTCGGTCGGTCACAAAAAACCATAGCGCCCTCTACCGGTGTGGCATGCATTTCGACATGTAAACCCCCCGCAGAACCATCACGGTCTCACGACTGCGTCCGAGCAACTGCGTGGCCATTGCGTGACCATTGCGTGATCACTACACGGAAGCATAATCTAACCTTTACACTCTGACCCTCTCCAACTGCAGACCTCCAGCTGCCTGCTGCAGCTGGGTGCCAGGTAGTCTGCTAACAAGAGCAACTACTTCTAGGCCTGATTCCTTACAGCCGCGAAGCGAGAACCTGCTGTGGAATCTACACCATTTCTTTTAGCCACAAACAAAAGGTTTGCAGGCTAAACTCTCAAACAACAGGAGCCACACGGCTAGTTAGCACCGAGCTGCTAACGGCTACTTCAAAGGACTTCGAGGAGCGGCCGGTTTCCCTCCAACGTCTACCATCAGGAACACACAGCCAGGACTACAACTTTTTCCAGTTGGCCTTCCATCAAGAACTGTCAGCTAAAAGAGCAACACACCAGAAATGGACTTTCCACCAACTGGTAGTATGATCTGGGCATAGTTAAGCTAAAGCTAAGCATGGAACTTAAACTTTGATTTGATGTGATGTTTGTTTTATTGAGTTGTTTGAGTATTGTGATTTGATGTTAGTTTAGATTATGCAACACATAGACTCAGGGTCTTGCATGCTAAACTAACCACTCTTCCTCTAACCCGGCACCTCGTAAAACCCTTATCACATTCCACATCAACTGGCATCAACTGGCCAGCACATATTGTTTCCTTTGTCTTCAAGACCTCACGGCCCTCAGCGGCCATCTTAACACGCACACACAACCAGCGGCCATTTTGATGCACACATACACGCACACACACACACACTCACACACACACACACACACACACACACGTATTGAGTACACTGTAGTTAGATTGTATGTTTACTTTTATTCTTGTTAATAAATGTCTTTTAAACATACCTGTCTGTTTAATATTGCACAAGAGTGAATGTTGCCAACCTCTACACTGTCAAGAACTCCAAATTCCTTCAACTTTAACTTGTTGTTAATGTGGTAATTTTGGTTATAGTTATTAAGTTAATTATTAATCAGAAATCCAAATTGACAATTTAGTATAACTTATGAGACTGACTTGATTGATTGGCTATCTTTTCCCTTCCTAGAAGGGTGGTGCCCCGAGGTGATCTGTTAATTCGGATCCAATTATTTAATAATAAATAATTATTTTTGATAATTATTAATTATTCATGATAGCCAAACCCTAATATTGAGGCCCTTAGTACCCAGGCCCAACACTAGTAACTGAAAAGTGATCAGTAAATCCAATAGGCATCATTCTGCAGTCTTTAAAAACATTAAAATGATGTTTAAAACAATAAAACCAATCCAACCTAGCCAGAGAAATAACATTATCTCTAGTGTGAGTCCAGGTATATTGTCTTCTGTCTCCATTTCTTCTTCTCACACATCCACCACTTCATGTGTTTTCAGTACACAAATGGTTTTCTGTGCACATTCATGAGAGACCCTTAGAAAACAGAACATGGCTCAGCACCACGTCCCCCTCCCATTCTGTCTTTCCATTGGAAACATCACTGTGAGTCTCCTGAACAAACATCACATCTGACTTTTTAATCAGTTCGTATAGCAGAAACTTTTCCTCTCCTTCTCTTGCCCCATTTATATTTAAAGTGCTGCGTGTAACGTGACTCATTGTGAAAGAAAATAAAAGTAGACAGAAAAATCTAATCTACTAATATTAAAAGAGGCTCTATTCATCATCATCATCATCAGGGATTAGTTCTTGTCTGGGTTTCTCAAGTATTTTCTTCATTCTGTATATTTCTTGTTCAGTTAACCGTCCTCTGGCTTTACTGCCCATGTGCAGTCAATACGAGTTACAGAGCAGCTCTTTGTCTGAGAAATATTCCTCTATTTTAACACCTTTCATGTTTTTGGTTCTTTATAAGAAACTCTTGATTTTCCCCACACCGTAAACTCTAGTATTTCCACTTTTACATCAGGGTTACCGTCACTGTCCATCTCACAGTCCATCTCACAGTCCTCTACGGTCACCTCTCTGTCCACTTCTCCTTTGTTAGAGAGCTTCCTGCTACTCCTGGTTTTTCTTTTTAACTGAGGAACCTTCATGTCCTCTTAGTCTCCTTCCATCTCCACCTCACTTTCACACAACACAACATTTCATCTTCTTTGTTACCTTTTTGTTTTATAATTTTCCGCCCTTTAATCGTCTTCTCCTGATTTTGTTTTAACTGTTCTACTTTGATCTGCCTCACTCACCTGGCTGTCCTGCTGGCCCTCACCTGTCTCCTTCCATATTGTCCTGACTTCCTTCAGGATTCTTATTAGTTGTGTCTGTTGCTCCATTTTATCCTGCTGGGGACATTGTCTCTGGGCATGCTTTAATCAAAAGTCCCTCTTTACCACAGTTGAAGCATTTCATATTGTCTGATAACACATATATAACATAATCAAAGTCATCCACTCTGATTCTGAATGTTAAGTTCAGCTTTTCCTTCTCATAAAGATGTGAGACACCATGTGTTTCAATAAAGGAGATTTACATCTTGAGTGAACCTTTTTCAGACCAGATAGCTTATCACCACCACATTATTCATCCTAGCAGCGGGCTTCACGCTGTCATATCTGACTATCTTTCCAACTGCCAGGCTACAGTCCTCCACCGAACAAAAGAAAGCCGGTGCTACCTTGATGCCGTGCTTCCTGATTAGTTTAAATAAATCCACCAGCAACACACACTACTCCCTAAAATCCTAAATATACACACCACTGTGACACAAAAATACACCAATATATACACAACAATAACCTGAAAAGATTGCCATTGGCTCATGACTCCACACCACGAAGTCGTTAGATGACACAGGATGACAGGTGGTCAGTGCCCTCAGGAGTAAATCCAACAACATCTGTGGGCAGACCCTAAGGCACTGTGCTGAGCAACTGGGGGTGTCCCAGCTGCTATTTCAGTCTTCCATTAAGTGCAGCACAGTTCCCCAGAGGAGGAACCATTCCACAGTGATTCCGATTCCAAAGAAGGGCCCCCAAAGGTTTTGAATGATCTGAGGCCTGTGGCTCTGACTTCACTGGTCATGAAGGCAATGGAGAGGATTGTTAAAAGCTACATCACTAGGATTGTTAATCCTTTGATGGACCCACTCCAGTTTGCATACAGGGCTGGCAGGGTAGATTAAAGAGCTTTTATTTGATTCATTGATTAGAGTCTGTCATTGATCCTCTTATGACAAATGATGTGTTTGTCAAGTTCAGGATGATAACTGAAGATCATTGTTTGCATGAATCATACATCATCACAGATTAGATACTTTTGTGGCATTAATGAATAATTAGAGAGCTCCTGTTTTCAGGGAAAATAAGAACAACCAACAATATTTAGAAGACAGTAAAAAGCAATTTAAAAAATTACATAAATAACCACATAACAAAAATAAAATAAAATAAAACAGTGGAATAGAATGATTTAATTCAAGTTAAAAGTTGAAAAAGTTAAAATGGTTAAAACCTCACATAAAAGCATTAAAATTAGTTTTAAGAAGTGATTTAAAAGAATTCACTGATTGTGCAAGCCTTATGTCCTCAGGCAGGGCGTTCCAAAGTCGAGGGCCCGGTCACATTTAGTTTTGAGCCTCGACCTTGGAACAGCCAGAAGGGAGCCTCCTGGAACCTAAGGCTCTAATAATAATGAAAAGGAATGAACCTAATTAAGACAAAGGGAAATGCTCTGAAATCATTCATTCACTTCATAAATAGATAGTTTAACATTTAACATTTAATACATCAGTAGTTTACACTTCTTGTCTCTGTTCTTATTTGATTTATTTATTTATTTGATAGGGACAGTGCACATTAATGAACATCTATTCAGACAGCAATAGACGTAAATATGATGGATTATACCAACAATGCTAATTTACATCCACTAGGCAGGTAACACAAAAACATGATAAGACATAGGACAGGACAATAGATCACAATAAGAGGACAACATAAGACAGTACATTACTGAGAAGACAAAAGTCAGTGTCAGTGTTTACAAGACTGGGTTGCTTTCAACCACTGCTTGAGGTGCGTTTTAAATGTAGCGCCCTGCTCTAAATTATATGTATTTACATGTGTTGGTTTATAAATATTAAGTATATTTTGCAATGTTGCCTGTTAAATTACTTCTATGGTGAGATAAGCTTAAATTAATACAGAGAAATTAATAAGTGCATTTCATTTGGGGAAGGTACTAAAATGTCCCATGTTCGTAGTGGTCCGTGAACGTCTCATGACATTTCTTTTATTTATTTGAGTAGCCAGGTGTCAGTCTGTTGTTAGCCAATTCGTGCCTGTCGGAGATGAGTGTAAATTACCTATCGGATCCTGAAGGAGGTGGGACTAATGAAAAGAGAGAAGACGAGGTGCGGACTAATAACGGGGAGAGACCTATGACCCATGGAAAAGTGTTGTAAGCTATTTTGAAACCGTTAAAGTTACTGTTACTAAAACCTTAAATCAGAGGATCTGTTTGTGTGTTACCGGTACCAAGTTTAAAAACAAAGTAAGCCAAGTTCAGAGCTGTTTCAGCCGGGAATTGTACCGAATGTCCACAACGCCATTATCGTTGGTACAGAGCTAGAGTTAGCCTCGTTCCCGCTAGCAGAGAGAAGGAGATCGCGTGTGTATGAGGGAGAAATATTTTGCGCCGAGTTTCCTGAGTGAGTATGAGCATTATTTGAACGTGTGACAATATGTAAATGTATGAGAAGGAACAGTGAGTTTATTAGTGTTTTGAATTTATGCTAGTGTGTCTCCGGGCCTACACATGCCTGCCGCTGGTCTGCTGCTGCTGTAGAGGGCGCTCAGGATCCACGTTGTTTCACTTTATTCTTCTGAGCCGAGGGTTCGAGGAAACTGGGCTTATCCGTGAGTACTGAGAAACACTCTCACAAGGATACATGAGCTCCAACTCAACATGCGCGCCAACGATATGGTACCATAACTACCTTACAAAACCCCGGGTGTATTTATTTTGTTTATTTCATGGACTCAAAGGGTCAACAGGTCAAGGTAAAGGGCGATTGCCTATGATTTTTCTTTCTGTACAATAAATGTTCCTGTTGCAACGTGTATTTGCAGTTACAATGTTTATTTGAATGTGGTGTTATTAGGGCTATGGTGTGTTAAAGGTACATGCATGGGAGTATTAAAATTCTCAATAACAATATAGCTATAAAATAAGCTAACCAGGCCTCTCTGCACCCTAGGCAGAGTTATATGCTCTAGTTAAGTTAGATGCATTAAAAGGTTAATATTTGCGTAGACTCCCTCCAATTCAGCTCCCATGCAAGCGGTGTCATCAGGTATAAGGGGTTTTACCAGGACCATTCTGTAATAAATTAGAGTTGGTTGGGAGGGCTACATAAAGGTTTGTAATGTGGGACACTTGTTCAATGGAGAATGGGACATATTTCAGACTGGAACCAGTCAAACATGTTTCACTCCAAATATTTCTCTTCAATGTGCTCAGAGCTGCTGCTGCTGTCTCTACAGCTGATGATGGGATTTGTTGTCCTCCCAGTCCCCCAGGTGGAGGTGGAGTCAGGGGTGGAATCTGTCCAGCTGCCCTTCAGAACCACAGAGCTGCCTGAAGACGCTAAAGTGGAGTGGAAGGACGGAAAATACTGGAGGTCCAGGAAGTTCCATGTGTATCAGAACGGCTCTGACCAGCTTGAAGACCAGGACCAGATTTACAGAAACAGAACGAAGATGAATGAAGACCTGCTGAAAACTGGAGACCTCAGTCTGACCCTGAAATACCCCACAAAGAGAGACAGTGGAGAATACAGATGTACAGTTTACAACAAGGAGGGAAACATCCTGAGATGTAAAACAGTGGATCTGAAAGTGAAAGGTTTGTTTCTTTCTTTCTTTCTGTTTTATTTCTCTCAGTACTGTAGATACAGGTCAGAGGTCAGTGATTGTCCATCTGTCTGTACCAATAGAAGTCTAATAACAATCCTCCAGTAGTTGTTCTTTCACAGCTTTGAGTCAAGTCAGACCATTAGAATAATACTCACATGACTCTGGAGAAAACATTTGAATTGTTTCAAAATAGAAAATGTGAACCTGGTGTGTTATGAGCTGATTTAGAGAGAATGATCTTGTTTGTATTCAGTCAACAGAAGGTGGCTGTAGTTATTAATGGTTGTAATAACTAGAGAAATAGAAGTAGATGTCAAACCAGACACATAATAAACCAAAACCTTGACAAAGAAGAAACAAAGACAGACACTTTAGACATGTGAAGAGACGCTGTGTTGCTAAGGTGGACTGACAGCATGGAACAACAGGACTGTGAATGGACAGGAAGTGAAAGAGGGAAGTGTGGGATCAGGAAGGTACATGGCAGGAACTGAATCTGGCAGCAGGAGGATGAGGTCTGGAATATTGTAATGTTGATCATGTGATGTGTTGTCCTCTCAGTCCCCCAGGTGGAGGTGGATTCAGGGGTGGAGTCTTTCCAGCTGACCTGGAAAACCACAGCTCACCTGCCTGAAGACGCTAAAGTGGAGTGGATGGACGGATACTTGTGGGATAGGAAGGTCCATGTGTATCAGAACGGCTCTGACCAGCTTGAAGACCAGAACCAGATTTACAGAAACAGAACAAAGATGAATGAAGACCTGCTGAAAACTGGAGACCTCAGTCTGACCCTGAAATACCCCACAGAGAGAGACAGTGGAGAATACATCTGCAGAGTCTACAGCAAGGAGGGAGACATCCTGAGAGAGAAAACAGTGGATCTGAAAGTGAAAGGTTTGTCTGTTTCTTTCTTTCTCTCTTTCTTTCTTTCGTTTTTATTTCTCTCAGTACTGTAGATAGAGGTCAGAGGTCAGTGATTTTCCATCTGTCTGTATCAATAGAAATCTAATAACAATCCTCCAGTAGCTGTTCTTTCACAGCTTTGAGTCAAGTCACACCATTAGAATAATACTCACATGACTCTGGAGAAAACATTTGAATTGTTTCAAAACAGAAAATGTGAACCTGGTGTGTTATGAGCTGATTTAGAGAGAATGATCTTGTTTGTGTTCAGTCAACAGAAGGTGGCTGTAGTTATTAATGGTTGTAATAACTAGAGAAAAAGAAGTAGAGGTCAAACCAGACACAAAATAAACCAAAACCTTGACAAAGAAGAAACAAAGACAGACGCTTTAGACATGTGAAGAGACGCTGTGTTGCTAAGGTGGACTGACAGCATGGAACAACAGGACTGTGAATGGACAGGAAGTGAAAGAGGGAAGCGTGGGATCAGGAAGGTACATGGCAGGAACTGAATCTGGCAGCAGGAGGATGAGGTCTGGAATATTGTAATGTTGATTATGTGATTTGTTGTCCTCTCAGTCCCCCAGGTGGAGGTGGATTCAGGGGTGGAGTCTGTCCAGCTGACCTGCAAAACCACAGCTCACCTGCCTGAAGACGCTGAAGTGGAGTGGAAGGACAGAAGAGACAGGAAGGTCCATGTGTATCAGAACGGCTCTGACCAGCTTGAAGACCAGGACCAGATTTACAGAAACAGAACGAAGATGAATGAAGACCTGCTGAAAACTGGAGACCTCAGTCTGACCCTGATATACCCCACATGGATAGACATCAACATCTACACCTGCACCGTCTACAACAAGGAGGGAAACATCCTGATGAAGAAACAAGTGGAGCTGAAAATGGAGGGTTTGTTTGTTTATTTTCTTTCTTTCTTTCTTTCTTTCTTTCTGTGTTTGAAATGCTGCGTGGAGCTGAGATTCATTGACGCCACAGAGAGACAAAGAGACTGAAGACATGTTAGGATCTGAACTCTTCTTCTCTTCACTGTCACTGTCATGTTAGATCCACAGATAGAAAAGCAGCAGACAGCAGCTCCACACTGACAGGAGACATTACTGTGAAGCAGCACATGGACAAACAACCAACCATCAAGACTCTGATCATCTGCAACACCTTTCTAGATCTCTGTCCTGTTCCTTCTGCTCTCATCTGCTTCTGTCCTTCAGCTTTCTCTACAATCATTCAATAAAGTTATGAAAACCTGCTGCTGCTGCTGCTGTCTCTACAGCTGATGATGGGATTTGTTGTCCTCTCAGTCTGTCAGGTGGTGGAGGTGGATTCAGGGGTGGAGTCTGTCCAGCTGCCCTTCAGAACTACAGAGCTGCCTGAAGATGTTAAAGTGGTGTGGAAACAGTGGTGGGACGGATACTTGTGGGATAAGAAGGTCCATGTGTATCAGAACGGCTCTGACCAGCTTAAAGACCAGGACCAGATTTACAGAAACAGAACGAAGATGAATGAAGACCTGCTGAAAACTGGAGACCTCAGTCTGACCCTGAAATACCCCACAAAGAGAGACAGTGGAAGATACATCTGTACAGTCTACGACAAGGAGGGAGACATCCTGAGAGAGAAAACAGTGGAGCTCAAAGTGAAAGGTTTGTCTGTTTATTTTCTTCCAATCTTTCTTCTTTCTTTCATTCTGTATTTCATTCTTTCTGTCTTTGTCTCTAACTGTCTTGTGTTTCCTCTGCAGACAGAGTCCAGGTCCAATGTCTCCTCTGATGACAGTTTGATCAGGTTGTTGATCTTTGATTATTGATCAGTGAAGGATCTGATGATGAATTAAAAGAAGATAAAGCTGCTGGTGGATCAGAGTTCATGTCAGCGACCTCCTCCTGCTTCAAGTAAAACCCTCAAAGTCAGTCAACACGTTTGGAAGAGGGAACTAATGAACTTCATTCAGTTGTCCAGCAGAGGGCAGTCCTGACTCAAACCTTCAACAAGACACAAGTTAACATGAGGTTTTTACAGTTTTTCTCAGTTGCTAAAACACTAAACCCTATTGTCTGAACCAAATGCTCAGTTGCCTGAACCCACTGATTGAATCAGTCACTCCTTTGGTAAAACCATGAGCACTTTTCACCTGTTTAAACACAACTTACCAACACATTTTCATTGTGATGCACCTGTGTTGCATAATGGTGAGCACAGGTGGCAAAAGTCAAACACAATTACAGTTTTTTCCAGTTGCTAACACACTAAACTGACATGGATAGCACAAATATTTAAACTGACACACAGGGAGCAAAACCTCATCTCAAATCTCCAAAACTTTAAACACATTTTCTGCTTTACACACTTTTTGCAATTCGAAATGGCACTTTTTAAGTGTACTGAACACGGCTCTCTGCATAAGACACAACAATCTGACATAAAGTCACATGTTTACAATTTCAAAACACTGCCATTTACAGTTTTTCTCGATTGTTTACACACATTTTCTGAAAGCATGCCTCATATTCTCAGAACTCTACACACAAATCCAAAAACACACACACAATGGGCAAAACCTCTCAATTCTCCTGCAAAATTAAACTTCACATTCAAAACAATGTTATTTCTTCTCAAAATGGTATTTTGTTTTCAAATGACACACACAAACCATCATATCAATAGACATTTATAAGAACCAGTTGAACACTGACGTGCTCAATGTAAAACACACTTCTCCATTCATCGTAATGACTGAGGCCTTTTTTGTTCAGTGTTACACTTACTACAGACAGTATATACATAAGTGTGTTGTAATGTAAAATATTTGAGAATATTGTTTTTATACTCAGAACACACAAATACACGGTAATAAATATATTTTATTTTTCCCACAAAAACAATGTACACAGTGTACATCCCAACCAACACAAAGTTCCACATACTGTACAGTGGTCTACATACAAAACAGAAGAATTTACTGTATACAGTTACTGTAAGAAAAAAAAAAAAAAACTATACTGCATCCTGTCTTCTGTTTCGGTCTGGCCACAGCACCTCATCCACATCACAAGCAATGTTTTCCCTGGCCAAGCAGCGGGGGAAATATCGCCTAGCATGGCGAATCCAGCCATGTAAAGCATCAACTGCTATATCTCTACATGCGTCCTCCATAGCTTGGAGAAGGGGTATACGCGTTTGTGGATTTCGGTCATACACTTTCCATCTCCAGGCAGAAAAAAATTCCTCAATAGGATTTAGGAATGGGGAATATGGAGGGAGATAAACAACTAAAAAACGTGGGGGGGCAATGAACCAGTTACGAACCAGAGCCGCCCGTTGGAAACTTACGTTGTCCCAAATTACAACGTACTTGAGCTGCTCTGGGCCATCTGTCTGGTCTGGTGGAATGAGTGTGTTGTGTAGCGTGTCCAGGAATGTGATCAGATGGGCAGTGTTGTAGGGGCCAAGGGTAGCATGGTGATGCATGACACCGTGGTGCGTAATCGCTGCACACATTGTGATGTTCCCTCCGCGCTGGCCAGGGACTTCAACAATAGCACGCTGCCCGATCATATTCCTTCCCCTCCTTCGTCTTTTTGTGAGGTTGAATCCAACCTCATCAATGAAGATGAACTGGTGCTCCACTGCAGCCACCTCTAGCTCAAGGACTCTCTGAAACACACATGACAATATCAGAAATAGACTGGGAGTGGTCACTATTGTAAAACACAATCATTGTGATTACAATTCTGAAATATGTATACAGTAATTTATACAGTGTTGCGAGTATGCATCAATTGTGGGATTGTATAGCACATAGTTGCACATAGTTATATCGCAGTTCTTTGACTCTCTCTGAATTGCGTTCAAATGGCACCCTGTAGACCTGCTTCATCCTCAGATTATTTCTGCGCAAGACACGGTCCAGTGTTGATAAGCTTATCCTATCAATATTTTGAAATATGTCATTGTTTTCTATTACAGTTTTTGTCTGTTGCTTCAACACGTTTTGCAAAACTCGGCTCAGTGTTTCAAAACTCTTCACACAAGCAAAAAAGACACAACACTGGGAAATAAACCATTCACATCTATCTCAAACTGAAACTCTGCAATCCTTTGTCAAAATGTCACTCTGATGACAAAATGATACCCACTTGCATCATATGAATACACTGTCAGATCAGCAGCAACACACTAGTCTGCTTTATTTAAAACACTGCAGTCTTTTGTTTTCACTGTTTTTATTCAGTTCCACAGATGGAAAGTTTTCACAACAACCAAAAAGTGAAATACTCAAAATCATTACATTACAGTAGTGTATTTTACAGTACAGTAAATTTAGTTAAAGCAAAAATAAAACAAACAATATACTACGGTAAACACAGAAAAACACAATTCTGCACAAATGGGCTTTCGGATCCTGCCGTCTGTTTGCGTCCACCCCCATTAGGTCTTCTAGCCATTCTGTAGAAAAATGCAACCACAAATTGTTATTGTTTGCTTCTTTTTTACAGTACTGAATATACTATACTTTACTGTATTTACCATACACAATACTGAAACATCTCAACACATGATCATGGTATGTTTCGCAAAACTACCACTTTTGTTCGAAAAGGAGCATTAGCCACCCTGCAATACAGTACATGTGATACGGTAACGTGATATGGTACAGTACTGTAAATACTCTAGATACAGTCTGAGTAGAGTAGAGAGTTGAAGACATACCTGTTTTCCAGTCAGAATGTCCTCATTATGGATGAAACTGTGAAACGGCTTAGATTAGGGTGGACTCTCTGCCCAGCTTCCCTCACAGTCAGGCCATGGTTTATGACATGGTCCACCAAAGTTGCTCTTATGTCATCCGAAATAATGGTCCTTGCATGGCCTCTTCGACCACGTCCTCCTCTCTCTCTCTGTCTTCCTCTTCCTCTGCCTCTAGCTCTCCCTGCCTCCATGCTTGCAAAGTTGAGGTCTTTTCGTAGCTGGCTGATTGGTGTTCAGTTTTCTAAGTAAGTATTTTCTGGTGTGTGTCGAAGTGCTTTCAATAAATCAATGTGTGTTGTATTTTGAATTCATGTGTTTTCCTAATGGTACCCTGGGATTTCATTTTTGAGCTCATTGTCTTATGTAGGAAATAGTGTGTAGTGTGCAGCAGCAAGTGTCTTGCAGAAAGGGGCAAGTGTGTTACAGAATTTCAACTAAAGTGCAAAGCAGCGCTTTTGTTTAAGGTATGGTTAAACTTTGTTTAAGGTATAGTAACAACAACTTCAAGTTATGTTACTTTGGTTTAAGCATGTGTCTATAGTGTTAAAGCAACTGGCAAAAACTGTATTATTCTTTGTATTTGCCGTAATGTTATGGCGTTATTTTCTAGGACCATGTTGATTATTTCAGTTTCCTGTTCAGGAGATAGAAGACGTTCCCGACCACCTTGTGTTGGTAGTCTTTCAGTTCTGCCAAACAAATAGTAAAATACTGTAAATACTGTGTAGGAATGCATTTCCCAAATACTTGAAACATACTTTATTTTTATAGAACAGTCCACAGGCATTTCTGTACTACTGTACTCATTGAGTACTGTATTGATATGCAGTACTGCAATATTCTATTGAGAGTAGATTTCTTACCTATTCTCATTTCGGAAGGTCCGGATAATGGATGCTACAGTGTACTGCTCAAATTTGGCTGTACTCTTTGCCCAGCCTCCCTCATTGTTAGACCATGGTTGATCACATGGTCAACCAAAGTGGCTCGGATCTCATCAGAGATTACAGTCCTTGGCCTTCCTTGTCCTCGTTCTCGTCCTCGTTCTCGTCCTCCCCGTCCTCCTCCTCTTACTCTCACTCCTCTGGCTCTGCCTCTGTTTCCAATGTTGGCATCCATTGCTCCAAAACAGAGCTCACCTGTTGCCCTTTTTATGCTAAAGCTCTGATTGCTAATTGTAAACCTGTGTGACAGGTGTTTACCCATGTGATGAGTCAGTGTGCATAGTAGGACAACTAAACTTTAGAATTTGAATGGTAGTGTGTTCCTCGTGAAAACAAGAGATTTCCGTCATGAAAATGGTGCCAAATGCAGAGAATTGTGTGTTTTAGAATTGCAATTTGAGTGTAAAGCAGGAATTGTGCTTGTAGTTTAGCAGAATTGGTTCAGGGGGTTGGTGCACGAGTTACATGTTGTGGTCATTGTGTCTCAAGTACCAGTTTTTGTGTGTAAACAATCGAGAAAAACTGTAACACTTCAATCAGGAAGTAAGCAATAAAAGACCACAGGTGAGCATCTTTTTTTTCTTTTACAACAACAATGGAAGACAGAGAGAGGAAGAGGAAGAATGTGATGTGGACGAGGCGTTGTGGCCAAACCCAGCTGTCCGGCAGGATGCTGTCTAATTATTTTGCTTTCCTCTTTTCCTCATTTTTTAGCTTACTGTTTTGTGAGCATATTATAGTTCACTCCAATGTAAATATATCTGCTGTGCCTATGTTGCACTGACTTGTTTGGTGAAAAATAAAAAAATAAATATTTCAATAGCACGTGTGTTTATCTGCAAATATTTTCTGTGTATGTGAACAATCTGAAGAATTCTCTACAGTTTGAACTATGTTAGCATTATGGCAAAGCATACTAAAGATGAGAGTGCTTTTCATTACGCCCAACAGTGTGTAGTTGGTTAGACAAAAATCTGTAATACGAATGAAGTGTGTGCCATCTGGTGCAAAAGTTTGATTTTGGTTGCAGTGCTTCATTTTGTGGGATATATGAGGTATTTTGCAGTTTGGGTGTGTGGTTTGGTGAATTGTGTTAGTATTTTGATAAAACCAGTCTCGTTTGCAAAATTGTGTTTAAGCAATTGGAAAAAACTGTAAAACACTGGTGTCACCGGTTGAACACAACAACTCAAAACTGATCACACCTGTGGCTAATGATGTGAGGGAACATGTAAGCCAGTTCAGAGAAATGATGCTGTGGCTGAGTAATGCACTTCTCATTTGTATATTTTTGTACTTCATTTTTTATGTACGCTTACTGTATAAAAGTGCTAAATGCACAAGATTTCTGTTTATTGTACTTTTTTTGTGTTAATGCACAGGTTTTTTGTTTTGCAGCATGCATTTAGCCTACAGTGAACAATAAACATTTATTTCTACAGCTTCATGTCCTGAGCATTGTGTTTTCTATTTTTCTATGTAGTGTTTAGTGACTGCTCAGTAGTGTTTTTAATTTTGATTGACTCGGGGCACGATTTGACAACATAGTTCAGTTTTGAGCACAGATGAAACTGTTTTTAGGTGAAAGTTTGGTTTTGCAAGAAGAGTCTGAGGTTTTGTGAATGTAGCTTGAAAATTGGGTTTTGTGTTCACAGTTTAGAGAAAAGGAGAGCTGCTTTCGAGAAATGTGTCTTAGCAATCGAGAAAAACTGTAAATGAGCCTTTCAAAACAAACATTTGAAACACATGAAGTGTGCAATGAGCCGTGGTCACCAGCAGGAGGCAGAAGACTGCAGAGGAGAGAGTGAAGAGGTTACTGTTATAATTACAGGGTTAATGAGGAAACCACACACATCCTTTACTCAGTGATAAATCACATGTTCAGACTGAGCGTCTAGAAACTGAGGAATCTGTTGAACTCACAGTAAAGTAGCAGTCAGCTTCCTGGCTGCTCCGCCCACCTGTGTGTGTGTCATCAGATGTATTTTTTTTACTTTTTCCAGATCAGAGAATAATCAGTGATGAAAATAACCTTCAAACAGTGTGAACAGTGTGGGTGGAGCTGAGCTCTTTCCTTCATGTGATAACTATCCAACTCTTCTTCTGTTCATTCTAACAAGATCGTATTTAAAATAAAATCAACAGACATCACTTCAGTTTACGACTGGATTCTATTTAGTTGTGGAGAAATGAAACGTTTCTACAGGTGAGGAAAAGAAACTCTCTACCTGCTGCAGTCAGAGATCAGCTGATGGTGGGAGTGTTTAGCTGGTGGAGACCAAACATAGAGCCAAAAGAGACAGAGTACTGGACCTCATCAGGAGGATCAGACAAACTCCACTGAAGGATGGAAGCTGTTCATCACATCAACTTTAAAAGACGTTACATTGACTTCATCTCTTGTTGGATGGTTTCTGGTGTCGGTTATCATCTCTGGCTCTAGTTTTTCTGCTGTGTCCTGCTCCGTTCTAGTCAGACCTCTGTCTGCAGAATGAGTCAGTCTGACAGATCATTCTGATTGGCTGATCAGCTCAGAGAGCCAGAGCCGATCATGATGATCAGAATAAAGAGAAGTGATCAGCTGATTCAGGAGAGGACAGCTCTGAACCTCATTTAGTAGTGTAGCGCCTCTCTAGTGTATGAAACTATAGTGAGAGGTGGCTAACCTGAGCTCTTTCTTGCTATCAAGCAATAAGATTGGGTCTCTGTAATAAACTTAAATGTATACCCTAACAGTATGTGTGAAAAGTGATTTTTAAATGTTGACTTAACTTCCCCTTTAAATCAAGTTTTTAACCCTCAATTTACTCTTATGAACTTAAATACTTTTTTAAATCACAGTACCTTTTAATCACTTTTTAAGCATAAAATTATTCCCTTTGACCTTAATGAACTTAAAATATTAAACTCAGTGACCACAACTGTTTAGTGTATATAAAACATGAATGGTTTACTCACAAGTTATGTTCAGCAGGTTCACACACTTTTTTCAGACCTTCTCAAAAACAATAATTATCACCATGACATTTAAATGGGCCCCATGAAAATGAAATAGCCGGCACTAACGTAAACTCAATTGTTCAAATATACCGTTCAACCGATGCAGGCCTGAATGCAGCTCGGGTACGTTGTAGCCTCAAACAAATGGCTGCTTCGCCACTACAGGGCAAAAGAAAAAGGAGGAGAGGTACCTTAATCCACAGGTGTTGAAGCCTCACACACCCACGCTGGAGAATGGCCGAAACAGGAGGAGGAGAGGAGAAAGACGATCCACCCAGAGGAGGAGAAGAAGACACACACCGCCGCCGATCTCGCTGTGGCTCGGCTCCGTCGTCCGCAGCTCCACACGCGTGGTAACACAGGCTCTGCCGTCCTACGGGTCGCTAGCCGCTAGCCTGTTAGCAAAGTCCGTGCAAACTACTAGCCACTTGTTTAGCCGCTAGCTTCACTTCTTTCACTTATCTTGAGTTGAGCTGTCCGCTCAAACAGACAGTAAAGTCACCTCAAAGTCTTCCGAAGAGTCCTGGTCGAACACCTCCTCGACCCTGGTGATTCACTCACAGTCTCTTTTCCCTCACTGTTCACACCGAGCAGTCCATACTTCGTTCTCTTCCTCGGCCTCTCTCTCTCTCCCGCTCTCTCTTCACTTCCTGTTTGTTATTTTTTTTCCACAGGTACAAGGCTCACTTGCACACCTTTCAAAATAAAATACATTCAAACCCATTTGTGTGTCTATTTCTTCCTGTACTTTAGTCATAGTTACAGACATTTATAACAACAAATAATTAACATATTAAATGCATAGTTCAATACACCAATACCATTACACTATTTACTTTTTTACTGAATGCTTATTTTTACTGAATGTTTTTAACTTACTTTTTAACCTTAAATGACATTTATTAACCATGAACTTAGACATTTTTAAATCTTAACTGCTATTTATTATGCAATTAACATATTTATTTAAACATATGCCCTTTTTATTCTTCATGAATTTCCACCGGGCTACACTCTCCCCCTTTTTAAATGTCTGTGTGTCCTCATCAGACTCTAATGAACTTAACTAAGGAGTATTAAGAGTGTAATAACTCAGTATGACTAGTGTTTTCCTATTGTAATGACTATACCTCTGTGAACAATAGTCAGTGGCTGATCTCTGGATCTACCAGGTTCATCATAGGTAAGTCTAATAGTCGGCTTAACAGTTCTCTTTGATCTAGGTCTAGGCTCAGGTTTGGTTATCACTTGTCTGTTCTGATCCTCAGTCACTTCCTCTTCTTGGTCTGACCCAGATCCAGTTTCACTGATCTCTTCCAATGTTATTTCTCTTTCACACTTCTCATTCTTCTCACCCTCAGGTTCGAGTTCAGATTGGTGATCCTCCTCTTCGGGGTCAGACGCCTTCTCATTGGCAGGTTCAGATTCATGGTCATTTTCGTTTTCAGAGTCATCGTCCGGTTCTGGTTCGGGGTCGGGTTCTGCGTCAACTACTGACTTGGAGGCAGGTGTCGCTCTCGGGACTAAGTCCCTCCATTTGGCAGGATGAGGGACATAATACTCCATGTCAGAGGACGAGTCAGAAAACTCCTGAAACTCCTGAGTCTCTGGTCTTGGTTCTCTTTGACGATGCTTATGTGTGACGGCTCTGGTCTTGGGCCTAGCAGGTGGATCTTCAACCGGATTGGTGGCTGGTATTCTCACAAGCTGCCCTATAGGAAGAAGGTGGTCCCTGTGGATGGTCTTTGTCCCTGGCGTTCCATCCTCCCTTTTGATCTTGAACACAGGTAGGTTTGGCATTTTTCCCATTACCACATAGGGGGCAGGATTCCACTTACTCTCCAGCTTGTGCTTGCCTCTTAGGCCCAAGTTCCGGAGCAGAACTCGATCGCCAATCTCTATGGACTGAAAGGTAACTTTGCGGTCATACAACCTCCGGTTTCTCTGATGCCTTTTGTTTGCAGCCTCTGAGGCTAGTTGGTAGGCCTGTTTCAAGTCTTCTTTCAGTTTTGTGACATATTGGGTGTGGCATGCCTCCTCAATGCCATCTGGGGACGTCCCAAAGCATACATCCGCAGGAAGCCTCGCTTCTCGGCCAAACATTAGGTGGTATGGGGAGTACCCTGTGGCCTCACACTTTGTGCTATTGTACGCATGGACCAAGTAAGGAACATGTTGGCTCCATGAACGCTTCTTTTCCCGGCCTAGCGTACCCAGCATGGAGAGCAACGTCCGATTGAATCTTTCCGGCTGAGGGTCTCCCTGCGGATGATAAGGCGTTGTCCGCGACTTGCGTATTCCCATCAAAGTCAACAGTTCCCTGATCAACCGGCTCTCGAAATCCCTTCCTTGATCCGAATGGATCCTCGAGGGCAGTCCATAGTGTACAAAGTATTTCTCCATTAGGACTTTTGCCACAACTGGTGCCTTCTGACTTTTTGTTGGAAAAGCCTGCGCGTATCGCGTAAAATGGTCTGTGACCACCAACACATTGCTGATACCTTTGGAGTCCGGCTCCATGGAAAGGAAGTCCATGCACACTAAATCCATAGGCCCATGGCTAACGATCTGGTGCAATGGAGCAGCTCTCTGTACCGGGGTCTTGTGAGTGATGCACTCAACACAATTCCTGATGTACTCTTCGACATCCACCAACATCTTAGGCCAAAAGAATCTACTGCGGAGCAGGTCAACCGTTCTCTCCTGTCCAAGGTGCCCAAGGTCGTCATGCATGGCCCTCAAGACAATCTCCCGGAACTCCTTGGGGAGGACCAACTGACTGACCACTTCCCCGGAGGGTCTTTTACTGTAACGGTACAGTAGTCCATCTTTCATGGACAGCTTTCCAAACTCTCGTTTCAACCTCGACAACTCTGGACTCATGTTGGCCTCCTCTGGCCAGCATCCATTTTTAAGAGCCTTGATGGCTGGTCCAATGGCCTCATCATTTTCTTGAGCATTTTTCAGACTTGACTTACTCATGAGTTCAAGTGACTTTAACTCCATGTGCGTTGGAAACGCATACATGTCAGGCACACAGTGGGAGGATGCCCCAAGCTGTGCAACATAAACAGGCGTACTGCAGTCAGCTACTGAAGCGCAGACCTTCTGGCAGATCGTCTTGACCCCAGACCGCGGGATAGTCACCCAACCATCACCATCTGCACCTGGCATGTTTCTTGACAACAGGTCAGCGTCAATGTTCTGTCGCCCAGGACGATACTGAACATCAAACTCATATGTTGATAGAGCAGCGAGCCAGCGATGCCCTACCGCATTGAGCTTGGCTGTACTCAACACGTACGTCAGCGGATTGTTATCAGTGCGTACTGTAAATCTTGCCCCGTACAAGTAGTCGTGGAATTTGTCGACTACAGCCCACTTGAGTGACAAGAATTCCAACTGATGTATGGGGTAATTTTTCTCAGCAGAACTCAGCTTTCGGCTTGCAAACGCAACCGGTCTCAGGCCTTCAGGGTGTTCTTGGTTCAATACAGCCCCAAGACCCTTGAAGCTTGCATCGACATGAAGAATGTACGGCTTTTGTGGATTAGCGAATGCCAGAACAGGTGCGTGGGTCAGACAGTAGATGATCTGGTGAAACGCATCTGTACAGGATTTGTCCCATCTATCTCCAAAGGGCTCTGATTCCTTCAAGTAGACTTTGTCTAAATCTGGGGCATGCTTGTTTCTCTTCTGAGTCGGAGCATAGCCCTTGGTGAGCTCAGTCAGCGGTCTAACGATTGCAGAGTAATTCTGTATGAATCTACGGTAATATCCGCAAAATCCAAGGAAAGACTGCAACGTCTTCAGGTTTGTTGGCTGAGGCCAGGTGGTAACGGCCTCAATCTTGTCGGGATCGGGCGCGACACCTTCGGCAGAAACAATATGACCTAGGTACTTGACCTTTGGCAAACAGATCTGACACTTGTCCACTGAAAGTTTCAGCCCAACTTCTCCAAGACGATCCAAAACCTTGAGCAGTCTCTCTTCGTGTTCCTCAAGCGTCTTTCCGAACACGATCAAATCGTCGAGGTACACCAGCACTTGCAAGAGGTTCATGTCTCCTACTGCCCTCTCCATCAACCTCTGAAAGGTTGCTGGAGCCCCTGTAATGCCCTGTGGCATGCGCTCAAACTGAAAAAATCCTAACGGGCAAATAAATGCCGTTTTTTCTTTGTCCTCTTCGGACATAGCTATCTGGTAATAGCCTGAACGCAAATCCAAAACAGAGAACCACTGACTCCCTGTGAGAGCATTTAGTGCATCCTCAATGCAGGGGGTGGTATATTGGTCAGGTATGGTTCTGCTATTCAACAGCCTGTAATCTATGCACATCCTAATAGCTCCCGTCTTTTTTCGGACAACAACTATAGGGGAAGCATAGGGGCTTCGCGACTCAGTTATGATCCCCGCTTGCAACAACTCTTGTAAATGCTTTCGAACATCTTCGATGTCTGCAGGGGCTAGCCGGCGCGATCGCTGACGGAAAGGCCGGGAGTCAGAGAGCCGGATTTGGTGCTCCACCCCCTTGGCCAAACCCACATCCCACTCACACATGGAGAACACATGAGACTTCTGAGCCAACTTCCGTCGTAGTCTGTTTTTCCATTGCTCAGAGATAGGAGAGTCTCCAAAGTTTATCACACTCTCATCAAACTCCGGGGAAACAGTCTCTTTGGGGGGGGATAGTAGCAACCGAATCAACGAGGTACATGCCTCCAATCACTGTTCCCGGAGGTATGGAAGTCTCTCTCGAAGATTCATTCTTGACTAACACTCGCAAGCTGTTAACATCCAAAGCCCCACTGGGCACAACCATGGGATGGAGAAACACATCAGCAGGTAAGGCAGCTGCTGGTGCCGAATCTACCATCAGGATTTCTGGTCCAACTGGTTTTTTCAGCTCAACTTTGCACACCACCTGAGTGCTACCATCGGATGGTAAGATCAAAGGGCCTGGCCCCATCCATCTGACCCAGCCAGCCTCATCTTCACTGGTGGGGACAGCAGTCCCATTGAGGGCAGGCTGACCCTCCTGGACACCAACTCGAAACCCAAGTGTTTTCGTGACATCAACACCATTTTCCTTGCATTGGTTCACCAAGCGTCTCACATGGCTAGCGTTGGTGCCCACCACAACAGATGTCTCATCTCCTGTCTTCGGATTAGGACAAATGAGTGCGAGGACAGTAACAGTCTGACTGGTCCCTACCACCTCAGCTGGATACTCCAAATCAACCACCACGTAACCACGGTACGGGTAGCTAACTCCAGACTCACTCAAACCCCACAGGGAAAGACCAGACACTGGCTGAATAGGGACGTCAGGTAGGTGTTTTTGGTACCAGGGCTCAAAAATGATCGTCACCTGCGAGCCACTATCCAACAAAGCAGTGCAGGGCTGTCCATTAACCTTCAACGGCACCAGGCTAGGCGGACCAACCAAACCATCTGGTATGCTGACTTTGTCTGACATGTCAGCTGCACTTTTCTTCACAAAGCAGTTAACTCTACTAACTGTGGCATCACTTGACGGCTTGTTATTTTTTGACAGCTTCAGGGCCTGAATAAGTCTCTTGATAACTTTAGCCTGATTTTCTGGGTTTTGGCACTTCTCAGCATAATGCCCATTTTCTCCACATCGATAACAAAAATGTTCCTCTGGGACTTTAAAGGATCTTTGGGGAGAGCTGGCAACTGGCTTTGATGCATTTACAGCTGAAACAGAGGCTCGAGGTTCAGCTACTTTATTAGTGAACCTCTGCTGTAGGTGCCTTAACTGTTTTTTTAAAGCTACTATCTCGCTGTCAGAACTACACTCATCGGGCGCAACTTTTGGGGGAGTTTTCTCATCACTAGCTGGCCCATCTTGAGCTGGTTTAGACACAACAGCAGCGACAAGTGTCTTGAGTTCTTTGATCTCAGACTTCAAGTTCTGGATTTCAATTCGCTTTGCATCCACATTTTGCTTGTATGATCTGTGCACGACAGGTGTAATCTGCTTTCTCGATGCCTCGTATTCCTCTTCTGTGCGTATCTCTTTTAACAGCTGGAGAAAGGTTGGCGGCTTTTCCTTCCTCTCTCTCAGACGAAGATTGACGAGCATCAGATCAGAGGCTATGGCACCACGCAACAACTGCTCGAGCCTTGCTCTATCTGCATAACCAAAGGGAAGACCGCCTCTCTGCACAACCCTGCCCAACGACTGTTCTAACCGTCTAAGGAAGTCAGACAGCTTCTCACCTGGTTGTTGCTGCAGTAACCGAAAAGCAAAGTATAACTCTTCACCTGACTCTGCTGTCCCAAATGCATGCTCAAGCGCCTCTAAACAGTCTTCAGGGCTCACGTCAGGATCACTAGCTCGTGCAGCTTTTAAAATGTCTAGAGCAGGACCTCTAACACTTTCCATCAGTCTCCGCCTTTTCTCTTTTGGCGAGCAGTCGCACTCCTCCACCATGAGCCGTGCTTGACCCAGCCAGTGTTCGAACTGCTCTTCTCCAGCTGGCGTGGGAGATAACCCAGAGAAAAATCGTAGGCGCCGATAGCTTCCATGTTCACTTGATGACTTGGATGTCTTGTCGAGCAAATCACTCACTGCCCGAAGTATAGCCTCTGTTGACTTGGCGGCAGCCTCTTCAGTCGGGAACAATGTGCGGAGGTCTTCCACGTGTTGACTGTCTGTTGGCGGTGACCCAGACACTTGTTCACTGTCGTCAGTATTTTGATTTGCTCGGATGATTGACCATGGCCCTCCACCGTCAATAGGAGCCACTTCCGGGGGAACTAGGTCACCTATAACCGGTTCCCTACATTCACACAAAACATGGTACCGGTTGTGCTGTAGGTTGAAAGTTCGGCCTCTGACACGCACACGTCCCCAACTCTTCACTGTTTGCATTGTCTCTTCAATGGCTTCATAGGTCACATCTTCTTTAATGATAACCATAACTGCATGAGCCTCATCTACTGCTTCGCCACGGCACCATCCCTTTAACTCTGATGCTAGCTCAGCTTGAGTTGCCATTTTAGCTTAGCAGTTAGCACTATTTTAAACTTCAAACTTCCCAGAATATATATAAAACACAAGAAACCCACACTAAAATCCCAGCGGTGCCTCCATTTTATGTAGCGCCTCTCTAGTGTATGAAACTATAGTGAGAGGTGGCTAACCTGAGCTCTTTCTTGCTATCAAGCAATAAGATTGGGTCTCTGTAATAAACTTAAATGTATACCCTAACAGTATGTGTGAAAAGTGATTTTTAAATGTTGACTTAACTTCCCCTTTAAATCAAGTTTTTAACCCTCAATTTACTCTTATGAACTTAAATACTTTTTTAAATCACAGTACCTTTTAATCACTTTTTAAGCATAAAATTATTCCCTTTGACCTTAATGAACTTAAAATATTAAACTCAGCGACCACAACTGTTTAGTGTATATAAAACATGAATGGTTTACTCACAAGTTATGTTCAGCAGGTTCACACACTTTTTTCAGACCTTCTCAAAAACAATAATTATCACCATGACATTTAAATGGGCCCCATGAAAATGAAATAGCCGGCACTAACGTAAACTCAATTGTTCAAATATACCGTTCAACCGATGCAGGCCTGAATGCAGCTCGGGTACGTTGTAGCCTCAAACAAATGGCTGCTTCGCCACTACAGGGCAAAAGAAAAAGGAGGAGAGGTACCTTAATCCACAGGTGTTGAAGCCTCACACACCCACGCTGGAGAATGGCCGAAACAGGAGGAGGAGAGGAGAAAGACGATCCACCCAGAGGAGGAGAAGAAGACACACACCGCCGCCGATCTCGCTGTGGCTCGGCTCCGTCGTCCGCAGCTCCACACGCGTGGTAACACAGGCTCTGCCGTCCTACGGGTCGCTAGCCGCTAGCCTGTTAGCAAAGTCCGTGCAAACTACTAGCCACTTGTTTAGCCGCTAGCTTCACTTCTTTCACTTATCTTGAGTTGAGCTGTCCGCTCAAACAGACAGTAAAGTCACCTCAAAGTCTTCCGAAGAGTCCTGGTCGAACACCTCCTCGACCCTGGTGATTCACTCACAGTCTCTTTTCCCTCACTGTTCACACCGAGCAGTCCATACTTCGTTCTCTTCCTCGGCCTCTCTCTCTCTCCCGCTCTCTCTTCACTTCCTGTTTGTTATTTTTTTTCCACAGGTACAAGGCTCACTTGCACACCTTTCAAAATAAAATACATTCAAACCCATTTGTGTGTCTATTTCTTCCTGTACTTTAGTCATAGTTACAGACATTTATAACAACAAATAATTAACATATTAAATGCATAGTTCAATACACCAATACCATTACACTATTTACTTTTTTACTGAATGCTTATTTTTACTGAATGTTTTTAACTTACTTTTTAACCTTAAATGACATTTATTAACCATGAACTTAGACATTTTTAAATCTTAACTGCTATTTATTATGCAATTAACATATTTATTTAAACATATGCCCTTTTTATTCTTCATGAATTTCCACCGGGCTACAGTAGCTTCCTAGCTTCGCAGATTCTTAGCTTCCCACCTAATAGTCGCTCTACAAATCCTAGCTTCCCAGCTAACAGTAGCCATTCCAAGATTCCTAGCATCCTAGCTAACTGTAGCTCTTCCTTGCTTCCTAGCCTCCCAGCTAACAGTAGCCGTTCCTAGCTTCCTTGCCCTCCAGCTAATAGTAACTCTTCCTGTTTCCTCTTTTGAATGATGAATCCAGACTACTGCCACCTGCTGGTATGAAGAGTTATTTCCTCCAGCTGGTCGTTGGTTTTAGATCCAGACACAGGGGACGTGACAGTCGACCTTCAGAAATCCTCTTATGTTTGATGTGTTGGAACATTTAAATGTCAAACTGAGAAGCATTAATGTCTGCGACGGGAACAAAGTTCAGTTTTCAAACTTTTTACTCAACACACACACACCCATCATCATCGTGAGCCTCACAAACAAATCCCAGTGTGTGTGTGTGATTCTGTGTGTATACGTGCTTGTGTGTGTGTGTTATTTTCCTCATAAGTGATCTATGGACTTCTGGACTTCATCCAGAGATTTTTATGAGAGTGAAGCTGAATGTAGAGAGAGACACACCTCGCTGCTCCGTCACTTCACCTGTCAGAGGAAAGCTGACACTGTAGAAGCAAACGTGGCTGCAGAGAAGTCTTGTCAGAGAGTCAGTAGATGATCAGCTGCTGTGACCCTTAGTTTGACAGGAAGATGAAGACGTTGGTGGTGTTTGTGATCCTCGTTCACGGTAAGATATCTTCTTCCTGTCCAGAAGCAGAGTCTGATGTTCTGTTCATGTGAACTGTTTCTAATCACGGCTGTAAATGTAAAATCACGTCAACGAACAAAGAATCAAACAGATTTAACGTGAGCTCAGAGCTAACGACTGCTTGATGATCTGGCTGCAGGTCAGGACTTCACTGTTGGACAGAAATATTACAAATGTCAATGTGTTTTAAAGTGAAACTGTCAGCTAGTGAGTTTTTCATTGGGAGATGTTGACGACTAGTTTCCTCATCCAGATACCACATCACTGAGAACAAGCATGTAGAACTTTCCAGTAGTTTTAACTATTACTTTATTATTATAAGCTTGATTGTTGGGATGTTTTTTTTCTTGACCTCCGGGCTGTGGGTGGAGCATGCGCAGTTTGTTGCAGTGCGCAGTTGTCTGGTGTTTTTCTCATTTCAATTGATCATAAGGACTGGTACGCCCTGTCGGTTTACAACCTAACTGTCTAATTTAAAAACTAAAGTAATTGACCAACTGAGCGTAATTACTGTGTGTGAGAAATAAAAAGTAAAAAGAGACGAGTTGTGTCCGCCATGCTTTCCTGATAAGTTTACTAGAGAAGATAGTAAAATCTGGACAGTTGTAAACCGCAGTCGGAGGCCGTAAATAAGGCCGCTACAACAGAGGAGCCGAAGCCTGCAGCCGTATGTAAGGCTGTGTGGAGAGTGAAAACTACAGAGCTGATAAAGTGACTGTTTCTGGGCTGAAGTGCTACTTTGTGCTAAGTTGCTATGCTAAAGGAGGCTAGTAGGGATGGGAATTGATAAGATTTTTACGATTCCAATTCCATTTTCGATTCTGCTTAACGATTCGGTTCTTTATCGATTCCCTTATCGATTCTCATTTGGAAAAAAAAGGACAATAAATTGTTGATTAGCATCACCAATAAAAACTTTTTATTAAATAATAAAATAAATATTCTTCTTCTGTAGAAATTAACAAAATACAACATAAATTATTCTGTGGCAATTCCACAAGAATGTCCAACATTTTCTAATAGAAATTAAAATTCTCCTTTTTAAAAGGATATATATGCACTCAAAAATAAAACTGTCAGCCAGTGACAAATACAAACAGTGTCAAATGCAACTGAACTGTGCATTTTGCAAATCTGCAACCATCAGCTTGCTATGAAGAATCAACAATTCTTTTGCAAAAAAATAAGCATATCAGCTTTTTCAGGAAGGATACGCGATCTTTCTGGACTTATGGTGTCTCCAGCTGTGGAAAACACCCTCTCAGAGGGGGTGGAGGATGCCTGCACACACAGAAAGCTTTCAGCCAGTCCTGCCAGCAGGGGCAGAGACTCTCTCTTGCTCCACCACCATAGGATGACGTTATCCTTGCAGGGGATGGGGGGCAGGCTTCTGTAGAGCTGGATCTCCTGATCCACTCTCTGGGCCACGGAAAGAAGGGGCTGTCGTTGTTGGAATGACTCCAGCTCGTTGTCCTCCTCTTCAAAGAGCTCCTCCAAGGCTGTCTTTTTCTGCTTTACTGGTGGCGGCGGTGCCTGAAATTAAATGGACATTTCAGTGAAAAATCACTCAATAATCGATGACATCTAAATGATCATGACAATGAGCTAAACTTACATAGTCTAATTCGTCTTCCTCTTGATCTTCGTATCCCTCCCTCTCTGTCTCTCCTTGCTCCGGGAGCTTAAGAAAGTGACAAATAAACACACAAATAAATCTCAGTACCACAGAGCCATAGATGAAAGTCTCACTCTCACAATGGAAATGTGCTACAATCAAAGACATTGTCAAATTCAAATACCTCATCTGCTGCTGCCTCTGTGTTTGCTGCCATTGCTGCTTCCCTGATCCTGTCCCACACTTCATCCTTATCCACTTTGGATTTAAATCTGGGGTCTAAGATGGTGGCCTCCTCCAGGAATCTCTGGATATCAGCTTCCTTAAATTTCAAAAAGGAGGAAAATGTGACATCATGAGTCATGAGTGACTATCCTTTAGTATTTATCATAACTGTAATTAATTTATGATGATCATCAATTGTACCTGGTAGCGTGTGGAAAGATCTTTCCAAATGTTCTCCTTGATGCTCCTTGTGAAGGCAGAGTCCTCTTCCTGCACGGTGTAGTGTAGCTGAAGCTTTTGCAGGATGGGCAAAATCTCCCCACAGGTCGGACTTTTGTCACTGGAGACTGCCAGTGTGGATGTGTAATGCTTTCGCATGAGCAACACAAACTCCTCTGCTCTTCTTAAGTCCTCATTGCCCATTTTGGCCAGTCTGTAATATAAACAAAACACAAACAAGATATATGTTGCATAAACAAACAAAGACAAAACCTGAGTCCAAGTGTAAAATAATCCAGATTATCATTATTTTCCCAATATTTCTCACCTTTCCTTCTCCATGGGCTTTCTTATCCGTGGGTCTATGGCTGCAGCCTGGATGGCAGGAAACTGCTCGCAGAATCTCTCCATCATCAAATATAGAGAGTTCCATCTGGTCTTTACATCAAGGAGGAGCATGTGCTTGGGCAGCTCTGAGGGGTAACATACACAATTTAAATGCTTATGTAATATTATGCATTTAATTTGATCATGATATAATAGTTTACATGCACACATTTAATTTTGTTTGCAATATAAAGTATCTTACTGAGCAAGTCTTGCTTCTCCTTAAGGACCACTTTTGCCATGTGGGACCTCTTCATCCATACAATCACAGAGCGAATTCTTGCTGCCCAGTTGGAAATTGTAGTGGAGTTGTACAGCTTCTGAGCTCCAAGGTTCAGGGTATGTGCAAAACATGGAAACTTTACAATTTGTAGCTTTTTCACAGCTACATCCATGTTTGCCGCATTATCCACCGTGGCTGCCACAACCTTCTCTCTGACACCATACTCCTCCAAGATCTCATCAATCTCCTCTGCTACAGCTGTCCCTGTCTGTGCTTGGTACACTGCTTTGGTTTTGAGGACTTTTTCTTGAGCTTGGCCATTCCTGACATAATGCAGCGTTACTGTGAGGTAATGATCTTGACTAAAACTTGTCCAGCCATCAGCAGTGATGGCTGCCTTTGACACATGTTTCAGCTCAGAGATCAGATTTCCCTTTTCAACAGCATACCAAGCAGGGATCAAGTGGTTAGTTAAACTGTCTCTGTTTGGGGCTTTGTACTTAGGGTTGAGAATCTTTGTCATCTCCCTAGAAAATATATAATGGGAATGAATGACTGAATGAAACATCTGGTTAACTTAGAGGAAAACATGCAACTTTGACATTTTCTGACTTGGCATGCAATTGAACACATTCACAATCACCTACCGAAATTCAGGGGCATCTACCGTGGCAAATGGGTGTAAGCCTTTTACCACAAACTTAGTCACTGCTCTGTGACATTCATCTATCCTGGCATGGGTCATTTTACTTTTCCCTGCTTCAGTGAAAGGAGAAGCAACTAGAGGTAGCCGTGAACTGGAGGCAGCACTGCCAGCCTCTGGCTCTGAGCCAGCCAGACTCTGTCTCTCGTGATGGTCATCTAAATGTAATGCATGAGAAGGCATTCATTTAACGTTAACCGTTACTAACAGCAAGTTTTACACAGCTAATATGATAGGCAGTGTTTGTTAGTTAATTAGTTACCTGCAGTTTTATTAGCCGAGGACATGCTAACGTTGCTGCTGCTGCTGCTGGTGGTTTGAGAACTGTTAGTCCGGAGCGGATCGAAAACGCGACATTCATGTATTGTTATTGCATGCTGTGTACGTAAATGTTTTAGCATGTTAGTGGTATTTCCTCCCTTTGAGGATATATCCACGTTGCAAGTATTGCAAGTGGCCCTGTTTTCGAACTTTTTGGTGAAATACAACCAGACTTTCGAGCGTTTGTTCCGCTTGGGTGCCATGTTTACTATTGACTGAGCGTAAGCTACGCAATGCGCGTGATGACGTCATCGTGCCCACTGGAATCGTTAAGGGAATCGTTTGCAAATTTTGCAAACGATTCAAAGGAATTGAAACACTGGGAACCGGTTCTCAACAAGAACCGGTTTTCGATTCCCATCCCTAGAGGCTAGCGTTGCTACTGAATAGCCACATTTAAACTGTGATATTGTGACCTAGTTCTGCTTAAACCTACCGCTGGCTGAACTGTACCTTTACGGCTACCAGCCATAACAGCCGACAAAAGAAGTCTGTAACGTGCCGTTCAAAAAGATCGGATCATTTGAGCAACTCTATGAACGCATCGAATCTTTTAAACGGCTCTTTTTGTCACTGAAGTCCTTCTAGTGATACCTGGGGGAAACAAAATGGCGGATGTCAAGCCAGACCTAGAGAGCCTTAAGCAGAGGCGTTCAACTGTGCAACGTAACTTTACAACACGGATAAACTGTCTTAGTGTCAGTGCTAGACATTTACGTGAAAATTATCTGTCACAAGAGTTAACGAGAGAGAGAGACGATTATGATAAACTCCTTGACACCAGTAATGAATATATCAACGCCCTGGGGCAGATAGACCCAAAAGGCGACGACAGTGAGTTGCGAGATGCCCTGGCGAGAAGAGGCACCAGTGAGCAAACGTTGCTTGAAGCTGAGAACATGATCATGGACATGCTGTCAAAGTATGCTGCACCAGACATAGATGCTCTCATAACACAGTTCAAGAAGGCTTTTGACCTGGCTGAGGCATTTGGGAAAGATAATGTACTGTCATTGACAGGGGTCGAAAATGGGAAACTGGATAGGAAGCTCCATGAACTCAGAGACTCTGTGTATACATGGAGAGACTATCGGCCGCACGGAAAAGACAAATGGACGCTCTTTGTATCATTGAAAGAGGACAAGGAGCAACTGATGGATGAGTGGACATGCCGACAGGAAACAGAGCACATGAAGAGGGGTAGTACAGAGTGTAATGACGATGGCAAGGATGAAGATGTGGGAGGTGATAATGCAATCAGTGGCCATGTCACATCAGCTAGCGACAGCCTTACAGCCGCTGATAACATCACTGTTACCCAGCCAGTAACTCTTCCTATTACTACCCCACCTGTTAACATCCAGTCCGCTGTTGTCTCTTCGACTGTTGACGGACAGAGAACTGTATATGTTACAAAGCCTCCTCCATTCACTTCCACTGACAGAACAAGCATCATTACCAGTGCTCCTCAAGCTGCTACCGTCAGTAGTCAACCTCCGAGTAGCTATGTAGCAACTGCAATACTCAGTACTCCCCAACAGACATTACAGCCCACCCTGCAGTCAAGACAATCTGACAGTGGACTTAATGTTGGTCTTCCTCCACCTCCATCCCACACCAGTACACCACATCTGCTGGGCATTCATGCTGCTCCACATGTCGATCTCAGCATGGGACAAGGGAGTAGTGGGCCCTATAGCGGCTCTGGCATGTATGGTGGGGGAGATAATAGCTATCAGGGGGCACGACCTAAAATAAGGCTCACACCCATAAGTTTGCCTAAGTTCTCTGGGGAAAAGAGGGACTATTGGCGCTGGAAGACTGAGTGGGAGAGTATCCAGGTGCAAGCAGAACCTACTGGGTCACAAGAATGCAAGAAACTTTATTTGTTAGACAGCATAGATGTGAAAAATGAACTCAGACTGTTACATTGCAGAGATGTAAACAATATATTCAGAGAACTAGAAAACCTTTATGGTGATAAAGCGCAGAGAGTAGAAGAAATCGTGTTTGAACTACAGTCTCGACCTGCTGTAAAGAATTACCAGCCACGGGAGATGTTAGAGTTGATCCTAGCAGTGGAGAGGGCAGCATTGGACCTCAGATCTGGAGTGTGTAGAGGCTTTACAGAACCAGCTGGTGATTCGGTCTCTAGAGAGCAAACTCCCGGACGTCATGAAAAGAAAGTGGTTCATGTATGTAAGAAATCCTGGTCACAATGTCCACCCAGGAAATCGCTTTGACAGACTTTTCCTGGAAGACCAAAAGTCGTTACTTGTAAGGTTGGAACAGTTGCTACCCAGCAAGCCATGGTCTGTTTGTGCTCCAGAGAGACCAAGCTACCAGGAGAAGCCAGGCAACAGAAGAAGAGAAAAGAAGTCGTTCACCAAGACTACGGCAAGTGAAGTCAAAAGAGACTCACAGCAGATACCATGTGCTGTGTGTGGTGATGAAGCACATGGAGGAAAACTGTTTCGCTGTAAAACTTTCAGGAAGGCCACTCTTTCGGAGAAGAAAGCTCATGTGAAAAATTCAAAAGCATGTACAAAGTGCCCGGATGCTCACGGGGTCAACAGTGCCTGCACTCCAAAAATCCTCTGTCGTAAGGAGGAGTGTAAGAAGAGCGACACTCCAGCAGACCACCACTATTTCCTCTGCCTTAAGGCACTAACAAAGAAGGATGCTGCTAAGAGGGAGGACAAAGCAGAGGAAAAGAAGGGACGTTGTGGTTCAACAGAGGAGCAAGAGGCTGTGTTCACCGAGTTGGAAGCTGTCCGCAGAGCCTGTACTAATAAGGTGACATTATTACCAGACCCATGTCTTCCGACAGGGATCTGGTAGAACTTAAAAGAGCATCCAGACCTCATGATGCTTGTACCTGTCACGACAAAGTGAGGAGACAGCGGTTAGCTCCACAAAGACTGCAAAGGGCCGGCGATCTGGTGCTGTGGGACGGTCCTCAAGGCAAGACCATGAGTGGTATGCATCCAGAGCTTTTCGAAGAAGTGGAGATGACCATGTGGTGCTCGAAGACGAACTTTGTACACTCCATGAGGACCGTGTCCATCAACGTTGAAGAACACTTGGTGGGAAAGATGGCACTGGGATGCGAAGTACCCCTGGATGGAGGACCCAACCTCTTTTCCCAACAACCGAAAAGCTGTGGAAGCAACATTCCTGAGCACTTACAAGCGACTCATGAAGGACATGGAAAGAGGCCTATATGAGACAAGTCCACGAGATGGTAGGGAGGGGAGCTACTGTTAAGCTCACCAAGGACATGATGGACGGCTGGAAGGGCGCTGTGTGGTGGGTGAGCCATCTAACTGCACCAAACCCCCACTCAGTGACTACGCCGGTGGTCCTCGTTTGGGATAGCAGCCAGGAGTTCGGAGGGGTGAGCATGAACAGTATATTACTCAAAGGCCCAGACGTTCTCAATCCCATCAGAACGGTGCTCCTCAGATGCCGGGAAGGAGAACATGCAGCCATCGGAAACATCACTAAGATGTATAATTCGGTATGCCTGGAGGAAGAAGAGGTCCATGTGCATCGATTCCTGTGGAGAGACTCACGGAAAGATGAGATTGAAGACTATGCTGTCATGAGAGTGAACATGGGAGACAAACCGGCGGGGTGCATTGCGCAAGTAGCCATGCGGAAAACCGCGAAGTTGCCCCAGTTCTCTGACATGAAAGAGGAAGTGGCTAAGTGGCTGAAGAAGACTCCTGAAGAAGACTCCTACGTCGATGACCTCCTCACGTCCCACAACGACCCACAATGCCTAGACAAGATCGTACAGGGAGTGGAGAAGATACTGTAAGCAGGAGGCTTCTACCTCAAGCCCTGGGTCCGATTCGGTCGAAGTGGGAGGCGGGAAGAGATAGAATCCAAGCCAGTGACTCTGGTTTTGTCCAACCAGCTAAGGGAGGAAGATAACAAAGCCCTGGGAGTTGGTTACCTCAGGGATAAATAGGCTGGTGGTGTGCTTCGGTGAAGGATTTTACAATGTCAAGCACCACAGAGGGTCCAGTGTTCTGTTCTGGACATTGTGAACTGTAACCAGGTCAGAGGTTAACTATCAAGTGGACCTTATGAACAAACAGACCATGAACATGAAGGATGTTAGTAACATCTTGCTCCAATGAGTAGATTCTCTCTCTGTGTTTGCTGCATGTTAGCGTCCTATTGTTCCAGACCTCTAAACCTGTGAAAGCAAGAAGCCATCTCTCAATACTTGAGATGAATAACACGGTTGGAGTTCTAGTTTGTACGTTGAGACAGTTTCTGGTTTAGATTGGTGCTGTTAAAGAAGAGTGTGTGTTAGTACCAGGACCAGAGGAAGCCTTTTATTGATGGATTGTCGTGCAGAGATCAGTCCTGAGAGATCTCTCAGGAAAAAGTAGTATACTTGAAGTTTATTTTATTAAGTATACTTGAGTATAAGTATAAGTATAGTAAGTATACTACAGACCATGTACTTGTAGTGTACCAGAAAGTATACTAATTTAATACTTCTTCCGGCTAAATTGGAACGTTTTAAGTATATAAAAGTATACTTTAAGTTTACTTATAAAAGTATACTTGAAGTATACGTTTATAAACTAAAATGTAGACTAGAAGTATATACCTAGTACACTAGCAGTATATAGATGAGTGTACTTGTGGTATACTTAGAGTATTCTTTTATAAACTAAAACATGGACTAGAAGTATATAACTAGTACACTAGTAGTATATTGAAGAGTGTACTTGTGGTATACTTAAAGTATACTTTTATAAACTAAAATGTGGATTAGAAGTATATACCTAGTACACTAGTAGTATATAGATGAGTGTACTTGCTGTATACTTGAAAGTGTACTTTTGTAAACTTAAAAGACCTTCAAAAGTATAAAGTATACTTTTATAAACTTAAAAATGTTCCAATTTAGTCCGAAGAAGTATTAAATTAATATACTTTCTAGTACACTACAAGTACATGGTCTGTAGTATACTTTCTATACGTATACTTATACTCAAGCATACTTAATAAAATGAACTTCAAGTATACTAGTTTTTGCTAAGGGTAAGTATGAACTTAGAATTACTGAAACTGAAAAACACAATTTTTTGGTATTTTACTTGTCATTATACTACAAGTATACTTGTAAGTTTGCTTAGCATATCACTAGCATATACTATTTATATACTTGAAATATACTTCTAGTATTCTCTAAGTATTCTTAAGTTAACCCATACTGTGTGTACACTAGACTGCAATGTATTTACAAAATCACAAGACAGAATGTTGAGAACAAGTTTGATATATTTATAGAACATTTTATAACATACCATACAGTGTATTTAGAAATACCTGCTTAAAGATGTGCATCTCAAAAACAAAGAGCTTCTATAAAATCAAGTCCTTCTTTGCTGAAAAATTAAAAAGTTCACATTTACATGTAAAAATGTAAACAAAACAGTGTCTCCAACTGAGAACCAAAGTCCTTCCTTGTCAAAAGACAAAGGTAAAAGAAAAGTGTACATCTTTGGAACCAAAAATAATAAATACCTTGACAGAAACAAAAACGTTACTTTTATAACTTCTTTTCAGCTACTTGCTTGGCATAGCTTATACTGTTGCATTTCTATCTTCTGATTGGTCTCACATCTTGCATGGTGATGTCAGGGAACTTGGCCTGGACATGGACTGTGAGGGAAAAAACACAAAACATTACTTCAGTGTTGTTTCTATTCACCATCCACAATTAACACAATTGCTAAAGAGGCATGAGGATGGTTTATCAGGTACATGTCTGAACTTAAATGCAATCAGGAAAAAAAACTCTATAGAGGGAATGCACATACATCACACCCCAATCAGCTAGACCAGGGATGGGCAACTTAAATGATGGAGGGGGCCACAATTTTTCATCGACACTACCAGAGGGCCACATAGGGCCGCACACTTAACCATATATGATAAAACTGCCATTTTAAATATGTTTGTGTGTGTGTGTGTGTGTGTGTATATATATATACATACATACATACATACATACATACATATGTATACATATGTATATATACATGTGTATATGTATGTGTGTGTGTGTTTATTGAAGCAAACAAAAATAACCACTTAGTTATGTTTTTTTAGTGCAAAAGGCTCATGAGAATAAAACATACAAATCACCATCCTCTTCAAGGATGGCAGAAACCTGCAGAACATTAGACAAACATTAATTGCAAGGACTAATTTGTGATTTTTTTACACTAAGAAAGAGTTTAACATTTTCCCTGTATACCCACTCTACCTCACCACTACCAGCAGTGGACACTGGTAAAAGTCGCTGTTGTTTGTGTACTTTTGATTTAAGGTCCGCTATGATAGCAGCCCTTGCAGCTTCAGTATACTTCTGGTATTTATCTTTGTGCAACGTGTTGTAGCGGCAACTTAAATTTAAATATTTCATGGCAGATAACGTCTCTAAGCAGACTACGCACATAGGTTTGCTTTTAAATTCCTCTCTCCTCCGCTCTTAGCCATGGCTCAACGTCTCTTCTTCACTGGTGGAGAAGACCCAGTGGAAGTGTGTACTAGGCGGCGTCTGCATTAGAGGCGCCATCTAGTGGCCAACTGTGTCATTACAAATGATTCACTACCGCAGAGGACATATTTTTATAATTATCAAAAATTAATCTAAAGGCCACTTCGTGTGAGGACGCGGGCCGTGTGCGGGCCGTGTGCGGCCCCCGGGCCACCAGTTGCCCGGCCATCCCTGATCTAGACTGAATATGACAGAGTGGTAACTGATGGAAAACAATGGGCAGCATGCCGGCGGTGACGTCACGTGCAAACAGCTGGGCTATGACAAAGTGACAGATTAAATCAATCAATAACTGGGAAGAAATAAAATGCAACAACTTACCACCAAACATTAAAACCTTTGCTGGGAAAAAGGCTGGACCGTCTGACTTTTCTCTGCCTTTAATGTCCCACTTCACCTCCATGTCGTTTTCTCCTTCTTTCCTTGTTGAGAACGGGACCGTTGGTTTTTCTTTGGAGAACAAGATCGTTACCTGCAGCGGTGGACGCCAGTTTGAAACTAGGCTCCCATTGGCTGCCAGGTAGGGAGGCGGGAACATGGACCGGAAGTGCAAAGCGCGACCGTACAGTTTATGTGCGCGACACTGTGACAGCGAGAGCTGGAGAAGCTTCTGAATTAGGTCATTAGAGCTAACATGGAGAAACGTCGTAGACCTTATAAAAGATATTTGGATGATTACACAGCAGAGACTTCAAGGACTACCAAGTACAGATGGAAAGTAAAAGTAAGTAACAGATAAGGAATTAAGACTGTTATGATTTCATGATGTAAGATCAGAACACAGCAGCTTGCTGCTTACAGTGAAGCAGAGCTTTATGTTCAACACAGCTGGTAGAATATTCCATTTCATTACTTTCCACAGGCTGCTGGTGATGTGAGGTCAGCTCCAAGATGATCTTGTGTCTAGCTTTACATTAAATGACCGTTTCCAGTTGCATATTTATGTTGAACTGGTTTGATATGTAAGAAAAATCATCATCAGTTGAAAATGTCAGACTAAAATATGTTTTATTTTAGTTTATTTGGGGACTATATAAATTAATACGTTTAGTTGAGCAACTTTGATTGAATTCATCAATTTGTAGCCTAGTTTTATATATATATATAGTACAAATATTTATAGTAATTTATGGCGAAATGTTGAATCTGGTTTTGTTTTCAAAGGTAATTGCTACCCATGCACTATGTACAGTCTCATTTGGAGGCATCTTCCCAAAAAATGTTGGGATGTTTTATGTTAAAAATGAACTCAGTATACCCATGGGGAATGAAATGACTTGAGTAATTATTGACATTCATATTTGAACACCCCACCTTTCCGGGACAGGACAGAACTACAGGACAACACACAAGATGACATGAGTGGACCTATTGTTTCCCACAGAGAAGTTAGAGATGATGTCAACAGTAGGCGCTCCTCCACACCTAGGCTTTTGGATACTGCCTTTCAACAGGTAAATACACAATGACACAGTTTGTCCAAGTTCTTACAGACATCCAATCTTGAAATATGCCAGGACATCTTCTGTTGCCAGGATACATTCCCCCATGTATCTTTCTTATCCTGCTTGATTGAATTTTAAGAATCTTCCCTAAACTGTGCTGTCAGCTCCCCTGGTAGCTATAATCATTACCACATGTCATATGCCACGTCACTGATTTATATAATATTCATCAGAGGGCTTCCAGTGACACCCTCAAAAAGTGTCAACAGTGCACACATGTAGTTTACTGTACATGTAGTTAGAGGTTTGCTGTAATAGTTGAGTGCATTCATACCATCTAACAGACCGTTTATCTAAATTGTGGTACATTTTGACCTATCCTCTAGTCTAACCCAAGTGTAGACGAATGACAACATTGTCAGCACAAAGCAAAAGCTACAGTAAACCACCTGCACAATTTCAGTCATCGTTTTATTAACTACATTTTTCATTTTCTTTCCTTGGTTCACATTCAGAATGATAATAAAGATAACCAAATCAACACAGAAGAACACTGGAGTAACGATTCCAACAGTGAAGAAGATGATGATGAAGTCAACGCTGAGAACCCTACTACAAGCAAACTGGATGTGGACATTTCAGACTAAAGTAGAGATACAACAGTACTGTATGCTTGAAAGATGATATGTTCAGTTTAATTAATGACTTGGTTATTTTTAAACAAACGTCTTGACATCAAATTTCTGCTTTTTGTTTATGTGCCAAACTATGTTGTGTTTTAGTTGAGGTTCTGACTGAATCAGACAGGCCTGTATGTAAAGATTCACAGTACAAAGTACTTTATATATGAGAATAAAACAAAACAAAACTGTTAATGCTGTGTGGCCTGACATGATTAAAACTAAATGTGTTCTTGTTGAAACAGATGATGATGTGTACTTAACACCATTGCCAAACTCTTATGAAAGGGACTAGAACTTGATCAATAAAGTCAAGTCAATGTTTCTGTTGTTGTGTATGTTTTTAAGGTACATAAAGATAATGCTAGTGAGCACACATACTATTTACTGTAAACTTTTAAAGTCCAGCACTGTATGATCTTGAACAAGTTTCTAACGGGGTTAATACCTCAAATTGTGTAGTGGAAAAAAACGTTATTCTGCTAAATTAAATATATGATCAAGTCAATGACTTGATCTTATTCTGTACTTGGACTAAGATATACTAAGATATACTAAGTATTAGTACTTTGCGGCAGAAAGTAGTAAAAAGTATACCAAAGTACAAGTATAAGCTTTAGTCTTAAAGTATAAGTGTAAGTCTTAGTATGTATATACTTAGACTTAGACTTTTCTTTATACTTTTCAGTATAAGCCAAGTATACTTCACTATACTATTCTTAAGTATATGAAATATAGTATATAAAAAGTAAACTTCAAGTATACTACCTCAATTTTAGTATAAAATAAGTATACTTGTAGTACACTTGAATAAACTTCATTTTGCTAAGGGGATGGTTCAGCATGAGTTCATTCATCAGTTAGAACTAAAAATCATGTTCTGGTTGACTGAACTCTAAACTGTTACAGGACTGGAGTAGAGGACAGACCTGATCAACAGGATCTTACAAATGTCATTACTCATTACTTTAAGTAAGAGAGGATGTTTTTCCGCCAAATCTATGAAAACTGTCAACACACATTCAATGATCTGTTCTTTGACTTCAGTCTGTGAATGAAATTTAGTTTTTTATTGACTGAGTGACTTTCTCTGGTCCCTACAGATAATGTGACCTGCAATCAGTCATGTGTGAAGTCAAACCCACATCATGGAGCTGATTTGTGTTTCTCTCTGTGTGTCCTTTCAGTTTCCCAGCATGCCCTGGCAATTGTGGTGCAGGTGAATGAGGGGGCGGAGTCTGTCCTGCTACCCTGCCAGTACTCAGGTTTTTTACCTGTGGACAACCCCACAGTGATTTGGACCAGGAACGATCTCAGTCCCAAATCTGTCCACAAACGACGAGAAACAGATGAAGTTAAAGGTCAGAATCAGGTTTACAGGCGGCGGACATCGATGACGCCTGATGCTCTAGAGACTGGAGACTTCAGCCTCACTCTGAGAAAACCCCACCTCTCTGACAGCGGCAACTACACCTGCTCCATCAGTGATGGAAGAGAAGACCGGAGAGTGACAGACGTACATCTACATGTCAAAGGTCAGAAACAAACCTCAACATGTGGTTTCAGAGGGAAACAAAGACTCAAGGCCAAACAGTTTCTGGTCTTTCCAGTAGAAAATCAAAGTGGTGATCAGGAGCCGTTTTATTGTTGGAGTCACAGACACATTTCTGATCTCATGTAACAAGCAGGACTTCTCAAGGACACACACACATCAGTCTTCAGTGTGTCTATCTGGGCTTATGTTGAATAAAAATGTGAACCCCCAGTTTCAGTCAGAGGAAATAATCAAATCAGAACTGTATAAGAAGGTGAGTTGCGGTCTTTAAGTCAGCTGATGAAGAGTTCTGGTTCAGTCTTGTCACATAACAAAACGTTGAACAATCTACAGATATTTAACAAAATATACCAGAACTCTGAACCATGTATTAAACATGTTAGGCTGCTTCAGTTCTTCCATGTGACAGTTATTATTAAACCAACTGATTGATGTTTCTGTCTCTTGTGTTCTCTCAGTTTCCCAGCCAACCCTGGCTGTGGAGGTGGTGGACGGGGCAGAGTCAGTCCTGTTGCCCTGTCAAGACTCTTCTGTTCCTATGGACCCCACTGTGGAGTGGATCCGCTACGAACTCAGTCCATCAACTGTCCATCAGCGTCAGACAATAGGTGATCAACTGACAAACCAAAACCAGCGTTACAGTGACCGAACATCCATGAAGACCGACGCCTTGAGAACTGGAGACTTCAGTCTGAATCTAAGGAAACCCCACCTCTCTGACAGCGCAACCTACATCTGCTCCATTAGTGCATTTGGAAACGAACGCAGACTGGCAGCCGTGCACCTGCAGGTCAAAGGTCAGCAATAAATACTAACACTGTATACAGCAGTATGATCACACACAGTTGACATTTGTAGGGTTGCCATCTCTAAGCCTTTTGGCCTGAGTCAGACTAAGAGGTTGAATCCTTTATTATTTTTATTTTACTGTCAGTGGAAGTCTGATCCATTCATTGAAGTTAAAACTACTTTTCTGGCTTGTCAATGTTTTTATTATTGAGACTTTTCAGTTTAACAGTCTCTCTGCAGAAGTAAAACAGCAATGACATTACTGAGCACATGCATGATTCCCATAACTATTAACAGCATAAATCTTCTCTAATCAATAATAAAACTACCAGAATACGTCAGGATCGTCACATCTTAGCTCTGTTTAATGAGAGAGCCAGTTCTTCTTTATAGTACGAACTGGCCAACATGGACTCAGCCGACTCAGACTCCATGCGGTAAGCTCTCCAGGCCCAGGGAAGGAGAATCCACCTTCAGGAAGAACAGGTCACTGTAGCTTGTAAAGAAATGAGAGATCAGTGGAAGAGACGGGAGAGTATCCTGGAACTCATCTGTTCACTGAGAACATTGTCTGACCAAATTCAGAGAATGCAAACCAAGTACTTGTCTTCTGTTCAAACTCCGAACCCAGAAACTTTTTCCGCTCAAGCTACAGCCCTAGTTTCTGTCCCTGAGCCTTTTCTAGTCTCTGTTACTACCTTGTCTCCTCACCTCTCCCAGCCTGAGCGATTTTCTGGAGATTTAGGTGACTGCTGAGCATTCCTGATACAGTGTGGACTCCATTTTGAGTTCCAGGCCACCTCCTACCCTACCGAGCCAAGGTGGCATCATCTCCCTTCTTTCTGGAAGAGCTGAAGCCTGGGCTACAGCTGAGTGGAGCCAGAGTTCTCCCGTCTGCGACTCTTTTGAACTTTTCTCTGAGACTTCTCCTGGACGTGAGGCAGCCAGGGCCCTAGCAGGCCTACATCAGGGAGAGAGATGGGTTAATGTTTTGTAGCACCTGTTGACCTGCTACCTGGAACATCACCCCCTAGGGGCAACTTTATTCTTTATCTGCACCTGAGATGCAAGCCATGAAGGAATATGTGGAATCCTTGGCTGATTGGCTGTCCTTCATCCTTCCCTGCTGGAGCTGGATTTTTCTTTGTGGACAAAAAAGATAAGTCTCTTTGCCCTTGCATCGACTACCATGGCCTGAACGACATCACCATCATGAACAGGTACCCACTTCCTCTTATCTCTCCTGCCTTTGAACAGCTACAAGGAGCTAAGAGTTTTTTCCAAGCTAGATCTACAGAATACCTACAATTCAGGGAGAGGGATGAGTGGAATGCCTTTTGGACTCACAAATACTCCAGTTTTCTTCCAGGCCCTGGTGAATGATGTCCTCCGAGATATGTTGAACATCTTTGTGTTTGTCTACTTGGATGACATCCTCATCTTTTCCCCCGACGAAGAGTCTCAAGTCCATCATGTCCAGTGCTTGACCATCAGCTCTTGAATGAAGTGAAGCTCTTGAGTGAATTTCATGTTCCCTCTGTGTTTTTGGAATTTGTCGTTTCTGAGGGGAGACTTCTCATGGACCCAGCTAAGGTCAGTGCTGTCAAGCACTGGCCCACACCTCACACCTGCAAACAATTACAACGCTTCCTGGGCTTTGCAAATTTTTACGGATGCTTTATTAGGAACTTTAGCTCGGTGGCTTCACCATCACATGCCCTAACCTCTGCACATGCCAAGTCTTTGTGGTCTCCACAGCCTGATCCGGCCTTCCAGAAACTGAAGGAATGCTTCACCACAGCTCATGTACTAACCCTTCCTGATGCCAGTAGACAGTTTGTTGTGGAAGTGGATTCCAACAAACAAAGGTCGACCACAAACAACACCACTGTGCCTTTCTCTCCAGAAAACTGTCTGCCGCTGAGAGAAATTATGATGTGGGTGAATTGTCAGCCATTAAAGTGGCACTGGAGGAATGGAGTCACTGGTTGGAGGGTGTAGAACATCCTTTCCTGGTGTGGACGGACCATAAAAATCTGGAATACCTCAGGTCAGCAAAAATACTCAACTCGTGGCAAGCCAGATGGGCCCTTTTTTTCCAACATTTCAATTTTACTTTGTCCTATTGTCCCGGTTCTAAAACATCAACGCTGATGCCATCTCCCGTCTATGTGCCCATGACTCTGTACCAGAGTGTCCTTCACATATCCTTTCCGCGTCCTGCATGGTCTTGGCAGTAACCTGGGAAATTGAGGATACGGTTAAACAAGCTACTGGTGATATTCAGGACCTTGACGCTCGTCCCCAGAACCAGTTGTTTGTTCCATCCTCTCTCTGTTCTCATGTGATTCATTGGACACACACCTGCAAGATGTCCTGTCACCCTGGAGTGAATTGGACTCTGTTCTTAATCAGACAACCGTTTTGGTGCTCTTCCATGGAAAGGGATTCAATTCAATTCAATTCAATTTTATTTATATAGCATCAATAACAATACAAATTGTCTCAAGACGCTTTACAAAGCCCAGCCTGAAACCCCCAGAGCAAGCCTGAAGGCGACGGTGGCAGGAAAAACTCCCTTTTAACAGGAAGAAACCTTGAGCAGAACCCAGCTCATATGGAGGGACCCATCCGCCTAAGGCCAGCCGGGTAGAGACAGAAGAAAGAGAGAAGAGAACAGCAAGATAAACATACATCTGTCATAGATACACATATCTGACTAAAGCGTACATTTGGAATCTTATGATACAAACTGATGATGTTACATGACAGTTTGAAAATGTAAGAGGAATCACAGGCAGGTTGGAGAATTGTTCATTCAGGTAGGAGTGGAAAACTGCAGGATTCCATGAAGACTGGGCAGGCTGATGAGACCACAACAACAGATGTAGTATAGAGCTCTACAGGAAACACACAACTCCAGGCCAGAGACACTCACAAGAAGATGGAGGAGGAGGGGAGGGAAGGGACACACAGCAGTAAACATTCTAGTAATAGCACAGAATTGCATGACTAGTAGTAGATAGGAAATTAGAGGACAAGAGCTCTGTGCCAGAGAAAAGAAAGTGGAGGATGTGAGAGAGGAGAGAGAAGAAAGAAGGAGGACATGTGTTTGGTGCATCTTCCCCCAGCAGCCTAGGCCTATAGCAGCATAACTAAGGGATGGTTTAGCCCAGCCCTAACTATAAGCTTGATCAAAAAGGAAAGTCTTAAGCCTGACCTTAAAAATAGAGAGAGTGTCTGCCTCCCGAACCCAAACTGGGAGCTGGTTCCACAGGAGAGGAGCCTGATAGCTGAAAGCTCTACCTCCCATTCTACTTTTTGAAATTCTAGGAACCACAAGTAGGCCTGCACTTTCTGACCGAAGTGATCTGTTGGGATGATATGGTACAATGAGGTCTTTAAGATACGATGGAGCTAGGCCTTTAAGGGCCTTGTATGTAAGGAGGAGGATTTTAAATTCTATTCTAGGCTTTAAAGGGAGCCAATGAAGAGAAGCTAAAACTGGAGTAATGTGATCTCTCTTGCTAATTCCTGTCAATGCTCTTGCTGCAGCATTTTGAATGTGGCAGAATATGTTGCTGCCTGTCCAGTTTGCACCCAAAATAAAACATCTCGCTGTCCCCCAGCTGGACTCCTGTGCACTCTTCCAGTTCCACACCACCCTCAGTCTCACATTTCTCTGGACTTTGTCACCGGGTTCCCTCTGTCAGAAGGTAACATTACCATTCCCACTGTTGTGGACAGATTTTCTAAAACAATGTAGTTTGTTCCTGTCAAGTCTGTTCACAGCGTCATGGCTTCCCAAACTTGAAAAAGGAAAGACTTGACCAGACTCAGGATTTCTCTCAATCTTCAGTTTGTTTGACCGATAAACAAGGAAGGTGAAAAACCTTTAAACACAAGAATAAAACAAATATAAATAAAATTCTGCATTGTAAATCAATCAAGGTAAGTACATCTAAATGCATTTTCAGGTAAGTGCATTTAATTATGTTAAAGGTAAGTATTTTAAACACACATCAACCATTATCTTACATAATATCTACCCAGGTAAGTACTGCTCACTGCTCAGTAATGTAGATACAGGTCAGAGATCAGAGTTCAACCATATTCTTACCACATCCTGGGTAACCTGTGGGGCAGACATCCAGATGAGTGATACATAATTCCACATGTTGGTGAGTGAAAGGATCTTACACAATGTTCAACTAGAGAAATGGCAACGTATATATATACTTTCTGATTTGCTGTCATTTTCTATTGTTATTTCTGTATTCTCTCTCTCTTTTAAAATATGTTTTACTTAGTTTTCTCATAATTCCTCAGTGTCATGTTGTGTTCAATGTAATTCAACCAGGGAAAAATATCAGACCTGTTTGAACTCTGAGACATTCAGGAGTTTGGACCAGAGTAGTGGTGTTCATGTGGAGCTCATTCTGTTCTTTGTTTTTAACTCACAGAACCGTACATTTTTCCAGTTGAGGCCTGGGTTCTCCTGGTTGTCATCATTGTCATGATCGTTGGTGTCATTGTGGGTCTTGGAGTGTATTTGAGAAGATTCTTCAACAAAGGTATGCTGTGTGTGTTAATCTCTCACAGTGTTAGTAGATGAAGACAATAGACACAAATAAATAAATAAATAAATAAATAAATAAGGAGTGATATAACCAGTCCAGCATCAAACATGACTGTGGAATCAGTTTGACGCTGATGTGACGACTAAATATCAGAGAAAACTATAACGATAGGTGTCAGTAAGAAACCTTAATCTAAATGACTTCACTGAAAGAACCAGTGAACACCACCAGGGCTGGCTGTGGTCAGGTGACCTGAACAGAGGCAAAGCAAACTTAGTTGCACCAATGTGACATTCTCTCCACAATCCTGTGACCACTGGTCTAAAAGGCGCCAGTCTTGATTGACTAAACATAGAGATGGAGGTCAGTACCTTCCTCAGGAAATATTTGGGAATGCCAGAGTAACACCACAGCAAACTGTAACAAACATGTTTCACTCCAAATATTTCTATTCAATGTGCTCAGAGCTGCTGCTGCTGTCTCTACAGCTGATGATGTGATTTGTTGTCCTCTCAGTCCCCCAGGTGGAAGTGGATTCAGGGGTGGAGTCTGTCCAGCTGACCTGCAAAACCACAGCTCACCTGCCTGAAGACGCTAAAGTGGAGTGGAAGGACAGAAAATACTGGACGGTCCATGTGTATCAGAACGGCTCTGACCAGCTTGAAGACCAGAACCAGTTTTACAGAAACAGAACGAAGATGAATGAAGACCTGCTGAAAACTGGAGACCTCAGTCTGACCCTGAAATACCCCACAGAGACAGACACCGACATCTACACCTGCACCGTCTACAACAAGGAGGGAGACATCCTGATGAAGAAACAAGTGAAGCTCAATGTCGGAGGTCAGTACTGTAGATACAGGTCAGAGGTCAGAGGTCAGTACTGTAGACACAGGTCAGAGGTCAGTACTGTAGATACAGGTCAGAGGTCAGAGGTCATTATTGTAGATACAGGTCAGAGATCAGAGGTCAGTGATTTTCCATCTTTCTGTCCAAACGATTCAGGCTGATTGTTAAAATGGATTTTTTCTACCAATGTATTTGTAGTTATTCCAGTTTCCATCTCATCTGTGGTGATTAGATGTTACATTAGTGTTCATTACAGATTACACTCAGATCTACTGCTGCAGAGCGTCTCGTCCAGTTTCCAGCTTCAGTCTCTTGTAGTTTACCTTTAGACAAGTTGTTCAGTCAGGTAGGTCATCCACCAGAAGTTGTTCTTTCACAGCTTTTTGATGTGAGCTGACAGTGTTAACCAATGCACCTCATTAAAAACAGAATTAATAAAGATAATAATAATGATAAAAAGAGATTCCTGACTGGTGCATTGATGACTCTGTCTTCTGAGGGTCTTTAGTGGGTCTTTATATACTCTTCTGATGCTTTTAGAGATTTTTCAATAATTAGTGGTTTGCTGATGTGAGACCAGAAGAACTTGGTACAATGTTAAAGTACAATGCCTTGGGACCTGCACAAGAAGTACACTGGCTTCTGATTCCCTGTGGATGGATTTAGCACAATTCACTTTCAGTCATGGTTATTTATTGGTTTTTGTATAGGTCACTGTATAATGACAGTAAAGGCTAATATGAATTATTGTTGGTAATTAATAAGGCTGGCTGGGCGATATGGACCAAAAGTCATATCCCGATATATTTAGGCTGAATATCGATATACGATATATATCCTGATATGGAGCTTTTTCGGGTTGTGGATGGCTTGCGACTGAGGCTTCTGCAACGCGCAGTTTCACACACTCTTCGTACTGCAGTTTGTGCCACTGTTTTAAGTGGTGAAAAAGATCTGTCGTGCTTCCACCCCTGGCTGTAACTTGTTTATGGGACAACCTACATATAACCAGGGGTCGCGTTAACCGAATATTTTCCGTCATATACTGATGCACACGTCAGAGCTCGGCTACCCATAGACATATATACAATATATATGTATATATGTATATATGTCTTATATATGTCTATGTCTATGCAGCTAACAGCTACCAAAATGGAGGAATCGGATGAAAGCACGTTGGTAGGACTGATGAGTTTTTGTTCAAATTGTGCAAAATAATAGAGTTTGGATACCACCGAAGCACTTCAACCCTACGGTGCCATCTAAGAGCTGTTAGCGCTAGCAGTCCCGGTCCGAGTATGGACAAGACGTGTCGGCAGCCCAAACTTTTGTTTTTCCTACCATTTAAAGTCAATACTGAAAAAGTGCTTAAAGTTAATGAAATTTTAATGAAAATGAAATGCTATTGACATCGCATTAAAAAATATATCGATATATTTTTTATATTGATATATCGCCCAGCCCTAGTAATTAATGATGTTCAGGATGATAACTGAAGATCATTGTTTGCATGAATCATACATCATCACAGATTAGATCCTAAACTGATCGTACACACAACTGAAGAACTTTTGTGGCATTAATGAATAATTAGAGAGCTCCTGTTTGTTCTTGGGTAAGAAGACCCTCGACCATACATGAACACAAGAAAGACAATCTGCTGCTGGTGCTGGGGAATAAGAATGAAAAGGAATGAACCTGATTAAGACACAGGGAAATGTTCTGAAATCATTCATTCACTTCATAAATAGATAGTTTAACATTTAACATTTAATACATCAGTAGTTTACACTTCTTAACTTGTCTCTGTTCAATGGAGAATGGGACATATTTCATATTTGTTGTCCTCTCAGTCCCCCAGGTGGAGGTGGATTCAGGGGTGGAGTCTGTCCAGCTGACCTGGAAAACCACAGCTCACCTGCCTGAAGACGCTAAAGTGGAGTGGAAGGACAAAGACAATGATGTGGTCCATGTGTATCAGAACGGCTCTGACCAGCTTAAAAACCAGCACCAGTTTTATAGAAACAGAACAAAGATGAATGAAGACCTGCTGAAAACTGGAGACCTCAGTCTGACCCTGAAATACCCCATAGATGGATACAGTGGAGGATACATCTGCACCGTCTACAACAAGAAGAGAAACATCCTGATGAAGAAACAAGTGAAGCTCAATGTCAGAGGTCAGTACTGTAGATACAGGTCAGAGGTCAGAGGTCAGTACTGTAGATACAGGTCAGAGGTCAGTACTGTAGATACAGGTCAAAGGTCAGAGGTCAGTACTGTAGATACAGGTCAGAGGTCAGATGTCAGTACTGTAGATACAGGTCAGAGGTCAGTGCTGTAGATACAGGTCAGAGGTCAGTACTGTAGATACAGGTCAAAGGTCAGACGTCAGTACTGTAGATACAGGTCAGAGGTCAGAGGTCAGTGCTGTAGATACCAGAGATGGGACCAAGTCTTTGTCCTCAAGTCCTAAACTTTTCATTTCAACTCCTTTTAACAGTAATAATATATTAAATTTAAATAACAGATCATAAATACTTTCACAATCAGCATTTATTTATCATAACGTGATAAAACATGTATCAAGTGAAAATGTCTAAAAACAAAGAGATGATCCTTCCATATGGCACTATTAACCAGTTCCATTTAACTCATCTGCAACAATATTTTTCCTTTTAAACTTTCTTTGCTGAAACAAACATTTGATCAAATGTGGAAAAGTGCAGCTGAAAGCACAAAAGTGCTGACATTTAATTTCCAAAGCTCTAGAATGAGTTCCACCAGAGAGAGAGAGAGATTTTTTTTTTTCTGGATTATTAAAAAACCTTAAAAAAAATAATTTACAGACAATCTTACTGGAAAAACAAATAACAACGTTCATCACTCAACAGAACCTACTTAAACAGTATTAAAGGTTAGAACATCTCCAGACACAAAGCATATCACGTCTTCATAGCACCACCTCTGGAAAAAATCAGTCATGTTACTCACTGCTTTAAAGAAACCTAAAATCAATCCACACTCTGGTTTTCACTAACCAAATAAAAATAGGAAGTGCTTCCTGTCCAGTTCTGTCCTCCACCTTATTTCTTCTACTACAGTAAATGGACATTTTTGCTATTGTTTATGCTGGAGGACAGTGTTCCAAAGAGGACATTTTTGTCTCCACTCCAGTGAGTAGCGTCTCCAATTCGCTTTCTGTAAAGTTCTTTTTTTTTACTGTTGGGCCTATGAGGTATTCCTGTAAAAACTGCAGTCTGAATGTTGTTAACCTGCTCTGTATATTTACCAGTCCATGTCCTCCCTCACATTTTGGTAAAAACAAAATGCTCTGAGGCACCCAGTGTAATTTATCCCAGAAAAAATCAAGGAGAACAGCTTGTAGCTTCGCTGTTAGACCTTTAGGTGGCTCTATAACAGCTAGCTGGTGCCAGAGGGCCAATGCAACCAGGTTATTAATAACTAACACCCAACCTCTAAAAGACCATTTTGGTTTCAACCAATTCTATTTATTTAATTTGGCTTTCATCTTTTCTATAATTCCGTCCCAGTTTTTCTGCACCATGTTCTCGTCTCCCAGATTTACTCCAAGATATTAAAAACCATCCTTTTTCCACTTTACTTTCCCTGGTAGACTTGGTAGTCCTCTCTTCCAGTTACCAACTGCCAGAGCTTCACTTTTCTTCCAGTTAACTTTTGCAGATGATATCACACCAAAATCATTTACAGTGTGTTCCAGTTTTCTGGCCTCTTCCTGGTTCTGAATAAAGGCAAGGCAAGGCAAGGCAAGGCATTTTTATTTATATAGCGCATTTCATACCAAGAGGCAACTCAATGTGCTTTACATAAAAACAGAACAAATTAGAACACACAGTTAAAAGCAAGAACAAAGAAAAAGAAAAAAGAAAAAAGACAATAAAAACAATAAGATAGTTGACATACGCAGATAAAACATGTTTCTCATTACAACTTTGTAAAAACAACCCCTCCATGGTGGTTCTTATTTTACACAGCAAAGCTTCGATAGATAACGTGTACAACATACCTGAAAGAGAGCAGCCCTGTCTCACCCCTCTACACACTCTGAAGGGGGCACTTAGACCTCCTTTAATCTTCAGTACACTTTCAGTGTCTTGGTACAACACCTTGATCATAGCTATGACACCAGGGCTGAGACCAAACCTCTCCAGGATCTTCCAGAGGTAAAGGTGCTCAACCCGGTCAAAAGCCAAAAGAAGAACTGAACAGCTCTCCATCTTCTCTGTACTCAGAGCTAAACAGCTCTGAATAAAAACCTGTTGCCCGTCTCCTGATGTCGTTGTCATCTGACCTCCATATCAGCAGATGACCTCGATTTCCAGTGGAATCTGCTAAACTTTAATTCCACAGTTTCAGTCTCCAGATCATTCATAGATCTGGTGATGTCACGTGTGACACTGAAAGTGTACTGTTGACAGAGCTGCTTTATTTCCACCTTCCCATAATCCCACCACTGCCTCAAAGATTTAAAGTGTGACTCTCTGTTCTTAAAACATCTCCAAAAGAATCTAAAACATCTTTAAAATGGAAATCATCCAACAGAGCAGTGTTAAAATGCCAGTACACACTCCTGGACTTTAAATTAGAAATGAAAACATTACTAGTAACTAAAAAGTGATCAGTAAAACCAATAGGCATCATTCTGTAGTCTTTAAAAACATTAAAATGATGTTTAAAACAATAAAACTGATCCAACCTAGCCAGAGAAATAACATTATCTCTAGTGTGAGTCTAGTATTGTCTTCTGTCTCCATTTCTTCTTCTCACACATCCACCACTTCATGTGTTTTCAGCAGGGCCGGAGTGGGACTCATTTTCAGCCCTGGAGTTTCATGCCTCAGACCGGCCCACTTAGATCACGACATTAAAATAATGTAATTGGTTCAGTCAAAACTTTTGACTGAACCAATTAAGATTTTGTTCAATGGCAAAATAGGCAGGCTTATTCCGTATTACTTTAGCTACTATTACTAATGATAAAAAGTATAACGGGCCACTACTATCATTTGGGCATAGAAAGTGGTTTTATTGGAACTGATGCTTGCTTGTTCACACACTAGCTCACCTGTTTCTTCCTCACCACTGGCTCCTGGCTCTGCCTCTGACATTAAATCATAAAAATGGCCACAAATCTCAACACAAATCTCCCCTTTTTCAAGTCAAACATTCAAGTCAGTTTCATTATTGTAGTGCTGAATCATCTATCATCATCAATTATCTCAGGGTATTTATCATATAGAGCAGGTCTACACCATACTCTTCATTATATTCATTCTAATAATAGTCACTTAATGAGCAATCCTACCTGCACACTCTGGACCTGTGGGCTCATGGCTGGTGCTTGGTGATGCATCTTGCATCTAAGGGGCTACAAGACAAAGTTTGTGGCCACTGGCCATAATTGCATAATTGCATAATTTAAATTATGTAACGTTAGGTTAGACAGGCTATATGTTACAACGCCACGCAATTCATTGACTTGACAGGCGAATTAATTAACTTGAACGGTGCAGGTAAAGTTGCATTTTGTTCAACATCTTGTCTTACCCATTTCATCATCTTCATTGGTCGTTTCAGACCGCGAGCGCGTTTTATTGAAAAAGCTGCCGATTTTTGCACATTTGGCTGCATCTGTCTCCAGTGCTTTTCTCTTTTTAATTCTCGCTTTTTCTGCGCCACCCTTGCTATTTTATTTTCCATTTTGCAAACACCCTTGCATGTCTGGGGCTGCAGGCTCCAAACCTATGGAATTAGAACGCTGCCATAAATCGTGCGCGCGCAATGAGACTCGCGCGAGCGCAAATCAAACATCCGCGCGCGCAATGAGACTCGCGCGAGCGCAAATCAAACATCCGCGCGCGCATTTTTGCCCCCCGAGCGCTTTTCCAAGCACTCGCGAGCTATTTTGTAGCTCGCGCGCGCGCAGAGTCCGCTCGCAAAACTTTCCCCTGCTCGCTCGCGAAACTCTCCTCTCCTCGCGCGGAAAACTGTCCCCTGCTCGCGCGCGAGTTATTTCTTTTAGTGGGCGTTTTTGTCAGTGAGGGGGACGGGCCTGGGGGCATGCCAATCACCATTGTATCCCCGAATATAATTGGTTGAGCGTATTGGCCAGTTGAACAGCAGGGTACGGCAACACTACTAGGACAAACGGGACAAACCACACAGCCCCGAATGCCTGAATGACATGTATTGTGATTTGGTGTCTTGACTTGAAAGTTTGCAAAATGTCACACAGAGCAATGAACTTCAGTATGTTTGACTGAGTGCTGTCTTTCCTTCCCTCCATCGTCGACATTAATCTGATAAAATGCTGATCATTTTTTGTAACTTGGATTCTGTTGCACAACGACATTTTTTATTTTGGTAAAACTGTTTTGTTCATATTCTCGATTTAGACTTCTTCTTTCTCCCTGAAAATTATAAACGTAATGTTAAAAAATCCTAAAAATAAATAAAAAAGATAGAAGGCCTGTAGTTTATATAGGCGTCAGCAACTCTCGATATGAGAGCAGCATATAGACGTATGGTCCAGATGCAGATGTGTGTCAAAATATAGTAGGCTATTTCTTATTAAAATCTTATTAAGGCAAAGATGCCCATGGACACTCTTTTTAAGAGACACAACCCTGCAAACATTTCGACGTCTAATAAACGTTGAAACAACGTCTAAACGTACACGTCGCCAGGAGGTCTAAAAGTAATGCTGAAAGGCAAATTGAAACGACGTCGCGTTGCAACCTCGACGTCTTTTTAACGGTCATAAACAACGTCCCGTTGTAACACAGATGTCTTCTAAGCGCGCATTATTCACCTTCTAAAAACGATCCAGTAAATATTCTGATATATATTTACAGCTGAATGTGTCGAGTTTTAGATGTTGTTTCTGCAGTGAAGTGGAGTTAAAAAGAGGTTGACAAATGCAGGTGGAGAAGATGTTGACGTTGCGATCTGACGTCTTTTCAACCTTCATTTCAGCATTACTTTTAAAGCCCCTGGCTGCGTCTAGGCCTCGACGTCGTTTTAACGTTTGTTCAACGTCGAAATGTTATCTGTTCAAACTGACTGATTAACTGTAACAATTAGTGTTTACATATAGATAATACATTTAATGAATAATAAATGATATTAAAAATATTTTTTGCTATAAATAAACACATTTATATAAATACAATGTATTAACAGAACCTACCTTTGGGGGGAAATTATAAGTTTGACAACACAAAAGTGCAATTTCTTTAAAGTTTTATTACACAAACAATCAGAACACTTGAAAAACTATAAACTAATGAGACCAACATGATTCTTACACATACAGCTCTGGAAAAAGTTAAGACACCACTTCAAAATGATCAGTTCCTCTGGTTTTACTATTCATAGCTATGTGTTTGAGTAAAATGAACAGTTTTGTTTCATTCTATAACCTACTGACAAAATTTCTCCCAAATTGGAAATAAAAATATTATCATTTAGAACATGTATTTGCAGAAAATGGCAACAGGTCAAAATGACAAAACAATTCTGGTGTTTTCAGACGTTGTATAATGCAAAGAAAACAGGTTCATATTCATTTTAGAACACATCACTACTTTTCAAACTTAGGAGGAGTTTAGAAATCAACATTAGTGGAATAATCCCAATTTAATCGCAGCAGTGGTCTCTTTATTTTTAGCTGTATGTGCAATAAACATAAAAACACCAACACAGTTGAAAAACACTTTGTAGGCGATCACGATCTCCTCTGGACCCCTCTCCCTCCTATCAATGGCTCCTTCACCTGGAGTGGAGATCCTCACTCTGTCATGTGAAGCTGGAAAAACATTTGAAGTATATTACTTAACAATTCTTAAACACATCTTGGAAAATTATACACCGTTTTACCATCTAATTCACCTACGTACATACTACATACATCACATGAATGTTAAGTCATGAAACAGACATAAATTGCTTTTTGGTTATATTTACATAGGCCAAAAAGTCCCAGATAATGATAAAATAAAAACATTACATGATCTTAAACAGAAGAAACATTGTTGATTAACAAAGCAGACAATTAGGCATTGCATTGGGAGTCAAATTTTTATGTTCACAATCCACTGAATATTAACATTTTAACAGCTAATCAATAGATTAGGCTACTATTGTTTTTTTTGTTTGTTTGTTTTTTAATGAAGATAAATTAACATTTTCAAATTATCTTGGGGAAAAAAATGCATTTTCTGGACACCTCCATGTCAGCTCGTCTGTATAAGTGCTTCACTGATTTATGTCTGGATTTCTAAACTCCAATAGTCCAAAAATATCAGAATATTAGACAGAAAGCACACTGAAGAGCCCTGTTTCATGTTAGCCGAGTGAGCAGCTAGCTTGAAATCCACTCGACAGTTAAACACATAACGCACGGTCGGTCAATGACACTTTTTAAAACACAGAAAGTTGCAATATGAACCTACAGTCTATGATAATGAACACATATAAACCGTCTCTAATGTTTTATGTCAACGAACTTACCGAAAAAACTGTTCGGTACGTGCCGTACTTGCTTCTCTGCAGTCGTTCCGCTGCCAGGTTTGGAGTAGAAGGTCCCGCCCTTTCCGCCTCTGATTGGCTAGAAGGGCTCTCACCCGATTGGTTGTATAATTTAATTTTTTCTTCTAGTTGGTTTGTGGTCGAGGTGCAACCTAGACCTACATTTATTTTTTTCATCAAGTTGGTTTGTGGTCGAAGCGCGACCTAGACCTATTTTAAACTCGTTTCACGCTAGAGGTCGCCCCTTAGACCTACCGTCAAGGTTGATGAAATGTTTGCAGGGTACTGTCTTTGACGTTACCTGAATGGCGGTTCGGCAACCAGCTTTTTGGTGCATTACCGCCACCTTCTGTTCTGGAGTGTGAATAAGTGTGGTTTGTCCCGTTTGTCCTAGTAGTGTTGCCGTACCCTGCTGTTCAACTGGCCAATACGCTCAACCAATTATATTCGGGGATACAATGGTGATTGGCATGCCCCCAGGCCCGTCCCCCTCACTGACAAAAACGCCCACTAAAAGAAATAACTCGCGCGCGAGCAGGGGACAGTTTTCCGCGCGAGGAGAGGAGAGTTTCGCGAGCGAGCAGGGGAAAGTTTTGCGAGCGGACTCTGCGCGCGCGCGAGCTACAAAATAGCTCGCGAGTGCTTGGAAAAGCGCTCGGGGGGCAAAAATGCGCGC